>NC_070649.1:4385765-5049998 GCF_947347685.1 Pleuronectes platessa
TCATCAAACACCTGCAGACAAAAAACACCAAATATTAAACTCAGTAAAACGAAAATGAACCCGAAAACCCAAACTGCACCCAGCCTCTCCACTGACCTCGTCCAGCCCAGCTCCGTACACCTCATCGGTGCTGACGTAGATGAAGCGCTGAGGCCGGTGTCTGGCCTGATGTGCAGCTGCCAGTAAAACCCTGGTGCCATCGACGTTCACCCGCTGGAAAGTGGAAGGAGATTCAAACGACGACTCTGAGGAGACAACAGCACATTGTGTTGGAGTGAAGTAAGAAGTTGTATCTGCTCAGCAGAGACGTAACCTCAGAGAACAACCGCTCACCGACATGTGTTTTGGCCGCCAGGTGGAAAACTACATCGATGTTCTCCGTGTTGAAAATGTGGTCGACCAGCCTCGAGTTACACACATCTCCCTGTTGAAGAAGCAGAAAATAACATCTATAAACTACAGGATATCACAGTTGTCTAAATGTCACTTCAGACAGAGGTTATCTTTAGTCGTAAAATATTAGAATAGCAGCTCTCACTCTGATGAAGGTGTAGTTTGCTCTGTCTTCAATGCTTTCCAGACTCCTGGGGCTGCAGCAGTAATCCAACTGGAAAACACAGGAGAAACTCTCTGAAACACGTTTATATTTCTATATAAATATGATTTCAGCCATTTGTTGTGTACAAACACATAGGAAGTGAAAACTCACATCATCCAGGTTAATAATTCTCCAGTCAGGGTGTCTGTTGACCAGTGAACACACAAGATGGGAGCCGCTGGAGGACGAGACATTCAGTAGAAAAACTGTTTTGTTTATTTCTTAATTAAAATTCTATATATTTGTGTTTTCTTTTTCTTTATAGTTATTTATAATTAAGTTTTATGAATAAACTGTAAAATATCAAGCCACGGTAACACTTCTACGCCATAAGGGTTTGATCACATCTTTGGAATCATTAAAAAACATTTATTGGCCAGAATATTGAAATAGCAATTGTTTTTTTTTACCTTCTAATATATATTTTTTAATTTGTATTATTTATCCTTCATTAACCAGGGAGGTCCCATTGAGAGAATAAAATAAAAGACACATGTACAAAAACTCCACTTATACTCAGAAAACAAATGAAGAATAGAGAACCTACGAGGATCGGTGGCTACACTGAATTATTGGAATTAAAAAGAAACAACATTGTTCTATGAAAAGTGATTTTAACAGATTCCTGAATAGATGAGAACTGATGTACACAAGTATTTGAATTTTCTGTCACTTGACAAAATAACCCAGATACGACAACACAATAATGCTAAACACAAAGGACAGAGGTTCAAAGTGACAGTGGAGGGAACTCACATGAATCCGGAGCCTCCAGTCACCAGCACAGTGTTAAAGTCCATCTTCTCCTACACACACAGTTATAATAACTTCATCTTCACTGCTCCCTCCTCCTCTTCCTCCTCTTCTCTGCCTGACAGCTCACACTGATCCTCTGTTTGCTTCCGCACTGACGATGCGTCGTTTTGCGACTGCTACGGTTCTGCTTTACGACACTGTTGACACGTTGAATACGTGTCGAGGTGGAGCAGACCTCGTCCTGCTCTCCAATTGGACGTCACTTGTGACGTATACAAGCCGGCGCTCTCTAATTGGGTCTCAAATCACACAACCTGTCAAACTGTTTTGGCCGGAAGTAGTTTCAAGATAAGAGTATGAAGCCATTGACAATAACATGTTATTCTTTTAATAAAGTCACATATAATCATCTAAAACCTTACATGTACAGTGATTAACAGTAGCTTGCAGTTTAAGGGAAAATTTTGTTATATTCTGCTTTACATTTAAGGCAAACTTTTCGGAAATGTGTGGCTACCTTTCATTTTATATCTATGTCAGATGTTTCTGTCATTTTGTTCTATGGATCTTAACAACACACGCGCACGCGAAGCTTTTATTTTGGAGAGGAAAGACCCAACTTCCGGTCCTGCCTGGGTTCCCCGGTGCAGCTTGACGCGGCTGCTTCTCTTCTGTATGCGTGGCTCATTGAGTTGATTGTTGCGTGAACGTTTTTGCGGGGAGACGCGGGACGGATGGCGCGGCTGGTGTGCGCGCTCGCGGCCGCGGTGCTGCTCGGCGCTGGGGTTCGCGGGAAAACCGTCACGGGACTTTTGAGGAGCGACGCGGCGCGGGAGACGCGCGGCCAGTTCATCTCTTCATTCATGTACCAAGGTAACAGAGGAGGAGGAGGAGAAGAAGGAGGAGCTGCTCACGTGTCACCTCAGACCTGCACTTATCGCAGCCTCCTGCCGCTCTCATGCGGGATTTGTGTCCGTTTTTGTGCGTGTGATGTGCACGTCATCATCACTTTATCTAATCGTGTGCACAGCATCCCTGACGTCACTTTACATCACAACACTGTATGGAAGTGTGTGTGTGTGTGTGTGTGTGTGTGTGTGTGTGTGTGTGTGTGTGTGTGTGTGTGTGTGTGTGTGTGTGTGTGTGTGTGTGTGTGTGTGTGAGGTCAGAGGTCACTGTGCAGGGTGGAGGGTCCCTGCAGGGTTTAAACTTGAATAATACAAATATAATACACAATATTAGGCTGTTCTGTAAACAGCAATACAAAATTACAAGTTGTGGGATTTGTCAAGATGTGCAACATAAGATAAACTTGTTTTGCTCCAGGAATAGAGTACTTCAGAATGAATCAATAGAATATTAAAACTCCAGGGGCCCCTGACAAGTGGAGACAAACGGGTGTGCAACCTCAGAAACACTCTGTTTGCTGGATGTAAACCAGAGAACCTGTAACATTAGAGAAGCTGAAATTATATTTAACACCAAAATGAGCTCATTCCCCTGTTATGAGGTTTGATGCTCACTTTTCATTCGACTGACTAATGGCCTCACTAAACTGGATTTGTGTTTAATAACCGCACTGCATTCCAGAGGTGATATTCCAGTTGTGTTAACGTGTTATTTCACATAACGCCCCGATTCTTCTTCTCTCTGTAGGCGATGGTGGTCTGTTAGTGTGTCGGCTGGACAACCCGGCTCTGGCCACAGAGAAGGAGTCCATGCTGCTGCTGTACCAGGACACGGACCTGGACACCCTGAGCTGCAGCGAGCGGCTGGTCCGAGCCCACTTCACCAGTAAGGAGCGGCAGGTTGCAGACCAGTGCCGCTGTATTGATTTATCCTTCTCACTGTCCTCCTCTTCCTCCTTCCTGCAGTTCATCTGAGTCAGGAAGAACACAACCAGACGATCGCTCGAAAGTCGTCCCCGACAGCCTGGCAGGTCCTGTACGCTGACAGATACACGTGTCAGGTAACATCACAAAGAAACCACCTCCCCACCAATTTAAAGCTGGAATAGTAGTAAACTGTATTTATAAAGAACCTTTCACAACACAGTAACAAGGTGCTTTACAAGGTTATGATGAGAAACAATAGGAAACTGTTAAAGCCAACAATTTAAAGCAATTTGAAGATCTATGATATTGAAGATATAATTTTATTAATGCTTTTTTTTTCTTCTTCTTCTCCTTGCATTTGTTTTCTCTTTCTATTTCTGCGTCAAAGGAAAGCGCAGTGATTCCATCTCACCCTGATCTCAGTTTCACCGTGTTGCTGTTGAACGCAGACTCTGCCGGAAATCCTCTGGAGCACTTCAGCGCGGAGGAGGCAGGTGAGACGGGGCGAACACAAACTTCCTAAACAGGAAGTGTAAAGTTAAACGCTGGCCGGGTGTATCTGATATTTTTCTCGCAAACTCATTAATTTACTTGTACTCAGGTCTCCACAGTTTCTACTTCCTCCTGCTGCTCTTCTACTTTATCGCCTGCTGTATCTACATCAAGCCCCTGAACCAGGCCCTGAGGAAAGGAGGCCCCATGCACACCGTCTTCAAAGTGCTCACCACGGCGCTGGCGTTGCAGGGCTGCTCCACTCTCTGCAACTACATCCACCTGGCCAGGTAGAAACCACAGAGCTCCCAGTACTGGAAGTAGGAATGGGAGACCTCTACTGTTTGGAGTGCTTCGTATTAGAAGTAACATCAATTTCACTTCTTAATAACTGAAACTCAAACTAGCCTTTGATTAGGAAGATGAAATAATCCGGGGATGTTTTCTGTTCCCTCCTCCCTGCAGGTATTCTCGAGATGGTATCGGTATTCCTCTGATGGGCAGCCTGGCAGAGTGTAAGACCCTCGTTCCTAAACACGTCTTTTCATTCATTCTGTCTGCTTCTGAAGTTTCTTATACGCTTCAGAGGAACTTCTTGCCTCTTGTAAACAGACCATAACCTAATTATGTTATGTACTTTCCGTTCCTGCCCCGGTGCAGTCTGGGATATGGTGTCCCAGGTGTCCATGCTGTACATGATGCTGAGCCTGTGTATGGGCTGGACTCTGAGTCGCGGCAGGAAGCCTCAGTCCAGACCTCTGCAGTGGGAGCACTCTCCGGCCTCCACGGCGGTCGCTGTCGGTGGAGTCGTCACATATGTACGCAGGAAAACCTTTTTCAAATAAATATGTGAGACCGGTGTTATTTTGGTTCAGGAAACATCACCATTGTTTCTTCAGGGCGTGCTGCTGCTGTGGGAGCTATACTTGCAGTCCGACAGGGAACACCACGGCTACCACGCCGGGTTGAGTCTGGCATGCGTCCTCCTCATGGTGCTGAAGGTGGGCTTGGCCGTGCTCTTGGCCTCAGTCCTCTACCAGATCATCTCCACCGAGAGGAGCACCCTGAAGAGAGACTTCTACCTCAGCTTCGCCAAGGTAGGCCACGCCGTACGCTCGCCCGCAGCCTCCTCACGAGCACATACTCCCCCACAGCCCCTCATGTGGTCACACGGTCTTTGTTTGCAGGGATGCTTCCTGTGGTTCCTCTGTCAGCCGGTCCTCGTCCTCACGGCTGTTCTCTTCAACGAGCACCAGAGGGAGAAGGTCTGTAAATGCACACAATCCACATTTCAGCAAAGCAGCACTCTGTTGTGTTTGAGTCTGGGATTTCAGGGACTGGTCACATTATACATAATGCTTTTATTTATCTTCGAAAGATAGTGAAGTTAGTCCTGACTTTGTGTAAGAGTTCCAAACATTAGCACCAAATAGTGGTTGAAATTCAATTTTTCAGGGTGAAAGAGACTTTAATAGCTCATCCACTGACACCATGGTTCTTGTTGCCAGAAACACAACTAATGCTGCCCTCTAGTGGATGTATTGCTTAGCAGCCAATCAGATCCTCCGTTTTCGACTTCTCCTTCCACCTCGTCTTCCCTCTCTGCAGGTGGTGACTATCGGTGTCCTCCTGTGCCAGTCCATCTCCATGGTCATCCTCTACCAGCTCTTCCTGTCTCGCTCGCTCTACTGGGAGGTCTCCTCTCTCTCCTCCGTGTCTCTGCCACTTACCATGTCCAGGACAAACCAGAGGGGGCGCTACTGAGCCAATCAGAGGGGAGTTGGAACACGCTGTGAGACCGAGGATTCCCAGGGGCGAGACTTCCCGAGCACGACGATGCTAACACGCCGCGACACCACAGGGACTGTTCTCCTTTGCTGTGAAATGATTCCAGGGGGAATAACCTGGCGCCTGGCGGAGAAGTGACCGGGAAACAATAGCATGGGTCAGAGGACATTTACAGCAACACCCTACCTCTAGTGACAGATGATTTTTAACATTGCTGAGCAGGAGGGAAGGTTATCAAGACCACTTGTGCTCTCCATGACAACACAGGACGTCCTACCCAATAGCCACTGTACAACTTTGAAGTGAAGGCGGATGAGGATGGAGGAAGATGGATCCTCGAGATTTTAACAAGTCAAGAATGAGTTTGATCTTGACTGTGCGGCAGGTAGCGAGGATGGTCCCGGACCAGTAGGACACAGGCTGAGACCACGTCCTCATTTCCTCTTACCTTAACCCCATCAAAGAGTTTTAGATTTAAGAAAGACACAAAGAATACATTTTTGTTTGTTTCGGTTTTTTATTTCTGTAAATTCAGCTCATTTAATTCTGTCGTTCCTATGAATGTGTAGCTC
The DNA here is from genome assembly GCF_947347685.1 of Pleuronectes platessa. NCBI lineage: Eukaryota > Metazoa > Chordata > Actinopteri > Pleuronectiformes > Pleuronectidae > Pleuronectes > Pleuronectes platessa. The sequence goes on from NC_070649.1 coordinate 4,391,807, forward strand.
TCCGACTCAAACCCATTGGTCTCTCCCATAACATCTACATCTTTAAAAAAATGCCTCACTTGTAGTTTTGTTTAATTTGATTTCATGTGTTGGGGACTAGTTTCAGCTGCGGACTGATACACTTATGCTGCACGAGTGGGAGCTTTTAGCAGAAAGGTGCATGAGGGATCTGATGAAAATATACACTTGAACATGAGCCTCTGTGGGAGTTTTGTTAATCTCAAAATGTGCTGATCTCTTCTATTAGCTCTTGTTGTTGACTGCTTTCTGTTTACATGTGTGTTTATGTTCACTGTGTTTGATCTTATTGCAATTACACAACAACACAAATCAATAGGAGGACCCTGGTTGAACTGTGAGTTCAATATTTTATATTAAGATGGTTGGAAATTTGTTACAGCAAATTTCATTGTAGTGTCCAGTCATATGATTATTATATTATATTATAAGAATTTATTTTCTCACCTGTGGAAATATGGTAGCTTTGGTAATTAATAAAACACAGCCGTAGTAACAGCCGTTGGGACGTTTACCGAAAATACTGTTCCATGAGCAGATCACTGTAACCTTGAGCTACATTTATGCCGCCTGGTAAAAGTAAACCAGTGTGAATAAATGCAAATGTTTAAGGCACTTATCCATCATGCAGAAGGCGTCTGATTATCTAAATATTAATTTTGCAGCATGACAACAAACACAGATGTGCGTCCAGATTTAAAAAGATGACAGAGGATTTTAAGAATCACGGTGCAGGATCACACAAAGAGACAGGGAGTTTTGTATTACTATTTATGGCATTACTTTTAAAAGTATCCCCACTTTAAGAGTGTAGACGTGCTGCAAACGGCTGCATGGGACATTCCTGTGGTTATTAATGCTGTAATGCATGGCAACAATACATAGACACTGTATTAACCAATCCTAACACTATGAATACTATTTAATTCCTAACAAATCCTAAAAATGCAACACAAATTCTAACAATTACCTGCGAAGTCCTGATCATTATGGTGGAAAATGAGATAGAGACAGTGACTCCCTCCACACTTCTAATGCCAATAAAACTGATATGTTTACACTAACTTATTATTCACCTTTTGTAGATGTAATGAATAGAAATAATAAACTGACAGGTAAAAACATGCTTCTCAGACTCTTTATATTGTTTCTGCACAACCCTTTTTCTGACCATAAATATGTTTTGAATGAAAAGTCATCTAACAAACATAATTATCCACTTTTAACCACTTTTCTCTCATCCGGGTGAGACCAGTGCTTTTGTTTTTGGACTGACCACACATTTTACACTGGTAACGGTAAGTACTACCATTTGTTGGGACTTTTGTTAGGACTTGGAAGATAAAGGACTTGTTAGGACTTTCGTTAGATAAATTATAAGTTAGATAAATTGTTAGGACTTGTTAGGACTTTTGTTAGGACTTGGTAGATAAATTGTTAGGACTTGTTAGGACTTTCGTTAGGACTTGGTAGATAAATTGTTAGGACTTGTTAGGACTTTTGTTAGGACTTGGTAGATAAATTGTTAGGACTTGTTAGGACTTGTTAGGACTTTCGTTAGGACTTGGTAGATAAATTGTTAGGACTTGTTAGGACTTTTGTTAGGACCACTCGTTGGAGAAGCCACGCAAAAAAAGAAAATGTAACGTCACGAACAGGATTCGAACCTGTGCGGGGAAACCCCATTGGATTTCGAGTCCAACGCCTTAACCTCTCGGCCACCGTGACAGTGAAAACATACGTGGTTTCCGAACATTTTTAACACATCATCATATTTATATTGTTTTTATTGATCTGTTATAAATTGACATCAACACTTGCGATTACAAGAAGCTACAACACTCAACCGCAGCCATTAAAGTGACAACAAACGTTTAGTGAACGAGCCAGAAGACCTTGGTTTTATTAGTTGAAGAAGAAACAACCTGAATAATCAATTTATTTAAAAATTATTTCATAATGGTACTTGTATACGGCGGCTAAAGTGAAGTTGTGATTGTAAAGTAATATATCTATATTCAAGCACGGGTCGTCATTCCGTCAAGGGCAATGATGCGTTCGACCTCCACCGGAAAAATGTGGACTTAGCTAATATAGACGAAAGGCTACAAATTAAATAAACATTCAATACTAAGAGCTCGATTATTTTTAATACGTGCTGTACCTCTGATTGTTTGTTTGTGTTAGTGTTGCAGTGGTTGAGCAACACCTCCGGCTCTGTCGTCGGCTGTAGCCGGACACGTTATCATCTGCGTAGTGTTGTCTCCTTGGGGAAGTGAACACAACACAGATGACGGCCAACAGATAGCGCGCGTTGATTGGCTCCTAAAGTACAAGCCACGCCTTCTCCAGAGGACTATTAAATTAGCTCCGGCTAACCCCGTTAGCTAAAGTTAGAACTACTGCAGCTGAAGTCAACGCTTCCGGAGAGAAAATGATCAACTGGAAGGTAAATACACGTGACGTTATTTTTTAAAGGTAGATTATGAATGTGTCAACGTCGATGTTCAGTTCGGAATTTAATTTAATTTAAGCTCGTTGTTTGTTTTCTCCACTGCTAGCATGATGCTAACGTTACTCAGCTGTGCATGATGGCCTGTCGCGTTATGTTTACTGCCGGTAGAGTAAAGTGATGTTCGAGTAGCTTTGCGCACGTTTGTCTTCGTGTTCATTGACTTTTAACGTTGAGGTTTGATTTGTCTCAAAAATGTCGTGTAATGCGACGAACTACTTGAGAACGTAAAAGTTAAAATACTGACTAGGGAGAGAGGGCAGTGGAAACGCATATAAAGTTAAAGCCACTTGGTGAAAAAGACTTAAGCCGAAATCAGGAGTGGGGTGTCTTTAGTAAACCGACGCCAGTAAACCTATGAGTTGGGGAGTTGGTTAAAGGAAGTGTGTATAGAGATGTTACAAGTGGCAGATTTTGATGTTTAAGTTTGGTGCATGATCTTCTTCTACATTAAGTGTATACATGGTGTGCAGCTGCCTCCCTCTCTCACCCACCACCCCCCGTGTCTGTGACCAATTTAACCCCATAGACAGCTGAGGCCTCTTGTGGATAAGAGGGGGGAGCGGCATCTTCTCCAGGGTTCCAGAGCTTTCTTTTCCATGATTTCAATCCCACGCACTCTTGTCTTCCTGAGATGGCTTATTTCTGGTGGGCTCACGTCAATCAAAAAGGAAGCCGTTATGAATTCAGAGCAGCTCTGTGTCCACCAGAGATGCCTGACCTCTGCGACTTTGTAGTAAGTCTCACATGATCAGATATGAACTCTCTTTGTCCGTCCGCAGGCTTTGGACAATGTCCCCATGCTCCTGTACATCCTGGCCCTCAAGACACTGGTGCTGTGTTTGGGGTTCGCGGCGGTGAAGATCTACCAAGGCAAGAAAATCGAGGCAGCCCTTAAAAGGGAACAGGCAGAGAAGAGGAGGCTGGCCGAACAGACGCAAAGGCTTATTGACGACTTGAAGGAAGACTGAGCAGAGGAGGGAAGCTGCCGAACACGGGTAAGGCACCGTATCTGGTCAAAAGGATCAGTTAAATTACTGTGTGGCCTATAGGGCTGATATTATAATAAAAACATTCAATCACTTTGGTTGACTTAATAATAGAATATACTAAACATTATCCAGGCCAAGAGACACAGGCACTTTGTAGAATATTGATGAATTTCTATATGCAATACATTTATAACATATATATATATATCTTGCGTATCTAATAATGTATCTTGCATATGTAATAAACAGTAGGAGGCTTATAGACCCATAATAGACAAGTTGTGTTGACAAATGATCGATTGTGATCCAACTCCCTTTGGTTTTTTCTCTCTTCTCCAGGGAAACATTTTAACCACCAGAGTATCCAATCACCAATGTCTGACTGTCGGCAGTAGGGGGGCGTTTCTGTCCTCCAGGATGTTGTTCGAGGTTTGAGTACCGGGACAGATCACCACGTCAGTTTTATATAAAACCATGTTTTAATAGGATAAAGTTACTTCAGATTACTTTGGAATCTGGAATGAGATGGAGAGGAGACTTTATTTATTTATTTATTTTCAGTGAACATCACCCCAGTAAAAGAAAAACTCAAGCATCAGCATTAAATTGTCATTTACCCCAGATTCAGACCTAGTTTCCCCTAACATCATCTCCTTTGCGGTGGCTGCGGCTGGAAACGGTGATGCATTCTTCGACAAAGCAAAGAGTCACACAGGGCTCAGCAGTGCAGGTCTACAGAGCAGTTTGTGATTGGACTGCCAACAAGTGAATGTGTAGTCTATGAAATTATGAATGAAGGGGTAAAGGATTCATAGCACTGATGGGAAAGACTCAAAGCTGAAGCTAGCTGCTCGCCAAGCTTTTGTAAAAACACCTGCCATCATTCTGCACTATGGTATTTACCTTGCTAGAACACACATTAGGCATTTCTTTGTTGTGTGTGTGTGTATTAGGGATGTTGCCATACACGGGTATTAACGATAGTCATACATTTTATAAATTGATTATCGATATCATGTTAGAAATACACATTTGTAGTTGGGGTTGGTATTTTATGTGTAATTTATTTGTAAAAAAAGACAAATGCACAATAAACAATGTAAAACATTAAATTGACTGTTAGCAGTTATTACCTCCGCAGAGTCTCAAAGCTTGTTTAATTGATTAGAAGAAACATATGTAACATAAAGGAAAAGTTTGAATATTTTGAAGATAAGAAATGTCATCAATTTATCAGTGAGTCCAAGAGAATTGTGCCAGATGTAGTGAAATTCCCTTCGGGCACTCCTAATATGTCGCAATATCAGTGACATAAGGGAACTGGGATGTTGAAGGCCTAATAGGAAATATTTGCATATATGGGTGGTGTGATATTACAAAATTGTTCCTTCACCATGCAGGTCAGTCTCCTCCGCTCTGTACCAGTGAGGGGCAGGGACACGTGCAGTGACATCCACTCTGCGCACAGCTCTTGGTCCAGCTGAAGCAAGAAGTCCCTTCTAGAGACGCTGTCATGCATGCAGCTCCGGTACAGCACACATGTATCAATGGCAGGAAAATCCAGCATGTTATTAAATACTGCAACAGTCTACATCTACGCGTATTTCTCTGAGAGAGGGAGGTTATAGAGTAGTTCATTTTGATGTTTGGGAAAACTTTCATGCCAATTAAGCCCCTTTGAATTAAATTGAGAGAGAGAATTGCAGTGCACAGTTTATCTGAATTACAGGATACAGTTAAGAAAAAGGACTGTTGCAATGGTGAGCCATTTGGTTAAGCATGTCAACCCAGACCTTTGTTTTATTGTTATAGGTCACTGTCTCTGGCTTCCTCTTGGATGGTGACATTTCTCCTGGGCTTGCGCTGATACAGTTCAGTCAGACAACTCGCGTTCGATCATGTAATATATTTATAACAACAGATTTAGTGTTTAGGCTCCAACTTAATCACTCCCCCATATGATTACACAGGAATGATGGGAGTGATGAGCAAATACTTGTAACCCCCCCGTTGGAGCCTACAGGTGGATGCTGGGGTGGTGGAGGGTTTGAAGCAACAGGTAACAATACTGCAGAAGCAGTGCAAGCAAGAGGGGTTGATGGGAAATGTCTCTCTGGTTAAATAGACCACCTGATAAGCTGGGTGTGTATTATAGATGGTTGTGGAGATTGAGGTTGTCACATGATGTATGTCACATGATGTATGTAATATGATTGGCGCAGCGCAGCTCGAGTTGTCTGCCAGAACTAGCTCACAGGCGTCGCCATATTTAGTGTGATATTGTCCTGTTTCAGCACCATGGTGCTGAACAGCTCCGTTCTCCTCAGCATTGAAGGCAGGAGCCTCTGCTTGAAAGTGCCTACAGGATGTTTTTGGATAGGGGTAAATTATACCCAGTGGTGTGTAGCACTTGTCTGGACTAGTATTAGAAAAAAAACACTAAATATCTACCTAGATTCTTAAGAGAGGTAGGCTTATGTCAAAGAACAAGTTGAACTAATGAACAGTTTATTGATTCAGATTCAGTCAAGGAACAATCACAATATAAAACAGTATAACGTAAAAAAAATGAATATAATATATGATTCTTATAAAATAACTGTCCTTTCAGTGTGTGTGTGTGTGTATATATACAGTTCACAGGATAGTGTGTGCTTGCAGATTCAACGATTCCGTTCTGGTCCGGGTCTTTATGTCTCTCGATAAACGATCAGGTTCGATCTGGATCATTCAGTTGGCCACACTGCATCCAAGATCTGGGTTAGCTCGCCATCTCAGCATTCGGATTCTTCTGGTGTTCATAAAAAAACAATCTACACAGAGTGCAGAATAATCAGTGTCTGTTTTCTATTTATATTTCTAACATAAGATCTCATTAACTTATTTTTAGGGATGCACCGATATGGAAATTCTTGGCCGATACCGATACCGATATTTAAAATAACAATCTGGCCGATAGCCGATACCGATATTTGTTTATTTTCTTTTTGTTGTTATTCATTCACCCTTTTGTGCCAGAAAAATAATTAAATCATTATTTAAAAAGCACTATTCATCACTCTTATCTTTTAATGACACAAATTGAATCAGATTTATGAAACAATCTCTGATTTAACTAAACTTTATTTAACAGAGACATATTAGGCCCATTTTACCGCAAGTTTAAATGGTTCCTTGGGATCTTAATGAAATGTCTGTAACATATTTTGGTCAAAATACCACAAGGATAATTTAAAACAGCACCTTTTTACCCTGTCTAAAACAGCCCTGTTAAAGTATCATTATAGAGAACGCTCTTCTCATTGATTTACGGTAGCAGTATTGCCCGTTTATTAGATGTGTTACGGCTTCTGTGTGTATAACGTATGTTGTCAATTCCCTTGTTACCTGTGCATGAGACGGATGAATAGAGCCGATGCACATGAGAATAAAGTACTTAAACAGACGCTAGGCTCATACTTGTTACGCCAAGTTACACTGCGTGAGTCAAGATAACTTAACAAGCCCTCCTCAGTTTTACCTGTTTTTAGTGTCGGGCAGAAATCACATCGCGTCAACACCCACCGTGGCCCTTCGCGATGCTTGTTTTAATTAAACAGTCGGATTCCCCTGGTCCGCACCAGTTCTCAGTCAGCTGCTAGGCGCCAGCCGGAGGGTTCCCCCAGCGGTCGCCGTAGCTGAGGTGATCCGCGAGAAGGGCCCGACACGCGTCCAGAGTGGCCGCCGCTGACCGCGTACCCAGTCCCCTCCCGGCCTTCCGCGCCGGCGCCGTGAGGTGCCACCGGATGAGGACCTCCCGGTGCTGCACACTGAGCCTCCGGCGGCGCGGAGAGGAGGGCGACGGAGCGACTGCTCCCCCAGCCGCGGCACGTGCCCAGCGGTTTTACCACAAATATGAACATCGGCCAATGATATCGGTGAAAGTCAAGTTTATTACCGATAAGCCGATATCAGTAAACGAGGCGAATATCGGCCGCTACCGATGTTCGGCCGATATATCGGTGCATCCCTACTTATTTTCTATACATGTAACCATTACCTGGTTCTATTTTCAATGTGTTTCATTAAATAATAATATACAAATCAAAACCATAAATTAATTTCACATCACTAAGCAAAGGGCTTATCTGCTTTACACATCTTTTTCAGTAATATGTTATATGATAACATCATTACTATATCATTTAACTTATACTTAACTTAAAAATGAAAATAATATACAGTGTAACTTGAATTTCATTTAATATATACATTGATTATTCACTACTAACATAGGCTGCGTGGCTGAACTGTAAACAATTAGTGCTACACATCCTATCACATTCTAAATCAAAATGCTGCATAGCCGTGCCAGTCAGTCAAGGGTTAACATTTACTCTTTCATTTCTATAACATTAAAACATGGTGTTAACTATTTTAACAGACTGCTAAAGTTCATTGGAACCATTAATAATCACTATATTATTACTCCGATTGGTTTTAAACAGTTAATCTTTCAAATAACAACTTAACAGCCATATTATTTCTTTCCCCAGTTTGCTAGCATGATGCTAGTAGCATTAGCTAACTGTGCTGACTCACCGGAGTTTCCAGAATTAGAATACTGTATGTAATCACTTTGTACATCACTCTAAAGTTGTACGTCTTATCCGGAAGCTTCTCTCTCTACTGGTATAATGAGAAAATCTCAGGAGAAAAAAAGGGTTTCTTATTGGTGGGGAGTACATTGAACAAAACGCATAGTGCGCCCCCTTTTGGTGGGGAGTTTTACTACACCTGAGGTTAGTAGCCTTAATTTCATGAGGGTTACAGGTGGTTATAGACATAAATGCCCGTGTTTTGAATCTGGATTTATCTTAACTATATTTGACAATAGTGTGTGCAACAAGACACAATTTTAGGAAAAGCGGTGGGTACATTTTACCCGTTGGCGGTTCAAGTATTGAACTTTGATTGATGGTCAATCAACGCAGAAGCCTCTGGGTGTATGCTGAGTCTGACGGAATTTATATCCAAGTGTTGAAAATGTGACCACCATCAGGAATATCACCACACATGCAAACAAGAAACCCTGGCTTACCAGAGAGGTGCATGCGCATCTGATAGCACGTAATGCTGCCTTCAAGTCCAGGGACAAAGAGGCTCTCAGATCTTCTAGAGCCAACTTCAACCCGGGTGTGAGAGCAACAAAGCCTGATTATGGACACAAAATCCAGAGTCACTAAATTGACTCAAAAGACCCCAGGCGCCTGTGGTTAGGCATCCAGTCCATCACAGACTACAGGTCCTCTCCACCCAACTTCGATGACAACACCAACTTCCTCAAAAACACTTAACACACAATTCAGCCGATTTTAAGAAAAGGACAATACAACAATTACGAAAGCTCCTCTCAGCCTGGATGATGAAATTATTCGTCTCGACTCCACCTGACCTCTGGAGGACCCCACACAGGGTCAAACCACGGAAACCTGCAGGCCCTGACAACATAGCAGGGTTTGTACTCAGGAAATGTGCTGACCAACGTCACAGACATCTATAACACCTCCCTGAGACGAGCCATCGTACACTCATACTTCAAGGCCACGACTGTCATATCACTGCCAAAGATGTCACCAGCATCAACACGCAATACTACTGCCCTAAAGCACTCATCCTCATCATGGCGAAGTGCTTTGAAAGACTGGTCAAGGACCACATAATAAGACTCCCCTAACCTCTCTACTGATGACGCCATATCGACAGCACTTCACGTGAGCCTGGCACTACGGTGGCCCTGAGAGCTCAACGAACAGCAACTTAAGAAAACACATCCAAGTTGACAAAACACATGCAAAGTAAGAAAACATCTTCATCAATTTCACAACACAACACATTACAGAATCGCAAATAGAGAAACGCGCTGCAAATAGAGGAGAAACCACAATGGAAGTGTTTCAAGAGGACAGCTAAAAGTGATGGACACTGCTGCCACAGGAGAAACATAAACGTCTAATACATCATACAAATTCAGTTCTACACAGGGTTCGGCCAGCCGCGGCACTGGAACAGAATGCGGCTCTTCAGCCCCTCTGCAGTGGCTGTACAGTGTTGGGCATATTTTTTGCTTAATTTAACGAATCAGTTTTCATATTATTAACGTGCACGTAACGAAGAACGTGAGTGAACATCATGTTAATTTTTTTAATCATCATCGTATCAGCCCATCATGAAATACCAGGAGCGGGCAAGTGTGCGTGTGTCAGCACGTGTAAAGTAATTGCTTCAATAGGCATCACCACTACACTGTGCAAATGGATATTGGACTTCCTCACTGCAAGTTGGAAAAAAAAACTCATTCTGATCACTGGGGTCCCCCAGGGCTGTGTTCTAAGCCCTCTGTTATTCACCTTGATGCCCTACAAAGGTAGTGCCTTTATAGTACTACTTGAATGACAATAAAGCTCACTTGAGTTTGATGTTGGCTTTGACCACTACCAGTAGTGGACAAAGCATTTGACCTTTGACCCTTGATCAAGTGGATTTAACCTTTGTCATAAACAGTACAAAGAAGAAGCAGTAAAAGGAGACTCCAGTAGAGTTGGAAGTCAAGTCAAGTTGGAGACCGTCAGTATGCAGCAGCAAGAGGAGATTCAAACCGAGCTGGAAACCCCCTGTAAGATCTGCCAGGTTGAAAAACACAAGCTCCAATCGCATATAACGCTGCTTGAGTTGAATGTAAATGAGCTCTTGGCCAAGGATAACATCTATACAGAACAAGAGAAAGAGTTACATGAAATGCATTGCCAGAGAAACGGGATGCAGTTAATGAAACTGGATTTTGAGCAAACAAGGTTGCAGGCATATGTCAGTGTAAGCAATACAAATTTTTTAGCCATTGCTGAAATTTCAAATCATTTGTCCGAATTGAAAACCGCCTTTACGCAGCAGCAGAAGGAGAATCCAGCTGAGTGGAAAACCCCCTGCAGGGTTTGTCAGGACGAAAAACACACGGCCCAATCATCCATAACCTTGCTTCTGTTGGCGTTAAATAATCTCTTGGCTGAGGAGAACGTCTATACAGAACAAGAGAAAGAGTTACATGAAATGAATTGCGAGAGAAATAAGATGCAGTTAAGGAAACTGCGACGCCAGAAACATAGCCTGCAGATACGTGTTAGAACACTCAAGTACAAAGACTTAGCCATGGCTAACATCTCCAAGCACATAGAGAAGGCTCGGCAACAGCAACAGGAAATTCTAGACGAGTTGATAACCGCTTGTACACAGCATCAAAAGGAGACTCCACCCGAGATGGAAACCGTTGGTTTGCAGCTGCAACAGGAGACTCCACCCGAGTTTGAAATTGGCTGTATACGCCTGCAACAGGGAATTACCCCTGAGTTTGAAACTGTTAATAAGCAGCAGCAACAGGAGACCCCAGCTGAGGGGGAAACCGTCGGTTCGCAGCAGCAAGAGGAGATTCAAACCGAGCTGGAAACCCCCTGTAAGATCTGCCAGGTTGTAAAAGACCAGCTCCAAACAGATATAACGCTGCTTGAGTTGAAGGTAAATGAGCTCTTGGCCAAGGATAACATCTATACAGAACAAGAGAAAGAGTTACATGAAATGCATTGCCAGAGAAACGAGATTCAGTTAATGAAACTGGATTTTGAGCAAACAAGGATGCAGGCAACTATCAGTGTAAGCAATACAGGTTTTTCAGCCATTGCTGAAATTTCAAAGCATTTGCCCGAATTGAAAACCGCCTTTACGCAACAGCAGAAGGAGAATCCAGCTGAGTGGAAAACCGCCTGCAGGGTTTGTCAGGATGAAAAACACACGGTCCAATCATCCATAATCTTGCTTCTGTTGGCGTTAAATAATCTCTTTCCTGAGGAGAACGTCTATACAGAACAAGAGAAAGAGTTACATGAAATGAATTGGCAGAGAGACGAGATGCAGTTAATGAAACTGGGACGCCAGAAACAAAGCCTGCAGATACGTGTTAGAACACTCAAGAAAAAAGATTTAGACATGGCTAACATCTCCAAGCACATAGAGAAGGCTCGGGAACAGCAACAGGAAATTCCAGCCGAGTTGATAACCGCTTGTACACAGCATCAAAAGGAGACTCCACCCGAGATGGAAACCGTTGGTTCGCAGCTGCAACAGGAGCCTCCACCCGAGTTGGAAATTGGCTGTATACACCTGCAACAGGGAATTCCTCCTGAGTTTGAAACTGTTAATTCGCAGCTGCAACAGGAGATTCCACCCGAGTTTGAAATTGGCTGTATACGCCTGCAACAGGGAATTACCCCTGAGTTTGAAACTGTTAATAAGCAGCAGCAACAGGAGACTCCACCCGAGTTGGAAATTGGCTGTATACGCCTGCAACAGGGAATTACCCCTGAGTTTGAAACTGTTAATTCGCAGCTGCAACAGGAGACTCCACCCGAGTTGGAAGATTCTTGTATACAGCAGCAACAGGAGACTCCTGCGTCTGAATCCTGGGGTTCCTTTGTTAAACGGGGACTGAAAATAGCTGTGCCTGTAGCCATTACTGCAGGTGTCCTCATTGCTGTAACCATCATGGTCACTAAATTATGGAGTTGATGCCCCTCCCTTTTCCACCCATTTCTCCTCCCCTCCCTCTTATTCTCCGATCCCCCACATTGAGTCTGGTTCTTCCAACAGTTTCTTCCAGTTAATGAGGGACTTATCTTCTCTCCACAGTCGCCAAAGTGTTCATTCATTGTAGGAATTGTTTATTATTATTATTTTAACATCTACTATGAAAGGTGTCTTGAGATAATGTGTATTATAATTAGGCACTATGTGTCTTCATTCAGTCTATTCCTTTTTCTATCCAAATATGATATACCCTCTTCAAAATATATAATAATCTATCTCTTTCTTCACTTGAATATATAATATCAGTAGCTGTGTCTTCAGCCTGTGATGGCAGATTTTATATTTAGTTAAGTTGAATGAAGGAATGATAAGTATAGATGGGAAATATTATTCTGAGATGTATTTCTGTGTGTTTTACTGACTGAAAACATGTGGGGGTCAGCTTGGCAGACTCAGATGTGTATTCATTGGAGATTCCTCTGTGCCTCTGCTGAGACAAAAGGTTTTCACACCTAGACTCTTTCATGGGTCATCCAGCAGAGACGGGGGTTCACTGAGTCTAAGCAGAGCCTGATGTAAATGTGTAGTGAGACTTTCGAAGGGGTCCTCATTCAGATTGGAGGTGACCAAATCTAAGCCTGAAGACAACACGCAGAGAGCTAATTGGATAAACATTCTACCTCTGTGAAAGGAGGGGCTTATTTAGTATAAATCAAATGTGATTCCATTGTTCTGTGCCATTGACCCAAGTCTGACTAAGTGACAGGGTGCTCTGGCCCCTAGCCGCAGCTAGGTAGAATTGTATGAACTAGAATTGATAATTGTCTTTGCTGTGAAATGTAATTAAATGTTCCATTACAAGCCAAAGACAAAAGAAAAATGTATTCTTCTTGAGCGCAGAGGGAAAAGATGTAAAGTGGTGGTAGTGTGGGATTCGGACTGGCGCACCAATAAACGAAAGATCAAGGAGAGCAGTGGTGTGTTGAAGACCGTTTAACATCTCTTGTTGAATGGCTGAAACTTATTGAACATTGCCTTATATATCATCTGATGTTGGTTCAAGGTTTAATCCGATGCAAACAGTCAAAGGTTCAAAGAGAAACTGTCTGATAAAATAGCTAAGATTGTGGGACTTCTAACTCATACACCTTGGGACATGGTTCAAGTTGTTCTGATATGTTGTAACCCTTACAGTCAAAGCTTCTAAACATTTTTTTATAATTTAGGTCAAACTTAAATTTTAGGTGTGAACAAAATGTTTATTTTTGCAAATTCATCCAGAATGGCGAACCAAGTATAATGAGTTTACATCAACCGACTCCTCAACATCCAAGATTTAATAAGTACTAGTACAATTCAGTCATCTTGAAACTGTCCATGAATGACCTCGTGATGGATTCATATCTGCAGTAAAAACAGATTTAAATCATCTAATCACACAATGTAGTAAAACACAGTTGGAAAATAACAAATACAAACGTCCCCCATGTGGACTCTACCTGACTTGATAAATTCCAAATCCCCCCTTGTTCATATATGCAGTTGGGATCGTCCTCTTCCTGTTTGCCAGATGGTCCTTCCTCATGGAGCCACCAGGAGCCTGTTGTCTTTAACTTGAAACTTCTTTATATTTGGAACCAAACTGCGTCAATTCAATTTCATCTCTAGCATCATAACTTATGTTCAATACAAATTGATGTGATCGATGTGAACACAGTGAGGAGATATAACACATCCTTGATTTACATCAGAGTTGTAAAAACCCAAACACAAGTTAACACTGACAAACGTTCTGGCCCATCTAACACTCAGAAGATCTAATCAATGGGTTTCTATTTTACTCAGCAATTAAAGAGAGGAGACCCCACACCTCCTGGAGATGCCAGGAGCCAGCGCTGGTGCTGCCAGGAGCTGGAGCCCATGGACCCCTAATCTGGTGACTACCGCTTAAAATATTAACACATTTATTGGATCTTCTTTGTGTTTGATGTTTCGCTGCAGCTTTTTCATTATTAACACTGAAAAAGGCTCTGGCACATCAAACACTCAGAAGATGTCATCATTGGGTTGCTATTTTAGGTGGTAGTTACAGAGAAAAGACCCTCAAACCTTTTTTCAATGTATGTGGTTCACCGATGATAATATTAAATAAAGGTTTCAGTATAACTTTAGCCGGTTTCTGTGTTTCGTTCGATAACCCTTTGTTCCTCTCAGTTTCCAGATGACATTGTAACCTTTGACTTTTTTTTAAATGAAAAAAAGTCATAGGTTGGTTAGCTGTAGTTAGCTATATACACTATACATATAGAACATCCGTTGAAACAAAGTCATCATCCTCCTGTAGTGTAGGGGAAAGGCTACAGGCCTTGATAGCAGAAGGTTCTTGGTTCAAAACCGGTTGAGTTTAGCTTTAAGTTCTCTTGTGAAAATGCACTATCCATATAGAACATCCGTTAAATTAAAACCATCATCCTTCTGTGGTGTAGAGGAAAGGCTACAGGTCTTGATAGCAGAAGGTTCTTGGTTCAAAACCTGATGAGTTTAGCTTTAAGTTCTCTTGTGAAAATGCACTATCCATATAGAACATCCGTTAAGTTAAAACCATCATCCTTCTGTGGTGTAGAGGAAAGGCTACAGGTCTTGATAGCAGAAGGGTCATGGTTCTAAACCTGCTATGGTCAGCTTTAAGTGCTCTTGTGAAAACTGTACTCTACATATAGAACATCTGTTAAAGTTCTTCTGTTGTTCTACTGTAGTGTGGAGGTACTGCTAAGGCTCTTTGGACCAGGAGGTTCTGGCTTCAAATCTGACATCAGACAGTTTTCCATTCTCAGATACTCCATGCACTTTAAAAAAAGGCTTAACAAAATTAAAAAACACTTTTTTATATTGCACTCTGCACAATACTAAAATGTATATAACATTCTCCCATGCAGTTAGTTTAATTGCTGTCTGCTCCCATGCAAAGCCGGGGAGCAGACAGCAATTAAACTAACTGTGCATGTGAGCAGGCAGCTATTCTGGAGAACCTAGTTCCAGCCAGACACACATTGCTGGACTCACTCAGTCTATGTGCTTTGAATGGAGCCTGGTGAGGACCCGGGTCTTTCATACTGATATTCATCATCCACCTGCTCCCCTACACCAAAGACAAAGGCCAAAGGCCAAAGCCAGTTTAGCTCTGGTCAGATTTGAACCAAGAACCTTCAGGGGCCAAGTCCCACAGCATATCCTCCAGGCTAGCGGAGGTCTCCTTTAGTACTGTTAACAGATGTTCTATTTGTCTTGTTCATTTGGAGCATGTTAACAATACAAAATTGCCCCAGAATGGATTTGAATGTGAGAATGTAAATTGTCTCGGGACAGATTTGAACCATGAACCTTCTGGTTCAATGACCTGTAGCATTTCCTCAACACTGCGGAAGGACAATGGAATACTTTAAACAGATGTTCTACTTCTATAGTGCCTTTTCACAGGAGAACTTAAAACTGACCTCAGCAGGTTTTGAACCAAGAACATTCTGCTATCAAGACCTGTTGCCTTTCCTCTACGCTACAGAAGGACGATGGGCTTTTGACCCAGGATGTCTTCACTTTGACCAAGTTGCTCAGTCTGATAGAGGCTGGACTAAGCAGTCTGCAGTAGTGGGCTTGATTCTTATGAGATTCCATATTCTAAGAAGCTGAGCTAATTGATCAGAGACACACAAGTCTCTTTTTTGGGTTCTCAAGTCTTTCATGTGTATAACTTCATAATTCCACTCAGTCTCAATGAGTAGGACTTGAGAACTCAAAGAAGTAGGCTTGTGTGTCTCTGGTCAAGTAGCTCCGCTTGTTAAAGGATGGACTTTCATAAAAATCGAACTCAGGCCTTTGGATTTGCAAGTCTATCCTCTACAGGACTGAGCTACATGACCAGACACGCACCCCTTTCTCTTTGGGACCTCAGTAGGTTTTGAACCAACAACATTCTGCTATTGAGATCTATATTTAGAGTAAATTTTTACAAGAGAACTTAAAGTTAACATCAGCAGGTTTTGAACCAAGAACATTCTGCTATCAAGACTTGTAGCCTTTCCTCTACCCTGCAGGAGGATGATGGAATAGTTTTAACTGACGTGCTTTATGTATAGTGTCAAGTGCCAAGATGTCAGGGCTCTGACCTCCTCTCTGTAGGCCTTGTCATCGTGGCTGGTGTTCAGGTCAATAATTAAGTTGTTGTAAAGTATTTTTTGGTGTAAAAACTCATTCAGTGTTTTTTGTTATACATATATATACATGTAATAGCAACTAACTTTAAATTGTTCCATTTTTCCAAAAGTTTCGCATAAGGCACAAATTGTATAGAAGGTTTTCACTTGTAGCCAAAAACAAATGGAAGTACCTACTATTTACCACTAGATGTCAGAGATGTTACTGAAAACCCCAGTGATTTGTATGTGGTGTCCTCAAGTCCTTGCTCGTAATTTAATTGCCAATCAAAGCAGCAACAAAGTTCACCACAATATGACAAAGAACATATGAGTTCTGCGATCATCATTCATTACAGTAAAAACGCACTTTAGACAACGTCAGAACCACTCTTTTATTTTGAAAAAGAAAGGTTTTAAGTCACTTGTACCCTTGCCTTAAAACACAATCACTTCCAATATTGTTTATTTTTCAATAGCTTCTTTCTTTTTTTATAAATTAGAATGGTATATTATGCATGCAATACCTCATTAGCTGCTTAGGTTTTCATCTTCCACAGAAAAAAACAAACACAAACAAAAGAAAAAATCCCTTAAAAGTCCAGAAAAGGGTTGGTTGGAGAAGCCAGAGCATGAAGCGATGTACAGTTTGCAGGTTGCATAGTACAGTACATGTAGTTCCTCATTTTAAAACAGCATGCCGTTTGTATTGCACATTACTGAAACTTTTTATACTGGACCTTGCTGTTGTTACAAGTGTCCTGCATGGGTGTCGTCTCATTTCAGCACAAGTATACAGCAAATAGCATCTCTCAAAGACATTATGTACATTTATTTGTTATAAAAATAATTATACCAGCAAATATTCATCCAATATTTATCTACTGGAATTAGTGTTCTGCTTCTTTAGTTTTTTTCTTCTTCACATTTTACCAAAAGAAAATCCTCCCTTCAAGTTTTGTGTTTCGTGTTCACCTTGAGATTTAGTCCGTGAAAAATACAATTGATGGTGATTTTTAGTTTTTTTGCCAGGAGTGAAAGGCATGTAAAAGAAGGCCAGGATGGAGTTTTTGTTTTTCTTTTGAGGGGAGTGTGGTGTTGTTTTAGTTCTGATCTACCTCCACGACTCAAAATGGGGCAAACGTTTGTCGTCATTTCGCGTCGGGGCTTTCACAAAGAGAGGGCCGGTGGGATGCTGGTCTGGAAATCCCTTCTATTTGTCTCAAGCAGCCCAGCTTGACATTGGTTGGCTTGATTTTGAATGGCAAATGGCTCCCTGTTCAAACAACCAATGGGATTTTAATGCCAGGGGGCAGAATGAGACAGAAAAGCATGTCTGTAAACACTATGCACTTTCGTTTCCATCTTATACCAGATTCACATTGTAGGAACAGTTGCTTAAAACCCACCTTTTTTTGCGTACTCTTTTGTGCTATGCGACTATTTCTCCACATCTATACAAAGTGTCCATCCAGAGAATATGATGCCTAATTTTAAGTTTAAATCAATAAATCACGAGCTGTATTTGTATTTCATGTCAGGATTAAGTTGTAGTCGGTGACGTGAGGAGGAGCCCTTTGAAAACTTATTCTAATCAGGTCTTGAAAAGTAGGTCAAGACATCTTGAAACTATGTCAGGCTATAAAACCATCAGGGACAGTCAAATATCCTTAAACCCTAAATATAGGACGGACTTTTTATCTATGTTCTAACATCCTGACAAACAACATCTGACACCAAATTCATTTTGGGGTGAAAAATGCTACAGACTTCATCCTCATGAGTCATATTGTGAGATACTGTGAGTTTCTAATTATTTATAAGGGAAGATTTGACTTTTTAAGGATTTTAAGGAGAAGGGATCACCGTCAAAGCATCAGCTCTGAACTTACATTCTTCTTTTCTTTCAGTCTTAAAAAGAGAGAAATATAAGAAAATGTAAATGTTTCAGAATGCACAAAACTTTATGTAAAGTTGGAGGAAATGGATGATCGATGAAACACTAATGCTAACTACTACTATTACGTTTTGTCAGAGGGGAAGATGCCAAAAGGCTCAGATTTTATAGCGACTGTTTCCCACCGTAGGCATTAGATGTCTGAGAAAACATCAGGATGTCAAAACAATGTTTATTTCACAGTTGGTTCTTTTTAATATATTAATCTGGCAGTGCGTCCGACTTGAAAAGTCCGAATATAAAGGAAAAACTTGACTTCATTTAAATTTATACTAGGATCTATTGAAGGAATAAATTATTGGCCCAAAACCTTACAAATCGGATTTAAGACATTTTTTGTTTTAAATTATTTTACGTTTTAAGTGTTAACATCTCAGTTCATGTATTTTATTTTGAAAAATTTACTTTCATTCCTCACTTATTTTGCTTTTGGCATTGCACTGGTTCAACGTAGAAAATCAAACTGATGTAAGCATAAGATTCAGCGAATGTGTGTTGAAAAACGTCGCAAAACACATTAAACACACACTGTGTGGGAAATACATGAAATAAATAACACGTCCCGACAGCAGCCACAATTTCTCTTTATCTCGTTATCTTCCGACTACAAACTGTAAATCACGTTCTAATGGTCTCTTATTTACTACACTAGATAACGACTTAATTATCTCGTAGCTTCAAGATAACAAATTTAATCTTTCAGTTAAATTGAATGTTATGTGTAATAGTTTCAAGGCAGTTTTCAGATTTAAAAGTGGCGACTACTGTTATCTGAAAATAAAAAACAATTAAACCATAATCTTGATTATTTAAAATAATATTTTACACTGTATAATGATAACAAGCCTTAAAATCTTTATTAGCAACCTCTGCTTTCACATGAAGCACCATGTTTGTGAGGTAAACGATCATCATCTCAGCTCAGTGTTTTCTAGTGTTTCTCTCAGTGCACTTTCCACCATATAACAAAATTCAGAATAATTAGAAACTATTTTCATGGTGACGTCTCCCTCATATGAGTCATGCAATCCACTGAAACATTCCTGAATGACAAAAACCAACACGTAAAAAGTTTCCGGTGTACCATTTCATTTCAGAATATTTAGTAACAAACCTCAGGGTTCCAGAGATATCATTCATCTTTAAAATTTGGGCCTCATTTTTTTTTTTCTTTCTTCTTCTTTTATTTTTTTCTCGGAGAAAGGCGCCCTATACGTCTACAAACATCAACTTGATTACAGGAGGGTTCTATTTTTTTTACGTTTGGAGGGAGCATGCTCTGCAGTCAGGACAACATGCCAGCTACACAGAGGATGAACATGATGCAACCGACCCTGCCACGTCACATTTTAAAATCCTCCGATCCCCGAAAACCAGCAGAAGGAACTTTGACGGCCATGAATCAACCAATTGCATGACTTGCGGACTGACGCTGTGAGCGACATCTGCACGTTAACAACTTTCATCGCTTAAAAAATGCAAAACAAGAAAGAAATAAACGGTTCCCGATCTTCGTATTCACACTGGCAGGGGTAAACTATCCTGAACTGCTCAGAAGGTTTTTCACACCGTTGGTTTTTTATGCCGCTCCACATCTCAACAACATCAAATGCATCTCAAGTAGTATTTTGCTATTGTATTTCACGCCACAGTCCGACACTTCCCTCTAAGTGCTAGCTGTTCAGAACAGAAGCAGCATGGCCTTCCTCTCCAGCACGACTGAGATCTGATCCCAGCACCATCTGAATCTGTCCGGTTTATGACAGCGAGGGTCTTCACCCAAATTAAATCCTAACGCTATGCTACAGAAAAGCTGGCCTCGCTCAATAGTGACTTTTCGAATAGCAAAATAGTTTGGGAATTTGAAGCACCAGTTTTCAAAACTAGCAGCCAGAGAGTCATCCTCACAAGCCCGCCCCCCCGCAAACCTCGGAAAGAAATCGGACCTCCGTATCTCTACCTCATCGTGGAAGAATCCAGAGTGCTCGGTACAAAATATCAATGAAGTGGATGCGGAGGTTGATCATCTATCAGCATGCAATAAGCTAAATGGTGAGAGGATCTATACATGGCCCAGCAGCCTTCAGCAGTCTGTGTGCAGTGGACCTCCGTCCGACCGGGTGCGAGGTCCCAGGCACTTAGACGCCCACGCACCGTCACCACCTGACCACTGCCCATCGTCCGCTCCAGACACGGGCAACAAGCTGCTGCACGTCTGCTGAGCACCGCGTTAGCACAACTCCCAGAAGGTCCCAGTAACACAAATTTGAAGGAATTTACTGAAGTTAAACGTTCCTGAATCCTCTTTGACTACTCGCGCTGTTGATTGACGGAGTTGCCCTGCAGCTTGATTCAAAATAAATACCTGACATCTGTACATGACTTTGACTTTGGAAGAGAAATAAACAGCCAGGTATGCAAGAGAAACAAATGCAAAAACCAAACGGGTACAATTTGGGACCATCTTGGCTCTGTTGCAGCGTTAGTTTTGGGTGGAATCTGGGCCACTTGGGGCCCCCAGTGGTGGGAGAAGTGGGCTCAGAGCCGGTGCCGGGAGTCATGGCTGTAGCTGCCCGGTGAACTGCGATTGCGGTGTGGTTTGTATGAATCCTGATAGGGGTCCTGGTAGTCCTGGTACGGGTCCTGCTGCTCCCGGCTATGCTGCGAGCCGGACGACATGCGGTTGCGTCCCTTGTGCGCCCGCTCGTTGTGGTAGTTTTCGTCTGACGTCATCAGGTTGCGTCGCTCGTTCAGGGTGGAGTGGTCGCCTGTGTGGTTGCTCTGTCGCATTCTTTGGGTCTGCTGATCACATGGACACAGCAGGAACAACACCACTCAGTTGGACATCAGCCTGCGTAGATTACTTGTTCCTAAAACTACATTTCTACAAACAAAGCCTCGACTCGGCTAACACAGACACACTCCGGATTATAGCTTTAAAAAACAAATTAGTCGGCTACGTCTTGCACTGATCCTGGACAAGATTTCTTTCCACTACGACAGAAGAGATTACAACCGAGACCCACAATATCCAGTCATAGTGTTAAAGCAGATATGAAATGCTCATATTCAGGTTCATAACATTGATTTGGGATCACGGAATGAGTTCTGTACCTGCAGTCCAGAGATGCTGGTGGGGTAGGGGGTGAGGGTGGTGGGGCCTAGGTTGCGTCCCAGCAGGGGGTTCAGGGGCGTTGCCATCGAGGTGTGGGTTGCTTTCCAGTAGGCCTCCAGGTATTCAGCCAGGTGCTCACAGGCGTCCTCCAGCTGGTTCTCGTCCAGAATGATGTCAAACATTTCCTGTTGACAGAGGACGGAGAAGAAAGATGATGTGCAAAGAAAAGAGATTGGAAACTGACGACGCTATATCATAAGATTTGAAAAAGCAAATTGTCAGTCAGTGCACGAGGATGAGGACACTTACCGGAGGACACTGGGCCAATTTGTCCGCCGCCACGAGCTGCACGTTCAGGTGTTTGCTCTGGGACTTTCCTCTGGATTTGACCAGCCTCTGCAGGACCTGGACGGCACCACATGAGAGGTACATGATGCTCAGGTTACAGTGGGGCTATCACAGATGTGGGAGCATTAGTGTCAAGTCGCCGTGCGCCCTCGTCACCACATGTGCAGTGTGATAGTGGCGGAGGGATATGGAAGCTCTTTGTCACAAATGAGTGATCAGACACATAAAACAACTGATGCAAACAGAAACCTGAATACGGTGCAGCTCCATTCATATTGATGGGGTGGGATTTAACTTAGAAGGGGAATATCAGAATATCAACCTGTTGCCTTTGCATTTTCTCATTCTATACTTGAGCCTAAGTTTCACAGATGACAAAATACTTCATCTTTTGGCATCATAAGTATCAGGACTGTAAACAATTGTGTAAGAAACTGAATCTAATCTGAAGAAAGAACAACAGACACAGATGATGAGATGTTTGGTTGTGGAAAAGATTAATATTACGACTTTTTTCTTAAAAATACTAGAATTTCAGGACACTGGTCAATTGTAACAAAGCAAACTTTTGCATGCTAGGAGGGTGCAGTGTAAAAACCAGGGGGGGAGACCAGGAAGTGACGGTCTGGACTAGTCTGTGGACCCCAGACTAGAGAAAGTGCAGCAGATCCATGCAGAGGTGCCTCAGTGGAGATCTGCAGCCTTCACCAGCTCCACAAAGTGCTGATAACATTATCCAAGAATTTGCCGTGTATATTTACATCTGAAGCGGCGTCCTCTTCTATGGAGGCTGCCATGTTGCACCGCCATGGTTCTACAGTAGCCCAGAAAGGACAAACCACACGCTGACTCTGGCCTTCTGAGTATTTGTGATACCTCAAGGCCACCAAGGTTTCTCCTACATGCTTGGTAGGGGAGGTTAAACTGGACTGGTATTATGCCTCTTCACCACTAGATGTGACTAAATCGGAACACACTGAACCTTTAATTTTTGTCCAGGGTTGATTACGCCTGTAAACCACTGAATAAAAAGGTTTTGTAATCTTACAAAAACCTGTGACTGAGCAGGTTATATTATACAGTACCTTTGGCGAGGAGACCTTGACGTGGACGATGATGGGGGCCAGGGAGGTCTTGAGGAGCTGCGCCGGGTGGTTGATGGTGTCGGCGTCCAGCACCACCAGCTGCAGGGAGCGGGCCAACTCGAAGATCCTCTCAATCTCACTCTGCACCTCAGCTGATCGGACGAGAAACGATTCAAAGATAAGACATCAAATCAAACTGAATGTCTTTGGTTTCATGTTCGGACAAAACAAGAAATGTATGGACTTTACATTGACCCCTGGAAAAATCATAACGCATATTTTAGTAAATAATCAAAAATAGAAAGATTATCTGCAAATGAATCAAAGTTTTCTTACCTAAGCTGGAGCGAGTGTTGGATCTTTCGATGATGGCCCTTTTACTGGGGTTGTTGAGAACAGAGCGTTTGGCTAAAGATATATCTGCTGTGACACGTGTGATCGATATCCTGTAAGGAAAAAAACAAGATTCTTAAAACTGAAAACTACATAAATTCATTGGCCAGAAATGAATTTGTGAAAGTCCACTCCGATGTGCAAGGGTAAATTGTCATGTTAACAAAATAAACCACAATACCCAATGAGAATGAAACACAAAAGTCATCACACGCCATAACTTTTCTTACCTGCCATCAAATCTGTGCTTGAGGAAGTCGAACAGTGCTTTCTGCATCATGTCTGTCACCTGCAGCATAAACACAAGTTTGTTTCCCTTTTGTCTGTTGCACATTTAAACTGCATCCGTCACATCGTCCAAAATGATATTCTATTAATGTAAACAGTTTCATAAAAAGCAATCAGGAAGTTCAATGAAGACTTCTCTTCCCACAAAAGCTCAAATCTGCAAACACCACAACATATTTCCATCTGACCTCTTAGTCGCCTCATTAGCCTGCCTGCAATCTGGATCTTAACACGGGCGATGACACGCTCACAATTAATTGCGCCAACAGCAAGTTATTCTGGGCAACGGAGGCAAAGTCATCTCCTTCCTGTAATCGTGTCATTATTGCACTGACAAACATTTAATCATCACTTCTTTATTTGCTTTATTTTTAGGTTTTCCCTCAGAGAGACCGACTCAGCAGCATTCAGCCACACGAGCAAAAGGCAGATTTTCTTTCTTTCCAGCTCACCTCGTAACCCTTGAGCGAGGGTCCCACCAGCACCACCGGCCTCATGGAGGGGACCACGTCATACGGGGGGATGTGCTCCGTCTGTTAACGCAAAGATATTTGATCAGCGGCAGTCGACTCATCGCAAACAAAAGGACCCAAAGGACACAAACACAGAGAAACAGATAAAAGCAGAGTCATGTGTTGAATGGGCGGCTGACATACATGTGTTTCCACATCGGGACATGTAGCAAATGATAATGTGCTAATTGTTTGTTTTTATTTTAAATCAAATATACTGACGCAATTAATTCCTGCAAAATGTCAAAACATATTGACTGAGTTTCTATCACTTCTTCCTGATAATGACTGTTTTATCATCTTAAGGAATAAATACATAAGTTAGCAAATGACTTCTGTTCAACTAATCAAAGTTTTCTCATTTGCTACACAGATGGATGGATGATAAACTACAGTAGGACCCAATCACACAATACCAGACCAGAGATCACAGTAAGAAAGAGCACCACAACACCACACCATGCCAAAGTGGAATCACAAGAGACTAGGCAGTTGTGTAACTCGTAGGGAAATATGCGACAAAAAAATAAAAAAGTCTTTCTTATTGGATGGAGTTGGGAAGTTATCACGAAGGAAAATATTTTTTTTTTGTATATTATGTACCAAATATGATGGTATATTTTTAGTATACAGATATACATTTTATATTTCAAATATATTAAATAAGACAAAAAGAAAGTGTTAAAAAGTAAAAAATACCTTTGGAGAAAAAGCATCATGTATTTACAGTTAATATTTATGTTGTTAAGTTTGTTGCTTATCTATTTTGTGACGTATTTTTATTTGACCTTTTAAAAGACGTTTGAAGTATTTGGTGCTCTCGGATGTTGCACGAGGTTGCAACTTCCCGTCAGACTAAAATGTCTCGGAGCGACTCGTTCGTGTCTTTCTACGATGGCGACGACAAACAACAGTCGAGTAGATGGTAAACGAGTGGTTTGTTTTTTTACCGTCACCAACTTACCACTTTCTGTTTCTGCTTTCCTGTGGGAGGGGAGAGAAGACAGTGACAGTGTCGTCAGTAGCTGCGGTGGAGCAGAGGCGTCACCACAACATCTCTTCCACACATGAGTCTGACAAAAATAACCAGTACCATATGATATTAAATAAAATATGTACATGAATTACAGTTTCTATTGTCCTATTGTTATAGTCACAAAGTCACATGAGTGCACTTCAGAGGGGGGGTCATAGTCTTGGCGTTGGGTTCACACTGTGGTAAGCTCCAGTCTCAGAGCGCCTGCAGTCCTCAACTGGAGGAAGAGGAGGAGGATGGGAAAATGTACCAACAACTCTACGCATTGAACTTATACTCTATATGCAGAGAAGCTTGAAAGTCTTATTGGTGCTATGCCGCAGCGGTTCAGGAGGCTCGGCTCTGAGCCGGCCGCTAACAGCCCTCTTCCCCCGCCCCCGTCCGGTGCTCTCACCTGCCGAGGATATGAGGGGTCGGATAGAGGCCGAGACCTCATCCTCTACACTGGAAGAAGAGTTCCCTCCAGACTTACTGGAAAAGACAAGAGGGGATAAAAAGAAGAAGAAGACAGAAACAGAGGTTGGTATTAATGCGGAAAATGCCAGAGAAGTTGTATAAGAGGGGTTAGTGATGAGCTAACTGCAAAGGAAAACAACAAAGTGATAATATAATCACATTTGATCAGATGTGAATATATTTAATAATCAACCCCACAAGTAATGGCAGCGTTTCTCAGTTACAGTGTTAACGTGGTCTTGGTTATCGGGGCTCAAACGTTTCTGCCCGTCTGAGACACGCTCGGTGACAAAAAGCCACAGGAGTCAAACGAGTGAGGCACCGCAGTCGAGGGGGATTAGTGTTAAACTCAACAGCGAGGCTCGATGGAAGTGCATGTGAGTTACTGTACGAGCTCTGGACGACAGGACCTTCCAGACACATCACACACGCACACAGGGAAACAGCCAGGCTGATAATTACAGCTACAGAAATAAACACATTTGAAGAAAGGAACCAACAAATGTTTGAAAACGTAATCGTAGCTCAAAGTAAAAAGATAAAGTGGTGGTTAACCTGTTGGACCTGTTTTTTCATCTATGCACTGATTTGAATTTCGATCCCCAGTTCTCTAACTATCGTAGCACAAGAACACTGTTCAGCCGTTCCCTCTAATATTCATCTGATCTGCACTGTGAGACGAGTCGTCCTGTGACTCACCCTTGGACTCGTCCTCTCTTTTGCTCCTGCTGGAGCCGGATGTTCTCGAGCTTCAGGGGGCTGGGGATGAAGCCGATCTCACAGCCCTCCTTCACCAGCCGTCCGATCCACCAGTCGTTGTTGAACTTCTGCGGACGATAACATGGCGAAAAAAGAACACAGGGAAAAATGGAAAAACGTCTGGTGAGTATTTGGCATCAAAAAATATTCAAGTAAGTGTTGTGTTTAATAAAAAAACAACACATCACCTCTTTTATGTGGAGGAAATCCTTGGCGTCGAAGGAGATGGCCGTGGCTGGGACTGGAACATCCTCATCCAGGGCACCGCAGTAGCTGACGTTGGTCCTTACAGCAAACGCCACAGGCTTAGTCTAGAGGACGGAGAAACTCAGTCAGTGAGAATATTGATGTATCAATAGAATAATAATGGACTAACAGAATATTTACTGGCCAGTTAGCATTAACTAGACGGCAGGATTGCACCTTGGCTCTCTCCAGTTGAGTGGTGGCCTGCTGCTCCCTGTCCTGGCGGCTCTGTCCCGGTCCTTGGCTCTGGCTTGGGCTCTGGCTCGGGACCGGGGCCGGGACCTCCCGCTCCTCCTCCAGAGAGACATCTGAGTCGGATGGTCTACTAGTGTATGAATCAGCTGAGCCCTGCGGAACGGAAATCACACCTTAGGTTAGAGAAGCTGAGAATAGAGAGCTGAAACGTAATGGGGGGAGTGTTGGGACTGAAGCGATGGGTCAGAACCAGTAACGTGAGCAAATCACCAATTAGAGTAACAGCAGCCTGGACTGTAAATGAATGATCTACATGACTAATGCAAATTATTAGATGCACATGACTCACTGTTGAAAACCCATTTAATCGAGAACAGTCGGGAATCGTGAGCTCTGAGGTTCATACAGACTCATGATTTTGTTATAATTGTTATAAAAATGCACTGTAGCATAACTTCTCCAGATATTTAGAGTTACAACAACAAACAACTATGGAGCCTCATGATATAATACAACTAGAACGGTGCTCAGGTGACCTAAATGAGAAGTTAGATAATGTAAATAAACAACAAAATGTTTGACGTAGGTCCAGTCGTTATATCTTTAATCTTTAGTCAGAGTGGGACTGGTGCACTGTCGCTTTCTCCCTTTAACCGCCACACGATCAGAACTTCTGATAACAGTGAATTGACAGATGACTGTCAGACGTTTTGGGGGTTTTGCGTCGGTCCTGCCAAATCCAGAGTGGTGGCTTGGCACCGCCACTGCAGACCAGGTGAAATGAAGCAGAGGGGAGCAGACTGCCAGGAGCATCTCAGACAAAGTGGAATTTCTGTTCCCGTGCCGTCAGCAGTTTGCATGAAGACACGCGGCCAAGGCCTCTACTGGCAGTGGGGAGTAAGACATTTCCAATATACACACTAAGAAATGTAATTGAGGCTCTATTATAGTTAAAAATATGTATTAATTACCAAACTAAAAAGAAAGCTCAAATACAACCAAAAATATATATCTTGTAATGAGAAATAAATAAATGTTCTTATATCAAATGTGAAAATACTGATTAATCTATTCTGCATTCTTTATTTTGTAAATAAAAGTTTTCACATTAGGTTTAATATCTATCTGCCGCAAAAACAATTCCTTATTTCCCATGAAATGTTGGTGGAACGCGACCTAAGAGAGAAGCCATACAAACTTGGTGTTGATCCAGGAATTGTTTTAAAAAATATGTGAAATGATCCTACAAGTTAAACAGAAGTCTGATTATCTGATTGATAAACCTTGTGCATTAACACCACTTGCATCCAAGAGGCTCCAACAATCCATATCAACATGGAAGTTTTAATGTTTGTGACTTAGTTTAGTTTTCTTCTCCATTTTCTAGCACTTCAGGGATTTTGTTAATCAGCCCGGTCTGTTGAGGCATCTCGGAGATTTCCAGTGATGCCATTTCTTCCCTTTTTCTTCTTGCTTAGACGTAACCGGACCAAACTTGCTTCGCTCTGCTGTGTTAATCTAAACACTCAGCCACTAATGATGATTCAATTAAGGAAGACCATTAGTCTCGAGGAGATCCATCAAGCTCATCGTCATACCGAAGCACTTTTGGCTTTTCACAAGCGAGCGGAGGCAGCGCCTGACTTCAGCACGCCGCTCGTCTGCTGCGTGTTAATCACAAAGTGGTACCTCCAGGAAAAAACCCAATTTCAGATAATACACAAGTTAATGGAGAAACAGGAAAATCCCAAATATCTCTGCTGGTTATTATCTGTTTTTTAAAGGAGCATTCCACTAGTTCCACACATTCAAATCAGTTTTTCCAGTTGTGTGACAGGAAAATGACCCATGATGATGTCATAGTGATGTCATCAAGGTTATCTCCATTTAGCAGTGGGCAATATAAATTGTTATGAGAAAATTCGGTGTTACGAAATGATTATGTAAGGTTTGAAAGACAAGGACGTTTATTAGAGAGGAAGTGTGTCATGATAAGACACTGTTGAGTTGCATTATGGGAATTGTAGGATTCCAGTATTTTGGGGGTTGAACCCAACACTAGAAAGTAAATGAGGATATCTCAGTCTTTCCAGTTTTCCATCTCTCACGAGTACAACTCACACAACAACAATATGTTAACGCTGTTAACCGTCACAAATGTGTCACGTTGTCGTGATGCACGCACGCCCAAACACCGTGTGGAAGCTTTTGAGGTTGCACTGTAGCATCCGAGCCACTATCCAATGGAGTAGCTCCGGCATGTGACTCATCAGCATCAGAGTCCACTTAATGACATCACGATGCATGTTCCAGCGAGCCTCGGCGGAGCAGTCGCAGGGTCGGGCACGAAAAACGCTCGGCTGCACATTTTGTTTTTTAGAGATAAATGTCGAAATGAGAAATGAGAAATGTGACGCGTGAGGATCGGTCGAGTGGCCGTGCGACGGGGCCTTGAGGGGAGAAACCAGTGCTTTCACGTTCCATCCTCCCTGGAACAGAGGTGATGAGCACCAAATGGCTCCTCCTGGCTCCGGTGGTCCCCTCACGGCACAGATCGCAGCCACACACACACACACACAGGGAGAAATATATATATATATATATATAGATATATATATATATATACAGGAATGCGTGAATGTCACACGTCAGAAGCCATCTGCCTAATGTGCACCCCCTCCCCATCACACACACCGACTCCCACCCACACACCCACCCAACCCCCTTCCAGTCAAGCATAACCCACGATCACGCTACGGTGTGCTGTGGGAAAAAGCATTAAAGGCCTCTTATGTGTGTGTGTGTGTGTGTGTGGAGCTGAGCCACTTCCATCAATAAAACACAAAAGCAGATTATCACACACACACACATCCAGACACTCACCGCCTCCGAGTCTTCAAATCCATGCAGGTACAAATTGTCATACATGGAGGTTTGATATTCCAACGAGTGCCTCTAGAAGAATGAGGGGGGAAAAAAATGAAGAGTGGAGGCGGAGGCGTGAGGAGGGGGCACCACAGAGAGCAAAAAAAAGGATGGATGGGAGGGATGACGACAATCCCTTCTCTCCTCAGCAGAGACGAATAATTTATATATATAAATAAAAAAAGATCTCCCCTCCCGTCGGATCACGCCTGGTCCTCCCAAGACCCGTTGCTTGATGGATGCAGCTTCTCCCTGATCCCACAGTGCTGCTGGCTGGCTCACATTATAGGATGGAGAGGCTCTCCCTGGAGGTAGCCCAATCCTGGCATTTCATTTCCTTGGGCGTCCGCACACTCACACACACACACACGGACACACACATACACACAGACACACACATATACATATACACGGCGAGAGGAGCAGAGGCAGAGGCAGCAGCAGCGGCGGCAGCAGAGCGGTGGATCCTTCCTCAATATCCAAGCCTGATGACACAGCCAATGTGCACGCAGCTGATTGGCTGGCTGGATGTCCACTCAGCTTGGATGAGCGCTCTCCTTGATTTTTTTTTTTCTGTGTAAGTGCAGGAGGTAGCGGGGGATCGGGGGAGGGAGGGAGGAGTGAAAGAGGGGAGCAGCATCCTCCATTTCCCTGTTTCCTCTCATCCTTCCCCTGCTCATCTATTCTCTCCTGACAGCAGAAATAAATACATTTGATTTAAATGTATAGATTTGATCCACGTGTTTGAATGAATTGAGAATTAAACCACGAGTGGTGTCGCCACTGCTAGAGTGAAAATCGAATTTGGTCCAGGGCCGTGAGCAAGATTTTTGAAAATCCAAGTTCCCCCCTAATGCTTCTATTGTGTAAAGTAGTTTGTTTTACATTGCTTGTATGAGAAGTGCAACACAAATGTTTGATTAGTTGATTGATATAAATATGTCAACTTGGGCATTGGAGAATCGTGAGGGCAACGATCTTGTGTTATGGTCCAAACAGATAATTTATCCAAAACATTAATTGATAAGCAAGTTGATCCATTAGCTGCAGGTCTCATAATGAGAACTGTCCAGGAAATGAATTCACTTCTTATGCAGCAGAAGCATTTTTAAGGGACATGTGCATCACTTTACTATGTGATGCAGGGAAGTGGGCCTTATTTTCCTTTAAGCTTTATATAAGGGAAATCATTTCTTATTCGCTTCCTCTTTTATTGGTGCACTGCAAATTTCTGCTAGCAGCAAATTACTGCCCTCTGCAGGCGATGGCACCCAATTGAATCTGTGCTGATGGATGTGATAGACACAAGGGCAACATGGATGCATTTAAACGTGACACACTCTCTCTCTCTCTCTCTCTCTCTCTCTCTCTCTCTCTCTCTCTCTCTCTCTCTCTCTCTCTCTCTCTCTCTCTCTCTCTCTCTCTACCTCTCTCTCTCTCTCTCTACCTGTCTCAGGATGAAGCTGGTAGAGGTGGTGCTGCCGTCAGACCTCTTCAGTCGGCTCCTCCTCGAGTAGGTCCCTCGGTTCACCTGAAGGAGAACAGGAAGAGGCGAGGTGTCATTCACACACAAAACACTTTGTACATTCACCAAAGAGATTCAAGGGATTTAATTTAGATTAAATAACAAGACAAAGTTAAACACACACACACGTAACATGGAATCTTATATTAACTTGCTGACTAATTTAATAGTCTGACTTTCTAACGGTGTTTTAAAATGTTGTAAAAATAAACTTTATTAATAATAACAGTGTCATACTGTATATTTTTGCATTGTATATCGGTCTTGCCTACTTGTTCTACACCTCCTGACTTTCTCTCCGTCTCTTTCTCTTCCCAAAGTCCAAATATAGCAGCGGAGGTCGTCTCCAGGGAGCGGAATTAATTATCTGCCAAGTGATTTGCTCCATTTCTGTTAAAGCCTCCAGAGTCAATGACAATGTCACCGTAAAAAAAAAAAAAAAAAAAGGGGACTCAGAACCCACTTCTGTGAATGTATAAAAACAGGGCCATTAATCTGGGCCAGCATCTCTCTCCTCTATCCCTCAGTTCACGCCAGCGGCCAAAAGCTGAGGAGACGTATGAAAGATAAAGTTAGAAGCTGCAGGTCTATGAATAACCTGCGAGACGCCTCCAGTGAAAACTGAGTTAACATGGAACAGGAGCTGATCTTTACATAACTTCAAAACAATCTGAAAATCACTATTCAAGTCTATTGGATATAAAGTAAGTGGAGGAGGCAGGAAGTGGTGGATTAACCTTACATCTATATACATAATTACCAGAAGGAAAATATGGTTCAAGATACAGTTTGACTTTAGATCAGAGCAGATGTGCAAATTCAAACTGAAGGTAAAATGTTATTTTATTTATTTCCATCTTTATAGTGTCTTTAGTTTGCATGGTGCGTTTATTCTTTTGTCCTAATCTACAGGTTGGGCTTGGAACATAATTTCATTGTAAGTGATCTTATCCTATGTGGACTAAGGGAATCACTGAAATACACATTATAGTTATAATATAGAAGAGTTTGTCTTTTACTTCATCATGTGTTGAGTTAAACATGAGAACAATTGAAATATAATTTACATCCCTATCTGCCACATGTGAAGCAGCAGCATCGAGGCAACATAGATTTATAACGAGTTATTCTTGTTCTAGGCCAATTAATCAAAACACTTCAAGACAGACATTAATAAAATATAATGTTTTAAAAGATCATAAAAATCATCTCCACTATATTTGAGTGTTCTTTAAGTGGTTTTGTTGTGCATGTAGAGTTGTTAAGTGTTATTTATTATTTAGAAGTTGTGTATGAAGAGTGAGTACCTGGACATAATAAGATATGTATAAAGTATGTATTTGTATGTAGTACCTGGATATAGTCTAATATGTATAAAGTATTTATCTGTATGTATTGTGAATACCTGGATATAATATTTGTATAAAGTATGTATCTGTATGTAGTACCTGGATATAGTATAATATGTATAAAGTATGTATCTGTATGTAGTACCTGGATATAGTATAATATGTATAAAGTATGTATTTGTATGTAGTACCTGGAAGATGGGCGCCTGGATGCCCTCTCCTATCTTGTTCCGGATGTAGATGTGCCGGGACATCTCAGCCAGGACGTCGGTCCAGAGGGCGGGCTGCTCCGGTCCAGCCCAGCGGGGAGGTGGCGGGTTCCGGGCCGCGCGCTCCAGCTTCACACCGCACACCTGCTCACGGACACGGGGCGCACGCGACCCGCAGCTTCCCGCAACCGAGATGCTCTGCCCGGGACACGCGCCTCACCGGCTGTGCAGCAATTTGCGTGAATGTTGGACGGAACCACTTTAGAAACATGAGGAGGGGGGGCTTTATTAAAGAGACACCAGGAGTCTATTTTAACATAGGAACTATTCCAAACCCTAGGGAGGGAGGGGGGACTTTATTAATGAGGGACCAGGTGACTAATTAAACATAGGAACTTTTTCATATAAACACAGAAAGAAATTTAACATTTTTAATATAGATAAAGTCTATGAGTACTTCATATATTACTTATACTACAGTATTTCATATTTAAAATGTTATATAGATGAAATCGTTTTTTTGGTTGAAACAGTGAAAACACTTCAATCAAGATAATGCTGCCCCCGGTTGGACAAAAAGAGGAATTACATGTCTCCTGAGAGGAGCCAAGATTATTGTAGTAATCTATTACTAATATTAACGCTACCTATCGTTTCTTGATATTTGTCACTTGGTGCGTCTGTAATAAAGCCCCCCCCGAGTCTTTTACAATAGTTCCTATGTTAAATAGTCACCTGGTCCCTCATTAATAAGAGTCCCCCTCTCCCTAGGTTTTAGAATAGTTCCTACTATTAAAAGGTACCTATATATAAATAGTAACCTGGTCCCTCATTAATAAAGTCCTCCCGCCCTTGGTTTTAGAATAGTTCCTATTATTGAAAGGGTCCTATGTTTAAATAGTGGGGGGACTTTATAACAGACGTACCAGGTGTCAAACAAGAAACTATTTATATTTCAAAAAAAATGTTTTGTAAAAATACTAAAAGCAGAAGTTTGCAACACGTTGTATTTTGGTTGTATTTGTGTAGATAACGTTTATATTAGTACTTGATTACTCTAGTAATCTTCGTTCCTCTCAGGAAACCACATGTAATATCTATTTTTGTCCCGCAGGGGGCAGCATTGTCTTGAAAAACAGGCGAAAAGAGAAACATTTACCCGATTTTTTCACTGTTTCACCACCAAACGATTTAATCTCTATAACATTTTAAATATGAAATACTTGTACTCATATACTTCATCAATATTCAAAATGAATATTTCTTTCTGTGTTTATATTATAAGGTTCCTATGTTTAAATAGTCACCAGGTCCCTCATGAATAGAGTGGGAGTAATCTTCGATCCTTCCAGGAAACAAAATGTAATTCCTCTCTCTGGCCAGCAGGTGGCAGCATTGTCTTGAAAACAGGCGAAAAGTGAAAAATGCACCAGATTTCTTTTAACGAAGTGTTTTTCATGATTTTTGTTAAAACGTTCAAATTTATTGTGTAGAAATGCAAGATAGTAGATTTTCATCATTAAACATAATCAATATTTTAAGTGAATTAATATATACTATAATATAACTTCTATTTGACAGTTGCAGGCTGCGAATAATCAGCTGCAGTTGCTATAAACTCATGCATAAAGGATGGTAAGGGTTGAATTTTGTCCCTTACCGCTGTGCTTTTATATAAATGATTTTGAAAACATGAGAATAATTTGATGATTTGAACGGTTGGTTAACTTAAAATAACTAATCAGTCACATTGGAATCAACACTGTTCACTTTATTTCTCACGTTAGAGAGATTAAATAATTAAATGACCTGATAAATGGCAGATTAAACCACAATGAAAATGTTCTTTTGCTCATCAGTTGTCCTAAAATAAAAATTAGTGCCATAATCCTTCATTTATTTATTGCGACACAAGTATAGATTATTATTATAATTATTATCGCTGCTATCTGCTAATGGAAGAAGGACATCTCAGCTTCTCTCTCTGAGTCGTTGAGTGGTTCTACCTGAGGCTGAGGCTCCACACTCACCTGTTACCAACCTGCTATACCTCAGTCTCTACGCTCCACATATTAAGCAGTCTGACGCTGCAGGAATCACTCATGGATAAAAACACCAGGCTCCACTGGTTCAGACGACAACATTTTAATTGTATTCGTGGCTCGTACAGAGGAGTCATGAGACACCAGTGACAAACTGAGCACTTTCATATGGTCCAGACTTATGTCTTCACATGTGCACGGACACTTTGATCAGACAAATCTTCTGTCAAGTGGATTAACAGAGTTTAAAGTGGGAGGATTAAACCGTTTGGCTCTGGGTTCCACTGATGTGGAGTTACTGGTCAGCCGAGGTTTGTGCGTCTGCTGTGAGAGGAGAAGGAACAATGAGGTCAAAGGTCACAGTGACCTCCTGAGTCTGGAAAACAAATACTTTCATACTTGAGAAAAGCCAATAGTTTGCAAGTAGACAGGGACTGAAGCCATCTCCATGAATGTGAGTGTATGTTTGATATCCTGTGTAATATTTATGGACTTTTGCTTCAGTCTTTCTAGTTGCTAAATGGGACCCAGGAATAAAAAAAGATTCCGCAGAAAAATAAATAAGTAAACACAGAGAGCGAGCACACGAGGGTCGTCTATTTTGGTGATGCGGTGGTTTTAGGTCGAGAGTCGAGCAGCGTTGAGCTATGAACAATAAACACTGGAGAGCAGCCGGGTCGGTAACTGGTTTAAAACATTCAGCAGCAGACGGGTGGACATTGGCTCTTTTACTAACTCGTGTGGTTTTTTCCACTCGGGCTGTTATTGCAGCGATCAGGCTGCAAACACCTGAGACGTGTTAACAGGAAACACGACCGTGGAAAGTGATTTCCGAGAACTGGGCCTGCCGGTAAAAGATGATCCAGCATAGGGTCGAGTCCAAATGTGCAAAAGTGGGCCCACAGTGGAATGTTTATTGGCTAGTGTGTAAATTCCTACTTTTTCCATGTGTTTTAATGCTTTTATCGTTCAGCAGCAAACTCTCGACCTGTAAAGTCAAAATTGAAATCACCAATAGATGCTCGAGGTCTCAAAGACTCACCTGCAGTCGTCTCTGTTCTTAGCTGAGGTCAATTATTAAAGACGTAAAGGAGGCGGATGGAGTGAAGTCACTGAGAGAAGAGCCACTTTCTGCCTGTGCATTAATCCCCCCCCTTATCAGTTTCTCTCTGGAATTGAAACACTGGTCAAACTGGAGCTTAGAGGAAAACATCTTCACTTTGAGCTACTATGCAGGTAATTTAAATGTATATCACAACATTATCTAAATAAGCATTAATGATCTAAAGACTGGCACCAAAACTGATTTATTCAACTTTTGATAATTTTTACAGTGTACATTATAAAAAATATAGAGTACCAAAAGTTCACAGTGTCCAAAAGGCAGTTTTTAGTCATATTCAGCAGAAATGTTTTTGTTCGAGGGGATTCACCGACAAGTTGTGAGGGTATATTGTGTCCAATAAGGATTCAGCTGTTAACACCTTTAAATACAATACACAACTTAAAAAAAACGTAATACTTCCATTTCCGCGCCCAAATACAAATAAACATATCTGTACAGTTTGTCTGTACACAAACCTGTCGTATATTCCTCGGTGCATGAAGGTTCTTGTAAGCAGGCACCCGAACGTGAACACACACGTTGTCAGGGACGTTTGTTTCATGCTACATAAAACTGCAAACGGCGAAAAACACCTGCATTCATTTACATTTCAGAAACACAAGACACTGTATGTAATTATATACATTTCACAGAACAGGATCAACTTAAATATCAGCAATACTCTCATGGAACAGACCAGGAGCCGAGATGGTGACAGTCTGAACATGTTGAACAGGATCTAAAAACCATATAACATAGATTCTCTTCTGAATTTAAAGTCAGATATTATCCTGGAGAAGTTTAGTTTGACAATCTCAGCAAAATCCAGTCGTATTCGTCAATGTAAGTCTTAAATCTAACATTTACATATTGTAGCTTTAGTAGTTGACCTTTTGGGTCTTTTTCAGTAGCACAACTTAAGCAAATTGTTTACTTTAAATATCTGTGATGACTGAATAATGTCTTGCAAACTTAATTTGGTTATAATTATGGGGGGAAATTTGTTTTCCAACAGGAACTCTTAAAGTTAATTAACTCCAGTTTTTAGAGGCATGTATCAAGAATAATGTTTCTTTTTGTTAGAGGCTCTCTCCAAAATTTGCTCTCCATTAAGTGAGATCAGAATTTCAGAAGTAAAACACATTTATAGTCCATTAAAATAACTCTGACCTTGCTCTCCTTACAACAAACCAGCGTTTAAACATAGATCTCTAAGTTCCATCACAGTTTTAGACATTGAATTGTTACTTATGACAAAGTTACCTGTGTGGGGCTTGTTTATGTTGTGTTCATGCTGTGGAATGTTCAAGTACGGCCGTGTTGTATTTGGTGATTGTTGAGAAATAACGTTAACGCATTAACATCCAGAGAACAGGCGGGAAACTGTCCATGTGTGACGAATAAAATCCATCAAGTTGTTTCAGGACACAAATACGTCTGTGGAAATAACAGAAAAGTCAGAAGACGCCAGCGATGCAAACGACCTCGTCAGAGTTTTCCACTGTGAACGCTGCAAAACGTGAAAATTAAAGCAAATGAGGCAGAAATCTGCGAGTCTCTGTTCATTTCTTCTCTCCGGTCACTCACAGTGAAGATGGAGTGAGGGGATATTTCAGTTTTTCAGTCTTTGCTGAAGGCAGCCGACACCTGAACAAGCGACCAGGCTGCCTGTAACGTTCCTATACAGGATTAGTAAGTCCTCTGAACTCACCTGACAATAACACATTAGCAGCAGATGAGTGTTGTCTCGGTCCAGAAGAAATCCAGCTACATGTAATGTCTGGAACTTTGTTGAAGCCCTGGAGCTTTGGGGGGGGTTACCGAGCTTTCAAACTTTCCTGAGCACAAGTGGAGCACGTCAGGGGGGGTGAGGTGAGAGTTAGGTTTCAGTTGCATGTGGTTGTTTAAATCAAACATGGCTCCTCCTTGAGTAGAGGGAAGGGGCGCTGGTTATAAACTGTTATAGTCCATCATTGGGGTAAATATGTCCACGTGCTTTCTCTCAGGGAGTGAAATGTAAACATCAATATCAATCAAACACAAACCGAAGCGGATTGGGGAAGATTCATGGTTTCAGAGAAAATACGTGATGTAACTGCTTCGAACGTCCGACCGGCTCATCAGGCGGTAGATCCTGTTCCCAGTTACAGGTGGTGGCTCACACGGGTCTGTGGCCTCTGAAAAAAGCAGTTAAAACACCTATCTCCGCTTAAAACCACAACTTGTACTCTGTGTAAAGACCAAAAACTTTATATAAATGGAATCTAACATTAAGAATAAGAAAGGTGTATTTCCCAAAACGTCAAACTATTCCTTTAACTCAATAACCATTGATTTACAGCGTTGTGTAACCTTCATACGCTGGAGGAGTTTCACCTCAATTTTTTAACTTAAACATCTCCCTGCTAAAGAAATAGGACCTGTTGACAGTGATGTCTGTGGTTCACACAGACTTACAGAAGTATTTAAGATCTCTGGAACCTGATGAGGATGATTTTGGTGTTGACTTCCGGACTTTGAAATCCTTCAGGCTGCTGAAGATGGTCGTTTTCTCTCAGCTGTGCATGTAGGCCCTGCAGGGGGAGTCTGGATGGAAGTCGTACTTGCCCAGACTGGGAGGATAGTAGGTGGTGGCGAACATGTTGCTGGTCGCCAGCGGGGAGGGGAAGTGGTTGCACGTCTCGTCATTCA
Source organism: Pleuronectes platessa (assembly GCF_947347685.1). NCBI lineage: Eukaryota > Metazoa > Chordata > Actinopteri > Pleuronectiformes > Pleuronectidae > Pleuronectes > Pleuronectes platessa. The sequence continues at coordinate 4,430,368 of NC_070649.1, forward strand.
CGTGGAGATTGTTCTTGTTTAGTGTCTACAGAGCAGAGACAAAGAGAATTCTTATGATACCTGACGATAGGAAACAATCACTTTGTCATTTGGTCCTGCTCTCTTTAATCTGAGGAGACATGCGAGTGGTACCTTAAACTCCATGGGGATGTACTTCTCATTCTTTGGCGTGCTGTTGCCCTGCTTGTTGTAGGTGAGGTGGTTGGGCGTGCTGGGGTGGATCACCGCTGACTCGGCTGGCGGTCGCTTCAGGGAGTGGTGGTACGTGTAGGCCAGCGCGGAGAGTAACGCTGCTGCAAAGAAACTACCTGAGCCCACAGCAAGCAGCTGGAACAAGGTGAAGGCTGGAGGCGCAGGGGAGAGAGCAAAGGATGAGATTAGAGATAATGCAAAACCATGAGGAAGAAAACCTGAGGTGGGGTGCGGCAAGCGGGTGGAAAAGAATGACTTCAAACTGGAAGTTGATGTTGCTCCTGGCTGCAATGAAACTTTATAAAGAGTCCAGTCCCTCGCCACATCGGGCCAGGGCTGCAAACAAAACTCAATATGCTACAAAGTGTGTTGTGGACGGGGGGAAAAAAGCTTTGTGACCTTGAAACAATAACTAGGTGTTGCTACATGTTCAGAGGCTTCAAAGAAACAGAGGGGATATCGATTCACTTTGGATTCAACAGGAGAGCGAAGGTATAGCACAGTGACAGCACACACACACACAGACACACACAGACACACAGACGCACACAGATGAGGTGTGTGTCAGGCGCTAACAATGAATAACAAGTCTCTGAGAGCTCATGGAAGATGGCACTCACTGCCACAGCTGTGGTCGTCCTGTCCGGGTAGAACGACTGGAGAGAGAGAGCGACAGAAATAAAACACAAGTCAGTGAAGTTTCATCTTTAAAGCGCTAAAAGATCAGATGAAACACAAAAAACATCAACAGGATCCCCATTAATTTGTACTTTTAACTTGTGTGAATGGCAAATACAAACATGTCTTTTTACCTGGCACCTCATGCGGCTGACACGGCCTGGCCTGGGTGACGTTGCCCTGGCAGAGTCCGGCCTCAGCCACCACGTCCTCACTGCAGAGACGATTACGATGCTGCAGACCCTCCTCGTCGCACTCCCCCCACTCCCCCCACTCGCCCCGACCTCATGACCGAGTTGAGTTGACAAAGAAAACAAGACTTAGACAAAAGGGCCCAAGAGAAATCGTTGGGTTTCGCAGTTCACAGTTGATTTCAATGTCTCTACTTTTATTTCAAAGTCCAAATTTATGTCCATGTTTGAATCTGTTGTAAATCCGGAGGATAATACACATTTTTTTTTCTGTTTAATTTCTATCTTTTAGCTGATGCATTCTGGGATACGATCCAACGACCCCGCTGTTTGTCTTCTCAACACAAATATTGATTCACTTGCTGTGTGGAGATTTCCCATCAGCATCCATACAAACAACATTATTCAATCTTGGCAGTCAGGCTGAATCTATCGAGTGTATTTATGGTGCGACAGTTATTTTAAATGACATTAAACTCTGTACAGAAGTTTTTAAAACAGTTAGAAAGTGGAAATATGACTAAAAGGGGGAACAAATTGCAAAAGCCTTCCCACAAATTGAATCAATTCATCAAACTGAACTGAGTGTTCGTGCCAAATTTGAATAAATTCCCTCAAAGAGTTTTGAATTCATCATGATTTACTATAATGCAGCTTTACATGTGTTTTCATACCTTCACGAGTATGTGTGTTGCATAGAGCCTCTTCAGTGTGCAGGCCTATACAGATGTCCCCTCCATTAGCAGGTGCCGGGCTGCTGCACTGCCGAGTCCGCTGGTGGTTTCCACCTCCACAGCTGGACGAGCACTGGGACCAGGAGGACCAGCAAGACCAAGCTCCACTCACTGGTACACGCACATACAGTAAACTTTATTCATACTATTAACATTTTCTGCTTTTTGCGACTACGCTGCCAAAATGCCCCAGTTACCTGGGCAGGGCTGAGTGTTGCAGTCCTGATACTCCACCGGGGATCCCACACAGGAGCTCGGGTTGGTCCTGCCCTCTGCCGTCGAGCAGATACGTTTGCGGGTTCGGAAACCTCTGGAACACTGCTGTGAACAGCCGGACCAGGTTTCCCAGGATCCCCAGCGAGCATCTTGGGGCTGTGACAGAGTGCGGCCAGTGGACTTCACCAAGTCTTCAACCAGAGCTGGAACACATTTTCTTTTTTTTTTACATTTTTAACTCAGCAGACAAAAGCCCTTATATAAAAAAAAAAGGATGTTGTAATTCTTCAGACCCAAATAGGCAGCTACACTCTCGCTGTGTTAAATAACCCAGAATTCAAGAGGAGAAACACCTGTCGTGTCTCTGAGGAGCGGAGGAAACATCATCGATCCTCGTTGTAACAGATCAATGATGTTTCATCAATCTGCTGATGGCTGACACAGTTTCACAGATCCAGGTAATTAGACTTTGGACCTGGCTTGGCAGCTACACTAAAATCAAACCCAGAAAGTTACTCCCAGGTACGTGATCCCCAAGTTCTGTTGGCATCAAACATAGACTGATAATAAAGATGGACGACATGCCCTCCCATGTCCCAGTGAAGCCCAAGCCGGAATCTCCCGCATATGAACACTGCCTTCTTTCAACCAAGACGTAGTTTGAAGCCAGTAGTGATTGGAGGATCATCTGTAGCTGTATTTGTGATTTTTTTCATTACTCTGCAGAGAGACGGAAAAGACTTGTTCAGAAACTCACAGTCCGTCTGACAGGCTCCAGACCCGTCACTGGGACAGAACCGGGTCTCCGCCTTCTTCTTGCCCAGCTGCAGCTGCTGCGGGTCGGGCAGCAGAGCCCGGCAGGTGTACCTGAACCTCTGCTCCTGCCGGGACCCGTTCTGACTGACGTTCACCGGCATCCAGGGAGTCCAGGGGGTGTTGCGGCGGACCTCAGGGCAAGCCTCCAGGTTACAGACCTTAAACTCCTGGAGTGGATGAAGCAGACATTGCTGTGACATTGCTGAGCCCCAGGCTGTAGCTAATGCTTTATTTACTTTATCTGCCGACACCATACGTCCTAATGTATGATGAACAGCTTGTAGAAGCAGTGCTGCATTAATACATCCTGCTAAACAACAGGGACACTGATGTTTTTAATGGAGCGAGTTTATTATGCAGCCAATTACTGTGTTGAATGGGACCATTTAACAAAGCTGCATCCTGCTGAAAACATAAAATGATGCTTCACAGTCTCTTCTCATGGAGTGGGTTCATCAGTGATGAGTCAGATGGGGCTACTCTTAATGGATGGTTGCTGGAATATGACAATAAAAATCTTCCATTATATATAAGCTGGCCTGCGTCCACAGCTCAAACCACAGGTACCCAAGGTTAACAGTGTGTGCCTGATATTAAAATGTTTCTGCCCCGCAAGCAGAAGACTGTCAGGTCACTTTCTTTTCTGTTACTTGAAAGATTAATTTAATTACTTTTCAACTTTTTAATGAAGTTTCATTTTTTTAAATCTTTATATTAGTTTGCACCGATTTTCCTGAGACTTGGCTCTTAGATGGGACATGAGCCAAGAGGGATCCATTACATTTCGGTGCAGGTCTGGACAAAGGGGACGGATCCACGATTGTTTTTACACTTTCTTTTTGTCCGCTCTCCTGAGTGCCACTCTGCATTAGCTTATTGCTATGGGAGCACTGCAATGTGAAGGTTGAACCTTTAAGATTCTATTCCTGACATTTTCTTCCTTCTCATGCCGCCATCCTGTCAGACTGGAAACCTTGTGTTGGCACAGGTGGTAGCTTCCAAGATTTGCAATTAGCAGCATTTTTAAGTGTGAAGCCTGTGAGGCAGCATAGACCTTTTGTGGAGCAAGCTAATTCTACTCGTTTGTTTCTACTTGTACAATTTATATAAATATAAATGTAGTATCCCTAAGCAGATTGTCTACTTTTGCAAATTAATTCATAAATAATCTAGATTGTTTTTACTTTCACAACAAACCCTGACTTTTCAGCACTGCAGTACCGTGGCACATCCAGGACACGAGTTTCCATTCTCACAGGTTCTGGTCCTGGAGTGGACCCCACCTCCACATTCGGCACTGCAGTGAGCCCAGGGGCTCCACGCTGTCCACGCCACTGGCAGGGGACATGGCCTTTTCTCGTTGCACAGCCTGGACACAGAAAACGAAAGCATGCTCAGGTCTTCCTGGTTTTATCTAAGCTTCAAAGTATATGTCAAATCTCAAAACTCTAGCTTAGCTAAATTGTGCCTAGACTGTCACTGATGTGGTAATATTCTAACACTTAAACAAGCCATGCAGCAAAGATGGCTGCTACATCCTCACCTCTCCTCTCGAACCTGGCCGACGCAGATTCGACCACCGTGGCGAGGCGAGGGGTTGTTGCAGGAGCGCTGCCTCACTTCGAAGCCGATGCCGCAGCTGCTGCTGCACTGGCCCCATGAAGACCAGGGCGTCCAGCCGCCATTCCTGAGGAACAGGAAACGTAAAAACCATACATCTATTTATGTATAGAAAATACCATATATCAGCAATTGAATAGCAATACAAATATTCAACTAGTTGTATTAACATATAATTTTTTCCGATTTATTGTTTTATGTACCTAGAGCAGTTTGCCACCTGAATGGTGGGACCCTTGCATTCGACGCCGCCACATCGGGCCACCGGTCCGTCACATGAGCGGGAGCGACATGCACAGCTGCTGATGGAGCCCTCGCCGTCATCGTGGTTACAGAGCTGCCACGGAGCCCAGGCACCGAAAGCACCATCCTGCGTTAAGTTCCTCACCTCCAGAAAGACAAATTTAACACATTATACCTGTTCTACCTTTTATACAGTACAGAACATTCCACAGGTGTGAGTGTCTTACTGGGCACTCTGTGATGTTTTGGGTCCACTGGTTCATGTTGGAGCTCTCCTCGATGGTGGTGCAACGCTTCTGTTTGAGATCCCAGCCGCAGTACGGGTCCCTGGCTTCCAGGCAGGAGCTAACAAGAGATCAGACATTGAGCTGAAGAAGCTGAAGAATAATTGAGAATCCCTGCTACACATCGTTTGATTGAAATGACACCACAGACTCGTCTGCCTTCGATCAGCAGCTGTCTAATGATTTGAAATTATCAAAGAACTTCTATTGTGTACAGAGGAAGTATTGTACAGTACATCATAAAATATTTTGCAAGGTTGTCAGCATATTCTAGTTGTGCGTTTACTGTCAACAAATTCACTAATAGCCTACTTGTGTAATTTATGCTCTGGGGCAAGCCAAAATATGGAGTCTACGAGAGTGACAGTAAAAAAGCAGTTTCTTTACAGGGGTAAATAAAATGGGCTCTTAACATAATCATCTTTGTCAGCGTTAACTAAGAGCCGTTCAAACTCTGAGTCCCAAACATGTTTTTCTCTTTAATGGTACTGAGCTAATTAAGGATTTTTTTCATACACAAACACTCTCAGATTTGAAGTGCAACGTTTACTAGACGATTGGCTGCAGATTGTGAGTTTTCAAACTGTTTAACTTTAAAGAAATACATTTTATATTATCTATTATAGACACTGAGTCCCATCTATACTATACTGAACCAGTACGGCTCCTCAGGTCCTCTGATCTATCAGCTGTCTAACGTGCACGATGCTCCAAGCCTCTGAAACATTCTTCCTGAGGGCAGCAAAACATTGGCAGCCCATCTTCTGATTAAGTTTGGTTTATAGGCATTATTTTAATGTATCTATGTTCTAAACCTCATTCACTTTTACTGTCTATTAATGGATTTTTATCCCATTGTATTGACTATTTCCTGCATGCTAGAGCTCTGTACCGTTCGTTTGGATAGTTGGAGCATCGCTCTAATGGAATCTTCACCAATCTGTCATCGAGTCCCACAAACAAGGACCTGTCACTCTGGAGAATTTTCAGGCTCTTGATTGGCCGGATTTGTCCGTCAGGGAGGATCCGGAGCTCCTCCAGGTAGCAGCCCTGAAGGCTTCTGTTGGTTGTGGAGAGAGCCTTCAGGATGGTGCCATACTCTGACAAGATGGACAAAGACAAAAGGTTCAGTTATTAAACTTTAGATCTAAATCGGTAGTGCAACTTCTACCACACTCTTCCGCATCTTCCTCACCAGTGCCGATGTACATGACGTGGTAGAGCATGTCTCGGCCCTGCACGATGTCCACCACCAGCTTGGAGAAGCGCAGGTTGTCCTGGGTGAGCAGCGGGTTGATGGTGATCGGCTGCACCACGTCGTTCATCAGGAAGAGTCGCTGGGCGTCCTGGAGGTTGCGCTCCGTCAGGTTCCCCCCGGGGCCTCCCTCCTCCAGAGTGCCACACTGAGGATAGAAGAGGGGAGGATCAGTGAGAAAGAGGCTGTTGTGACTAAGAACACCATGTGTTGGGTCTCCGGGACTTTCTCTAAACATAATGTGTCTGTAGTGAAATCTGAATATTATGTACACATCACAATGTTTTTTATGTAATTTCTATTATATTTTATTGCTCATTTGATTTAGCAATTTTCAGTGTCCTTGCAGTTCACATTGGATAGCATGTTGTACGTGTTAAAAGTGGCCAAGCACTTGTTGAGAAGAGTTTTCTTCATACTGTCCTGCATTAACAATCTGTTTGTGCGCTCACACAGATGAATTGTTGTCCCCTTGGAGGTAAGGCTGTGAAACTCGGGAAATACGCAACAGTCTCATATCTATTAACAACATGTCTGTCAGGCACGTCCACTGGATCCAGTCTTTCGAAATATGAGTTACCTGAAAATTGGGTATGGGGTTTGGGGTAGAGAGCCAGGCAGTGCGGGGGTTCTCCTGGTAGCGGAACGGTCCGTTGAACGCGAGAGTGATGGCGCTCAGATTGAAGGCACAGACGGCTGAAGCTGAAATGCTGTTCCTGGAGGACAGGGGGTGTTAACATGGTCAGATCGCAGTAATTCAACGTGAAAGACAGGGAAAGCAAATGTGGAGGCTTGAGGAAAATGACAAACCTTGACAGGTAAGACTCTAACATGAAAAAAAAAATCACTGACATTCCCCTTTAATGATGCCACCAATGACTACAACTACCACTCACACATTAGTGGTGAAGATGCCGTAGATCAGGTCCTGCTCTGGTAAGTAAAAGGTGCTCTGCAGCTCGTGGTAGTAAAAAGGAATTTCTCCCGAGCGCGAGCAGTTGAGTCGGGCCTTCATGAAGGTCGTCCAGGTGTCCTCCAACAGGAACCGACCGCCCATGTCGTTCTTGCAGACCCGCGCCACGCGAGAGAACACCATCTTCCCACAGTCGTTTTCCACCGCTGTTTCTCTCAGGAAGAAGTAGGCGAAGCGACCGATCTCATAAACAGATACAAAATGAGGCTCTGAATGAGAAAAGAGAAAATATATGATGTTCACCAACGGACACATGAGGCTGTAAACAAATCTGTGTGGTGCTTTGTTTACCGTTGAGCCACTTGGAGTTGTACTGGGCGCTGCGCAGCGGCGGCATGTTCCCCAGGCTCCTGTAGATGACTGGGTCACGTCCCGAGAAGTCGATCACTGTAGCGGCATACAGCTCGCCCTTCTCCGTCACCATGGCGGTGGAGTTGTGGCGTGGGTCGTAGGGACATCGGGCAACACCGTTCACCGTGTCCAGCACCTCACTGATGTTGTCAATCTGATAGAAGGACAGACAGAGGACGGAAACAGTCTTTACAGGAAATGTATTTCAACCTCTCATCCACATTCAATCAAAACTTTCAATTCATTTGCAAGGACATATTGATTTTACATTGACCTTCTACCATTTTCAAAATGCACAATATATCACTTATATTACGCAAAAAACCTTCATTCTTCCTCCTTTGCAAAGACCTACTTCCTTTTCAGGGCTAAAATTGTGAGGCATTAAATTGATTATTTGAAAATAACTGTTTTTATGGTCAAACAAAAACATTTTGTGAACTAGTTTTGTTAATTTCCCAAAACTATTTCTAATGTTTGGAGGATCCTGGTAACTTGCTTTGTGAGATCTCATGATAAACTCTTGCACCCACCTGCCTGCTCATACAAACGGGGGCAAAAGCATTGGTCCCACACGTGAACAGCGTCCTCCCACTGATCAACAGAACCCGGAGGTAGTTCTGACATTCCTCCTGCAGACAAATGCATCTGTTTCATGAGAAAGAGCTGACCCTCTATCGTTCATTAAACTTGAACAACAGAGTAAACATAAACTGAGTGTGACCCATTTCCTCTGTATGATACAAACTGCACCCTACCGCAGATTTGCCCTTGCTCTGACATGAGCGCTTTGTATCGTCACTGGGTGCCCATTCTGTCGCCTGTGGAAGAAACAAAATATATGTAGTCCTGTATAATCATGTAGATTTAAACATTTTACATTAAATTCATTTTATATAATAACAAATAATCCTTTATATCGGCTGGTGTCACCTGTATGAGGGAGGCGTTGCTCAAACTCAGCTTGAAGATAAAGTTTCTGAAAAAGCAAATAAGTAGCAGAGAAACACAGAGGTTGAGTTTGATATTGTCAATGATGTTGTCTTTAATATGATCCACATGTTTAAATCTCCCATTTCCTCCCCTGACCTCATCCTATTAACCCGATGATTTACATTTATCTCTATCACATTGCACACTTGAAATGTTTATCTGCTTATTTGTTACCTCGCTCCCACAATGAGCTGGTTTCTGCTCAGGTCCAGAGCCAACTGGGAGAAATCCTTCACTCCTGGATGGGAGAACTCCGACATCCATGGCGTCAACACTGGATGAAGAGTGAGGGGTGGAGGGGGAGTAAAGGGTTAATGGTCACAGGACAAGTTAAATAGAAGTAGGAGGGGTGAAGAAAGGCAAGAAATAAAAGGGAGAAAGACGTTATGAAATGAACAATGACGGGCGGGAAAAGATTAATGAGGACAGACAAAAGGCAGGAGAATAAGAGGAGGAGAAAGAAGTGGGAGGAGCAGGATAATGAGCAAGAACAGGAGGAAGACAAGAAGCAAATCAGAAGAATGAAAAGGAAGCGGGAGGAGGAGAATTAGGAAGAAGGGGAATAAATAAGTTGTCTATTATTTGCGTGGGAATCCCTCTTCACCAAATGGTACCTGTCTAACGGTCTTCAATTACTCCCTCAGTGTTTTGACTGATGTGTCAATAAATCAGTCAGAAATTAACACCAGAACGAGGCCGAGTCCAAGGGTTCAACACTCCATGTTTTAAAAATTGGGGGGCAGAATAAGAGGTTGAGGTTTAGGCAGGTGAATGATTGAATACATATATCCAGTGGGGTTTCCTTTTCTGCTCGGCTGTTTTAAAGCTTGAGTTGGGATTAACCACCATATTTGTTAGTTTCTGGAGTGAGAAGATCTAAATGTTTGCCATTAATTAAAGCTGCATTCTTGTGTGTTGTTGTCTGTAGTGGTTGAAGAAAATGAATGTGGGTATGAGGTTTGTGTTTGGATGTAAACGACATGTCACATTCAAACTAATTTAGTAAAATCTGCACCCCTGCAATGTTTCTAATTTAAACTGGCATGAAGAAAATAATATAAGATTATTTTACTTACAATAACTGTGGAAATAACTCTGTTTTTCTATCTTATGACTAAGTTTTCTATGTAAATTGTCATTTAGATAAAAATCAAATAAATCGCATCCACCACAGCAGGATACAGATCAGCAGTACTGAACATTAAACACCACTTCTGCTGCCTCACCTTAATTCCTCTTTTTGAAGGGGCCGGTTTGGGGGGACTAACGTTTCCAAAACAATAACAGCACAGTTTGCCAGATGAACAATTTGAGCTGAATGGAAACGGACATTCAGTCAAAATAACATAAACAAGGGCCCAGTTGTTAAACAGCTGGATGTATTAATTAAATCTAAACTTGTACGTCTGATAAATGCACAGATGTACAAATAAGTGTGAGGCCTAATGCACAAGGAGAATACAGAACCTGAGTTTAAATCATCTCTAAAAGAGAGTTAACCCTAATTGGTTGCAATACCTAGTCCTTATTAATCTCATATAATATTTTGTAGGATTTATTAAGACTGTGAGCTAACAGAGTTAAAACTGACCTTTCACTCTTGTCCTCAGCTCCACATGAATACAAACCACCACCTGAGCAACAGTGATTTTCAGAGGGAGCTATTAAATCAAAATAGCTTTTGTGCATTTCCCTGCACACATTATGACCGGTGTCCATGCAGCCACTCACAGACACTCTGCTCGGCATGAAAAGTGAGTCTTTCTAACAGCGGCCGTGTCCCGAGGCCTCGCTCTTTCACCCCCGTGGTTAACTACACAGAATTAGAAACACACTCATTTGGCAGAAAAAGCAGAGTATGAAAACAGTCTGAGGGGAAACTGAGGATAGATGTGAACTGTTCAGTCAGTCAAAGCTTCAAACCGTCCATGAGCGAGATGTGGAAATGGCACTGATGATGTGTTGTTTCATCCACTGCTTGTTTTTCTGCCATTTCTGTCCATTCTTTGTACTTGTTGCTTCTTGTTTAACATCACTAAGCTCCTCTCTCATTCACATCTCCCTCCATGAACCTTGTGTGTTCCACGTTATCTTAATTGTCTCATCAGCCCTAATATGTCATACCTTTGTCTTATTTCCCTGCCTCTCTTGGCCTAGTTAGTTTCCATGCTATGTTTCCCCTGTACCAGTTCTCATCAGTTTCCTAGAGTCCAGCGTTCCAGCCTTTTTTCCAGTGTTCACCTCAAATTTATTTAATTTTCTGGTGACATTACCCACCTGACCTGGATCTTCACCTTGTGTCCAAAGGTGCGTTAGTACAAGAATAACACAAAGAGCAGAGTGGAAACAGATTTTGAACATGGTGTGTTTAGTCTCTGTGGTTCTGTTTAGTCCCAGTTTGTCTTGTTAGTTTTCATGTCAGCATTCCACTGGTTTCCAGTGTTTCTTCATGACAATTCTCTCCCTGACTGTTCACTCTAAGTTCTTCAATACTAAATTCTTCATTGACCTCCCTCTCTCTACAGATAACTAGCGTTGATGTACTCACTTTGGTAGGAGACAACAGGATGCTCCTTTCTGCTGCAGTCGGCGAGTTTGAGGTGAGGCTGCTGGGACAGACAGACAGACGAGCAGATGAGCAGCACGAGGCCACAGGGGGAGAGGGCCCACACCCCCCACCCTGACGTCAGCATGGCTTCAACCACACCCAGTCTTCAATCAGGTCCTCAGGAAACACCTGTTGTAAGAGAGGAGCACATGAGCCCAGAGAATCAAACACTTATGGTGGAAATTCTTAATACCACATTTGTTTCCCTCCCTTCCCTGTTCTCTGTCAGCCTGTCCATCTATTTCAAATTAGTTGTGCCAGTCCTGCGGCCCAACTGTGCGTCTGCCGCTGCTGGGTGTCCGGCCCCTCGCTGTCAGCAGGACTCGGTCACGGCTGATTCACCTCAAAAGGCCCGGGCCGCAAGATCTTTCTAATGCCGACACTGAGACCGAGAGTGCCGTCTGCAGCGGCTCTTCATGACTGAGGAGAGCCACTGAGAGACGAGACTGGGCCCGGGGCCAAACACGGGCTGTGAACTTTGAACTGCGAGCCACATGAGGAGCCTTTGTGTCAACATCAAGATCCATTTACGTACATGAAGTCTGCTCAAAGATAATTGTCTGATGGTGGCACATTCAGAAATTGGCTGGGCACTTAGCAGGTATCTAAAATGTATTGAAGATAAACCAAACCAAGAGTTTTTTAATCATTTAAACAGACAATATTAAATTAATAACTAGCTATTAGACATTAGACAGTGTGCATTTTGTATTTTGCCTGGTTGTGATTGACTTTTCTTCTGCTCCATCAACCACCTCCATTTCTTTCTCCTTCTCCTCTTTTATTTTCCTTTCCAACATCAGTTCATGATCTTTAAGAACCAGTGAAAGCAATCTGAGCAATGGGAATTTCATTCAGTGTTATCAAATAACTCAAACTGTCAGGAGTAAAATCTCGCTGACAAATACAAATGTGGCTCATTTCTCACTGCACTGTGCAGCATATTGACACACAGGCCAGAAGGACTTCTTCAAAATATACTGTTACAGCCGTTTACACAGGAGAATGTTTATTTTTAGCATGAGATACACAAAGCAGGGGATGAACCTCCTGATCCCAGCATGGTCTTTTTTTCAGGGGGAAGACACTCATCGTAAGAGCACCCTTAAAAGGCTGTAGACAAACCAAAGGTGGTTGTTTTAACTCTCACATGATGGAGAACAGACATTCAAGCTGCTTTCAAACCTGCACTGAAGTCATTGTAATCGCGCCCTTAGAAAAAGTTGTGGCCAAAGCTGTTTTAAATCTCTATAACTAGGGAGAAAACATGTTAGAGAACAGGGAGTGGGACTAGTGGTCGTGTTTGATTACAGAGCTGTTGGAGTTTGAAAGAAAAACGGTTCAACTGCAGCTGAGGTCTGTAGAGAAACGGTCTCAGAGAACATTAAGAGAGATTGATGCAGACTTCTGGTTCTAAATTTGTCAGAATTGGAAGATAAAGTCGTTTTTAAAGGTTTAATATTCTTCACGACAGTTCAGCAGCTCCCTCTTTCTGTCAGTTTGCGTGCATGTGCTGTGTTCTCTGCAGAGCTGAAGTGTTGAATGTCTGTTTGTGGAGGGGAGGCAGAGGTTTTTACAACCTGCTGGGTCCGACATTGCTGCTTAATGAAGCGATGGGAACAGAGGCTCCGCCGCTGGACTCACTTTTGTTATGTGGCCGTGCTCTTCTCGCCGTGCAAAGGCCGAACAGTGAGAGGCCTAATGTTCAGGGATTTATCTCTTTAGTACAATGAGAAGCAGCAGCAGCGGATGTCAGTCAGTCTGCAGAGACAGTGGGGAAATGTACAGATGCAGATTCTTAACAAGTCGCCATAACTACATGGCAACATCTGTTCTTCTGTCGCTAATTTGGTTAAGTTAAGTCAAGTAAAACTACTAAGTTAAGATGAGAGAAAGTTTGTAGTTATGGTTAAAAGTGAATAAAACTGATTGTCAATAACAGACTTCACAATTAATCGATAAAATATATCACGTGTTATCTGATATAAATTTGAGAAAAGTTATCAGGGCTTGACGAGATCAGGATCAGCCAAAACCCGATCTGCTGCCAGATGCAAACAGGGAGGAAAGCGGCCTTGACTGAACCGTAGGAAGTGAAAGTGGCAAACATTCAAGCCTCGCTGTGTTTTCCTGGAGCCCGGAGCGTGTCAGAGCATTCATCCATTCATTCGCTGGTGTAGCTGCCTGTGTCGGAAAAACACCATAAAGCTCGAACAACCTGTGAAGAGATTAGAAATACAGAGTCGGCGATTCATGTGACCGGTCTGTGGGAGGGAAACTCGCAGGAACACGGAGCGAGCATGTGACCCCCACACGGAGATGAACACTGCCAGGATTTAAACCTCTGAACCTGAGAGTCTAATGGCTTCACTGTATCAACACACCAACACATGACAGGTGTATACATTACAGCTCTGTTTGACTCGTGTTTTCTCTCCATAACTTACAGTACGTGTCCGCCTTTGACTCCTCGCTCAAGCACCTTCAGCCCTCACCGCGCTCAGAGGAAACACAGACTCTGCATAACTACGATGCTTATGTTTTTACTGAAGGGTTTAACACTGTCGGAGATAAACACAGCTGCTCCAGAGTCAAATAAAACCACTGTTGCCAAAGTTAAACTAGGAGGAGATTAGGTTTCTGCCCCTGTCCGTGTGTTTGTTTGTCAGCCTGTGCAAGCAAATACTACCGAAAGGATTTCCAAACTTGGTGGAAGGATGGAAAATGAGCCGAGAAGTAATCCATCAAATTTTGGCATGTTTTGGGACAAAGAGGTGTATACAGGAATACTTTGAGGACTTTCTTTAACGTTGTGAGACGGGACTCGTTTTGACGTTTTTATTTATTTCCAAGTCAACTGTGAGTTTAAGCCATGGATCTTGATTTTAAAAAATCTGGCATATTTAGGGAACTGATATTAATGAGTCTGTAAAATTTGGTGCAGCTTGATTAAAATAAGGGGAACTGGATCTTTAATTTAGATGTTAAGAAAAAACTAAAAAAAAAAAAATCTCCTGCTTTTCTCTCCTCCAGAGACATTGCATATTTTTCCACCGCCTCACAATACACCTAATCGTCACAAACACCACTCACACACCCCACCCTTTGAAAAGCAGGGAATCTCGAGCTTTAAAAGCATGTATACAAAATCAAAGCAACACTGAACTTGTCTTGTTTCAGGAACTTTCTATTCAAGCCTTCCTGGCTTTGTCTTTATAAAACTGAAGGAGTAGAACATTTCAGTCTTTTCAGGAACCACAGAGACGGCCCTCCCGCGGTGTGTGTCACTCGGATGCCTTCAGCCCACGGCTTATCTATGAATGAGTTGATTTGATGAAGGCATGGATGAGTCTCTTTAGGATGAGCGGGGCGACACTGTAAAGGTGCTATTTCTTGTCAGTCAGGATAAGCAAATCCTTCTCGGTTATACCTCACAAAACATTTACTGTCCCCCTCGCGATCAAATGCAGTTCTACCAGGATTATAGAGGCGACAAAATGAGCATGCTGTGACACTGGTTGCACATCTAAGGCAAGCTTCATTCAAATCCAGACAAATCCTCTTTACCGAGGTAATATATGACAAGGAAATTAATTACAAGCAATTATTTCCTCATTCAGAAGCCCTGTAATTTGTTCCTCCGTGACATGAGAAAGAAAAGGAAGGAATCCAGTATCTGACCTTTGTAGATGTCTCTCTTGTCTAAACTCTCATTAAAAGAAACAGAGAACCCCCCTTTCAGCATAGTGAACCAAAAACCTGCAAACTTTAAATTCCTCCTTAAATAAGAAAAGGCTCACAAGACAGCAGCTAGAATGAAAAGTTAATTATCTGAGAGTTGCTCTCGCTTGACGGTAACTGATCCCTCACCTATGAAAAAGTATTAATCAGCAATGAAGTCAGTTCATGGAGATTTGTTAGTTGTAGCAAATGGACACTGAGAGGGCATCCAGAGTCTCTCCATCAAAATATTCAGAGAGGACCATTTCCGAGGCCGTATTCTCAGCTCCTTCCTATCGGGGTGAATGGCCTCTCTGTGCAACCTGCCAACTATCTGCCAATGGCCGCTCTCTTTTACAAGTGAATAGACTGAGTTTAGCCACAGTTAAAAAGACACACTAACGTGCCATGGCCGCGCCACAATGGCTGCTCGGGTAATTTGCCAAACCTAATGATGCCGGTTTGGCCCCGGCGAGAGGAGGTAGAGAGCAGGAATCCTAAAGAGGCACACAGCTGCACCGATCCCTCTCCTCCTATCTCCCTCTCTGTCTCCCTCTGTTCTCTTATCACCGACTCCAATTTCTTTTGCTTTCTCGAATAAATGACACAAGGAGGGTGTATTAACAAATCTTTTTGTATCAGGCTCCCTGAAGCATACAGTAACCTTCCACTAAGTTTCTTTGTAATCCGTCCAGTAATTTCCGCATAATCTCTAATGATCAAACAAACAAAAACCTAACCTTGGCAGAGGTAATTAATGCTGAAGTTGCTCTGTCTGTTGAATGTGTAAACAGGTATTGGTTAGCTAACATGAGAGCAATATTCAATGTGTATTATATGCATGTAATAGTCAAATGGGTGTGATTCATAGCTTGTTTTGTTTAGGACGGTTTTCACAAGGTGGTTGGATGCAAAGAAAAAGTCCCAATTGAAAAACTGCATGTAACTAGAATTTGAATCTTTGCCCAGTATGGTTATTAAGAGTTGAGGCACTATGCAGATGCTGAGATGGTTAAACTGATCCATCAGGCAATGTACTTTTTTTTCCAAAGTGCAACCACCAGTTGACTGCACATGAAGTGATAATACATTCAGGAGGATTGAGAGCCACAAACAGTAAATATATTAATTACATCACAAACTACCGCCTCAAAAATGATTAATCAGATTATTTTCTACATCTCTTCACATGCTCATACACCTGAAGGCAAACAACGGTATTCAGGCATCAACAACATTTAAGCAAAAAGATCCCAGACCAATTTTAAACGGAGGTTAAGATCTCCACCGTAGACTGTAAATAAAGATGGATGATGCATCACCACTTCTGTCCAGAAATGAAGCCAAAATATCCTGGATACAAACACTGCCATGTTGCACTTTGGGAGCCAGAGGCTGCACAGCAGCAATCAAGGGATGGAGCTGCGGTATCAAAGTCCGGCTGACACATCTAAAAATATTCAAACTATCATTTTGTGCATTTGATTTATATGGTTATTGGCACAATAAAAAAAATGTATTTTTATTCTATTCTCTATATTGTGAGTAGTCTGTTTTAATTTGGAAATATTATTATATAAATCTTTGACTACTGTCCGTAAACTAGATGTTGTGCATGGACATATTGTGCCAGGTATGGCCGTGGTAAACGTGACATACTATCATGCAAACTAAGACTGTCTCTATTCTTTGAATCTCTTGTGTGACTAAAGGTTTTAGTATTTTAATGAGTAATTCATTACATCTACTTGATGATGCTGTCAGAGGGAAGGATCTCAAATCTGGTTAAAGAAGAGAGCAGCGTGTTTGTAAAGATACCTGTGGTGCCAGGGATTATTTTCCAGTTATGACTAATAGCACATTCCATAAATATTCCATTACAAACTAATCAACTAAAGATATGAGTTTATTAATCATGCAATCAGGTGTGATGGCTGTTGTCAGTAGTAGCAGCAGTTAAATGTTTCTAGATGTTGCTTTTTGTCAAAAATATTCATCACTATCACAAGAGTATAGTCAGTGTCAGTGTCTTGCTTGACAATAAACTGCTCATCAAACAACACACATTCAGACTCAATGTTAGAATCCAGACTGATGTTATTGATCCATTTTGGGTCTTTTCCTCTGTCTGTCCTCCCCTTTCCAATTTCAGCACTCATGCCTCAGAACAAAGAAAATATCCACCACACATTACCTGAGCCCCCCCCCCCGACTGTGAGCGCATGTCTCTCCACGCAGCTGCAGCCCCCGAAGTCAGAGACTGAGGGATATATACACGCTGAGGATGGGAGAGAAATGTGGGGGGAGAGGGGAGAGGTGAAGGGTCATATTATTGATCATAAGAAATGAGCCTGCGGAGAGGAAACGGAATAACTGCCAGGCGAGTTGGACACAAATACCGAAGAGCACTGCACAAAAGAATAAGTAATTGCACTGAAAGGACCCACCTCTCCATGGGAGACGTGCATGCACACAGAAATATACAGGAGAATAAACTTACTTGTTCACCATCACCCAACTGCTCCGAGAGACTCTCACACGGGCGGCACGGATCCCGACGCTTCACATGGTGAGAGGGAAGGGAAGAGAGGACGAGGTATGAAAAACAAGGGAGGGAGAAGTTGTTTCACATCGACACACAGTGGCACGCTGACCAGAGTGTGTGCAGAGAGGTGGAAGGGGAGTAAAGCAGGAGGGGGGAGCAAAGCATTCCTGTTTGTGCAGAGCAAACTGTTAACTCTCTGAATGGAGAGGGGACGTCTGCCCGCTGTGAGAGTTTGTATTGTTATGCTTGAAAGATCCCGTTGGAGATTTTGGTTCAATAAAAAAGGTCAGATTAAGGTGGTAATCAGCTCAATCGTTTAAACCAGTTTTTTGTTCTTATATAGTGAATATTGTGGTGTTTTTGCACTTCACTTACCACAGATGTCAACAGGTCAAAACTTTAACTTATAACTTAAAGCAGCCTCAAAATGAGTTTGATGGTTCACTGACTTGGAAGAGAGAGAATGTTTCCTCCTTCATTCCCACTCCTCAGCCTGAACGTGCTCGATGTAACTTTGGTGAGCAGGTACCATCTCCTGTGAGACGTTTGTAACTGTCTGATGATCGCAGATTCAGTTTAATTGTCAGAATCAGGTCCAGCAAGTTCAAGAGTGATGCTGAACTGTAGATCAGTTAAAAAGAAGTAGAAGTCATTAAAAACCAGCTTTAATCTCCAATATTCAGCAGAAAACCTTCTAAAGGATTATAAACAAATTTTGGTGCATTTCAACAGGTGGAAGCACAGGGAATGCAACAATCTAATAACAATACCAAAGGAAAGTAAGACTAAAAGGATTTTTTAAAACCAAGATAAATGTAAAAAGACAACGAATCGACCAATTCCAATCACCTATGAAAGCCTCTTTATCTCAAAGTTACTGAGATGCTGAGGACCGTTAGATAACGTCCTCAAACTGACTAAAAGAGTCCGTAGAGACGGACAAGAGCGAGACTGTTCTGGTGTAAAGTTTTAAATCAATCTGAAACAAACTGAGCCTTGGTGTTGGTCGAACACAGCTGCAGTGGCATCAGCGTGCAAATGAATCAGGAGACGAGAGTCAATAGCAAACGACATTAGCTCAGGCAAACATTTCGTTTGCTTAAACAGTGAAATCCAGTCTGACCTCGCGACACACCACCAGAGACAGAAAGAGTAAACACGCGGGGCTTTGATAACTAAATGTAAAGTAAAGTTAGTGTGATAGAGGACGGTCCAACTGACGCACAGCAAATGGCAACAAATAATCGTGTTGTTGTTTCATTGAAGAATGGTTACATGTTATTTAAAAAGCTAAGAAACTATTTGCTTTCTGTAATAAAATAAGCTACACTGGAATATTTTACTGCCAACACAAGATGCGTTGCCACTCTCACAATTCAATGAGTTTTCTGCCTTCAACAGTCTGTCTGAATTAATATGATATATGATGAGAACGATGTCTTTCCAGTGTGGACAAGGAATATTGAATTTCTGATCAGTGCTGTTTGACAGGAAAGTTAAAAAGACCAAACTCTGTACGGAAATGACCCGAAAGCACAAAATGCGAAGCGTTTTCAAATTAACTCAGTCTTGTATGGATGAACTCTCAGTCAAATCCATTGTCTGTGTCAACAAGCAGGAGGTACGACGTGTCTCCGTGCTGTTGACAGAGACACCAGTCAGACGTGGCTGTAGAAGTGGCTGCCAATCTGAGAACACGAAGGGCTGACCTCCTGTTCGGAAATGAATAGCACCAATTAATCACATCCACTGAGAAACGACAGGAACGTTTAGCTCCCTGTGTGCCCAGCAGAGCATAAGAGACAAATAACATTTTCCAGCCTCATGCCCGACCATTACAGAACGGGATATTCATCTCTCGCGGCCTCAGCCACACCGCAACGAAGAGAACCAAACCCCCCTGAGAGGATGAATGGCTCGCTCCTGTGCAAACTTCAGGATGACCTCCTCTGGCTCTGTTTTTACAACCCTCCTATCACTGCTGAGGCTGAAAGATTACAGGCACAGAGAGATGCAGGGGAGAGAGCGGAGGAAAAACACAAACCAGGACCATTGAAAGATGTCCACCTTTGGAAACATTGAGGACAGTGGACTACGGTGGGGGGTAAAAGAACGCCAGCAAGCTTGTAACTAAAGCAAGTGAATATGATGACTTCTGCGTCACTGTGTATGACTCAGAAAGTGTCTCAGGATTTCTTTAGAGTGGCTGAAGTGTCTCTGAGGCTGGCTTTTACTTTCCAAATTTTGCCCATTGTATGCCCAAGCATCTAACTACTATCTTACTATCAGAGAACGTTCCTATCTGATAGGCTTGGAAAAAACAATAATATGATGCCACATGATTATTTCAAATGAGTTTTCCTTGTACGTCTAATCTGTTCATCCAGTGATTGTTTCAGCTTTTGTTGAATATCAGTTAATCTCCAGTGACTTCCATTAATCAACGACCAGCAGCAGAAGAAGGCGTACAGCGGTTTCCCAACATCTCTTAACCCCCAAACCAGCACCCGAACCGCCCCTCATCCCCACCCCCCGCATCAATGGCTGCCTTGTCTGGCACATAGCGCTCCTCTGTGAAAACCGGGCTGTGTGTCACAAAGAAATATTGACTTTTTAATACTTCAATCATTCGGCTCGCTCCTTTTTAAAACAAGCCCCGGCAGTGTGTTGGTTTTAAAACCCTGCAGTTGCCGAGGTTTACCTTTTCTACAGGAGTAATAAAAGACGTGCTCTGAGGAGACGCGCACACACATACACACATACACACACAGACACACACACACACAAAACCAAATACTTTTGAGGAATCATAAGCACGTAGATTAAATTATATCTTCGCCTATCTTAATGTAGGTGCAGGACTAGCCTACAAAAGCCTTAGAGACTAGGAGTGGAGGGTGCTAGCCAGGCGCTATTACAGTAAAAAAAAGAAATGTATATATTCTGAGTAAAACAGCTCCAGACAAGTTTTATTTATTTTCCACATCTTGTTTATTTACCTGTGTAGAAATAAATATGTCAAGGTGAGAGATTGTGGTTTTAGGTTAGAGCCTTTTTCTTAACCTTTGAGCTATTTCTTGACCAACTACCAATAGGTGCCATGGCCACGGCTGCCACTCACTTGTGAATTAAAGATGCAAGTTGAAATCGGAAGACCTGGGCTTTCTGTGTTTTTCCAGGAAAAACATTAAGTTCTAACAACTTCCCCTGAATAAATAAAGGCTGAGCACACACACACACACACACACGGAGCGTCTTCTGTAAGTTCTAGGCTACGTGAGCAGAGAAAACATTAACGCCCATGCGCCTGTCCATCACCCCCCATCAGCACTAAACGCGCCCTTACTCTCCTCATCCATCTTTCTCTCCTTTTTCACTTCAGCCTGACCTCATGTGAGACTGCTGAGGTTTGTGGGTAACACATTCAGGCGTCCAACTTCATGATTTAACACCACTTCCATTTAGGGCTTATATATTAGCAGCAGTGAGTCCTTGTATGTATAGTGGACGACTGGGAGCAGCTCTGTTTCCACTCAGCTGACATTTAGAATGTGGCAGAAAATTAAACTAGAATGGCACTCAACAGTTTCCTTATGAAACCATAGTCATAAATATAAGTCCACTTAATATGTCTGTTTTTTTCCCATCAAGATTCGTGCATTATTCTCTGAGAAATAATAATACAAAAATCCTAGATCCAAACGGAAATTTAACAAGTTACTTTCTGAACATATTAAAGCAAAAACAGAAGATAAGCATGAAAACTGAACATCATTGGGCCAAAATAACTTCATACTCAAACACAACATGTTTGGCTAATGATTATTAAGCTTTATTATTGTCCACTTCAGGAACACACTCTCCAACCATGCTTTGCCATTGGGTTGTAACTCAGCACCACACAGTGGTCACATTTGATAGTTTTCCTGTATTTAGATCTACATAATTATTTAGCAGATTCATATAAGGTCAACACGACCTTTGACTGACCACATTGTGAATAAATCATAAAAAGAATTTACAAATAAAACCTTTTGTACCGAAGTAAAAGTACAAATAAATCCATACAAAGAAACTCAAGTAAAGTAATATTAGCACAAGAACCTGAATACTTATGTATGCACTGATCGACTACACAGGAGTACATGCAGCAGGTGTAAATACCTTGTAAAAAAAGTAGTGGAGTAGAAAGTACAGATATTTTCTGACAGATGTAACGCAGTAAAAGTACAGTAATGGTATAGATACATTTAAAGTTGCTCTATAATACAGTAACGTAGTAAATGTGTTTAGTTACATCCCACCTGTGATTACTGGAGTTATTTAGGGATGACGTAAATATTAGCTACAGGAGAATATGAGCCTGATGAAGTTTTGTTAAACGCACTTTCCATCTTTCATTTATGTTTGTTAATGTTCAACTGACTGTTGAGGACTAATGTGTCTGATGTAAAGTGCAACTGTCTTGTATTTATTCATTTATTTACTGAGAAGCTCGTTAAATCTGTGAATAAGCAAAAACAATATTAGCATCGCTGACAGAAGCTACATGTCACTTTAGCGCACTGGCAACTTCATGAATTAGTATTTGTTATTATATTTTCCTCACTTATTTTACAGTTAATATTGCGTAAAGTGGCGCTGAATCAAAGAATGCACACGAACACGTGGTCGTTTAATATTTGTCAGTTTAAATCTGCGTCACGAGAAGCTCGACACAGACGAAACTTTGACTATTGAATGGAGTTCGGTTATGTTTCTTCCCAGGTCGATAAAATACGACATCAAGAGGTTTAATGTGTCATGTTTTAAGAAGAGTGGATGCTGCGGAATGAAAGTGGAGCTTACCTTTTTCACCGTGGACTCATCTCGGGGTCCTGGCCGGGTTTAATGACGTGGTTTCGGGGACAGAGATGGAGCAGCCGCCCTCTGGTCCTCAGGTCCGGAGCTGCTTCAGCCTCCTGAGTCCTGACCGGTGACAAGCTGCAGCTTTTAACTCCGACCACCGGGGGCCCTGTGGGCCAGATGGCCCCCACACTTTTTTACTTTTCAACAATTTCAAAATGTACAAACAACATCTACTATATGTAGAATTAAAGATTTAACTAATTTTCCTTTCCACGCCAAAATTATTGGAGTTAAATTCTTGTTTTGTCTTGTTTTGGGGTTCATTTCTTGATTCACTGTTTCTCCTGCCAGGGGCTGTGTGTCCACCTCATGTGTTAAAAGTGTGTAATATCTATTTTTAACACACAAGTGATTTTATTTGCGTTTGATAGTGTTGGGCTGGATTCATTATGAAAAACCAAAAACACTCCAGCAGAAATAAAACAACGCTTTGCTTCCACCTAGTGGGGAACTTTGCATTTGTAAGATGGCCCAAACGTTTGCAGCGTTTTCACATCTGCCAGGACTTTATATACGCAAAGTAAACATCACATAAAGTTGCTTCAATTGAAAAAAGTAAATACAACAAGATTAAGATTATTTCAAACACAACGTATTCTATCACCTAAAATTAGACTCCCTAGTATATTTATACTCAATACAGTATGTGTACATCTCAGATAGATAAACGAAATAGATTTCTTGTAAAGTTATTTATTCTGTGGCTACATTTTCTTTATTATATATCATCATACTATAGATAAAATAAAATAAAATGACTATGAATGATGCAAAATAATTTGTGACAGCTAATCTTATGTTTTAAAATATTGTAAAATTTACAATGTAATGGAAAGCATCTCAACATCGTACTTGAGTAAATATACTTAGTTACTTTTCACCCTAAACAATACGCTGATGTTATTATTTTCCCGAGCGCGGGTGCAGAAACTTCCCGCGCTTTGGTAATTCACTATCAACCAATAGGAACATCGCATTCCCTTTCATGCGTCGATTCCACCCAGTGCGCGCCGATGATCCGTGTGAGCCAATAGCGTGCAGTCCCGACACAGGTGGGGTCCAATGAGCGGAGAGTAGCGCTGATAAGACGGACCAATGGGAGGCCGCCGTCGCCGTATGACCGAAGCAGGGTCAGCCGGTCTCGTCTCGCCGCTTCTCCTCCCGGCTGCTCCTTTCGGATCCTCACTGCAATGGCGGAACAGCAGCAGTTCTACCTCTTGCTGGGCAACCTGATGAGCCCCGACAACGACGTCAGGAAACAATCGGAGGTAAAGACCGGGGGGGAGAGTGCAGCTGTCCCCCCGCCACTGACAAGGTCGGCGGCGGCTGGAGGTAACGGTTCGCTCCGGTTAGCCTCGGCTAGCCGCATGTTAGCTTAGCCTGCCTGGCCGCGCGCGCACCGAGCCCTCACGTCAAAGCTCCAAGAGAGTCCACGTGCGACGAGAAGCCGACACCGAGCACTGTTCAGCTAACTACCTCCACCATGTTGCGTAGTTGTGTGGACACAGCGCGTGTCTCGCCCAAACTAGCCCGGTTGTGACTGTTTGTGTCGCCGTGTGTCTGCGAGAGCCTCATCGGGGTTGAGTGAAAGTGAATTTTCCCATTAACCGGGCGCCGATCCCCAGTTTCCCCAGCTGACAGTGAAGCTAGCCCCCTAGCTAGTGGAGTACAGGAAGTAGCGTGAGGCCAAGTTTAGCCAGCAAGCTAATGCAGGTCGTAGTTGGCTAGCATGGGATTAAACACGAGTTAGATGAGATCATTAAGTCGCTGTGTGTGTAACTGAGGAAAACAAAACGGCAATGGGATCCAATATGGAGTTAGTTCCTTCAGGGCTAGCTGTTTTAGCATTCAGGTTCCTCATGCAGTTGGCCTACATTGCTCTGTGTGTAGAAGTCACAACACAGCACTTTTAAAAACATGCTGTTTCGCCCTTATTGTTGTTTTGAACTGACGTGATCCATGAAGCGATTTATCTCACTTACAGCCACGTCACTACACACACCCTCATCCCTCTCACTGGATTAGATTCTCTGAGGATTTGTCTGGTGCTGAGTGAGAGTCGAACTGGCCTGGTCCCCACACACCCTGATCGGCCCCTGTTCGCGGCAAAGCTTTTGTTACCAGTTTCCCCACTTTTGCATGAGGGGGTTGAATCTTATCTCAAAGCCCCCCCATTCAGTCAGTCAGCGTTTCCCTTTATAAAACACAGACTGTCTGTCGCGATGCTAAGCTCATTGGAATCTATCCTTTATAGAAACTGTCTTACACACATAATGGGGATTGATCCAGATGCAGGGGACAGCTATACTTGAACAAGTAGTGATTACAGCTACTGGACAGTGTCCAGGTCCATGGACATCAAACAGTCTTAAAGATCAATTTAATAAATACTTTAAAGTCCCGTTGAAATACTTTGGACTACTTGATGTTCAGTAAAAGTAGTTTTGATGCTTGACAGACTTCTTCAGTAGAAATAAGGTTATTTTGAGACACCACATGAAGGAGTTGTGTTGTATTTACATTCACTGTAACTTCTGCTAACTTAAAACACTCAAATGTGGCAGTGCAGGTTCTATTTAAATGTCTCCTGTTGCCAAAGTTATACTCGTCCTGCGTCTTTGTAATGCAAATTAGCTCACTTTAAAAACACATTTTTATGGTTATTTCTGCATTTGCATTTTTCCAGCAGACACCGACTTGTGTTAACTTGGAGCCTCTGTGCAATCACTTGATAAACACAGCCACATTTTTGTTTACCACCTACCCCACTTGCACATCATCAGTTCCATCAGTTATTTGTCCCGGAGCACACGCCCAAGGCTTCATGCATCTCCATGGAGCCCATCCCTATGTGTTTGCATTTCTTATGTGGCTTAAAACCACTGCAAGTGGAGACCAACACAAACGGGAAGCACGCAAAATGCATCAGAAAAAATAAAATATGTAGTCGAGTTACGTCCGTCATAAACTATATGAAAATTACAAAGATTTCTGGACAGTTGCTGAGAGACCACATCATTTGTTTCAGCTCGAAATGTGACAGTGTGGAAGTACAGGTGTGTGCAAAATAGTTTTTCTTTGTGACTGCGATAAAGCGATTGTGACATTCTCACTGGTAGTGATCCATTTTTCCATGGAATGTCTGAAATTGTACATCTGTCTTGCTGCTCACGATGCACCAAATTGGACGACTCATCCTTACCACTTTTCGTAATGTTCTTTGCAGGAGACCTATGACACTATCCCCGGCCCGAACAAGATCACATTCTTGCTGCAGGCCATCAGAGATGCATCTGCTGCAGAGGAGGTTTGTACCAAGACCGTTTTGGCTTGAACTGAAGGAAGGCTAAGGAAATCTTTAGGTTTAGCCTCCCAGCCCAATGTAAAAAGCAATAACCCTGGCAATTCCTGAACCAGGACATTTTGTGTTAAAAGGATTCATACTGTAAGTGTTGTTGTATGTTCACTTTGAAAAGATACAGGATTGACTGCATTTTTAGAGTGTATTGACATGTGTGCCCTCACCCCACCCTGACAAGAAGACCCATGAGTCACAGTTTTGGCATTTTGGCTGTTATGTTTACTCTGAGTCCACCAGCTGCTTGGGCCTCCATGCTTCCTCTACTTTTCTTTACCTCGAGGCTGGTATTTTTAGAGTCTTGAAATGAGAGTAGGCATAGAGGTGCTGGGCCCAGGGAGGGTGACTGCCTTTCTGGGATGCTGCAGGTTTTTTCAGAGTGGCTTTTATTTTGGAGGGGCGACCATTTATTCTAATTAGGCACCCAGTTCATTCTAGTGCTTTGGCAGCAGCAGGTTTTATTGGGCATCTCAATAAATCCACAAGGAAGTTGTATAAACTTATTTGTGTCACAGATTTGTTGCAACATCCACCATCATGTTGCCTGGTAGCCACTAAGATTTACCTTTAACCTTAGTTTACCCTCCGGTTCGGCTTGTAAAGCTGCTGCGATTAAAAGGTCAAAAACATCCGATGATGATGACACTAACATGCACCACTGAAGATGGGCCCCTTACATTCGCTGGTGGTCTCTTGCATCCAATAACATCAACTGGTGGTTGCGCTAGACCTTCAAACATCTTTTCTTATGTCCTAAAACATGAGTTTAACTCTTGCACTTTGGTGTTGGAGGCCACAGAAGGGAGAGTAACAAAATGTTGAAACAAATTTTTGAATCCACTCAGGTCAGACAGATGGCTGCAGTGCTGCTTCGGCGGCT
Organism: Pleuronectes platessa; assembly: GCF_947347685.1. Classification (NCBI taxonomy): domain Eukaryota; kingdom Metazoa; phylum Chordata; class Actinopteri; order Pleuronectiformes; family Pleuronectidae; genus Pleuronectes; species Pleuronectes platessa. The sequence continues at coordinate 4,456,933 of NC_070649.1, forward strand.
GCTGTCATCGTCCTTCGAGGAGATCTACCCGGGCCTGACCCTGGAGATGCAGACGGTCATCAAGACAGAACTGCTGACCAGCATCCAGCAGGAGACCTTGCCAAACATCCGCAAGAAGGTCTGCGATATTGCAGCCGAGCTCTGCCGCAACCTCATTGGTAATTAACCTCAGATTTTTCACAACCTGAAGTTTCGACCTGTGCACTGACTGATTGTTTTTTTTAAGTACTTCCTACATTCTGTCATTTTAAATAGTGATGGTTGTGTTGAAATGATCAGTAATCCTCTTATTGTGGGGCCTTTTTAAAATCTAGATGATGATGGAAATAACCAGTGGCCAGAGCTGCTCAAGTTTTTGTTTGACTCTGTCAACTCTGACAATGTCGGCCTGCGAGAAGCGGCACTCCACATATTCTGGTGAGCCCCAGTTTTAATCAAACTGCTTCCTTCTTTCGGCATAAGCAGCGGTGGGTGATAATGTGATTTTGTTTCATTTTAGGAACTTCCCAGGAATTTTTGGCAACCAGCAGCAGCATTATATGGAGGTCATCAAACGTATGCTTGTTCAGTGCATGCAGGACCAGGCTAACCCACACGTAAGGTTTAAAACATTCACAGGATAGATTGCTTCCAGGTTGATTATGAATGTGCATTTCATTTTAAAAATACTTATCCTTCAGATTCGTACCCTGGCGGCTCGGGCTGCAGCTTCCTTCATTCTGTCCAACGAAGGCAACACCGCTTTGCTGAAGCACTTTTCCGACCTGCTGCCAGGAATCCTGCAGGTGAGACACAAGCACGTCTGAGTTTTGATGTTCTCTACATTAGATTTAAACAACGATACTTTGACTTTTGTGTATTGTTTTGTGTGGGTCCTAACCATCTAGGCCCATTATGTGGAATATAAATTACAATGAAGAGAGAATAAGGAAGTTGATTCAAACAAAACAAATTTCCGTGATATACAGTGCTAACAAGACCAGTAGCTGCTCCTCCCAGCAGTGATTATATTACACAACCCGAGTTAACAACAGGCATTAGACCATAGGATGTAGGATGTCCAATATATCAAGTCATTTCCCAACAGCTATATCTTTTTGAATCCTTCCTAAGCTACATCACAACAGGATCTCAGATTGTTTGCCAGTGACCTATCATGATAGAGTTGGAAGTTAAACCCTTAGATTATAGCAGCAGTATGAATTCAGCATTAGCTGCTTGCTTCAGAATGAATGAAGTTGCAACACAGACCTCATCTTGTTTTTCATCAGGCGGTGAACGAGTCCTGCTACCAGAGCGACGACTCTGTGCTCAAGTCTTTAGTGGAAATTGCAGACACGGCGCCCAAATACCTGAGGCCCAACCTGGAGGCGACTCTGCAGCTCTGTCTGAAGGTGAGTCAGAGAGCAGCATAATGCAAGCTATCACTTTACTGCTCAAAATGATGCTTTCAATTTCGACACGCACTTATCTCTGTCCCCTTCTCAGTTGTGTGCAGACACCAACCTGACCAACATGCAGAGGCAGTTGTCATTGGAAGTCATCGTCACCTTATCTGAGACGGCAGCCGCCATGTTGAGGAAACACACTGCAATTGTGGCTTCGAGTGGTGAGGATTTGGTTTAAGTTCATGTAATTCAGAGTTCCCCCCATTAGTCTTATCCCACCTAAAGATGTTAGGTTGAATAGTTCAAGACAACTGTTATGTGTTGTGTCCTCAGTGCCCCAGATGCTGGCTATGATGGTGGACCTGGAGGAGGACGATGAGTGGGCCATGGCTGATGAGTTGGAGGACGATGACTTTGATAGGTAAGGACTTGAACATCATCAGCAGGACATATATTGTGGTTAGGATAGGAAAAATGTTTTTTCTGTAGCTTCACTCCAGGAGTTTAACTTTTGAATATAAGATGAAAAGTGATGGCGTCTAAATGTAGAGATCTAAAGGATCAGAATATGTTTGGCAGTATTTTGAAGATCTTTTATGTACTCAACAGTAATGCTGTAGCCGGGGAGAGCGCTCTGGACCGGATCGCCTGTGGTCTGGGAGGAAAGATCATTTTGCCCATGATCAAACAGCACATCATGACGATGCTGCAGAACCGTAAGTAAACCTACTGAGCACATGGATGGTTTTAAATCGGTCACTGTGAACATGGGATTAACCCTGCATGTTTGTCGCTAGCTGACTGGAAGTACCGTCACGCCGGGCTGATGGCGCTGTCGGCCATTGGTGAGGGCTGCCACCAGCAGATGGAGGCTATCCTCCAGGAGATCGTCAGCTTTGTTCTCATCTTCTGCTCCGACCCTGTAAGAAATATATTAGTTTTTTTTACCACTGTTAAAGGATTTGATCACATGGCAGCTGCTATTTTTTATGGTGTTTTTAAAGTTCAATTCTCTCCCCCCCCCCCCCCCCCCCCCCAGCATCCAAGAGTGCGTTATGCTGCCTGCAACGCTATTGGACAGATGGCCACAGACTTTGCTCCAACCTTCCAAAAGAAATTCCACGATAAGGTATTTAAAGGGGGGTTTTCTGGTGGCTGCAAATTCAGTAGCTTCTGTGGTCTATCGTGATTTTTAGATTCAGTTATCTAACAGGTATTTTGGGCACTCAGCGAAACAGAAATATGCAGAATCACGTTTGCAAGCTACAACCAAAATTGTCTTTCCCTGCTGTGGACCATGAGGACTCACCCTGTCGGTCTCTCTTCCAGGTGATCTCAGCCCTGCTTCAGACCATGGAAGACCAAAGTAACCCTCGGGTGCAGGCGCACGCTGCTGCCGCCCTCATCAACTTCACAGAGGACTGTCCCAAATCCCTGCTCATCCCTTATCTGGACAGCTTGGTGCAGCACCTTCACGTCATTATGGTTGCCAAGCTGCAAGAGGTAATAATAAATAATAATAATAAAAAAAGCAGTGGGATCATCACGAAAAAGAATTATATGAATTTTCTTGCAAAACTAATCCACTTAACTGTCTTCTCTTCTCCCACAGTTGATCCAGAAGGGCACCAAACTGGTCCTGGAGCAGGTGGTGACGTCCATCGCCTCGGTGGCCGACACAGCTGAGGAGAAGTTTGTGCCATACTATGACCTGTTCATGCCCTCGCTCAAACACATCGTAGAAAATGCAGTGCAGAAGGAACTGCGGCTGCTTCGTGGCAAGACCATAGAGTGCATCAGTCTCATCGGCCTGGCTGTCGGCAAAGACAAGGTACATCCCTGAAGCTTGTGATCAAACGTTCTGCTGAGATCTCAAAGAGAATTTCCGGTTTGTTTATTTATTCTTTCTGTTCTAGTTCATGCCAGATGCCTCTGCCGTCATGCAGCTGCTCCTCAAAACACAGACAGACTTCAATGACCTGGAGGATGATGATCCTCAGGTAAGAAGACATAGATGTCATTTTTAACTATCAAGTTTTTTAATTATTCCTTTCTACTTAGTCAAACTGTCCCATTTTGTGTGTGTGGTTTAGATCTCGTACATGATCTCCGCCTGGGCCAGGATGTGTAAGATCCTGGGGAAGGAGTTTCAGCAGTATCTGCCCGTGGTGATGGGCCCGCTGATGAAGACGGCCTCCATCAAGCCTGAGGTGGCCCTCCTCGACAGTAAGTCACACATTGGAGCTTTAAATGCACTTCAACAGCAGGCGCAAACAATCTTATAAAATCCGTCTTTGTCTTATAGCCCAGGATATGGAGAACATATCGGAGGATGACGGCTGGGAGTTTGTCAACCTGGGCGACCAGCAGAGTTTTGGCATCAAGACGGCCGGTCTAGAGGAGAAGGCCACTGCCTGTCAGATGCTGGTGAGTGCCTGATAAGGGTGAGGTCTCCAAACTGACAGGATCCCGAGGGATATTGAGTCAGATCTGGAACAGCCAGTATCACATACCTAAAGCCATTGTTCATCTATACCTAAATCTAGATGTTGAGTTTCATCCTTGTTAGTAAAATGTTTGTGTTGTGTTTCAGGTGTGTTATGCCAAAGAGTTGAAGGAAGGCTTTGTTGAGTACACGGAGCAGGTGGTGAAGCTGATGGTTCCTCTACTCAAGTTCTACTTCCACGATGATATCCTTTTGACCAAAACTGGAATTTCCTCCTCATATAAAAATGTTTTTTTACTTTAGTTGTTTGAACCATTTAATTTGTCCATTAAAATATCAGCCGTGTCTGTGGCATTTCCATAACTATCTCACGTGTGCGAGTGGCTGCAGCCGAGTCCATGCCCCTGCTGCTGGAGTGCGCTCGTGTTCGAGGACCCGAGTACCTCACCCAGATGTGGCACTTCATGTGCGACGCCCTCATCAAGTCCATCGGCACAGAGCCGGACTCGGACGTCCTGTCAGAAATCATGCACTCTTTTGCCAAGGTAACTTTAACTTAAAACAATCAGCACAATCCAAGGCTTCCTGTCCAGTGACTGTTCTGACTGATGTGAGTTTGTGTTTTTCGTCAGTGTATTGAGTTGATGGGTGACGGGTGTCTGAACAATGAGCATTTCGAGGAGCTGGGTGGCATCTTGAAAGGAAAACTGGAGGAGCATTTTAAGAACCAGGAGCTCAGACATAGTGAGGCTTCATCACTCCCTTCAAATTTTATTCTTTCCCCTCAGATTTGTGCTTCAGAATTTATCTTTTTGAACAATTTAACATCAGATCAATACTTTGTCTTCACAGCCAAGAGACAGGATGAAGACTATGACGAGCAGGTGGAGGAAACATTACAAGACGAGGTAAATATTTATATTTAAGTAAAGCTGGAGGTTGTCTGGTACAATAAATGCCTCATGAAACTTTAACTATATTTAACGACAATGCAACACCTTCCTTTTTCTTTTCTCCAGGATGAGAATGATGTGTACATCCTGACTAAAGTGTCAGACATCCTGCACTCAGTCTTCAGTAGTTACAAAGAGAAGGTGCTGCCATGGTTCGAACAGCTGCTGCAGCTCATCGTACAGCTAATAGTAAGTTCTTATTGTTTTATTCTCAAATTTCAATATATTCTGTATCAATACAAACCTACTGGAAAAACGAGTGGACCTTTTAAAAAGTGGCCACTAGATGGTGCCAAATTGACTTTTGATTCACTTCACATATTGAGGGAGAAACTGTAACTAACTTGATCATCTTGCTCTTAAGTGTCCCAGCAGGCCGTGGGCGGACAGACAGTGGGGTCTGTGCATATTCGACGACGTGGTGGAGCACTGCAGCCCCTCCTCCTTCAAATACGCAGAGTATTTCCTGCAGCCGATGATGCAGTCTGTGTGTGACACAAGCCCCGAGGTTCGGCAGGCGGCCGCCTACGGTGTTGGTGTCATGGCTCAGTACGGAGGAGAGAACTACCGCCAGTTCTGTACAGGTACGTCTTGGTTACTGGTCTTTGCTTGCGGTGATGTTGCTGTTTCGTTGATTTCTTGTTGATGGTTTGTTCCGTTGTTGTAGAGGCCATCACGTTGCTGGTCAGAGTCATCCAGGCAGCAGAGTCCCGCACCAAGGAAAACGTTAATGCCACAGAGAACTGCATCTCCGCTGTCGGAAAGGTCATGAGGTTTCGGCCGGAGTGCGTCAACGTCAACGAGCTCCTTCCCCACTGGCTCAGCTGGCTTCCACTCAACGAGGACAAAGAGGAGGCCGTGCACACATTTGATTTTTTGTGCGACCTCATTGAAAGGTAGGATTGCTGCCACATGTTTGCCAATTTAAAAGAAAAATGAAACATCATGTCCCTCCTGCTGATAATCATCTTGTCTCCGCAGCAACAACCCCATCGTCCTCGGGCCAGATAACGCCAACCTTCCCAAAATCTTCCTCATCATCGCAGAGGGTGTTGCAAATGAATCGGTCAAGAGCGAAGATGCTTGCAGCAAACGTCTCGCGAATGACATCCGTCAAGTGCAGGTGAGTTACAGCTACGTCACCATGTCAGGAAATGTCCCCTACTTATGGATATAGAATTAAGCACCACCACAGATGGAGTCCAAGGTGTCTGTCAAGGGATTTGTTTTAGGTGACTAAACATCAAGTAGAGCTCTTTCATGGTATTGACCCTTTTTGTCGTGTCTTCCAGATGTCGACAGGATTATGGACGCAGTGTGTATCGTCGCTGAACGAGACGCAGCAGAAAGCCATACAGGACCTACTTAACACTGCCTGAGCCTGAACCCGGTCACCTCCCCGCTCCTTTTTACAAATAAAAAAATTATGAATTAAGCCCATGAAGAAAAGTCGAGCTCCTGGATCTCCTCCGTTCACTCCCTCTTCCTCCTCCTGCTCCGAACTGTAGTGTTCATGGACACCCCCGTAACCATCGTACGATTCTATAACTCCACCCACATTCAGCAGACTGGGGGAGCAGGTTGGATAATTATGACAATGGAAGACATTGGCCATCCAAGACTATAACCCTGTATCCAAGGAAATGGGAAGGAGAGTGCATCAGTCACCCCGCGTCTCATCGCCATCACACATCTTCTATCCGGATGTTTGGTTTCCAACCATTCCCTGAATTGTCTCTGCGCCCAGAGGAACTCATTCTCCACTTAGCCCAAACAATCTCATTGGACAGTCCGGCTCAGAGGGGCCGAAGTGGGGGAGAGTGGGGACAGGACATTCTCTTGGACTGAGCAATTGAATTCGGTGAAAATGCACACTGGGCAAACACTGCCTGTCTCCTGTGAATTTTTTTTTTCTTTTCCTTTTGTATTTTTATTTGATTTCTTTTGGTTCCGTGTTTCCTGGGGGGAAGCGACCTCTGAGGGTATGTTTCAAAAGTAACGGCATGTTTGTTTAAATGGCTAACTCTAGAAAATATAAATAGTTAGGAAATTTACATCATCATTGTCTGGAAAGAGTTGTCATTGATTCAAGAAACTTTCCTCCATAGCCTTTCAGACAGCTGTTCACTGGAAATGTTTGGACGCTTCTCTGCCCCTTCACGTAGCAGAGTTAGGGGTTCTCGGACAAGAACGTTGAGGTGTAGCTGGCCACAATGCGTATGACATGCTGGTGGAACATGAATTGTAGTATTCGTAAAATGCGTGCTACCATAATGTTATTCTTTATGGTTTTCGACCCTTCGCAGTCCTGCAGGTATGTAATAGAACTGCAGAAAATACCAACAATAAAATTCCATTTGAGAATTCTGAAATGACTTTCTTCATTTGTTTCAACAGAGCAACCATGCTTTATTAGGACACAAATGTTTAAATTAAAGCTCTCAACCAAACTCTGTCATGGATGTTGACCTGGTGCCTTCTGTAGACAGCTGTGTTTACCCCCCCCCGCCCTTTACAAAATCACAAAATATACATTAGCAGGATGTACAGACTGCTGTAAGTTCAGAGCTGACACTTTAGAAGAAAACTAAGGCAACAGTCCTGCAAAAAATCCTCCCTCCATTAAATTGACTGGGAAAGAGTAATTCCTAACGTGCTGTTTTGCGGGTTAATGTCCACTCTGCTACTTCATCTTAAAGGGAACATATTATGCCCATTTTACCACAGTTGATATGGTTCCTTGGGGTCTTAATGAAATGTCTAACATATTTTGGTCAAAATACCACAAGGATAATTTAAAACTGCCCTCCTCAGATTGACCTGTTTTGAGTGCCCCGCCCCCCCTCCCTCCTTAACAAGATACAAGCGCCCAGATTTGTTGCTATCCACCACCTCTGTAGAAATATGGCTACTGGAGACGAAGATACAATCTTGCAACCATTTCGATTTGAACCAGAGTCAGGTGGGCCGCAGTCTGGCTGCGAGCTCCCCAGCCCAGCAGTGGCACAAAAGTGGAATTTTCATAATATGTCCCCTTTAAGCTATCCAGAGATTCTGTCGTACTTGACGGAAGCTACCTGAAAAACCCAAGGTAATGGTATCAGCCATTTTTAATTCATCCACCTCATGGCTTTGAGATGGCTCAACCTACGGAATCCTTTTCAGCACAAACTGAATTTTTTAATCTTCTGGAATGAAGGATTCATTTCAGGACTGTTGCATTAGACTAGTGCACTTTATTAACTGGCAACTAGGCGTGGCCCCACAACAAATTGATTTCTCTACACATACAAGGGCTGTCATGATTTCTTTCTGCACTGGGACTGACATTGAATGTTTAAATCCCCAGGCCAGCTGGGAACACCTGGCTCGGTCAGGCTTTCAATCTAACTTTGAAACTGTCATTTTCACTACACATCAACTTCCACTGTGAGGCCAAAGTGGAATTTTTCTCTAAGACCAGCTTTTGTAGAAGAAAATAATATTTGTTTAAGTCTGTCAAGATTTGATTTCATCTTTCTGATCAGATATGTTCAGAAAAGCCATGTTGTAAAGGAAACCTTGAGGGTGGGAGAGATTATAGTGAACTACAGTTAAAAGCTGTCTGTCCTTGAATGTCATAGCTGTCTAAAGTGACTAAACCCAAGTTTCGTGCCACACAGAAGATTTTCAGTTTGAATTTACACAACCAGAGCAAGAGGAGGGGATGCCAGTGTCAGAGGAAATAATACAGTATATACAGTGAAGAGGTTGCGCGTGTGCTGAACAGGAAGTGGAGAGGAAATGAGATGCTTCACATTAAAACATGGTGATTTAGGACAAACAACTACAGAGCCTCCAGTGTGCTTCTCCCTTAAATTTGTCTCCTTAGCTATTTCCTCAGCACTCGAATGCAGTCCTCTCCCGTCGGCTTCTTCCCCCCTCCTCCTCTACTGGAGCATGTCCACAAAAGCGTCAAACTCGTCGATGTTTTTCTCGTAGACGGCCAGTTTCTCTGGCAGAGAGTCCTGCAGAAAGAAAATGAAAATCACAGTTGTTTACATACATTGTTCACTGTTTTGCTAGAGGACACCATGAAAAACAAGATTTTAAATAAGAGCTGTTCTGATACCCGCCACTCTGCAGTATCAGAAAACCTACTTAAAAACCTCATTGACGGTAAAAGTCTAAAGTGTTACCAGGTCATCGGCCATCGACTGAGCGCTGATGTGTAGAGAGAGACTGGCCAGCTGTGGAGGATTTTGAAACTCTCTGTAGAACGTGCCCAAATCCATCGGCAACAGGTCGTCTTTAGAGAAGGCAGGTCTCTGCAAACAGGAGGGTGGAATTATTTCACATTCACAGAAATTACAGGTTTCTTTTAAGAAAAATATCTGAGGTGTTAAGTTGTTTTCCAGCACTTGTATAATAAATGACCATGGACCATCTGACAATTATTTTCATTAACAGTGAGGTAACATTTTAAATGTTTTAAGGTCAGGACAGTAGTGAGTGAGCAGAAGACACTTAAACAATGAGTACGTACAAAGTCGACCATAACGAAATCGTCCTGCTGCCCCGATCCCTCTGAGCCCTGGGAGTGAAGGCTGGCCTGCAGGGGGGACGGGCAGGGAGGGGAGTCTGGGGGCTGCACCTGAACACAAACACAAAAGTATCTCAATGCAGAAAAAAACTGCCAGTTTTGTAGTTTTTTAAGAAAATTATAGATTGTCCATTTCAAGGTCAGACAACACATCAGCGGTCAACAGTTACCATGGGATCATTCTCCTCTGGGTCCAGGCCTCGAGGGGCGAATGCAGCAAATGGCAGGTCCAGACTGGCTGCTGTTAACTACACAAACACACAGATCGAAATTTAGTGTTCCCTTCAGTGATGCAACCACGAGTGGATAAACACAAGAGACTATTTGTGATTTACCTGTGTGGCAGGTTTATTGACAAACGCTCCGACTTTCCTCGTGAACGCGTTGAGAGACTCCACCGGGTCATAGGGGGAAACACTCCTTCCTTCATCGCTGTGCAACAGACCGTCATCATCACCACTGGAAACGGGGATGAGACAAGTTGTTAATAGTCTCATCAAGTTCCCATTACCATTAAAACAAAGGGGAATAACTTTGTTGATGCTGAGTTTAGGTGATGTCAGAGATTTACCTGCTGCCAGGGGTGTTGGGGGCTTGCTCGGCTGTCAGGTGGGTGTCTGTTCCATGAGGATAGGCAGGAACCATTACAACCCCGCCCTCCCTCACAGCATGCAATACCTGAAGAGGGAGAACATATACAGTCAACAAAAAAACAATGGTACTTGCAGTATAACAGTATTTAAGGGCGGACATTTCAAAGTTTAATCTTATTGATAACCAGCTTTTTTATTTTTTGGGGAAAAAGCTGTCTACAGTGACTATCGTTTGTGGACTAGAGTCTGATCTGTGATACCAGCATTTATGATAAATGGGCCAATAACAATGGCTCTGCTAATGGATTGGTCAAACTCTACTGTGTCTGGAAGTGAGGTGATTGATGCAGCATCACCTGGTTTGGATTGGCAGCGGGGTGACAAAGATCAGCAGCTCCTGCTAGAGTTGGAGGATGGTAGGATAATCTTGAAGCATAAAGCTGGAGAGAAACAGAAACGTAAGGAATTAAGAAAATCCCATGAAACAGAAGCTGTTTTCAGACATGAACTCCGGACAACTGGGTCCTGACATTCTCCGGACTGTGCCACTCATGAACAACAAAACAACAACAAAAAAATTGAGTTTGTTTTTGTGTGCAGCACATCAACTCTGGCATCAGCCGTTATCACCAAAAGCTCTTGAATCTTATTGTGTTTCCAAGTTGACATCTTTGTCTGCGTCTTCTACATGTAGGTCAGCTCTTGTTTCAGTTTCATGTTTATTGTGTGTTTGAAAAGTCATCTACATGCCATATGGTTGGCTGTGAATTTTGGGCTAAGTCCAACATTTAATTAGGGGGCTGACAGGAAAAACTCTGGGGAATGTCCGGAGTTCAATGCATGTCTGAAAGCAGCTACACTGTTCTCGGAACCGAGGCGAAGGAGATGATGATACAAGATTAAGATGAAAAAAAAAATCTATTGAACACCAGCAAACAGGAGTCACAACATAAAGCTATTAGTAAGTGATGGAGCTTTAAACGAGGACAAAAGGATGATGGTTAAACAAAGTTTCTGATGCAGCTCCGGCACAACAAGGAGCAACACACACCCCAAAACAAAACATGAGGGATCGGACAGAACAGCCGAGTTGATCTGTGAAGTTTCAGAGCGTCACACACACGGTTGCCAGCGCAGACTCACAGTGTGAGTGACAAGTCCGGAAGCCAATGGAAGCTGCAGACTGTCCACAGGGAGGGGCTTGGGCAGTTTAGAGGGAGACGGACTCAGTGTGCACACACACTGAGATATTGCAGACACACACACACAAAAAAAACATTCAATAAAAGGACATCAGGAAAGAGAAGACAAAGAGAGAAAAGATAAAGTGAAATATAAAAACAGGAAATGGAGAGAAAAAGTCACAAGGTTAAAGAAAGAAAGACAAAAGAAATGAGTACGTGTCATACCTGAGAGGGAGGGGAGGTGGAGAAGGAGGTGGTGCAGACCTCCTGTGAATCCTGAACTCCTGCATAATGTCCTCCGTCCTCGTCATCCGGAGCTCTACACAAACAAAATACAAAACAACACAAAATAACTTTGTTTTTTCTTTCTGTTGATACATTTAAACTTGAAGGACTCATAAGCTAAGTTGAGAAGTGTCTCCATTTTAAAATGAATGGCTGCTTTCACTTCCAGAACTTTCCGGGGTTACCTGTAGTTGCAGGGATGACCCATATTTGCAGGACGGTGGCTGCCGCAGGGAGGATCCACAAAGTGATCCACGATGATGCCCATGATCGGAGCGGCTCGCTCAAACTGCCTGCAGAGGACGGCAATTCAACAGTTGTATAAAATCGATAAATATAATAACTAATATTAACTTCCTTTCTAAGAAAATCAGTTAGAGTGTTCTGGTTACCTGTTAGACATGAATGCCAGGTTGGTGCGGTAGGCACATGAAAGTGTGACTGTGCCAACAGGGGTTCCAACAACACCAACACGCACTGTCTGAAAACCTTAAAAACAAAGAGGACGACTCAGTTAAGAAAGATTTCAGCTGGTTTAATGCAGTTTGCTTCAGATATTTTCAGCACAACTTATATTTCATTTATTGTAAATATGCGGTTTCATTTGTTAGAATAACTTATGACATAAAAAGGAAACCACTTATAAGGTCATCTGTTGTTTTACTTTGTGTTTAGATGTGACAAAGGTAAAAACTGTTAAGAATGTAAAGTATAAGTAGTTTGCTTCTTTTCCAACCGTACTTTTGTAATGTTAAGTCATTGTGAATGCTTTGTTAGTGATTTTTCAATAAGATGAGGTCACAGTTACCTTCCCCTAATCCATTCAGCTGGACTTCTCCAAAATAAATCCTGGACAGAGGAGAGACAGACACACAACAAACAGGGAGGTTTAGACAACTGGACTGAATACTCACAGCTAAACAGGGACCGGGAGAGTCCACATACCTGTATAATATGACGTAGTCATGTCCCTGCTTTCTGGACAGTTTATAGGCGGGTGTTACTCTGGTGATGGCCAGCAGAGACTTCAGAAGCACAGAGAGACGGTTGTACACAGTATATGACACCTTGATGTCTTTATCGCACCTGCAGCAGAAACAGAAAACAGCACGTCTCACTGGAGGCCTTTCAAATAACTATCGTAATAACGTAATAAAATATTTGTGTCTTATTATTCAAAATCAAAAATTCAAAATGAGGAAGTCTGCTCCTTGTGGATAACAAGACATACTTTAAAATGGGGACCTAGTATTAGAGCCTCACAGGGTGAAAACATTCAACTTGAGATGTGTTATAACAACAAAATGTCACTGACGTAAGGACAAGGTCAACCATTTATGACTTCAAGCAGCTGATGCCCACTGTGATGGGTTATTTGAACTTCTCAACAGTTCCCTCACTTATTCACAAAGCTCTGTTATTTTAGAAGCCGGGAAGCAGTCGTCACAAGTGCAGCACATGATGAAGTGACCATTACAGCATCAGTATTGTGAATACTGCTTCTATTACTACAGTTTAAAAATGTTGTCTTCCAAGCTAGTTCTGTAAGCAGAAACATGGACAGCATTGAAAGGCCTCTTATCTCTTCTAACAATCATTCACTCACTTTTCATTCATCTCCAGGCACCAAGTCTCTAACTCCATTGAGTCGCCCTGAATGGGAAAGAAACAGAGGAACAGATGAGCCGAGGGACATAAATCTGGGACAATTTTTTTGGGGGAATTACATCTTCATTTTCATTTGTTTAGACATACAAGAGTAGATGAGTCATCTGGTAACTTTGATTAATAAAATACACGCAATTTCTACCTGCAATTTCACCAAGCATTCATGTTTTAAAAGCCCTGACCACTTCTCGGATTATTTATGATATGTTAATAAAGCTTACAATAAAGTATCTGCAGAGATTGAGGTCATTTATTTACAAAAGAAGAAAATGGAAGCAGTAGATGATCAGAAGGAGGGTTTTTACCTCTGATGTCTTCAGGGAGATCTCAACACACATGGAGCGTCCGATGCCTGGAAGTTGACCCGCCAGCGCTTTCTTGGCTTCATGAGTCACCTCTGGTATGTCTTTGATGGCCAAATTAAACTGGGGGGTGATAAAATGATTAAACTTTTCACTTATAAAAGGCAGAAAACCATGTGCAACAACGGGCTACAGATACAAAACAACTACAACAATCTAATCGATGACTACAAATTCATAATAGGGAAAAGGAAAATGAGTTTACCCAGTCTGAGCCTGTAGGGGATGAGGAAGAGCGAGTGCAGATTTTCTCACCGAGTCGGGCTTGGACTATCACCTGAACAGTCTACCAACACACACAAAACCCGCAATGAGACATCGAATTGTGAGTGGCCATCTTAGAAACAAAAAGCTGTTTACATGAAAATCCAAAACATGTTGGTTTAACATGTAACAGACAACACAAGGCCTCAGGGACACGTGATAGGCTGTAGTTATCATGGACATGTCTAGATTCAAACTCATAACAAAGAACATATATCTCTATTACCTTCAAGGCAAAGAACTTGATGAACTTGTCCAAGTCCTTTTTATCCTGGGGACTTAGGTCACTGTCCATGTTGACACGACCCTGCAATCCAACATGACAGTCACTTAGAGATGGAAACAATAAAAACAACCTTCTATAATGTCGAGCATGAGCTTGTTTTGCAACGGCATCCAACCTATATTCATTCAAATTTAATTATTCAACTATATATGGCTTTAGAAGCTGAGTGAGGGTCGACACAGATATTTGTGAATATTGACAGTTTCAATCCCATCTGTATGTTGCCTAAACAAAACAGCTCAGAGGCCTAAAAGACAAATACAGACGCATATAAAGCGTCTCCATCAATACCACCACGGAGGCTGTTTGTAACGGTTGTTTTTAGCCTCCATGCAGCAGCAGCTCCTGTCACCAGCCACGTAGCGAGGCCTCCACGTTGACATGAGATTGTCCAGTAAGATTTGGAGGTCATGTTAAACCACAGGACGCTGACAACCACTTAACACTGTACACAACACGATCCAATGTATTTAAAAGCAATCAAACAGCAATTTGATCGATAGTTGCATTTGTTTTTCCTGTCACAGAGACGAGTGAGTCAGTGACACACTGTGTGACGCGCTTACGCTAGCCAGCTAGCTAGCTGGCTACAACGCACTTTAATGTGAAACAAAAAGCAAAACTTACATCCGCTGTTGCCCTAAAGATGAAGCTTCAATAAAATAAAAAGCGGGTTAACTAACGTGACGAAGAAAACTGCGCTCGACGGCGATTTAAACATCCGTCTGAGATGTACACAACACTGAAGACAACAGGGCTGCTCGTCTGTTTATCTCCTCCATGTCGACGTGTTTGGGTCGCAGTGCTTCCACACAGGCACTTTCGTCGATCCTTGTGAAAACCTACGTGTCACATAAAGGCAAACAAAGAAATCACATCAATAGGAAAACAAATTCATGTGCGCTGTTTTATTATTGTTTTTATAACGAAACGTCAATTTATACATAAACACCACGGTGGCACTTTTATTTTGTCGAATCTGCTAACCTAAACCGAAAGGTAGTTGTTCCCTTGGCTTGTTTTGGTTGACAAATGCTGCACGACTTGGATGAAGTAAGCGACCTTTTTCTTTAATATTACAAACATTCATAACACATGCATCTCAATTTCTGTATTTAATTATAGCCAGTTGGCTCAACGGGTGAAGATTAGTTTCCACTTGGACCGAAAAGCGCAAATTAAGACAGTTCTAACCCAAAGTAGCCTGCTAGCTTGTGTTAGCTGCTCCCTGAGAGATAGCTTTAAAGCGTGACAACAGTTTAAACCCCTGTTATGTTAATATGTTATCGTATACAGTTAAATGGATACTTGTGTTTAAACACTAAAAATGTAGTGGATACTATATATATTAATAAAATATTCGCTGGGAAGTCTTATTCTCAGATTTCTTATGCTAACAAAGGCTATATTGGCTATAGGGCTGGTTTGTAAAATTAATAAACTGTTGTCAATATGCAACACAACGTTTTTATAGTTTGTTAAATCTGCAGCACAGCAATTGTCTGTGGAGATGACAGTGTAAACAGGAAGTAAATATATACTAAGAAGAATGCAACAGTAATATTTTGACATCATGTGTTGTATTCATGTATTTGTTTATCATCCCCAGCATGGCGATCCCTATAGCCATCTTGGATTGTGATCTGCTGCTACATGGTCGAGGTCAAAAGACGCTGGACCGCTTTGACCTGGATTCTGTCTCCGACACCTTCCTCCTCAAACATTTTAGCTTCCCAAGAGACTTCATTCTTTATCTGGTGGAATTACTAAGAGAAGTGAGTGTGTCTTCACACTCAATGAACGCACACATGCCAGATATTACATCGGATGCGTTTACCACTATGTTGCTTTGTTATGTCTGTGTTTTAGGATGTGTCTAGACGTACACAGCGGTCCAGAGCCATCAGCCCAGATGTCCAGGTGTTGGCAGCTTTGGGCTTTTACACATCTGGCTCATTCCAGACGTCCATGGGAGATACCATAGGGATCAGCCAGGCTTCAATGTCGAGATGTGTGTCCAACGTGACTAAAGCCTTGGTGGACAAAGCCCCGGAGTTCATCGTGTTCAACAGGTATAGACAGCAGGACACTTCAGTAACTTTACAGTTCCACAAGGAAAAGGAAGCATCTCAAGGGTTCACAAGTAAACATCCCATTCTTATTAAATTTGAATGGAAAATGTATAATATGTGTGACAAAACAGTGTGACAATCAACAAAAATACCATGTTAACATCTTAATTCTTTTATTAATAAGCCCTCAAGGTGGAGAAGGTAGGGCATAATAACCCTTATAATATTTCAAACAGGGATCCCTCAAGCAGAGAGCTGTCCTCCCAGGATTTCAAGAAAATGGCAGGATTTCCAGGAGTTGGGGGAGTGCTGGACTGTGTTCAGGTTTATATAATAAAGTATGTTAACTGTACAATTATCAGTTTGTATAGCGGGCAACTGATTTGTCTTTCTCCCTCTTCTTTGCTCTTCATCTCCAGGTCGCCATCAAAGCTCCAAACAGCGAAGACTCGACGTATGTGAACAAGAAAGGGTTTCACTCTGTAGCCTGCCAGCTTGTCTGTGATGCCCGAGGACTGCTGCTCAGCGCAGAGACCAACTGGCCGGGTGGCCTCAATGACGCAGAAGTTCTAGAAAGGTCTGCTCTCTGCAAACAGATGCAGGACACTGAGAATTGGTGGCTGCTGGGTGAGCTTTTTAGACTCCCAACATCAATCTGTCTGAAAGATCCACTTGAGATGCTGGTTGTTTAAAGGAGGGTAAGAGGTTTAATGTTTTCTGTTTCCAAGGTGACTGTCGTTACCCTTTGAGGAAGTGGTTGATGACCCCAGTCAACAGCCCAGAATCCACTGCAGAGCTTGAATATAATCTGGCGCACAATGCTACACTTGAGATAGTGGACAGGACCTTCAGAGCCATCCAGACCAGATTCAGATGTTTAGACAGCACCAAAGGATACCTACAGGTAAAATAAAAAAATTACATTTAAACTACAAGGACCAGCATCATGATCAGTGTTGTATATTCATCCCTCCTCTTCTGTGTGTAGTACTCTCCAGCGAGGAGTTCATCCATCCTGCTGGCCTGCTGCGTCCTCCACAACGCCTCCCTGCAGTCGGGATTAGATGCCTGGACTCTGGAAAGGACAGACCCTCCCGAGCTACCAGAGAGCCTGGAACAGAGGCCTGAGGACCGGGACAGCCAGGCAGAGGAGCTAAGAAAAAAGCTCATACTCAAACACTTCAGCTGAAATGCAGCCTGGGCTCGGACTCAAGCCAGAGGGGGTCTCACTGCAAGTCAAGTTCATGTTGAGGTCAAAGGGGGTCAAGACTGAGTCACATTAGGATCAGAGGAAATCATGTCATTGTTTTTTTCACATTTAAAGCAAGAAAGTCCGCGGACACAGTGTTGCTGATGCAGTTTTTTAATATTTTGCTGGTTTCTACTCTACTGACTACACTAAGATAACATATTTATATATGGAGGAACATGCAAGGCACTATACAACAAACCAGGACAACGTTATATCCAAACACATTTCAAACAACTGAACCCTCTGGAAAGTGCTGGATTATGTTCTCTGGACATTGTTCAGATGTTCACAGAGAAGTTGGAATTACCATGCAGCTCCTGGTGTTTGATTCAAACTGTGTCGAGCTACTGTGTCGTCCAGGTTTCTTTACAAGTTGAAAAACTCCCCCTTCTGGTTACATTTTTTAACCCTCCCCACTTTAATCCCCTTAAACTCCACTGATTGTAATTTTTTTCCCACTTTCCACAGGTTTAAGTCTTGGACTTTGTCACAATACAATAAAAAAACAAAACAAGGCCCTTTATTTACAACATCTGCACATTTGGTTGCAATTGTTTATGTACACTGGTGCATTGAAACTGTAGAGGTTGAGAATGACAATGGTGGAGTGACGGGCTGCAGTCACGTGATGCTTTTGTTTACACTTGGCACACGAGGGACACAAAACGAAACGAACAATTTTTTTTTGTTTCTGGATGATTTTTTCATCAGAATTTGGAATTATTTCCTCCACGGACTTGGATGAGGAACAATCTTAATCTGATGGAAAACCATGACATTATCAGAATAGTGGTGAAGAAATAAAAGTGTTTTTAAAATGTCCTGGTGTTCCCTCAGATGTCTTCCTAGAATGTTTTAGTACCCTGATTGGCTTCATCAATATATACACACTTTCTACAAACAGGAATAAATACAACATGCACTGCTGTCGCACAAGCACAGTTAGTATTGATGTTTAAGAGGTTTCCTCTGCTGTTAAGAGGTTACAGGATGCATTTAAAGAATTACAAGAATAATGTTGAACATGATTGTCAATATCTGAAGTTGGTTTTCTATCAATTTCTTTGGATGTTTGGGTCAATAGCTTAAGTCAAAAGATAAAAATAGAATCATTTTGAAGAATCACTGAAAGCAAAACCCATTTTTGATCACAACAGAGGATTTCATGCGACAGCAGTGAAACAAACACTGTATTACAGTTAAAGACACAAACATATCATGTCAAATTTTTACAATTCATGAAACACCATGTAAACAACACATCTTATAAAACTTCACATCATCCTAAATGCCAGAACACAGACAATTACTTTTTTTTTGCATAAAATAAATATGCCCTTTTTTGATGCTCAGAATATATTATAAGTTGTATTTTTGTGTTTTTTTTGTAAACATTATTTAAAAAAAAAATTATACAATAGGGTAAACTAAAACAAGTTCAATATTTCTTTTTTTGTTGCATAAAATAAATATGCTCTTTTTCTGATGCTGCAAATATATTACATATACAATATTTTTAATTCCATAAAAATAATTTTATGTCATGTTTCCCCAGCCTCTGTCGGACCCCTTCAATACTCTGTTGGAATGAAAACACGGTTTCCAGCCCAAAAAGTAATAATGTTGTGGTAAGAATGTGGAAGTGAAAAACAAGTTCTAACTGCAGAGATTTGATTTTAAATAAAACACATCAGATGTTAATTTGTAACAACCTAAAAACACATTACAAAACTGTCCATTTATGCTTTTCACACCAAAGCTGGCTCCGGTTAAACATAAAGGTTTTGCTACTATTCCCCCAAATACTTGCACAGGCACTTAATTTAAATGTTAAAATCCTGAACACTAGAACAAGAACCACAGGGGATAAGCCCCAAAGACCACACAAAATGTGTAACGTAGCTAAAGTTAAGTTTCCAGGTTTATAATTGCATGTGTGGCCATTAGATACAGTATAAGGCTGAGTAAGTCACATGTTCAAGGCACTTTTAAACAATGGCACAGGATGTGTTTGTTTTTTTAACACACTGGCATGTATGCTTTGGTAAAATGTTGGGAGGGACTCAAGTTGCTTTCAAATGTACTGGTCCAAAATAAAAGAGCTGACGTGATTATTAAATTAGATGATAGCAGAAAAACTGGTCAATAACAATTTTGATAATTGATTAATCAGCTATAAGTCGTCTTAAGTAATTTTTTGTTTGTTATGGTACAAATTGTATCAGTAAGTTACTGTAAACTGTCCAGAGGCTCTTGAATTAACACAGTGTTTTAAAGCATCTCTAATATATAAATTCACATGGATTATTTGGGGTATGTAAACGTTTCACCATCTCTTTATGCGTAAAAATGGAAATTTCAATGATAAGGTCCCTTTAAAATCAAGTATCTTCAGGTGTAGCAAACTGTTGAGGTGAAGCATGACTTCAGGATGAGAGGAGTGCAGTGTCTGAGTCACTCACGAAGAGGATGACGGTTGAAGATGGACAGAGTAACGTGCCACGGACGTTGATGTGGAACCTGGGTGAGTCCAGGGATGTGGAGGTTTCGGGGTCAGAGGTGAGAGGTCATGGGAGGAGGGGTCATGCAGTCTGTCAGAATAACTTCGAGGCTTCGTCTGGTTTTGTTTCCCTGCGCAGAGATGAAAATAAAATGAGTGAATACAGTTTGATATAAAAAACAAAGGACAGAGTATCGGTGGAGTGAGTCTTTTACCTCCGGTCTAACTCGGGCCCAGTTGTGTGGTTTCTGTGGGCGTCAGCAGTGTAACGGCTCGTCTGGATGTGGGAGCGAGCCTCTGACTGTAGCCTCTCCCCTTCTGATGTCACTAAACTCTCCTCCAATGGGGCCCCTTCATTGTAGAAGAGGAGGCTGCGGGAGCGGACTGTAACACAAACACACAGCAGTTTATATTTTAGTAACTTAATTCTGTAGAATTTGGTAGAAATGTGAAAACGTGAAAAACTCAAATATTTACGTCTGTTGACTTTTTCTGTTTTAAATGATTGCAAATCAATTTCTTGGGGATTTGAACTGTTAGTCAGACAAATTATCACAAACTATTTTACCCAAGCCCTCCCTTTTACAAATAAAATATCACAATCTAGAGGACAGGAGTGCCAGGATTTTTTCCCCCGCCGAGACATTTGTAGGATAATGTGGCCTTGCAGACTTTTTCCCTCAACACACACAGGACGGTTCCTGGCAGAATTAAGCAGGTGGTTAACCTGATGGCATCTGGTTTCAAAAAAGGGGTTTTCCCCTCTGTCCTTACTCTGAACATCACAAACTGTGCACTACGATGGTGTGAAATGAAAATGCTTCTTGACCCACCCTGACTAGTGGTGTAGAGGTCCGCTGACGGAAGAGGGGGTGATTGAGAGGAGGGAGAGGAAGAGGAAGAGGTGTGACTGAGGAAGGAGAGGGGGGAGAGACAAGGGGAGAAGGTGCCCAACACCAGGACGAAACACACGGCCACCATCTGCACAAAAAGAGGAAGACACACTTAATAAAGCTGTTCATATTCTACAGGTGTTTGCACATCAGCTATGAACATGGCAAAAAAAACTTTCAACTCTAAATAATAATGAAGAGCTGGACCCAGATGTTTTTCTGTCCCTTTTTGAAAAGACATTAGTCAAACGAGACTTGAATTGTGGTGTTTGTGGTGGGTCTGCCCTCTGCAGGACAACTGAACAGAGGGTGAAGTCTGATTCTGGGACTTTCATTAGTGTCTCCAGACAGACTATTATCCATTTGACACGCATGTTAAGAAATTGAACAGAAAACCATTTACGAAAATTACATTAAGGCGTAGTGTTCTCTCTTGTCAGTAACGTTTATGGGTAGAAAAACCAACAGAATGTATATAATAAAATTCAATATATAGTATTTTGTGTGTATGTGTGTGTCGAGAGCTTAAGAACAACACAAGTATTTTACCATGAGGCATGTCCCTGTTTGAGTGGAGGCCATTTTAGAACGGGGAAGGACTTTCCCTGAAATCAGTGACTGAAGCTTCTGGAGCTGCTGTAGGAGAGACCTGGGGAGAGGAAGACAAGGATTATAGACAAATATTACATCTCATACTATCTGCTCTTTTGATAAAGCTGGTCTATAATGTCTGTCATTCTGTGTTTGCATTATTCTGCACTTCTCACGTCTGTAAGTACCCAATTTAAATCTCAAAAACCCAATTATTAAGGAGCAGAAAGCAATTCAAGAAAGATCTTTTTTGATGAGAGTTGGATTAATGAAATATCACAAAATGTTTGAAAAAAATTAGAAAATCCGTAGAAATTCCTGCTCCTCGATGAAATTTTCCATTATTAATAAACGGCTTTCAAAAGTGAGTGATTTAAAAGAGGTCAGTGATGCTGCAAGCCTCAGAGTATGTACACGGGTCAACTCTCCATCCACCACTTAGTACAGTAGACTCGCAACATGTAAAAGTGCTGGAAAACCACAAGAATAGAAACAGGCGATTTATTTCAACTGAACTCTACAATGTTCCACCAGAGATTTTCTCCACCTTAACGATTTGATATGCTGTGGTTTTTGTCAGTCGTCCCAAGAGAGTAAAGAGTGTAGTAGAGCTGCTGGATGGAGTTTAACACACGACAATAAAGTGCTGTGGGATCTGGAGAGCAGGGTTCTGATGGTATGAGCTGTCAGGACACACTCCGACCACTGAGCGGAGACAGAGACCCAGTTTCTCCTGAACCCTCTGAGTCATGATAAGTTGGAACCAGACAGTAAAGTGGCCAATCACATATTCTGTGATCAAATTAAACAATGAGCGGAGCAGTGTCTGTCTCCATGCACACGCCTGTCCCGTGCACTGGCGTGTTTAGAGAGCTGCAATAAACTTAAACATGTCATGATACAAAGCAGCATCACTCACACAGGACTTTGATGTGAAACCGCAGCAATTTACTGCCTCTGCTTAAAATACACAGGACTTCCAAAGGTCGTGTCGGTCGACCGGGCGAAGGGAAGTGTGTGTGCATTAAATCAACATGAAACAGACACTCTGAGGCAGATTCTTCTGGTTTGAGTGCACTTTCCCTTTGTTTCAAGTGTGTGTGCTCAGCTAAACTGATCCAGAGCCAGTATCTGAAGTGGACTCACAGACCTGACATTACTGCAAAGAATACTATTAATACTACTACTACTACTGCTTATTCTACTAGTACTTTTTACGACTAATTCAACTACTAGTACTCTTCAACTTCTCTTCCTCTACTATTAAGACTTCTACTACTAATTCTAATAGTAAGACTTCTATTAGATTATACTCTACTCTACTCCTTCTACTACTAGTACTACTACTACTACTGTTACCAATACTACTTATTCTACTCCTTCTCCTACTACCACTTCTACTACTAATCCTAATGCTCCTTCTACCACTACTAGTGCGACCGCTACTACTCTGTTTGAGGGTCTCTTCAACCTGTGAGACGAAAGAATACTTGTGCAAAGCTGAAACTGAACACTTTTAAAATGCAAATCTAAATGCAGCGAGTAATTTGAGTTAAGACTATTCTTGTACGTCTAATAAACCAGCAGCACGAATCCAGTTCTGCATGAATCAGACGTGCAGTGCAGAACAAAATGACCACTAATAACTGCATCTGGGCCATTTTTAGGAACCAGGGCTTTAAATTTAGTTCAGTCATTTCAGACGTTTTCTCCTCAGACCCCCTCACAATGTGGAGTTTAATGTGAGAGACGGCGTGCTGTGTGCTGACTCATGTTTCCCACCTTGTGCCAACTCATTGTTCCTCTGTGTGGTGGTTTAACATTCATGTGTGTGTGTGTGTCTGTGTGTGTGTGGTGGGCAGGGAGGGGGTTGCTTACCATGAGGAAAGCTACAGTTAACTGGCAGCTTTAATGACAGACTGACGCTGCTACAGACTTTGCAGGGACAGACCCCCCCCGCCCCCCCCCCAACCCAAAACCATGGATCCTATCCCGCCACACCCACCCACCCACTCCAGACTGGTTTCATATTGTTATAATAACAGAGGAAACCAGTGGAGCTGGGGAAGCTTTACTCAGGGAGCAGATAAATTTCTGTTTAGTCACATTCTGTTATATATACAGAGTATAAACGCTAGTATCTATAATCTACAGTAGGCTGCAGCTCAGTTCTATTTTAGAAGACAGATTAAAGGCAGAAAAAGGGACAGTTTCTTCTGCTCCTGCTTCAGTGTGTTCAGAGACACAACAACGCTAATGTCAACCTGAGTGTGTGTGTAAGTGTGTGTGTGTGTGTGTGTGTGTGTGTGTGTGTGTGTGTGTGTGTGTGTGTGTGTGTGTGTGTGTCTCACCTGTTGGCAGTCTCCAGATTTTCTACTTTTCTCCACAAGTCACCGTTTTCTGACGTGTAGCTGTCCACCCTGACGCACACACACACACACACACACACAAACACACACACAGAGAGAGGCAAAGATTTCCATCAACATCTTGATTCTGATATCCGAATCACAGATGTTATCACACGACCACATTGAGTCCAAATGTCACTTTCATTTCACGCCAAAGAGGTATAAACACAAATTCTGTTTTTAGACACGATAGAGGCACGGCTCGATGAAGAGATCCAGACTGAAATAACTCAACAACTATAACAACAACCATGAACTCTATCCTGCAGCAGTGGCACCAGGTCCAGTAATTTACTTTATGTACTTCAAATCCAATGAGAGGCGTCATGTTTTTGCGTGAGTGTGTTCCATTCCTTCACCTCAACCATTAGCCGAGTTAAGGACATATTAAAAACCACCAGGAATCAATCTTTCCCGGTATTTTAGAAGATTTCAATCATTTTTAAGTTCCTCGGGTGAATAAAGAAATCTGTTTACGTCAAAGACCGGATTTTGATATTTTGAAAAAAAGGAAGAGATGAGATTCTCTGCTTACAGCTTTCCTCCTCAGTCTGTCATCTCTGCTAATCCCACTGATCTCAATGATCAATTCAACACCTCGCTAATCTCTTGCTCTCTTTCTAATCCTCCTGATCTCCTCTTTGGGTTTGTTTGCGGCTCATTCACACACATTCTTTCCCCGCGAGTCGTCATGCTGTTTTCTCTACGAAGGGTCATCCGATAATTCTGTCCTCATGTCGAGAAAAGAAAGAAAACATCAACACAAAGAGGAGGATTTCTCCCTTTCCCTTCCTCTTATCTCTCCGTTCTCTTGATTCAGTTAAATGATGAGGACATATCTTTCTTTTAACTCTGAAGGGATTACGAGGACATTTTGTTACCACCTGCAGGAGCCTCTCTGGGCCAGAACGTATTGAATGACCGCACCTTTTGACTTTGTGTAATGAAAGCAACATAAATACAGGCCCACATTTTCATCTCTCTTTCAATCCCCCTGCCAGAGACGGTTTGAATCTGACCCATGTGTTCAGCAGGTTATTGGAGTCGGGCCACAGCAAGGAATAACAAAAAGGAAAAGAAACGGAATGAGGAGGAAAAGAGTTTCTGTTCACTTTTGATGTTCTTTAATGAATCACAAGACGAAGAGTGATCAAATGTAAACTCTGCAAAAAATTGAGTCATCAGAATTCCTGGTTTCAGAAGTGCTCGTTGATATAACGCAGCTTGTTACTTTAAAACCATTTGAGGAGACTATAATGAGAAAAAAACGATTGCAAGTTGCAAAATGACAAGCGGATACGAAGGTAAACCTGGAGGAGGAATGGAAAAACAAGAGTTAAGATTTTTTCCAAGCCTTACTTTTTCTCCAGACATTCCACATACTCTTTCTTCTTCCTCCGACTCTCCTGAGCTGAGATCTGGGAGGAAAAACAGACAAATATTAATATCTTTGTTTTTTTTAAGTAATTTACAGGAGCGTCAGTGAAAGTGCAGCTCCAATATATCATCACAGTATTTCAGTTACTGTTTCTGTTCTAAAATCACAATTTGATCCATGTCTGAGCTTTTTGACGTCAGAGTAACGCCACCACGTCCATCCAACTGGTTTTTGGTCAATCAGAAGTTCAGTAAATCTCAGAGGATTTACCTTATTTTTAATCTTCCGTCTGACTCTCTTCAGTGCCTTCTCTTCACTCTTGGTGAGGGGGAGTTTGTTGGGTACCGGGTAACCCTCAGCCACCAGGGTCCTCTTCTCTTCTTCTGTCAGCATGAGGGGTCCTGAGCCCTGAAGCTTCTGCACAGCAAAACAAAAACTTCATCAATATATATTCACTAAAAAATCAGAGTCAGCTGATGGCTTTCATAATTCCGGTTATCCAAGTGCCAAATTTAAATTATAATAAATAAATAAAACCTCCATGTTGGAGCTGCTATTGTTCAGTAAAAAACAAGATTCTGTTGAATCATGATAGAAAAATCCGGTCAAATATTCTTTTTTGCTGACATTGAACATTTGGTCCCGAACAACATTGTTGCTTTAGCACCAATGTGATTCATTTGTCTTGGGAGGAAAAAAGAGGCTGAATCTGATAGAAATATTATTCAGATTTGCTGGATTGACCACATCTGTCAACAAGGGAAATGATTGATTCAACCTCAAGATTATAGCTGGTTTTCACATCAAAACAAATTAGTATCAAGTATACTGAAGTCATAGAGTAAATTCAGTCCCTACAGGCTAATTCTCTACCTCCGAAGTAGGACACAATGTGTATAGGTTCCCAAAAAGTCTGGATACAAAATCTATACAAATATGTAAACTTGCTGAGGGGCTTAAACACCCAATAATAACTTTCATGTAGCCCCTAAGTGACTTCTTATGCTCTTCTACTCACATGTGGTGCAGTGAGGAGAGGTGAGGAGGAGATGGCTGAGGAAGAGGAGGAGGAGGAGGAGGAGGAGGAAGAAGAGGCGCGACCTCCTGGCCTCTGCTGTGGTTGAGGGGAAGACGGTGGCAGAGGGAGGAGCGGGGAGGACGGAGGGAGGGAGCCGTCGCTGTCCCCGTGGTTGCTGCTGGGAGGGGTGGGGGGGAGCTGGAGAGCATCGTCTACAGTCGGGGGGGGGGGGGGGGGGGGGGGGGGAGAGACTTGGATGAGCGAGTTGTGCTTTGAACTGAGGATGCAGTCAGTGGATGAGTGGGATCTAAGACACTTTACTCTGAATTATTTTGTAAACGGTTGATACAGGGTTGACTTTCAAACATTTATAGGTTTTCATCATGTCTACTTAAAAAGATTGGACAAAAGTGATGTGGATTGGATGCATTCTTGCCACTATTTGAAATGTGTGTGTGTGTGTGCATGTGTCTGTGCTGCATGTGTCTGTGCTGCATGTACCGCTGGGCAGACTGAGACACTGGCCGACCTCTCTGGGTTCATCTTTTATAGCCACTGGCTTCATGTCGTCTTGACTGTGCTCCTGCAAACACAACACACACACACACAAGAACACACAGTGAAGCCGGTGAACTCCGCCATCGTCAACTTGCAGCACTTCATCCTTGTGGTGTGGATTTACTCACCGTGTGTTTCCAGGCCGATCCTCGGTGCGGGGGTGCAGGGCTTAATATGAGAGGTGGGCCTTCCAGAGGCGGAGGATCTAACCTTTGACCCACATCAGGTTCCTCCTGTTTCACCAAGATGGCGGAGAGGTCCTGACTGAAGCTCCATTCAAACTCTAAGGGAAAGACAGAACATCAAACCATCAATGTACATTTATATACACGTGTACTAAATGCATTAAAGTTTGGACAAAGTTCTTGGTCATAAAACACTGGAACAATGTTAAGTCATCTTCCACAATGGCCGTGAAAATCTCTAAAGCCTTCTTGCTCTTGGAGCTCTATGTGTAAAAACTGATTTTAAACTGAAAAACACATTTTGACTGTAACACTCAAGCACTTTAATTTCTGCCCAGAAAGCTCAGTGTTTTTTTCAAAAAGCAGAATGAAGTTTCGTTATTTGCAGCAACTTCAGAAAACAACTTTATTTCTCTTGGGGAGGCTTCGCTGTAGGTCGTCCGATGGGAAGTAGCAGGGAGCTTATAAATCACACTTTCAAAGGAGCTTCCCCAAATCATTTGAGCACTTCCTGACAAGGCTGGTTATTACAGACTGCTGGACCACGTCGCTCTGGCAACTGCGGTGCATAATTTGTCTCCAGCGAGTGTGCATCTACCCTGAAATAAAAAGATGGGCTGACCCAGCAACTCGTCTCCAGGATCCTTCGTGAGAGAAGTAACACATCGCAGCCTTTAAACAATGTAGAAAATATGCATAATTCAGCCACTCTGCAATGAGGGCAGGGCACCATTTCAAGGAGGTTCACCAAAACACAGCAAGGACATGTTTCTAGAAGCATCACACGGTTTAGTCTCCTGTGACCTGGAGAAAGTATTTTTAGGGAGCCAAGTGCAGGGCTGCAGAAAAGCTGGTTACTCCTGGTTCATGTCCCAGTGGGCGGGGTGAAGAGGAGGCTCCAGTCCAGCCTGCAGCTCCTGAAATGAACTCTGTTGTGGAGCATCATCACAATTCTTCAGCAAATACACATGGGTTTGTGCAGAAAACTAAAACTGTAAAAAAGTTAAATATAAAGGAATTTTGATGATTGAAACCCACAGATTCCCACACATAGGAAAACTCACTTTCATGTAAAGAACTATTATTATACTCATATTAGTGATTAAGGGGGAAATTAAACTACAAATGGAGTCCTCAGCACAAGATGCCAACATCCGTATCAGGGATATTTTGTCTTAATTTCTCGATAGTGGGAGGAAGCGGAGAAGTGTCAACCATCTTTATATGCATAAAATCAAAGTCTGCACCCCCCCCTGCACCCATGTCAAAAAAATGATATATATAATTGGCTCGTACAAACAACATGGTGGTATTTAAGAGCTTATATTATATATAGACTTGAGTTTCCTTTTCCAAAACCTCCTCCAGTGGGTTGAGGGCAGTCTTGACTCCTACAGTTTGGTAACCCATGGGAAAACCACCACAGGACTCAACCAGGAGCCTCTAACATCCCAGGATATGACCTCGCTCCCGCAGGAGGTTCCTGGAGGAAGAGAGGGTCACGTCCCCCCCCCCAAGGGCGCCTCACAAAATAGGTTTACCGAGTTAGCTGGATAACTGCGCCGAGGAAAACCGAACAGCTGTTTTTCTGTTCACGCTCCAGATTTGGTTGCTTCCAGATTTTACTCGGCACACTGTCCAGCTATTTTAATTCCTCTTTGAGAGACGGAATCCAGATGCAGCAACCCGCAGCATTATATAATCCAACGTCAACCGACTAGGTGGCCGTTTCTCTCACAGCTCAAATCTGATCTCTCCGCCGGGTTTCTCATTAGGTGGGTTTAAAGGAGCCTTTCAACAATTTTACACAAAAATAAGCAATTTTACTGGTCATGGGGACAACAACTGAGCCGGATGTATACATCCATAATGATGTCATGCTGATATCACGGTCTACTCTGAAGAATGATACCATTGAGTTGCATTTTGGGAAAGCTCCAGAGCTTAACCTATACTGCACTTGTATCTAAATCTTGACCGTCCCCTCATCTATCATAGAAAGTGAAATACAGAGTAGAAACTACATATTTGGATCAAAACGACTTCCTGCTTATTTGCACTGTGCTCGTCTGCACAGCGTGATGGAGTTTATAAGGATCTGCCCACCAGTGGTCCTGTTGAGTATGTATGCTTTCAATTAAAGCCCTTTGAAAAGGTGAACTGATTTGGCGTCATTCCAATGGACCCTCATTAGGAAGGAGTCCAACTAAGATCAGAGTCAAATAACGTCTCTGCACTACAGGCTTTATGTGAGGGTTGTATTTTAAGTTTCATTCTTAAAGTGAAACTATGACATAACTTTTTTTTAGAAGTGAAATCGCGACTAAATCGAACTGCAAGTTGAAAAGGAGGCGAGTGTGGTTTATAATCGAGTCAGCATTTTGGAATAAAACATGAACACCAGGATGTTTGACACACACACACACACACACACACACACACACACACACACACACACACACACACACACACACACACACACACACACACACACACACACACACACACACACACACACACACACACACACACACACACACACACTAAAGCTAATGTGTGTGATCACCACATCAACACCTGCACACATGAGCGTGGTTCAAGGAAAAGCCAGGACACTACACAGAAGCCTGCAGTTGTTGTATCTGCATCGGGCACGGAGACAAGAGCTGAAGAGATGATGGGTGGTCTGGGATCAGTCTAAGTGACGGGACAGTGAATTGAAAAGTGAAACTAAGGGCAGAGGTGACAGAGAGACAGGGACAAGCTTACCATCTGTGTGTTGGTTGTCATTAGCTGGGAAGGAGGAAAGAGAAGCAAAAAAGAAAAAGCAACACAAAGGTAAGAGAAGAGGAAGAAAAAGAGGAGAAGGCCAGAAGAAGAAAATCATAACAAAATAAACAACAATTTTGTTGCTGGAGAAGAGAAAACAAATTAGATGCAAAAACGCAAGTGAAATCAAGCAACTCAAAGCAGTCCAGAGGGTTTCTGGGAGAGTAACGCTTCTTGAAAATGAAAGGACACAAACTGAGAACAGAGAGGAAGATGGTGGAAAACCCGCCGTGCTGTCTGGCATATCTCGGATGTGAATGGAACGTCTGTCAACTTCTATATAAAACTGTCAGTCCAATGAAATCATCCTTTACTCAAGTGAACATGTAAGATCAGAAGCCTGAAAAAAAACCGTTTCCTGCTGGTGTATAGAAAGAGAGCAGTAGCAGTTTAGAGAGACAGGGGCTTGTGTGTGTGTGTGTGTGTGTGTGTGTGTGTGTGTGTGTGTGTGTGTGTGTGTGTGTGTGTGTGTGTGTGTGTGTGTGTGTGTGTGTGTGTGTGTGTGTGTTTGTGTGTGTATGAACATGATTTTAATCACCTCCTGGTTTCCTAGCAACATCCTGCTGGTAAAATGCTCTGAACTTTACAAGCTGTGTGTGTGTGTGTGTGTGTGTAGAGGATGGAGGTGTGTGCTCGTCACACAGCTGGTAGCTCGTCTTCTTATCGAGTGCGTCTGCACAGCATAGATCTGCACGGAGAGAATCCGTCCTAAAAACAAATCTATCTTTCTTTCTTTCTTGTCAAACATGGAGCCAACATTTGCACTGTAATTAATATCAGAAATAAATGCGTACGTCAGAAAAACTGGCAGACTGCGAGAGGTCTCAAGCTGGAGTGATTTATTGGTATCATCCGTATTGATTCCACATTTTGGTTTTTCGTTTACTCAATGTGCACCAACAGGAACTTGTAGCGTTTTAAAATGGGGTCAGTAACCTTCACTGGCGATTTGTGCATTGAGCCCATTGGACAAACACTTTCACAGTGGACATGTTGGCACGTCACAGCAGAAAGTTCACTGGAGCCGTTGATGGCATTAAGAACAACTGCGTTCCGTTTCTCCATTTCCACCTGGCTGAGCTTGCTGTGCACGGTGACTCACCCTCCAACTTGCTGGGACACTCTGCTTTCGTGCAGCAGTGATCTGTCAAAACGTCTGCTGTGCAAAAGCTCTGTCAAGACATGTAGAGAAATCGACTCCGTGAAGCGATGTTTGCTCCAGAGGAAAAGGTCAAAGGTTCACATTCATATTTATACTGTGTGTTTCAGCTCTGGTTCTTTACTGACTTACGGACTGAAGTTTTTCATCAGCAAGACGAACAGTAGATTCAAAGAGGTTTGTCAAAAAACACCTGAATTTGTTTTTTACCCCTTTGGAACTAAGACCCCCCCCCCCCCCCCCCCCCCGAAGTCTCTGTTAATGAGCCAGGCCCTGCTGCTTCCCAGAGCCTTGTTAAACCTCCTTCCTTCTTTAAGCCAGTGCTTGATTGGAAGCTTTCTGCAACTACTTCTTTAATGAATACCAGAAGCTGTTAGCTGTTGGCTGATGCATAGATTCAGCCTGTGCATCCCAGTTATTCTCTGCATTTGTTAAGAGGCGTGCATGAGTATTTATTTTGTCTTTTGCCCTTTTTCCTTAACATTGCAAGATAACAAATATATAATATAATACTAAGAGGTGGAGACAGGGACAAATAATTAGATGCTCATCATATGGACTGTACAGCTGACAGAAGGGTTTTTACTTCGCTTTGCATGTTGGCTTCATTAACGTGTAATTGACAACAGGATATTCCTCACATAACTGCACCTAACATCTGCAACTGAAGTAGAAAAAGTCAAAACCTCTCACACAATTCTTTTATATTGCACGTGCAGAAATGTAGGTATGCAAGGAATTACTGTGAATTAAAAATCCATTTATACAACATGAATAGAGATGGTTCCAACGTGATCAAAATAATCATCATTTCAGAGGACATTTTTGAATAATGAAAGGTCATTTGCAGTAAGTGAAGGGATGCAGTCAAGACCCTGATCCTTTCATTTGCAGGATTCTCTACGGATGCTGCATCAACAGAAAATAAAATTAAAAGCAAAAGCCTGCGTGTGTGGGTAACATGTTGTAAAGGAATCGTCTGAGAGGAGCGAACCGAGGGGAGGTGGTGACTCTGTTTGATCTCAGTGGGACGGCAGCAGTATTAAAACTTAAGATGGAGCAGCACCACAGGAGCTGCAGTAAAACAAACAGCTTCTCTTTCACTGATTGAGAACAAGTTCGCCGACAGCGAGAGGCGGAGAGCGAAAAGGAAAGTTACAACTTGCTGAATAATGTGTGAATGTGTGTGAGTGGCCGACATGTTTAAAATGCCTCTGGATGAAACTCCATATGGAGAGAATGAATTGCCTTGTTATGCCGTTTGACGATTGGAGGTGATGTGATTAAAACATGGGGTGAGACGTTATGATTGACAGCTGAGACCGACTCAGTCAAAACGCCATCCACGTCATCGGCGTAAGACGGCAGCATCGGCCATCTTTATAAACAGTCCATGGTCTATACAGTGTTTTCTATCAACACTAAGAATAATCTCACTATGTATCATTTGCTTTTAGGTATTTTTATTACTTTGCACCACTGCAGTACAACACCAGCTGGGTAGTGCATGGTAGTATTCCTGCTAGTTTTGTGTATCATGTGTGAATAATGAAATATAATTGGGAATTGTGCTGCAGAGCTGCAAAACAAACACACGGGAAATCATTACATTCAAATTCTATGATCAATATGTCAAACCAATTTAATCTGGGATCAGTATCAGATCTGAACATCCACTTTCCTGATCAAGATACTTTCTAATTCTACTGCACATTCCTTCATTCAGAGCAGACTGAGTTTCTGAAAGGTCAAAAATCTCTAACATCCGCAGTTACTGCTACTCCCTTATTGGGCTCTCACTGCATGCTGGGACGTTCTGCAAAAAGACACAGAGTCTAGCAAGCACGAGGATCCGTGTGAGCTTTGGAGATTAGAATTGAATACCGACAAAAGTCACCAGCATTTAAGTGCGACTCCTGCCAGGACCTACTGCTTTCTGTGACTGGATCAACTTCTCAGCAGCAGCAGCCTCAGTCAAAATACCTTAGATGCCAAAATGGCAGCGAACAATCCAGCTGTGGCACAAAAATGTTTTTTCAACTATATGAGAAAAGAAAATCTGGAAATCAAAACTATGCAGCGAGCAATTTGACGTGCAGTCAGATCAGGCCATCCGCAGAACACAGTGCAGCGCAGCGTTTACCAGGTGGAGCGTCAAGTGCAGGAGATCGCCCTGAAGTCATAAGTGAACGCTGCTCTAGCCACAAAAACGACACAGAAAAATGTTAATCCTTCAGTCAGCACGCAGAGATGATCACTGGCTCCCACACAAAGACCATCAAACAGCTCTTCAGTTTCTTTTGGAGTTTTTTTCACCTCAATATGACATGAAATCCAAATAAGTTAAGTTTTATGATCAATTATCAATTCGGATTAAAGTCTGTTGAAATTAAGTGCTTGGGGCATATATTAATAATAATAATAATAATAATAGAGGCCTCTACATACACCAACAAAACCAATAAAACATATACATTATATACTGGTCCATTTGTGCAGCTTATGTCATATATATAGACTTTGTGGAGCAGACGCAGGTTGTGAAATGAATTTGGGAATAAGTTCAATATCAAATAGGCTGGAAAGGATCCAAGTACAGATGATATGCTTTTCTGTGCATTGATGGGTGTGAGTACAGACTTCATCCTACTGATGCGAGGACAGATTGTGGTTTAGAATAAAATCTAGGTCACGTTAGGCATTTAATTATGAAGGGATGAGTTATGTGCGTCCTAGGCCCGATTATATGAAGACAAATGTGTTTATGTCTGTGTATGTCTTCCATATGTGAGTTTGCGATGACAATTAAATAAAGACACATGGAAACAAGAAAGTTAAAGAAAGGGTCTCTCAATCAAAACAATAACTAAAAGACCTATTTGATATGGTCATGAAGCAGCGTGGGATCATGGGAGTTGTTGTCCTCATCGCCATTACCAAAATCTACCTGACGCAACTCAGGCATAAATCATATTCACGGAAGAGTTGATGTTTTTAAGTTTTACTCACGTTACGCAGCAAACGGATAATCCTGAATAACGAGTGACCAATACAAACAGTGGAAGTTAAAATTACAGACGACTGAATAACTGGCAACAGTGGGTTTTTCCTCTGGGTTTGAACATTGGTGGAAACATTCCAGATCATGTAAATTCACAAAAATCATGAAATAGCCTGAAAGCTGTGAAACGGGAATTTCATTCTCTCCTAAAGCGACAGCAACACTCTTTTTGCTCCATGTGCTGATTTGGCAATGCAATCAATATGACATTCATTCCATTAAAGTGGATTTAATTAAATTAATTGAATTAAAAAGGAGACAGTGAAGGGGTAAAGAGAGAAAACCGGGGAGGCAGACACAGACCGGGAGAGAGAGTGAGAGAGATAAATAACCTGACAGAGAGAAAAAGAGAAGAAGAGAGAGACAGAGAGAGAGAGAGAGAGAGAGAGAGAGAGAGAGAGAGAGAGAGAGAGAGAGAGAGAGAGAGTTTCCTCTGGCTTCGGCTAAAGCTGCAGACTCAAAACCATATGCTTGTCATAGTTTTGTGTGAGTCTCTGTGTGTGTGGTGTGCGTGTGTGTGTGTTAGGTGGGCAGGGCTTAGCTGGAGGAAAACTGCTCAGACTGGGATCATGCTGTGAGCAGCAGGATCCCCGGGACAAATGGAGAAAAGACATGCATGCATGCAGACAGACGGACCGACGGACAGAGTGAGAGAGACAGGTAGAGACAGAGGAAGACAGTGGGGGATAATGGGGAAGATGAGTCACTGAGAATGAGAGAGGCTTAAAGACGAAGCAGCCGAGGTTTGAGACAGTCTTTTTATATTGCACTGCTCCTGCAGGCACGAGCATATCATAGACAATAGATTGAGCCAATCATAACACATATTATATGACAGACAGTGGATTCAGCCAATCAGAGACAGGGTTTGAACAGACAACCAGATTACCAGCTGACAGCCGGCATGGCAAAGAACCAGACTGATGATCTGCAGCAGTTCTGATTGGCTGTGGATTTTCCCAGGAAGCAAAAACTAGGAAGAAAATCTGAAAATATCAAGTGACCTACCAGACTCTTGGTCCATTTTGATTGACAGGGCTGGGCTCTGGGGGGCGGAGTCTTCACTCAAGGAGTAGCTGTGCTCCGCTTGGATATCTGTTGTAATCAAAAGCATCTTTCAGACACGGAATATAAACGATGTTTACCTACAAGTCAAAATAATAAGGACGGCAAAGACTTCAAGATATGAAGGAAGAGGAGTGTTCAAGTTTCAAATTCAAGACAAAGTGGTCTCAGACTTTAGGTTACATTTTTCACCTGCGTCCGTTTGTCAGCAGGATTTAGCAAAAACTAACAAAACTGCACCAAACTTGTTGGAGGGATGGGACTCGGTAAGAAAATA
Organism: Pleuronectes platessa; assembly: GCF_947347685.1. Taxonomy (NCBI): domain Eukaryota; kingdom Metazoa; phylum Chordata; class Actinopteri; order Pleuronectiformes; family Pleuronectidae; genus Pleuronectes; species Pleuronectes platessa. Next base: position 4,492,193 of record NC_070649.1, read on the forward strand.
TTTAAAGACAGTAGTTTAAGCTCTTTATAGGCTTATTTCTTTTTCAAACTAAACTTATATGAATCATCATCCAGCACATTGTAGCCTGAACGCACAGCTTGGTGCCCCCTTCCACAGATGCAGCACCTGCTTGGCCAGCGATGAAAGTCTAGTGGGTTTCCTGCTGGTGAACAGGCAGGAGTTTTGGAAGTCAGAAACTCGGAATTTGAATCTCTTGGAAAAGGCCAAGACCGTTTTCAGTGATTTCAGTGGTTGTGGTGTCAAGATTCTAGAATCCAACCATATAATAACACAGGGGTCTTTTGGCTGAGGAGTGGAGCAACTGACTGCTGGAGGTTATTCAAGGTCATCTACATGAGAGTGAGCCGGAGGAGAAGAAAAATCTGAGAGTACCTCAGAACTAAAAGAATTTCAAAGTAAACAACTTCAAGACAGTGGTTGGGCATCGGAAAAGTTCCACCAACCAATGTCTTCTACCTACTGTGATTTGGTTTCATTGGAAATAAGTAGCAACTCCGAAGAAAAGTTAGAGGAAGAAACAACAACTGTGATCGTCATATTTATTTGTACAATTCTAATACAGTGTAATGATAATGCTTTATAACAAAAGGAGGAGCTGACCTGGGCTGCTGTCGATGTCCATGTGTAAAGGTGAGGGTCTGTCTGCCAGCAGGGGTCGCTCTAATATATGGTCGTCAAAGAAACTGTTGAATAATTCGCTGCTGAAGTCGTCCATCTGGTCACCTGAGAAAGGCTGGAACACAGGGAAAAATCAAAAACAGTTAGTTTATGCAGAGTAACAAAGGTTTTCAATGGGAAATCATTGTCTTTAGTTGGTTAACACACAAAATGAATACATATTCCATCATAATTCAAACATAGCCTCTGCAAACTTTTCTATATATAGTAAAAGATGAAAGAGAACTCCTATATCGCTCAAACTTAAAAACGCATCTGAAAAAATGGACTCTCATAAATCAGGTTTTCTTTTATTGGACATTTGTGATCATCGCGGGACGCCAAGAAGAAGCGAGGCAAAAATATTGCAGACGATGTGGAGCAACGTGTTCGATCAAGGAGCTTTGTTGCTTCTTGCCGTTATTTAGCTTTGAGGTTCTGCTGAACAATAAAATCAATGGCTGCAACTGATAATTACTTTTATTTCTGATTATTAATCGATTTGTTTTTTTTTCCCCATCCATTCATTCATTAATTTCTCCAGAACCTGAGGTGACCTGTGACATGAAACAAAGAAAAGACTCAAGCAGCTATCAAATAACACAGATCAATTTTCTGTTGACAATCGAGTAACGGTTTGATCTCGAAGTACAGACGGAGATTTCTCTTCGAGTCCGAAACCAGACAGACACATTAGACTGTGTCGATGGAGCGGAGAGACTCACTGATAGATTCATTTTCAGGCTGGATGAATGAGTCACTGAGCTGAGAGATGTTGCTCTGGAAGCCTGGGACAGCGCGGTGCTATGCTTCCACTGATTTACACACAAACACACACACACAATATGAGTCACCTTGAGCAAATGTGCACAAAGTAACACACGCACACACACACACAGGGATTGGATTGTGTGGTACCTGATTTGATTAACAACAAATACAAAAAAACAACAGATTTTATTTGCATGTCTTCCTGGAAATTAGCTTTAGCTCCGTCACAGTGGATTGAAACAGTTTCCACTCGCAACAATGAAGACCCAGCTGGGATAACAACACAGAAATACAGAACCAACTTCAATATTTTCTCTGCTGTCATAAAAATGGATCACATGTGTGGTATGAGCCGGGGCCACTTCTGGTGAACCGACAAAGAACTCGTCCAGCCCCGAGTTCCCCCCTCGGCCCTGTGAAGCATTTGAGCCTCTTCTGGCTCCATCGTTTTTGGCTTTCCATCCCACATACTCCACTGTCATCAAGCAGCAGGCGGCTCGGATGAATCCATAGCATGTTCATACATCGCTGACATAAGACACTAAAACATTTCCCTTTAGTCTCGGTTTATATTTAAGAGTGCAAATGGATTTCAAACCTCTTGTATATATTCTTATTCTGATCAGATATCTGTAAACTATTTTATTAATCATTCGATTTCTTTGCTGGATCAGCACTACATCCCCAAATGTCACTGACGGCCAGAGTGAGTGATCGGGTTGAACCTGCTGCACCAAAGGTCGGTCGGCCAAGTTTTGGGAGTTTCCCCATTGGCTGTCGTTCTTTTACACAGGAATTGGTGCAAGAACTTTCGATTACGTCATTAGGGGGACATTTAACTTTATAACGCACTTAACTTCATGCAATAGTGAAGCTGTGTCTTTGGGAAATTTTAACGTTCCTTGCAACCAAATAATCACATTCTTGCCCGAAGAAGTGTTTGCAGTTTAGAGCGTAATCAGGCATGATAGTTACACTACTAGATTATAGGCAATGCTTATGTTTCTGGTGTTGACACAATTAACCACACACATTATCTCAGTGTGTGTCTGTGGGATGCCCGCAGCTGTTTCGCGAAACCGTGCAATGTGAGCACAAACACACACACAAACACACACACACAAGGTCAGCATACACACGGTGGGCAAAATAACAGAAGTACATGACACGCGGAGAAGTGCTGATGTTTTGAAACTCAACCTTGAACTGTCGAGCTGTTTGCAGGAAAATGTTCATATTTAGGTAATTTAGTCTGAAATAAATGCCAATTTAACACAAGCAACAGCCATTGAGCAAAGAATAAGAATAAGCAAAAAAATCCAGGACAAACAAAGGATCAACAGGGATATAATGATCTGTGCTCAAAAAGCTGTGTGCACACACATCCTGCAGCCACTTGCTCCTTCATAAATAAATGAAGACTCATTCATTCATAAAAAGGAACACACAGCAACAGTAGTACTTACAGAGCTGCCTTGTCCTCCTGCTGCACAGCAATGTTAAAACAATATCCCTTCAAATAACAGGGACACAGCCCTTTAACTCTATTGGGGGGGGAATATAGGTCACATTTAAACTGTGCTACTCGAAAGATAAACAGTGAAAACTTTCCTCGATGGATAGATGTGGGCGGAATTGCTGTAATGATGCAGGGAGCGAGACGCGCTGATGAATCATCTCAAATGAGCTCCAGTGGCTGCATTAGTCCAACAGCATTAGTGTTCATGTTGCTCTCCACCAGCTATAGTGACATTTTACTTAATAGAATTTAACTTGAGCACAGGCAGCAGTGGAATCTTTCATTAAGTTTCATCTGCAGCACTGGGCCACACATCTGCTTTTTGCTCCAGTCTAGTAGTGACCCTGTTTTGCAATGTTCCGCTGGCATAGGTTTGCCATGCGCCCACACCTGGGGCTTGAGATACAGCTCTCACCTGCAGCTAGCACAGCCCAGTTTGAGGCTTTTCTCTTCTGCATCCGTCACTTGGCGTGATGATGTATGCATGGCACCAGTTTCGATTTTTCTAAACCCCTGCAGACATGTGTATCATCCTCTCGGGACTGAATGCGTAATTGCCCCCCCACTCTCCTGTTAAGGAAGTGGAGTCTCAACATCCAGCTTTATTTCCAACTTCTATGATATTAACATAAAATATCTGTGCCCTGATAAATCCTCAAAAATGAATTGCGTGCAGATAATATATTGTTTTTCTGACCTATGGAAAGGTCAGATAAAAGGTTACTGACAACTGACATTCACCAATTCATTTTTTGTGTGTTTTGGTAATTGTGGAATTATTTGAACGGCAGAGATAACACCAGAGACGTAGATACGGAAGAGGCTGCTGCTCGGACAGAAAAGCTTAATGAGCCCAGAGTGTTTTAGATGTTCGATACCGGGACAGCTGCAGCAAAGCGGTCTGGACCTTTCATTACCTGAAACACTGCTGGGAAAAAGAATCACATTAGGGAGTGTTAAAAAGCTGTTGACAGTTTTTATAGCTCATTTCGGTGCTGGTGTGTCATTAGGGGGGATGGGGGCCGCGGTGTGAACCACACAGCCTGAGAAGACAGACACAAGGAGTAATTATAAATGCAGAGACAGACTCGCTGATGCCTGTAATTAACGGTGGCAGCATCTCAACACATCTCTCTCGTCGCCTCTCATTTGCCTCACTGGTTCAGGTGAAACGGAGAGAGAGACGCCACTTGATTCGCTGCTCGCGGACTTGAGAGGGACGTTTCCTCCAATGATGAAGGAAAGCCCAGCCGGGGCCAGCGGAAGCCAGGCCAAAAAGTTTATGTCATTATGGCATGAATGTAGCAGTGGAAACCATCGTAAACTCTTCAGAACATCATGTAAACGCCAAAGGAAAATACACTGAAAAGAAAAATGTTCTTAGTCTTAAATTTAGCCCCGAAACCACCATAATTTGGATTTAATCAATTTGTCAATTCTGATTCTTCTGGTGCTAGTATTATATTTCACAGAGGACAAAGAAACGTCAAATGAAAGCAAAACCTTGACCTGTGCTGTCAAAAACATAATGGTTGGATTAATATTTAGTGATTAAAGTAAAGTGTCCTGACATTAGCCAATCGTGACGCATTAGTCATAATATAACAAGAGCCAAAAGACAACGCTGGAGGAAATGTAGAGCCAGACTAATAGGGGATATTTGAGACTTATATCAAAATAAATAGGGAATAACATTTGTATTGATATTATTTAGATATACACCACTGTGACGAACTGTGATAGTACAGCAGTGGTAACACTAAACGTGCGACTTGTAGACCTGAATTGATCATATTCATTTTTACTGATATTAAATATAAAAAGTAATCCAACGTATTGTGGGGATCCTTTGATAAAGCTGCAAAAACACGTTCATATATCGGTCACTCCACTGACTGACCTTTTAACAGTTTTTTTGTATGACAATAAAAGTGAGTCACATATCACGAGATTTTTTTTTTGCAGTGTAAAATGAAATTGCTATTCTCTGAACGAGCTGCAAACATCGTGTCATTATGTTCGAACGCTGCCTGCCACAGATAAGAAAATGGCAATGTTCTCCACTCTGTTTGGCTTCATGTGGAGATGTGTGGCTGCAGCGGGTTGGCTTCACTTAAACTGCTTCTGAGAGGGAGATAGGACTGTGTGCGTGTGTGTGTGTGTGCGTGTGTGTGTGTGTGTGTGCAAACTTAGAGACAGAAGTAAACTGAGCTTTAGTTTTCAGTAAAACAGCAGAAGAGTATTTTTCCTTCTCTCACACACACACACACACACACACACACACACACACACACACACACACACACACACACACACACACACACACACACACACACACACACACACACACACACACACACACACACACACACACACACACACTGCTGCATGCCTGCTCACATTCCTTCTGAATGCTTCGTAGCCAATCCGCGACAAGCATGCAAATGAAATGGGTGTGTCTTTTAAAGCTGGAGTCCAGGGTCTGAACGGAGAGTAGAATAGAATAGAATAGAATCATCTCTGGTTTCAGCTTCTTAAATGTGATGAGTTCCTCTTTTGCTTTCACATGTATGACAGTAATTAGAATATCTGTGGATTTGTGGTGGTCGATCAGAAGAAAACAACAGTTTAATTTTTTTAAGACGCCACCACAAACTCTATAAAACTGCTCCAGAATCTAGTAAATAAACATGACTTCTATGTGCAAACAGTGTAAAACTGTACAAGACAGTAGTGCTTCGGTCTTTTCTGATTATTTCTGAAGCTTTACAGCCGATGTGCTCAAGAACTGGCCCTCAGTCGTGTTTTTACAATCAGCATCTCTGGCAGACGGTTAATAAAATGTTAAATGGGTGCACAGCGGTTGCCATGGTTACAATAGCTCGTGGAGCTGCATGAATTAATAGTGCAAACATGATAGAAAAAAAAAAATCTGTCCTTACAGGTCCCAGAGTCTCAGGGTAACACACATCTGTTTACTTCTTTTGGACTTTTCAGACTTTAAGACTGGGAATTTGTCTTATCTTGAGAGAAAAATAACAAATCGATTTGATTTATTAATAATCGATTACTTCTTTAAAGCATTTCTAGTGTGAGGAAGGAGAGCTACATATGCTGGGCCGATGATGATAAATGATGTTATCTGTGCTTCATGCTTTACGCTGTGGTCATAACGTCCAGTGCACATGACGCACAAATGCAGCTGGATCATAGAAAACAGACCAGAAGCAGTCTATCCTCGCTGATCGGCCTCAAAGCATCTGCTCAGCTGGACCTGCAGCCAAAGCATGTTCATGTTTAATAGAATTTGAACTCCTACTTTAACTTAAAACAATTCTGTGATTTCCTGCTTTGAAAAATCAGCACCTGATCCTGCTTGATGAGCTATTCTCAGTCAATCTAGTGGCTCTTGTATCTGCTTATGAGGGTTTGAGGAGTGAAGACTTTATCCATGTAGTTATCAACAGGGCACAAACCTAACCTGAGATAAATAACAGGCAGAGCAGAAAGTGTCTGTTTCCCTGTGACGTCCATATTTCAACCATCTTCGGAACAGAGACGTGAGGACAGACATTGGACACAGGCATCGATCACTTCTGCCCTTGCACTGCTTGAATGTGCCCAACACCGTGCTCTCCACTCATCCTTGGACGTACCAGCCTTTTCTCTATTTTCAATCAATATTTTTTTTACCATTAACACTGGATGGGCTGGCATGTAATGTGACAGATGCTGTTCATGGGGACCAGGTGGGGTGACTCACAACGACTGGGCGCTATCAGTGCAGAACCAGAGAAGCAGAAGGCAAACTTTGCATTAAGCAGCTGCTGAGGTGAGCCGCTTGGGCTAAAAATGAGAAGGAATATTGGGTTTACAACAATGAGGTGGCCAGACATGACTCCAGACGAAAGCCGATGTGTAAATTTGGAAGCTGTGTGCGATAAGTTCAACCTATCCACGTTTGTGAGGCGATGCAATGTCAGTATTTGTGTTTGCAGATTATCTATGGCACACAAAGAGTCCCCAAGAGTTCCAGTAAATACAGCAGCAGATTGCTGAGGCCGAGCCCCTGAGAGCCGCTCACATGGACACCCCATCCTTCTGCACACCGCTGGAGACAGAAACAGAGGGATAACCAGATAACCTGTCTGTGATTTCCTCCCTGTCACATCTGATCCACACAGCTGCAGATTACAGACTGAGGAGAGACGGGAGTATGTATAAGCGTTGGCTCATCGGCCGCCCTTTCCCATGTCCTCAGCGACACAGCCCAGCCCAGCGGCTTCACAGCGGAGTGGACGACTTTATTTAGAACGGAGACAGAGGGGTATAAACCACAAGCAGACTGCTCGGCTGACTCACCGGCTAAAATAAAGAGAAACTGTTTAAAAAGAGGAAAGAGAGAATGACAGAGTTGGTGGAAAAGAGAGAGAGGGAGAGAGAGAGAGAGAGAGAGAGAGAGAGAGAGAGAGAGATGATAGAAGGAAAAGACACAGAGGGTGATACTTTGATATTTATCATGAAGCACTGCAACAGGCTGTCACTGCTGTTTCCTTGAATTAGAAGAAAAGCTTGGTCGAGCACAGAGCACATTTGGTATTAACACGCCCACAGACCTCTTGTCATTCATTAAGAATCTCTCGTGAGTTAGATTCCCCCATGTTTACTTATGTCCCTAATGCAGCACTTGAGCTTCTTCAAACCAACACGCCCATGATTGTGTTGATTAAAAAACATGATAACTGCTCGACCACATCCTGATGTTCATCGCGGCAGCCGCTGAAATTAAAGATGCAGCGTCTCAGGTGCTGGGGGGGGGGGGGGGGGGGGTACTTTGCCTCCAGTAACCTGTTGTATTTGGATGATACGGAGACGAGGGAGGTGGGAACAGGTGTTTTTTTTTTAAAGAAGGGGAAGGATTTAATTGTCGTCTAATTTTTCACAGTCTGGACTCTGTGTGTGTGTGTGTGTGTGTATGTGTGTGTCTGTGTGTGTCTAGAGTGGAGCAAGATTCAATAAGTTATCAATACAATTAACTTTTCAATGACTCCACTAAACATTTTAAGTGAATTAGTTATAAAATACACACTCAATACAGCCATGTGGGATTTTCGCTTTTAACACTGCTTTAAATCATTATTTGTCATCATCTTACTCTATTAATTGTGTATTACTTAGGCTTTATTATTATTATGGACTTGAGTTGATGCGATTAAGATGTGTAGAGATCGGTTAACACCACTTGCCTTGGTTCTAGTTAAAGTTTGATTTAGCTTAACACTTAGTTGGAAAGTATTGAACAATGTATTTACACAAAGTCTCCTGTAGCTATCCTTATAAGGACTTTCCATTGACTTCCATTGATCGTGCAAAGCCAAATCAAAACCTTATCCGCAGGACCAACTCATGCCTGATCAACCTTAACCTATCCACAATTAATATCTTAACCTTAACTTAACCACAACTGACATCTTAACCGTAAACACAGCGCCTCTGAAATGTCATGGGAACCAGGCTTTGGCTTTCCCCCACACACACACACATAAATAATCAGGTGTGCCATTGACTGCAACACCTGCCAGCTGCACACACGCACGCACGCACACACGCACAGAAAGCACACTTATGCACGAGCCCCGGATGTCAGTCAGGATCTAATAACTATCACCGCCCTCCTGAGGTCCGGCTCCGGGCGGAACACACAGCAGGGGTCTGTTTGATTTAATGACTTTCTCCCAGGTGACACTTTGTTTCATTCTGCAGTGACACACCGAGGGGCGGGTGGGGGTTCGGGGGTGACGAGGACTCACCACATTAGTGAGGAAGTCTCCGTCGCTCAGCTCCTCCAGGTCCAACAGGTTGGCTCCACCGGTGGGGTAGAGTCTCTCTGCGGCCAGACTGTCCAGGATAGACTCCATCATGGTTCCGTGTGTGTGAGGAGGACTGATCAGATTCAGCTCATGGAACCCAAGCGGTTCCTTCTTCTCCCCGTGAGAGAGTGTGTATGATCGTGTGTGTGCGTGTGTGTGTGTGTGTGTGTGTTTGTGTGTGTGTGAGTGCTGCCGCTCCTCACGTCACCGGAGTGTGAAGCCGCCGGTTTGAGGATCGGTGTCCCGGTGCCGCTTCTCTTCCTCCGGTGACAAACTCCAGCAATGTGGAGGATCCATCCAGCTGTGCGCGTGCTCCGGGCGTGCGCTGTCTCCCCCCCAAACCCCACGCGAGCATGAATATTCAGAAGAAGAAAACCACGCCCCCTGCCTCCACCTCCGGCGTCAAATAACGGGCACGCGCGTTCGCAATTAAGGCAACTCAATTAAGAGTTCATTTCAATAATGTTATTTTTAAGTAAAAGTACCCAGAGCACACTAATACACTTCTACTTCATACAAGGTAAACTATTCCAGTTATACTTTTCACCCTAATATAAGTACACAAGTATATGAAAAAAGTTAGAATTTAAAATAAAAGTACTGTTTTTTTTACTGTTATATTATTATTAATGCATTGAAATAACAGCAATAATTACATTTTGCAATTGCAATAAAACAAATCACATTATCATCACAGATGAAAAACAGTTTGGAATTTTGCAGCAATTAGGTAAATACAGTATTTGAGTAAATGTACTTAGTTAATTTCCACCACTGTTTTTAATCCCCTTATCCATTTATCTCATAGTTAATAATATTTGTTTTGACTTTTGTCAGAAATCTTGTAGAATTATAAATCTGTGTTGCTGGGATAAGGCGTCTGCTTACGTCTGCTATATGAAACAGGCGATGTAGATTACACTGGGTGTAATATATCCCCCTGTAGGTAAGAGGACATCATTGCAAATTGAATTGAATATTATCAGGTATTGGTGTTCATATACCTTCTTCAGTGAGGGACAAATTGGTCTTTCACATTCACAATTTCTCAGACTCATCTATCTCATCCTCCTCTCCCATTCTGCACTGAAACACTGAGACAGACAGAGAGAGAGGTAGAGACACCTGCAGCGGGGCGAGATAAACCATTGGGTTGCAGGCATGTGTGTGTGTGTGTGTGTGTGTATACACCGCAGCTCTGACCAGTTACCCAATCTGGTTACTTTTAGCCACTGGCACTGAATCACTCAATCTCTCCACTTTTTTACCCAAAACTGAAATATCTCAGCATGAAACTCTGCACATACATTGATTATGAATTTAATTAGAGCGCCACCATGAGGCTGGACTTTGTTTTTTTTGTCATTTAATGTTTCGTGGAATTTTTAGTGGTAATATCTATAGCAAAGGATAGGAGATATTGACCATAGACTGTATATAAAGATGGATGACATGACTGCTCACCAAAAGTGACGCCAAAGTGTCTTGATTGCCCCCTGGAGGTTGGCCACAGTATAGGTCATAAACCCTGCCTCCTCAGTGTTAACAGATAGGACAGGGACCAAACTAAAAAGTCCCGTTCAAACAAGGTCACTGCAGAGGGTGTGGTGGAGGCGAAAAGACGGAGCTCCTTTGTAATAATGGATCGTAACGATTACCATCATGCATCTGTGGGTCTGTTTTATATTCCTTTTCAAACGGTTACCTAATGATCTCCTGTTACTCTCCAACCTCTTATTTCCTTCCTTGTTTTTCTTTTTTGTGTTTTCCGATTCTTACTCCTTCTGCTTCCACCCCTCCCCAGCTGGGAGCAGCAGAACAAGTAATAAACACTTTGACATTTTATCACCTTCTAAAGTTTTATGGTTTTATATCATTTCTAAACAGCAGGCGCCGACTCAGCAGACACGGAGTACCATCAACATCATTTAGATTTAATATCGTGGTAGCAAGAAATCAAATTCACAGTCAAACTGGGGCATGATGAATGAAAACAAATGGCTGCTGGTCAGGGAGGAAGAAGAGGGGCCTCAATGAAGAAGACGAGGAAGAATCTATCATTTTTCATAGGTTATTTCTCATATGTTCACACAAGATAGTAACTATCACCTGTCGTCAATACGTCCAGTTATTCAGGAGGAATTCATGTGTTTATCTTAAATTGATCTGATCTGTACAAACGTATCAGAATCTCAAAGCTGAAGTTTTTTTCTCCTGCTCATCTGTTGATGCACATCTCCACAGGCGGCTCCCCGATTGGCCGTTGGTGTGACGATGCAGGTGTATGACTCATCCTCTATTCTTAGCCAATGAGGTGACACGGGATGCTGACCTTTCATCGCCTTGGTGACCGCTGTGACGTCACTGCTGCTGTCATCATCCTCCTCGGCGCTGTGAGATGATTGGTGGCATCAGAGCCCCGGGGTGGAAAACACACAGTTTATACATGTGCGTGAGTCAATGATTCCCTCACCGCACTGTCACTGTCACACAGCTCCTCTTCATCGTCACAGCTTCTGTCTTCATCAACCCCTCTGCTGAGGATTAACAGGCGTATTCACAGCAGCACCCTCTCATGACTGTGAATACAAATTCATACTTTGACATTAATGAGTTCATACGTCCAAGCAGTCGGAAACAAATGGTCAGCACAAAACCTAACAGGGCTCCCATTAAGTCCTAATCAGAAAATTAACCCCCAACAAACCATCACCAAAACCACACCATTAATTTATACTTATTTCCTGTTCGGTTGTGAAAAATAACAGGGATTTGTTCTGATGTAAAATCTTAGGAATAAATCATCTTTACTGAAGCAACTAACTACTGGAGGCAGTTTCTTTTCATACTGTGTTTTATCTTGTCTTGTCTCATACTTTGAAATTGCATTACGTGGTTTAAATCCTGCATTTGAAGGACAGATCCCACCATTCGTCTGTGGTGGTACATTAGGGCCCATTAGGAGCTTGTTGGTGGTTTGTTGGTGGCAGCTGGGTGGAGGAGTTCATGTATAATAAGTGAACAGTGTGGTGGGATGGAGAGGAGGTAGGTTTTTCCCATCTTATCTTTACATGTGGCTGGAGATAAAACAGTCTGCATAAACATGTCTTCAGACTCGGCAGCTTTAAGACTTCTTCCCTCCTCTGCTCCTCACAAATAAAATGCCAATGTGTTCCTCCCCTGTTTCAGTCTATCCTCTTTTCTTTCTTGTTTCCTCTCTATCTGTCGTTGATCAGGGAGTTCAGAAGTTCAGAGAGAGCGATGAGACGAGGGGGGATACGCAGGGGGAACGACAGAAACCCATCTGAATAACGCCAGCACTGTGATGAAAGACAGCCTCGTCCTTTACACGCCGTTACATAATCAACACACACACAACAAGTACAAGTTTAACTGTGTTGTCTATCTACAGGTAAGAGAAATCAGCATGTGTGACGACAATGACAGGAATGATAAAAGTATGTGGGCACCGTAACATTGGGTTTCTGGATCATCTCATTCCAAAACAATGGGACTAAATCTGCTGCTGTTACCTCCTCTGCTTCTCTGTTCCTCCATCCAGCTGCACCAGGGTGTCCACATACATTTGGCCATTTGGTGTATTTGACCCACTGTGCAGACTGTGACTCTACCGCCCTCCAGTGGAAGAGGAAACAAACTACAAACTAGGACACATAAATCTATGGATGTACAGTAAATATACCAACTTCATTTTATTTTATAATACATACTTCTATCTATTTTAGTTGTATTAGCCCGCTACATATACCCACTGTTAAATCATTGTATTCATCCTGCTTCTGCCTCTTTTCTAGATGATAGCGCTGAAATTGGGCAGCAGTATCACAAACTGTATGTTCTACCAGTTTGGCTTAAAGTGACATTTCTTGTACTCATCAGCTTTAAATCACAAAACATCACAAATGGGTCATTTTTGTGATGTCGTAGACTCTTCCTGCACGATCGCTGAATCCAGAAAGGTTGAAGCTTAAACCAAACAGTGTCCTAACATCTTTTTGTGTCAGTGCCACAGGGCCGATATCATGTCAGCAGGGATTTGTCAAATGTCCCTGTGTAACTGTAGCTTGGGAAGCGTTTGTCTTCTGTGGTCACCACTGCATGGTCTTTGACCGCGTCAGTTTCCTGGTCAGAGCGTGGCGAACCGTCAGCATGTAGGAGCGCCGGTCGGGCAGAGGCTGCTGCTGATCCACCACCAGCCTGTCGGACACGCGACACAACATGTCACCAATAACAATCAATATACTTCAGCAGTTTTGTTCTCACAGGGAACTTAACAGTACAAGTGCCGTCAGATATTGAATAAACTGTGACTTGACAAAAAGATATCAAAATGTCTTTCTAACGATTTTCAATCCTTTCTTTTCTAGCCACAATTTATCTTTTTGCTCCTCCATTTCATTTGTGCTTTGCAAAGAGCAAATCAATCACAGCCTCAAAAGTCAAGACTACACACAGATTGTTTCGAGGACAAGTGTGTCTTTTTTTGTGTGTCTGTGTGTACCACAAACTGTGTGAAGTATGGTCAAACACACCTGATGAGTTGAAACACTGCTGCCTCCACAGATGAAATGGCTTCGGCCACTGACAGCTCCCTGAAACCACACCTACACACACACACATACATACATACATACACTTGAATTTCTCTGACAACTGACAAATGAAAAGGTTTTGTATTCGTACCATCTAACAAATACAATAGAATTCAAACTTCCCATGCACACAAACCTTAAATCCTTGGCCATTCGCTGTCCTTCCTCTGCTGTCACCTCCCGCCCTGATTCCAAATCAGCCTTATTTGCTACTAGCACTGTAGGAACGACTGACACACACAGACACAAACACAAAGTGAAGACAATAAACCGAAATGATGACTCTGTTAGCTCTGTGTCACGTTAACACTTACCTACAGGACGCTCTAAACATGGAATGTACATCGCTGCATGTGTGTGTGTGTGTGTGTGTGTGTGAGGGGATGACAATAGACAGATGTCAAACAGAGGATGACCAGAGACAAACTGCACTTACAGAGTGAACATAATGAACACGTTGTTCCTCTGGAGATCATACTGCTGGCTCACTGCCTCAGTATACGTCTACAACATTTTTTAAACACTGACAGTATAATATATATATTAAGGTTCCTTAGTAGAGATATTAGAAATAAAATAATCGTACAAAGTTAGTGGAATTAAAGCCACTTATTAGGTTTTTACATCTCCCTGTGGAATTAGTTACAGGGAAAAACTCCACATGTCCCAATGAAATCTCCTAATGTCCCAGTCAGAGGGGTGTGTTCCTACCCAGGCTCTGTTTGGTTTGTTCGATGAGTTTCTTGATGCGCGGGACCTCCAGGAAGCTGAGGCGCTGTGTGATAGAGTAGAGCAGCAGGAAACCGTCAGCCCAGCGGATAGACGACTCCAGAGAAGCCACAGTGCTGTCCTGGAGAAGATCAGGCCTCAGTGAATATGGGGAACTATGACGCATTCAAAGATATCATTATAAACCATTGAAATGATTTATTGGCATGAATAAAGGAAATAAATCAAACAGCAAACTTCCCTGATCCTTAAGCCTTGAATGCTCCCTGGGCTCAGTCATCCAGGAATTCACAGACCCACAGCTACCTTCATAACTTCAACTTCAACTTCAAACATTACCTTACAAGCTACGTCCAGAATCTCCAGGTCCACAGTCTCCTGGTCCACCACCCGACTACATCTGTAGGTCACCTCTGGGGCAGATTAACAGACACATTATATTCATATTATTTAATCAGGATGCAGTGATGGAAGCGATGCACTATGGATGTCCCCAACTATTTTCTCCATGTCCGTAACGTTCATTGTGATAAACACTTGTGCGGTCTTACCCTTTTTATGGTCGTATTCGCCAATGAAGCGTTTTGTTATGAAGCGGACGCACAGCGCTGGAGACAGAAAACAGACTCGGTGACTGCAGCCAGAAACACACACTCACAAAGTAATTTTGCACATGTATACACGCACACACGATCTGATCACACATCTGATCAGTGTGTTCACGTTACATTATGTGACAGACGCTTTGAGACGGAGCCTCCTTGTGAAGTTCCCTGACTTGTTTAAACAGATGCACAAACGCTCTCAGGGTTTGTGTGGAAGGCGTCTGGACGGGTTCATGTTTGTTTGACTTGAGCGTCTGGTGTTCGAGGGCTCACTTTCCCTCACGTGGGACACAATAACAAGTTGAAGCTTCTTCAACTTGTTCTTCGAGACTCTACGGATGGGTTGCAATTCATATTTTCATTTGTTTAAGCATAACAGCTTGACAAAAAGAGCACAACATTTAAAGGAAATCATAATTCTTGCATGAACAGCACGACACAGTGAAGGAATCTCCACCATGAGAGTGGACCTGATGGGAGACAGGCAGTGGTTTGGCAGTAAAACAGTCAGACGAGGTCACAGAAGTGCACATTTCCACTTCAGCGCTCGGGAAGACGGGTCAACCTCGGACCCGTGTAACATTTCCATATTAAGCAAAAATCCTCCACAACCATGAACAAAATCTAACCCTAAACTCCACCTTTTAATTCCTTTAGCTGGATTACTGCTTTCGCTTACATAATCCAAAAATGTACACTCGCAGGTCCATCCTGTATGTGTGTGTGTGCTGCTGTGTGTAGTTTACCTGTTTTTCCAGTGTTCTGAGCTCCCAGAATGAGGAGTTTAACTGGGACCATTTTACTGCCGGGGCCACTGTTAGTCCACGGTCTGCTGTCTTCTTTGTTCCGGCATGAAAACCCTACAGAGAATATACCACAATATGAAAACATAGAAATATATATAGATAAGTGTATGTATAAGTAAACACTGTAAGTTGCAGCAATACTCACCTTTAAGTGGAAAAGAGTTCCAGATATGGAGTAAAACGAGTGCCAGACACTGAGCAGACGAAGAGGAAAGAAGGGATGGGACTCTCTCCTCTCCGTCTCTGTGTGTTTAAGTGTGTGCGCCTCTCTGCTTGTGTTTGCTTTTAAGGGCTCTCTCCCTCTCTTTCTCCCTCTCTCTCTTCCTCAGGGAACAGTATATGACAAGAGCCATTTGTCTGGAGGAGAGATGTTCAGCTCCAGACGCCAGTGTCCCATTCTGGATCCATTCAAAACACGTGTAAACACACTTTTAAGAGACGAGCAAACAAATACTGATTCTGAGATGAAGGCCATCCTCACTATAATGGTTTGGAGGCTCAACAATCAAAATGCTTGGTGAGCTGGAGGGACGTTTTTGGAAGTTGGGTGTGGTGCGGTGTGTTGCGCCCAAAAACAAACACAGTGAATGTGTCTGGAACTAAAGCTGCAATTACACTGGTGCTGTAATTGCTACTGTAGCTTGTGGAAATGTACCATTTTCTTTCAGATAACAGCTGGACAACAAACAGTCCCAGGTCGTTTAGAGTCTGAGCTCATTTACGTGACAAGATCTCAGATGCTTTCAAACATCCTGCAAGTCAGCAGGACTGTGCACAGAGCCAGGTATGTCAAAGCACATTTTTTTTGGCAAATACTCGTCTGTCTTTTAATGTTTAAAGTAGAAGTGAGATTTTCATGCTGGACAAGAAATGCGGTTGTTTTCCTCTTTGTCGTTGTGTTGTCTTATCCCTCTTTACGTTGTCTTATTCGCCATTGAATCTTGTGTTTTCCCTTAATGTGATGTTAATGTGTTGGTCAAATTCTACACCTTTTTGTCAAGGTCTGTCCAGTTCCAGATCTGTCTAATCCTTTCCCATGATGACAAACAGTGACACGAGCGCAACACAATGACACAAACCACTAAACTGGAGTAAAGACATAAGTAAGATTTTATTTATATTGTATACGTTTCTCAGTTTAGTTCAACAAAGCTCGTTGTCGGGAGCGAAAACAATTCAACTGTGTACAACAAGCATCGAGGACAACTTTAAGTTAAGGAGCAGCGCTGAGATATTCCAGAGAAGTGTCGGTTGGTTATTTCAACGATGGATGGAGAGTTTATTATCGTGTGTTTGTATGCGGGGGTGACTCAGCAAATCGATGGCTCGTCGACAGCAGCGGCTCCTTCTGTGACGGCTTTGACACATTTGGCCATCGTCTGCGAAGCCCTGCTAATGGAGTCTGGAAACAGAGAAGGTGCGGGCGTTAGAAGTTTATTTTATATTTCTATATATAGACTATTTTAACCGGCGTATCCAAAATAAAAAAACACACGTACCTGTCATGTAGAAGTCCTTCACAGTCAGCTGAGGTGGCACCAGAGGAGATGCTATGAGGTCCTGATTCACTGCCTGAGAGGGGAAACGGGTGAATCAAGAGAAGTGTCTGAAAAGTTGCTTCTGTGAGTGTGTGAGTGTGTGCGTGTGTGTGTGTACCTGGGCAAGTTCGTTTGCTTGTTTGAAGTAGTTAGCCTCCTGAATGTCGTCGTACCGCACCAGATTAGGAGAAACCTCCTCTAGTCTGGCTCGGACCTCATCCACGGTGTCGTAGGGCAGCGCCACTCCAGCCAGCTGCAAACACACATTCACACACGGCTCTTTGGTCAAATTAAAAGTTGCCGTGCAGTAGGAGCGTTTGTATTTGCTTAGTGAGAAACACCGTGCTCACATCAGACACAGCTCTGATGATCTTCCAGTCCTCTCGGGCCATTCCAGGGGCGGTGACGGCCACCCGGGTGTGCTGGCTTCTGCCTTCAGTGTTCACATAAGTGGCATTTTTCTCTGTGTACGCGGCGCCGGGTAGGATGATGTCTGCCATTGTTGCTCCTACGTCGCCATGGTGGCCTGGATGTAGAGGTTGAAAACAGACATCATTAAAGTTTGACCTTCCTGTGATCTGCTGAATGTGTAGAGGTTTTGTGTCGTATGTGTCAATGTGTGTGTGTGTGTACCCTGATAGATGATGAGGCTGTCTTTAGGCAGGTCAGCTCTGGTGATGCAGCCGGCATCAGCTCCCAGCAGGAACAGGACTTTGGGTGGATTCTTCCTGATGGCGTCCACACCGGCCTTGTAGCCCAGATCCAACGCAGCCACCTGACTGGCCACTCTGGTAACAAACACAAAGCACAATACACACTAAAAGTATGAGCAGGAAGCATCTAATCATGTTTTTAAATCTTACAAACTTCACACAAGTTCTACCTGTGTAGGACGTTGAGGACTTTCCACCCCTCCTCCACCCCACTGCTGGTCCTTGCGTTTTGAGCGATGGTGGAGACGGCGCCCAAAATGGCCGCCCCGTCTTCTCGCTGCAGAGCGCTGCTGCCCACCACCACCACCGGGCGCTTAGCAGCTGAAAGCACCTGGAGACGCAGAATAGAAGAGGAAAAACAACAACATCAGTTCATCACCTTGCACCAAATTCCATCCAAACCTGATCAGACCTCACGTTTGTTTCGTTACCTGGCAGAAGGGGTGTGTGCCGTCAGCCAGCTCCTTCAGCACCGAGGTCTCCTCTCCCAGGTGGTCGTACGTGTAGCTCAGGTCAACACTCTGACCCACCATGGCGACCTGCAGCTCATTATGGAGCCAGCTGACAGAGGAGGAAGGTGATGGGAGGTCGATTACAATCATAAGTCCATCAAATATTTGACAAGCCACATCTTTACATGACATCAATTGGGTCATCATATTTTTTTTATTTTATAACTACCAACTTTAATGGAAGCCTGATGTTTCTGTCCCTCTCTGTGATGTGTGCACTTACCTCTTGCGGACTCTGGCGTTGAACATCGGGGCCTCGTAGCGCGGGTTGGTTCCTATGAGCAGCAGCAGATCACAGTCCTCGATGCCGGCGATGCGCGAGTTCAACAGGTAGTTGGAGCGCAGGTCAGTGCTGCAGGGCGAGCAGGAAAATGGTGACAAACTGCACACCTAAAGAGACTCACAACCTTCATGACCACACAAGCAGACTCACCCTGCCCCCTCCATGGGGAAGACCTCCTCGGTGCAGAGGTTTTCGGAGTCTAATCTATTGAGGAGGTCTTTGAGGGAGACCAGAGCTTCAGCGTCAGCCAACCCTCCTGCGATGGCTGCAACCTCGCTGCCCTGCACGCTCTGCAGCTACACACACAAACACACAACACACAAACGAGCATTAATGCACATACGATGATAACTTTTTTAACAGACAGAGAGCATTGACTTCCAATCCTCCATCACCATAGTATAACTACAGAAAGAGGAATAAACAGACAGGTTGCATAAAGCAGCAGACACACACTTACTGCTCCAGCGACACGAGTGAGAGCATCCTCCCAGGTGGTGGCAGTCAGCTGACCTGAACCGTCCTTAACCATTGGCTGAGTCAACCTCTGTCTCTTCAGACCGTCGTATGAAAATCTGAAAACACAGGTTAAAAGTTTCACTCCTCAGTCAAGATAGATAGCAACAAAAAATTTTTTTATTGAATCTGCAACATATTATAATAACAGGTTTATATATTTCAGGCTGGGGTCTGTCTCACCTGGTCTTGTCAGAGATCCATTCTTCATTGACGTCTTCGTTCAGCCTGGGCATCACCCTCATCACCTCACCTCCTCTGGTGCTCACAATGATGTTACTGCCCACAGCATCCATCACGTCGATCGACTCGGTTTTCCTGCAGAGACAGCAGAAGATTTGATTTAAAAAAACAAATGTAGCAGTACCTCTTAGTCCATCAGCTGAACCGAAGAATCCAACTCTGTCCTACCTCGTCTCCCATGGTCGTGCGGTGAATGCGTAGGGTTTGGAGGTGAGCGCTCCGACGGGACAGACGTCGATAACGTTGCCTGACAACTCCGACATAAACATCTTCTCTACGTACGTCCCGATCTGCAGGTTGTTTCCTCTTCCTGTTGTTCCCAGGTCTTCCACACCAGCGATCTCACTGGCAAAACTTGAAATCAAACAAAAAAAAGTATATTTCACCAATTGAGAGGACAATTGCAAACAATAAGATAATCACATTATTCCTTATAGACATAAGTATGGCTGTTGATGATTACCGGACACAGCGGGTGCACTGGATGCAGCGGGTCATGATGGTCTTAATGAGCGGCCCGATGTTTTTGTCCTCCACTGCTCTCTTCCTTTCTGTGAAACGACTGCGGTCTGATCCAAACTGCATGGATTGATCCTGGGAACACCGCATGCAGATTGTGTTTACACTTACTTTTTCCGATCAACATTAATCCCATTCACTTCCATTGTTTGGTGGGTGAACTGGCACCTTAACTTCAATAACCTCGTCCTTTAATTACCTGCAGATCACACTCTCCTCCCTGATCACAGATGGGGCAGTCCAGTGGGTGGTTGGCTAGCAGGAACTCCATCACCCCTTCTCTGATGATTTAATCACACACACGTTCGTCAAGCTCATTTACAATTGTTTATTACCTACAGGTATGTATTTTAAAGTTTTACAAAAGATTGAATCATATTTGAACTTGTACCTGGCTTTGCGTGTCTTCTCTGAGTTGGTGAGGATGTTCCAACCCTTCATGACGGGCATGGCACAGGCTGCTACCGGCTGAAAGCACACAACCAAACACACACAAATCCAATCAGTCACTCACAAACATTAACAGCAGTTTCTAATCCATTGCAACTACTCTCTCTTAAGTGCTTGTTCAACCTAGTGGCTACTTAAATAATGTGGCTAAAGACAAACAGATAACCTCTTGTTACCTTTGGAGCTTTCTCGATCTCCACCAAACACATACGGCAGTTTCCGGCCACTGAGAGGCGCTCATGGTAACAGAACCTGGGGATCTGGACTCCTACTTTCTCACAAGCCTGATAGGGAAGGAAATAGAAATCAGCCAACAACAAATACACACTAAATAATTGCCAGGAAATCATTGTCAGTATCTGTATTAGTTTGAAGTAAATTAATCCGATGCCTCTCACCTGGAGGACAGTGGTTCCTGGCTCCACCTCCACTGGTTTCCCATCCACAAACACTTCCACCATGTTGCTGGCAGCCCGCACTGATGTACGTACTGAAAATACACATGATGCAAATTAATATTTTTTAAAATGACTCCCACAAAGGTGTCAAAGAGATAAATGTGTATATTAAGTAGACCTGCATTTAAGACAAATATATATATATATAAATATATTCTATTTTTCAAATTTACACAAGAACCTATAGCAATTACAGTGAGGAACCTGCTATTTTCCTTTGACACACACTCACACACCGATGTATATACAGACACGTATAAATACACATGCTTTAGATCTTACCGGTGTTGGAGGGAGCCAGACTGCTCTTGGCAGCTCCGGCGAGAGCCCGGCCGACAGTCGGCAGTCGCAACATGACTCTGAGAAAGGAAGCAACATATGAGCTAATCTTATTCAGAGATGCCATGAATCAAATTTCATTAAAGAAATCTGCAATTTGATTTGGTTTGGAGACTTTGAGATCAGCAGAGTACACATTCAAATTTGAACAGGAATCATTTCGAGAAAGTTAAAAAAAAAAACTAAATTATTCAGTTATGACAGCAACAGACAATTCCAACAATTATCTGAAGCCTTACATGACTTGTGTTGCTCAAACAACAGTGAGAATCACAAAGAGATTCTGTCACGGTCGCTGGAAAATGAAAAACAAAGATCCTTCTAACATTCAAATTGTAATAACTGAATTAATGGTATTTCTGTATAAAAGTGACCTATCAGTTAATTAACTTTAAAAAGGGTTAATCGATCACAGTCAAAATGATGTTGGCTTGTTAAGAGGTGAGGAGACACTACTATGACACGGTTCAGGTGATGCTTTCATAACATAGCTGCATAAGCCAGAGAGGTTTCAACCTGTCTGCCGTTTTTCTTTTACTTGACATCCTTTAAGTTTTTCTCTTTGAAATTAACCTATTTGATATGATATTAATAGATATGTCCTATAAAACTTAGGTACAGTTCTTGATTCATCTGTGATTAACTATTATGACAAAGTTTAGATACATTCTTTGAACATGAACACTTAATGAAACTCAGCTTTTTAAGGTCAAAGCCTGAAATCAGGAGCAAACAAAATATTCATCTATCTGCTGAACAATCTCAAAACGTATTTGATGAAGCATCTTTTAATGCAGGGTTTGTTGTTTTGGATTAAGACCCGGTGCTAGCGATGCTAAGCTAACAAGCTATCAACAACAAGACGTTATTGTCATTCCACCACGTTAACGTTTCAGGCAGATGACACACAGAGGACAGATCATCGTTTTCCACAACATGTTAAGATCATGGCACGACTACAAACTGTTAATAAGCAACGTGGACATGAGAAGGAGCCAGAGGCAGCTTGAACCTTGCAGTGAGGACGCAGGCTAGCAGCGTTAGCTACTCAAGGACACTGTGTTGTAAGAGGGTACCTGCAGGTTAATGGGTCAAACGCGTACTTCTGCCCTTAAGATGCGGTTTAATTACGTAAAAACGTAAACATATATAAGAGAATAATGTCTGTCTTCGATCTTACCTTTCGCTATTTGGCCTTCTGGACCAGAACAGCGGTGATCTGAGTTTTAACCACCAGTGGAATAGCGATGGCTGCTGTTAGCGGAAGTGGCAGCTCACTTCCTTCAAATATTAGACTCTAGATTCCATAATAAAAGTTTTCTGAGCATTTGAATCATCCCTTTTTTTTGTTATAATAATAATAATAATAATAATAAATTGTGTTATTAGCTGTAGGACTAGTAGTATTAGTAGAAGTAGTAGTATGATTCTTTAGTATTAAATATATGGTCATTCTGTTATGATGGTGTATATATTCGTAATTTGTTGTAATGTCTGAAGTTACTATTCATGTCCATGTGTTTATAAGCAATTGAACATTGAATAAAGTTTTTAAAAATCTGATTAGAAACTATCTTGATTCATTCAGATTAAAAATAGATATTTATTTTCACAATAAAACCTTCACTTTTGTTGACATGACACTCCATCGTCTGTTCTTGACTTTATTTTTTTACTGCACTGACATACAAGCTATTTGTATCCATTGAGTCGATTGCAGTAATTGTTTAACACAACAAAAACAAAAAACACATAAAATTACAATTACTGGACAACTTCGCTTTCATCTTCGACTACATTTCCCACAATGCACCGGGCGCTCAGCGGAAGACACTACGTGTTCGCTCTCCGAGATCCCAGTTCAGGAAGCGTCAACAAACAGGAACCAGAGTTGGTGCTTTCTCCTGTGAAGGAGTGCAGCAAAAATCTGGTAAATATCCTCAGACACGGAGCGATTTAGTTATTTATCTGTCTCTCGATGCCTTTTATATTAAATCTGTCTTGAATGAGACTAAATAGGCCTTTGTATCTTCTGAAACTAGCTAGCAGCATGCTAACTGTGTCAGCTAGCGTCAAATAACTTTAAAAAATAACCTACACCAGTGTTTACAGGGAAAACCCCTCCTCAATATATGTTATGTCTGCTCAGTGTGTCATTGGTTTATATATGAACCAACAGTTAGCATAGCTTGGTCAGTGGGTAGCTTAGCTTTGCAGTAACACGGTGTGTTTATGTGCTGTCACCATTTCTAATGACTAATCAGTGATAGAACACACAAGGTTTCATATGATACACATGTAAATATGTGTGTTATTAACACAGAACTGTGTGTGTTGTTGTAGATATGATGTAACTAAGGGTCAGCACCGGTCTGGAGTTAGCATGACAGGAAAGGTCCAGTTAAACAGTTTATTAAGTTTATTAGGTCACCATACTCCTCTCATACTGAGTGTTTTCTTAGTTTGACAAAATAATGAAGTTGAACTATAATAGCGGTTCATGATCCAATGATTATAAAGCCTAAAATGCACTGTTTTTGTTATTTGTCAGCTTAAAAGGTCTGTGTGGCAAAATAATTTGGCACATCAACTCAAGGTCCAAGTGCATGATCTGACCTAGTCTAAAAGACTTGTTCTTCTCAGCTACATTTTGAAATAACACAGATTCTTAATTAAAAGTTTGCCAGCTTAAAATGTTGAAGCAGGCAGTGTGAACATCCTGCTGTTCACCACACAGCTCAAGGCTCACTTTTAGACTGATAGTTTTTTTGCTGGAGCTCATCTAGAATATTGGAGTATTTCCACCTGTCTGTCCTCTCCCTCACCCTCTTGCACTTGAAATCAAATCTTCAGCACCATGTTGCCGACCACCGCGCCGCACAGCAACGGCGCCCCCGGCTCCAGAGACGCAGCGCGCCACACGGCGGGCGCCAAACGCTACAAGTACCTGAGGCGGCTGCTGCATTTTGGACAGATGGACTTTGATTTTGCCATGTGGCAGATGCTGTACTTGTTCACTTCGCCACAGAGGGTCTACCGCAACTTCCACTACAGGAAACAGACCAAGGACCAGTGGGCCAGGGACGACCCTGCGTTCCTGGTGCTGCTCAGCATCTGGCTGTGTGGTGAGTCTGACTGTGTAGATAGAAACACCTTAAAATGTATTTTCACACACAATTTGTCTTCCCTGTTTGGTTGTTTTTATTCATATAATGCATATGGTCTAATCCTGATGTTGTCTGTGTACAATGAGAACTAAACGCTCCCTGTGTTCGTCTGTAGTGTCAACATTAGGCTTTGGTCTGGTGCTGGACATGGGTGTCCTGGAAACTCTGAAACTGCTGCTCTGGGTGGTTTTTGTCGACTGTATAGGAGTTGGTCTGCTCATATCGACCCTCATGTGGTGAGTCGCAAGTTTGTCTGGTTTACTGTATGAAAATCATCTTCACGTTGTCTCTCGAGCTGTTGGAAAATTGAGCTCTAAGGTGGATTCTGTTCTACTTTTGTCTTTTCCAGGTTTATCAGCAACAAGTACCTTCTAAAGCAACCCAGCAGAAATTTAGATGTTGAGTGGGGCTACGCGTTTGATGTTCACCTCAATGCTTTCTACCCACTGTTACTCATCCTGCACTTTCTGCAGCTCTTCTTCATCAACCGTGAGTAGATTATCTCTCTGTGTGATTTTTAGCTGCATGTGTGAAAGGACATATTTCTGTTTAAGCTGTTAAATTATCTTTAAAATGTGCATTTAACATGTTTTATTAATCATTCCTATAAAATATCCAAGTGGAGAATAAAGCTTTGGTGCAAGACAAAAAACTAAATCAACACCAGACTTACACAGATGTAGTTTATCAGATGTTGTGTCTCTATTTGCAGTTTGTCGTTTTGTGTGTTTCAGATCTTGTGGTGATAAACTCAGAATGGTTCCTGGGATACTTTGTCGGCAACACTTTGTGGCTCATCGCCATCGGTTATTATCTCTACATCACCTTCTTAGGGTACAATGGTAAGCCCCATTCACCCATTCACCTTAACTGAGACATTAAAATGATTAATTATAAACCACTTGTTATTGAAACAGAATTAAAGTCGGTTAAACTGATCAAATGCTGTTCAAAGTAACTATATATCGACTATAATGTATTACTTATGTCAGTGCTTTCTTGGGTTTAAGGTTTTTGAGTGAAATAAATATGTCTGACGGGAAGTATTGGCTTCCCTTCATGTTGTCAAACTTTATATTCACCTTGGTGGCGCTACTCAAAATTAAGCTTTTTGATTGGTTGTAGTGATGATCACATAATATATTAGATTATGTTTCAGTCTGTCTTTGTATCTTCTTCTGTCTTTAACCCGTCATCGTGTGTCGTCCTCGCAGCCCTTCCCTTCCTGCAGAACACGGTGGTGCTGCTCTACCCCTTCGCTCTGCTCGGCCTCTTCTACGTCCTCTCCATCTCTCTGGGCTGGAACTTCACCCAGAGCCTCTGCTCATTCTACAAATTCAGAGTCAAGTAAAACCAGTTTGCCCTTCAAACTGGACACGAGACATCTTCATGCCGACAAGCCATCAAAATCAGTTTTGGGGACATCAAATTTATTTCCAGCGGCTGTCGGCCAACATCCGGTGGAGAGAGACTATGGAAACTGGGATCTCTAGGTTGAGGTGCGCTGACTCACACTTGATTTTCTGTTTGGATCTCATGATGACCTGCAGCTGAAGAGTGGAGTGTTTGGACTAGTTGCAGAAACAACGGGACAGAAGAGACGGATCTTTTATCGTTGTTCTTTTTGTATGATTTGTAAATAGTTCTCTGGCAGGTTGTAATATATACACAGTGTTGTTTCTGAAAAGTTGAAATTTGCTTTGTTTCTTTGAGTTTTGGTTAAAAAAAAAAAAACAGAACAAATTGAAATCCCGACTATGAATGGAGGAGAAGAAAGTGGAGGAATGTGGGATGAAAACTTTTTTTTCCTTTTCTTTTTCTCTTGAAGTGTACATTCCAGAGCACTTTCAATAAAAGGTTTTATTAATTTATGTGGATGTGGCTTTAATTCCTGGAGGAATAAACTCACCTTTAGGCAAATTGTAATTGCAGTTACATGCTATAGCCACACAGTGGCCTGGTTGTCCCTGCAATGGGTGACGACATGATCACAACCATGTGCTGGAATAACACTAATATTTATGTTTTATAATATACAATACAAGATTTGAATATCAGCCATTAGTGGAAATATATAATTAGATTTTATTATGACTCTTTTGTTTCTGTTTTCCATATATAAGAAGCATCAGTAGTATTTTTAAGCTTTCCAAAGAAAACATGAGAAATGTTGGTGTATTTGTTTTTAATCCACCAGTTTCCTGCCTTCCCTTCGTCATCTCTTTACTTCAGCGAGTTCATGAACATCTGCTTGAACCTCTCCAGGTCGACGTTCTGCATGATGACAGCCTTGTGCTTCTTGTTCAGCAGCTCCATGTAGTCCAGCACCATCATGCCTCGGGTGTATTTCCCCACCAGCTCCACTGTCACTGCAACCTGGGCGAGGAAGAGGAGAGAAGGAAGAAACATGGTTTGAGCTGGATGGAGATTTTAAAAGAAGAAGAAGAAGCAGGGGCCGCTCACCTCTTCACTCTCTGTTATAAATGTGTCATCGATGGCTGCAGCCATGGCGTAGCTGTCACAGGAGTTGAACCCTTTCCCTTCTGTGATCTCCTTCTGATAGTCGGCCGACTGAGCTTTCTGCAGACCATTAACCATGGTCAAAGTTATCAACAGAGTCAGATGATGGATGGAATAAAAGCAATTCCTGATATCATGCATTTCACAGCTCCCTATTCTTACCTTCATTGAGAGGCTGGTGATCTTCCTCATAAACGCAGCCTTCTCTGTGTTTTGGGACAGCCAGTTCTCACAGAAAGACTGACAGAGCAAATGTTTCAGGTGGTTAGTTTGGAAATTTCAGCTGCTAACAACTCAATATGGACTTTAACTGCAAATATACAGTATGTTTTAAATGTCTTCGCTAAATTTTTTTAAGTTTTAATGCATTGGCCGGGAAATGAAATCCATTTCTCTACCAGCAACCCACCAGTGTTCTTAAAAACCAAAAGAACCAGCAATGTTCACATTATTCTGTGCAGCCTCACCCACGGCAGACTGTTCCTGCAGCTGAACTCCCAGGGGGCGATGTAGGTGGGGCAGGTGTAGCGGTCCAGCACGATGTGGGCGGCCTCGGGGTCGGCCACAAAGTTGAACTCTCCGCACACTGTGGTGTTGCCCCTCGCTGCACACACAGACACACATTATGTAACAGAAGGGACAAACGCATGTATTTTTGTGTTTAATGTTATCAAAAGACTAACGTACAGTCTGTGTTTCCTCCCATGATGTAAAGAGCCTTGAGTTTCTTGGGGAGGGAGGGGTCCAGTTGCACTGCGACGGCCAAGTTGGTGAGGGGGGCCGTGGCCACCAGGGTCACCTGTTCACAGAGCAATGACACAGAAATACACACTTTTTCTTGTCCTTAGAACAGGAAGAAGTATTTCAGGCTAGTGAATGAAATCTTCGGTGTGTGTCCTACCTCTCCAGGGTTTTGATTAATGATCTTGACCATGGCAGGTATGCCTCTTTTCTTCTGCAGCAGCTCCAGGCCGGGGGCGTCCGGGTCCGGGGCGTCGCCCATGCCGTCCTTGCCGTGGTAGTCTCCAGCGTGGCGCCGGTTGGCCAGCAGGGGCCCTGAGCATCCTCGGTACACTGGGATCTGAATGTGATGGTTGTGTAGGGATGTGTCACTCTCTCACTTAGATCCAACCTTCACTATAATAATGATAAATAATAACTTACATCCAGTCTGTTGCAGGCTTTCAGGACGCGCAGTGTGTTCGTGAGGACGTTCTCCAGTGGCGTATTGCCATAGCAGCAGGTGATCCCCAAAATCTCCACATCAGGGGCCGCCAGGGCCACCATGATGGCCTGAGCATCATCCACCCCCGTGTCCGCGTCGATGAACAGCTTTTTTTTCATGCTACGCTCAAACAAAAGTCAGTAAGTTCCATGGTAAATCCTCAAATCCAATTTTCATTGAGGAAACTTAAAATATAAACAAATCTGAACGGAGTTTGTTCAATAATGATACATCAGCAGCTCTTCTGCTTCAGGAAGCTAGGGATGGGGGTTAATGTCTACACTTAAGTTTGGTGTCAGTTCTACGCAGACAACACGTTTATAGGCTTTGTTTTTTCTCTCCATGAAAACCATCAAATCTCTTAGAACCACCACGTGTGGCGTCAGGGGGCTCTGTTGCTTAGCAAAAGTTACACAGTGTTGCTTAAAACACTTATTAAATGTTAAGAAACATCAATTAAAAAAAATCGAATCTACGCAACATGAATATGTTTAGGTGAAATCAAAATTCAGATACGTTAAAATGAAAGATATTCCCTCTTGAATATGAAAATAATTAAAAACTAATGATTATTCTACTAAGAAAATGTAAAGAGTCTAACCTTGGGATTGAGCGAAGTCTCCTGTTTGCTTTCTGATGATGAGCCGCAGCTGCTGTGAGCTTTTATCTGATCTGCAGCCTTTTAATAGCACGGAGGAGTTTCTTATGACAGAGGAGAAACACTCTGGCCAGGGTACATTTCCACAGAGAGGCTGTAGAAATGAGCTAAAAGAAGGCGTTGGTTGGAGGAATGACTTGGAAAGAACTGTGATGGGGTGGCAGTGAACAGGTGAACAGTGGCGTATATACGATTTTAGAGCTGATATCCTCGCTCTTGGAATTCCTTGCAGTTTCAAATTCAAAGAAAACTTTTATTATGTATCATTTTTTGTTATAAAAGCTTAATAATTAAAATACAGCTACTTTAGAAACATGCAACAAAAATATTTAAGGCGTCATCAGGAAAAAGTTCAAACTAAAAAAGTTCTCTCTGTTGACCTGAGAAGTAAAACTTGTGCTGGAATACAGAAGCATGGGAACAAAGGGTCTCGAAAAAACATCTGTAAAGCATCTGGCTTGGATAAAAACCTCATGTGACTTCTGGTTTTCATGCTTGCATAACATATTTCGCAATCGACATTGCTGCATTTCTTTGGTAATAGCTAGGATTCAAACCAGCTTCCTCCAGCCAAACAAGCTTTCCAATGCAACCAATCCTCTACACCTCCAAGTCAACTTTGCATTGAGTAATCTTAACATTGAGCTTTTTACCTCGGGTGTTGAACCTAAAAACTTGAACCCGTGTCCTCAGAGTTCCCAAGCTGTTCTCTTTCCACCTGAGCTACAGTTCTTGGTACATCTTAAACATCTTTATTCTATGAATTTGATTGTTTGCATTGGGTGTAGGATTGTAAATGTGATGTATTCCAACAAGAATTGAACTCCGGTCTGCAGAAGTACCAGTCCTCCATCAACAGCCTGAGCTATTTGAGCAGATCTGCTTGAACTCGCACTCGTGAAGTTCTCAAATCTCTTTGATTTGTGGGTTAAACTTCATAAATCAGAGTCTTATAAGATTTGAACTCACTGTTCACTGTTTCCAAACACTTCTATCCACCTGAGCTATTTGTTCACATGGCTTTATCCACTTTCTTTAAGCTTCTGAGTGTTTTCATTGGATATTGTGGCTTTAAAATTCACATGATTTAAAGTCCCATCCCAATTGAAAAAAAAGTTTAGTATTTATTTCATGCAAGGGTTTCTACAGCATTTTTTATTGGACGGTGTAAAATGGAAAGCGACAAGTTGAACCAAACCTGCAGCCAGTGCTGGAGAACTGAAGCACAGGGTCATAGGTTCTACCAGGTGAGCTATAGGGCCACAAGCTAACGTTTGTCCATCCTGCACAAATCTGGAAATGTGTATTAAGGTGCCCTGATCTTCCCCCATCCAGCCACAAGAGGTCAGCCTCTGAGAGATAATAGTCTTTTAAGGAAGAATGCAATAAATCCAGTATATTTTGTGTTTAATGGTCAGACACCGAAAAAAAAGTTGATATTTTTACGAGAAGAGCCATTTTTATTTATTTGGACCATTCCGATTCACTTGTTACAGCATCTTCCTACTTGAGAGAATCCATGAGCAGTTTCTTGAACTTCTCCAGGTCGATCGTCTTAATGATGGTGACCTTGTGTTTCTTCTTCAGCAACTCCATGTAGTCCAGCACCATCATGCCCCGGGTCTGGGTCCCCACCAGCTCAACTGTCACTGCCACCTGCATGAGGAACATGAGAATACCGTTGTGAGAAATTGATGTGAGCTGAGATAATTGGTCCAAATTCAAAGGCAGTGGCCCCTCGCCCACCTTCTCGCTGTCTGTTATGATTGTGTCGTCGAGGGCTGCAGCCATGGCGTAGCTGTCGCAGGAGTTGAAGCCTTTTCCTGCTGTGATCTCCTTTTGATAGTCGGCCGACCGAGCTTTCTGCAGAGGCAACAGTTTCTTTAAGCTTTTTAGTGTTCTCATTTGATATTGTGGCTTTAAAATTCAAATAGTCACACAGGATTTAAACCCACATCCTGATTGAAATCAAAGTTAATATTTATTGCATGCAAGAGTTTCTATGGCATTTTTGGATTTTTTGATTGGACGGTGTAAAATGTAAAGAGACATGTAGAACCAAGCCTGCAGCCAGTGCAGGAGGACTCAGGAACAGGTCTAAGGTTCTACAAGTGGAGCTGTAGGACAACAAGTGAATGCTTGTCCATCCTGCACAAATCTAAATGTGTCAGTGCATGATGTGTCATACTTTATTACTTGGTTGAGTTCCCTTCTGCCTGGAGGACCCCGCTGAGTCTGTGATAACCATTCTGAGATCACTGCATAGTTTCTACTTGTGCATACACGTGCAAAGGTTTTATAACCTTTCGGTCGAGGGCATCTAATCATCTCTCTCCTCATATCACTTACGTCCATCGAAAGCTTGGAAATCTTTTTCATGAAGGCGGCCTTCTTCGTGTCTTGGGCCAACCACTCGTCACAGAAAGACTGGGGGGGGGACACATATTCAAACAATGATTCTGTGATGTTAACACAAGAAGTGAAGGTTTAAAGCCCCTCCTCGGGTTGTTCTTCGCAGCCTCACCCACGGCAGACTGCTCCTGCAGCTGAACTCCCAGGTGGCGATGTAGGTGGGGCAGGTGTAGCGGTCCAGCACGATGTAGGCGGCCTCAGTATCGGCCACAAAGTTGAACTCTCCGCAATCAGTGGTGTTGCCCCTGGCTGCACACACACACAGACATAAAAAGCATACAGCAGGTTAAATATATATTTAAAAATATAGTGACAAATTACATACAGTCAGTGTTTCCTCCCATGATGTAGAGGGCCTTCAGCTTCTTATGAAAGTTGGGCGCCAGTTGTACTGCTACAGCCAGGTTAGTGAGGGGGGCCGTGGCCACCAGGGTCACCTGTACAGAAGCAGCCAAGTTAGACATGTTGCATCCTGTATCATGCTTTAATTGCTTTGTTACAGAATTCTCATAATAAAAGAAAATCCAGAATGTGTGTCTCACCTCTCCAGGGTTCTCGTTCACCATCTTGATCATGGCCTCCACAGCGTTCTGACCGTTCAGCAGATCCAGGCCCGGAGCATCCGGATCTGGGGCGTCGCCCAGCCCGTCCTTCCCGTGGTAATCTCCAGCGTTTTTTCTCGGGGCCAGCACGGGCTCTCCACAGCCGCGATACACCGGGATCTACAGGGTACGAGAGGTCATGCTTCACACAGGATCATGCACGAGTGAAATTCAGCCAACCAACCACGATGCATCCCACACAGTTTTCTTTCATACTTACATCCAGCTTGTCGCAGACTTTCAGGACGCGCAGTGTGTTCTTGAGCACGTTCTGCAGGGGCGTGTTGCCATTGCAGCAGGTGATGCCCAGGATCTTCACGTCAGGGTCCGCGAGGGCCATCATGATGGCCTGAGCATCATCCACCCCTGTGTCCACATCGATGATCAACTTCTTCATCCTATGACAAACATGTGGAGATAAGTGTAGTTGCATGAAACATTTTTACCGAGAGAAATGGAAGGCAATACCCTCAAGCTACATAGTTTTAAGTGCAACTCATTTTAATTCCCGTAATGTGAATGGTTCCGGTTTTTGGGCTGACTCTAGAGTCAAATTGAGTTTTCTTGACTCACCCGCTGAGTGGATCCAAACAAGGTTTCTTCTGCTTGAGGAGGAGGTGGTGGGTGATGACTGCTCCAAACTGAAGAGCTGCCTTATAAAGACCAGAGAGGTGTTGGCTATGCAAATGAAGCAGAAAAAGGAACAAGCGCTACAGATTTGACAAGCATCCAAACTGGTTTTAATCTGACGCATTGAGTTAAATGCACTTTTCTGCAGAAATGTATCATGACCAGACAAACACGAAAGTCTATAGGTACTATTGGAAAAACGCAACAGGAAGCCTGCTATTTTGTATTTAGTGGCCATTTTGGCCATATTCCACATTTTTGTTGTATTTGTCGTTATGCCTTTTAAGTGATGATATCTTCTTATTGCACATTGTATATCACATATAATGATTTCATAACTTCCTTTGTCATTATTTTGATAAACAAAGTCATTTCGAGTTATGTTTTGAACCAAAAAATGTTTATTTAATTATTTGTAGACACTAAATCATTAGATTTGATTGGTAAATCATTTCTTATCAGTTCCATGGAAATCAAGATAAGCAACACCTTTGACACACCTACATGTTAATCATAAACGATGTCAACCATTACAAAATCCTCCCATTGTTCTGTCACGGAAGAGTGTGGAGGTGGAGGTGAAGGTGGAGTTGTGCTCTCCCTGCCTACGGCTCTCCATGTGTGCACCAGAACAGAGCCACACCACAAAGACTGTTTGAATGACAAACATATATATTTTTATTGTTAGTAGTAGTAATTATAATTACTGACTGACAGTGGGAGGCCCTATTGAAATTGTAATTATTATTATTATTATCTCATTTTCTCATTTTCGTCCGCTTATCCGGGGTCGGGTCGCGGGGGGAGCAGCTCAAGCAGGGGGCCCCAGACTTCCCTTTCCCGGGCCACATTGACCAACTCTGACGGGGGGATCCCGAGGCGTTCCCAGGCCAGTGTTGAGATATAATCTCTCCACCTAGTCCTGGGTCTTCCCCGAGGTCTCCTCCCCACTGGACGTGCCTGAAACACCTCCCAAGGAAGGCGCCCAGTGGGCATCCTTACCAGATGCCCGAACCACCTCAGCTGACTCCTTTCTAAGTAAAGGAGCAGCGGCTCTAATCCGAGTTCCTCACGGATGGCTGAGCTTCTCACCCTATCCCTAAGGGAGACGCCAGCCACCCTTCTGAGAAAACTCATCTCGGCCGCTTGTACCCGCGATCTCGTCCTTTCGGTCATCACCCAGCCCTCATGACCATAGGTTAGGATAGGAACGAAGATCGACCGGTAGATCGAGAGCTTTGCCTTGCGGCTCAGCTCTCTTTTTGTTACAACAGTGCGGTAAAGCGAACGCAATACCGCCCCCGCTGCTCCGATTCTCCGGCCAATCTCACGCTCCATAGTACCCTCACTCGCGAACAAGACCCCGAGGTACTTGAACTCCTTCACTTGGGCTAAGGACTCATTTCCTACCCGGAGTAAGCAATCCATCGGTTTCCTGCTAAGAGTCATGGCCTCAGATTTAGCGGTGCTGATCCTCATCCCAGCCGCTTCACACTTGGCCGCCAGCCGATCCAGTGAGTGCTGAAGGTCACAGGCCGATGATCCAATGAGGACCACGTCATCTGCAAAAAGCAGTGACGAGATCCTCAGACCACCGAACTGCAACCCCTCCCCACCACGACTACGCCTCGATATCCTGTCCATGTATATCACAAACAGGATTGGTGACAAGATGCAGCCCTGGCGGAGACCAGCTCCCACTGAGAACGAAACTGACTGGCTGCCGAGGACGCGAACACAGCTCTCGCTTTGGGAGTACAGGGATTGGATGGCCCTGAGGATAGACCCCCTTACCCCACCATACTCCCGCAGCACCTCCCACAGTTTCTCCCGGGGGACCCGGTCATACGCCTTCTCCAGATCCACAAAACACATGTAGACCGGATGGGCATACTCCCAGGCCCCCTCCAGGATCCTTGCGAGAGTGAAGAGCTGGTCCGTAGTTCCACGTCCGGGGCGAAAACCGCATTGTTCCTCTTCAATCTGAGGTTCGACGATCGGCCGAACCCTCCTTTCCAGCACCTTGGAGTAGACTTTACCAGGGAGGCTGAGAAGTGTGATACCCCGGTAATTGGCACACACTCTCTGGTCCCCCTTTTTGAACAGGGGAACCACCACCCCGGTTTGCCACTCCTTTGGCACTGTACCCGACTCCCACGCGATGTTGAATAGGCGTGTCAACCATGACAGCCCCTCAACACCCAGAGCCTTTAGCATTTCTGGCTGGATCTCATCAATCCCTGGGGCTTTGCCACTGCGGAGATGTTTGACTACCTCAGTGACCTCCACCAGGGAAATTGACGACGAAACACCATCAACCTCGAGCTCTGCCTCCAACATAGTGTTATTCGGATTCAGGAGTTCCTCAAAGTGTTCCTTCCAACGTCCGACGACCTCCTCAGTTGAGGTCAACAGAGTCCCATCCTTACTGTACACAGCTTGGATGGTTCCCCGTTTCCCCCTCCTGAGGTGCCGGATAGTCTTCCAGAAACACTTTGGTGCCGACCGAAAGTCCTTCTCCATGGCCTCTCCGAACTTCTCCCACACCCGCTGCTTAGCCTCCGACACGGCAGCAGCTGCAGCCCTTCGGGCCTGTCGGCACCCTGCAACCGAGTCAGGAGTCCTCCAGGATATCATATCCCGGAAGGCCTCCTTCTTCAATCGGACGGCTTCCCTGACCAACGGTGTCCACCACGGTGTCCGAGGGTTACCGCCCCTTGAGGAGCCTAAGACCCTGAGGCCACAGCTAGCCGCCGCAGCTTCAGCAATGGAGGCTTTGAACACCGCCCACTCCGGCTCAATGCCCCCAACCTCCACAGGAATGCCAGAAAAACTCCGCCGGAGGTGTGAGTTGAAGATACCTAGGACGGGGGCCTCCTCCAGACGTTCCCAGTTCACCCGCACTACTCGTTTGGGCTTACCAGGTCTATCCGGAAATTTCCCCCATTCCCTGATCCAACTCACAACCAGATGGTGGTCGGTTGACAGTTCCGCCCCTCTCTTTACCCGAGTGTCCAAAACATGCGGCCTCAGATCAGATGACACGATCACAAAATCGATCATTGATCTTCGGCCTAGGGTACTCTGGTACCAGGTACACTTATGAGCACCCTTATGTTCGAACATGGTGTTTGTTATGGATAATCCATGACTAGCACAGACGTCCAATAACAAACGACCGCTCGGGTTCAGATCAGGGAGGCCGTTCCTCCCCACCACGCCTCTCCAGGTGTCTCCATCGTTGCCCACGTGGGCGTTGAAGTCACCCAGCAGAACTACGGAGTCCCCTACTGGAGCCCCATACAGGACTCCATTCAGGGTCTCCAAGAAGGCCGAGTACTCTGAGCTGCTGTTTGGTGCATACGCACAAACAACAGTCAGAGTTTTCCCCCCTACAACCCTTAGGCGCAGGGAGGCGACCCTCTCGTCTACCGGGGTAAACTCCAACACCGCGGAGCTCAGCCGGGGATTTATGAGTATCCCCACACCCGCCCGGCGCCTCACGCCCTTGGCAACTCCGGAGAAGAATAGAGTCCAACCCTTATCCAGGAGTACGGTACCAGAGCTGAGACTGTGCGTGGAGGTAAGCCCCACCAGATCTAACTGATAGCGCTCCACCTCCCTCACAAGCTCCGGTTCCTTTCCCCACAGCGAGGTGACGTTCCACGTCCCCAGAGCCAGCTTCTGCCGCCCGGGTCTGGTCCGTCGAGACCCCTGACCTTCGCTGCCACCCATGTGGCTGCGCACCCGACCCCGACGGGTCTTCCCACAGGTGGTGGGCCCATGAGATGAAGAGAGGGGGGGTGCCACGTAGTTTGTTCGGGCTGTGCCCGACCAGGCTCCGTGGCAAACCCGGCCACCAGGCGCTCGCCATCGAGCCCTCCGTCTGGGCCTAGCTCCAGACGGGGGCCCCGGGCTTCCTCCGGGCCGGGTCACATCTCCTCTTTTTCCGATATTCATTGAGGATTTTTGAACCATTCTTAGTCTGGCCCCTCACCTGAGACCACTCTGCCATGAGAGACCCTACCAGGAGCACAAGGCTCCAGACAACACAGCCCTCAGGTTCACAGGGACACGCAAACCTCTCCACCACGATAAGGTGACGGTTCCAGGAGAGGTATTATTATTATAATTATTATTATTATTATTATTCAGGCAAATTAATTGGCTTTTTTAGGGCTTTAACATGCTCAAATTCTTAGAAAGAAAGTTAGAAAGTAGTGAAAATGTACGTATTCTAGAGGAATTTTCAATGGGCGTCGCAAAATGTCTCAATGGTGCCCCCCAAGACCCCCGGAACGTGTTCACATTGACCGATCTTCACAAAAATCGATATACAGATGTATCATGAGCAGACAAACAAAAAAAGTCTAGGTGCAATTTGAAAAACGCAACAAGAAGCCTGCTAATTTGCATTTAGTGCCCATTTTGGCCATATTCCACATTTTTTTTGTATTTGTCGTTATGCCTTTTACGTTATGATATCTTCTTATTGCACATTGTACATCACCTATAATGATTTCATAACTTACTTTGTCATTATTTTGATAAACAAAGTCATTTCGAGTTATGTTTTGAACAAAAAATTATTTATTTCATTATTTGTAGATACTACATCATTAGATTTGATTGGTAAATCATTTCATATTCAGTTCCATGGAAATCAAGATAAGCAACACCTTTGACACACCTACATGTTAATCAAAAACGATGTCAACCATTACAAAATCCTCCCATTGTTCTGTCACGGAAGAGTGTGGAGGTGGAGGTGAAGGTGGAGTTGTGCTCTCCCTGCCTACGGCTCTCCATGTGTGCACCAGAACAGAGCCACACCACAAATACTGTTTGAATGACAAACATATATATTTTTATTGTTAGTAGTAGTAATTATAATTACGGACTGACAGTGGGAGGCCCTATTGAAATTGTAATTACTATTATTATTATTATTATTATTATTTTATTATTCAGGCAAATTAATTGGCTTTTTTAGGGCTTTAACATGCTCAAATTCTTACAAAAATTTGCAGAAAGTTAGAAAGTCGTGAAAATGTACGTATTCTAGAGGAATTTTCAATGGGCGTCGCAAAATGTCTCAATGGTGCCCCCCAAGACCCCCGGAACGTGTTCACATTGACCGATCTTCACAAAAATCGATATACAGATGTATCATGAGCAGACAAACAAAAAAGTCTATAGGTGCAATTGGAAAAACGCAACAGGAAGCCTGCTATTTTGCATTTAGTGGCCATTTTGGCCATATTCCACATTTTTTTTGTGTTTGTCGTTATGCCTTTTACGTTATGATATCTTCTTATTGCACATTGTATATCACCTATAATGATTTCATAACTTCCTTTGTCATTATTTTGATAAACAAAGTCATTTCGAGTTATGTTTTGAACAAAAATTTTTTTTAGATATTACATCATTAGATTTGATTGGTAAATCATTTCTTATCAGTTCCATGGAAATCAAGATAAGCAACACCTTTGACACACCTACATGTTAATCATAAACGATGTCAACCATTACAAAATCCTCCCATTGTTCTCAGATGTTCTGACACGGAAGAGTGTGGAGGTGAAGGTGGAGGTGGAGGTGTGCTCTCCCTGCCTCAGGCTCTCCATGTGTGCACCAGAACAGAGCCACACCACAAATACTGTTTGAATGATAATCATATATATTATTATTATTATTATTATTATTATTATTATTATTATTATTATTAGGGCCAGAGCACTTCCGGTGGGAGGCCCTATTGAAATTGAAAGAATTATTCTTATTAGGCCCCGAGCACCGAAATCGGTGGGAGGCCCTATTGAAATTGAAATGATTATTATTATTATTATTATTATTAGGGCCCGAGCACCTCCGGCGGGAGGCCCTATTGAAATTGCAAGGATTATTATGAGCGTAGTAAATGGGCTTTTTT
Organism: Pleuronectes platessa; assembly: GCF_947347685.1. Classification (NCBI taxonomy): domain Eukaryota; kingdom Metazoa; phylum Chordata; class Actinopteri; order Pleuronectiformes; family Pleuronectidae; genus Pleuronectes; species Pleuronectes platessa. The sequence goes on from NC_070649.1 coordinate 4,530,504, forward strand.
AAGGCTTCAACGTGCTCAAAAAGTTTCTAAAGTTTGCAGTAAATTAGAAATTGGTGAACATTTACGTATTCTGGAGTATTTGGAAATGGGCGCTGCAAAATAGCTCAACAGCGCCACATACGGAAAAGCCCCTCATTTAGCATTCACTGATCCTCACGAAATGAGGATAATTGTGTATACAAACCAGATGCACAAAAAAGCCTCAAGGAGCATTATGAAAAACCCAACGGGAAGCTCGCCATTTTAGATTTAGTGGCCATTTTGGCCATATTCTACATTTTGACTTTGATGTACGAAAGTTATTAAAAGATTGATCATTCATCACACCGTGTGACCGTGGCGTGGCGTCAAAGTTTAATTACAAGCCATTAAAAAAGGATATTCTGGACCATGAATCCTTTGTCGCTGAGCCCTAAACAAACAACTCCGCTCCTGCAGTGTCAGTGTTCAAAGATCGAAGGAATCTTTATGTCTTGCAAAGGTGACTTCTCTCTCTCTCTCTCTTTCTCTCTCTCAGAATTGGACATTTCCTCAAACCTTGTAAACATTGAGGTACGGCGAAGGTTCATCCTTCGCCAATGGGGATGATGTTGTCATAGCTCCACTATGCATTGTCCTATCACCATCAAACTTCTGTCTCATGATCAGAGTCCTAGCCTGAACAGCTCTATGTGTCAATATTTCCTCAGTCATTTTTTTTTTTTCAGGCAAAAGGATGCAACGCTTCAAAATGCATTTGCTCGGGCCCACTCAGTGCTGCTTTGCAGTCCTAATAATTGTATTTATTATTAAATTGTTTTTTGTTGAGACGGAATCATGTGTCACAGAAAAGCTGTTCTGGGTTATAAATAAATCAAAACATGCATGTTGCATTGGCTTGTCATTAGCTGAGCAGGTCATTACTGAGCTAACAATTGTGTTAATATTCGGATAAATAATAATATCCCAATGCATGCAATTTATTTTGAATAGCTAGTTGTATGTTGTGATTGTTTTTTACAAACTCAGGTCATCTTTAAATCAGAATCTTTGTATTTGCTCTGTCAGTCAGCTGTATGTGTAGATGACTGTCTGTTGGTTGGGTAGCATAGGGAATGGAATATGGTGTGTGTCTGGGGGGGTCTAAATCTTTCCCAATTCCCTCACCATGGCTTTAAATATCTTCCTCAACGTGTGGGTGTCAACTGTTGGAATGACTGACAGACAAGCAGTGTGCTGTCAAGATTTTGATTAGTTGATCTTGTTTTTACCTTTTTCTATTGCTGTGATTTTCACATTGGTTTTAAATAGTTTCTTATTGTTTGTCGTACGTCTTTCCTATTTTGGCCTTTTGATTGTAAACCAAGGTCACTATAGGTGCTATATACTTAAAGTATATTATCATTACCACAATCTTAAATAGGAATTTACCGTGAGGACAGTTTTTCATGTCAAGAATTTACATAAACTGCCTAGATGGTAATTAAATATGATTATGCTTCTTCGATAATGTTACATTTTACACATGCGTCTGTATTACGTTAAATGCAGATTCTAACTGACAATCATTAATCCTCACATCTTGTTGTTAATCTATAAAGCTTTAGTGTTGATATTTAAAACAACCTCACCTCTGTGCTCTCATTAAAAGTGTTAAAGTTTATGCAATGTCCATTAGTCCTTCCATGTACTACGGTGGCTATAAAAATAACAATGTTCAGTGTTTATTGCTATACAACATTAAATCTAAATAGATTTAGTGTGATCATTTTATCTACTCTACACAGACAAATGTCAAAAAGAAAGCAGATCTCTACAAATTGAATTATTTTTAATACAATCAGGCCAACAGACCCAACTATAGTTTTACTTTTGTACTTGTGTGTCTGTTTACTTGATGAGTTACTGTTCAGTACTTCCAGGGTTGAGCAAATATTGATATATTCTGCTGTTGGCAATAGGAACAACTAGTGCGGCACTGTGGTGATGCTGGTTGCAGCTTTCTCTGTGTAACTGTAAAAGTGAAGCTGCGGGACCTGTTTATTCAAAGTTTAGTGAAGCTCCACTAAATACCCAGAGCCCCGACCCGGAGAATCAATAGATACAGAGTGGTAGTCTCCTGTTTATTCAAAGTTTTTGAATAGTGAAGGTGTCCAAAGGCACACTTTGGTTTCTGTTTGGGCCACGGGCTGTACATTTAATATCTACGCTGTAATTTTTCTTCTTTCCACTCTGCACGGTACATTTCAAATACTTATAAATTGCTGTGGGCATTTGTATGGCTCCCCACAAAAGGGCGAGGTTAAGTACACGCAGAGCTTCTCTGGTCACATCTGCTCAGAGATCAGCGGCTTCATGATCAGAGCAAAGGCTGCAGGTGGTTGTTACCGAGCTGGAGTTTCTGTTTCCTCCTTCTCCTCTCGGCTCGCTCCTTGTGCTCAGTAGAACACGTGACGCTCACAGTCAGGACTACTGACACCTAAATCATCCCAATAAAAAATAACCTTAACTAACCCTCTGAACTTGAACTTGTTCATTTTAAGTGTGAACTGGCTCTGGAGGTCACGTGGAAAATGATCAAAAGACTCGTACCCGGCAGATGAACGAATCGTTCACCTCCCGACGTTGTCTTCAGATCAGTGTTTCGTTCTTCTGCCAACAGAGTCTTCGGATCAGTGATTCGTTCATCTGCCGGATACGAGTCTTTGGATCCTTTTTCACGTGACCTGCATCAGCCTATGCAACAGTCCCGATGCGCGGCCACGAGAAAATGAACGAATCTCTCTTTGAGAGGACTCGTTACTCCCGAGTCCTTGTAAGGATTCGTTGAAAACGAACGAATCGTTCACGACCGACACATCACTAGTGGATGATAGGAGTGTCGGAGTTACAACAAGAAGTGTGTCGTGTTCGCTGGACTTTAATAAAGTTACACATAAAGAGAGAAGTTTCCTGTCGTCTATAAGCGGGGACGCTGAAATATGAACGTGTTCACCGTTCAAATTCATTATTTGTCATTGAGTTGCGTTCAGTTCACCGTTCTTGTGCTTCTTCTTCAGCAGCTCCAAGTGGTCCAGCACCATCATGCCTCGGGTGTGGGTCCCCTGCAGCTCCACCGTCACTGCCACCTGCACAAGGAAAGATAAGCTATGTTGAATACAGAAACGTCTGCTTCATACTTAAACCACTTTTGGAATTTGTTTGATAAAAAAATTGGCTAAATAGTGTAATGGCAAAAGAAAAAGGTGTAAAAGGTCACCCTTTCGCTTTCTGTCAGCAGAGTGTCGTCGAGAGCTGCAGCCACTGCGTAGGTGTCACAGGAGTTAAACTCAGTTCCTGACACCAGCTCCTTTTGATACCGCTCCGTCTGGACCATCTGCGATTCAACACAAAGACTTAACAACAGATATACAGTGTGTTACATTTATTCTGAATTCTTGTTTGGGACACTCTCGTACGTAGGTTTAGGTGCGCTGACTCACACTTGATTTTCTGTTTGGATCTCATGATGACCTGCAGCTGAAGAGTGGAGTGTTTGGACTAGTTGCAGAAACAACGGGACAGAAGAGACGGAGCTTTAATCGTTGTTCTTTTTTGTATGATTTGTAAATAGTTCTCTGGCAGGTTGTAATATATACACGGAGCGTTGTTTCTGAAATGGAGAAATTAGCTTTGTTTCATTGGGTTTTGGTAAAAAAAAAAAAAAAAATGAACAAAATGAAAACTTGATTATTGAATGGAGGAGAGGAAAGTGGAGGAATCTGGGATGCAAACTTTTTTTCCTTTTCTTTTTCTCTTGAAGTGTACATTCCAGAGCACTTTCTATAAAAGGTTTTATTAATTTAAGTGGATGTGGCTTTAATTCCTGGAGGAATAAACTCACCTTTAGGGAGAGTGTAATTGCAGTTATATGCTATTGCCACACAGTGGCACTGTTGTCCCTGCAATGGGTGATGACATGATAACAATCATCTGCTGGAATAACACTAATATTTATGTTTTATAATATACAATACAAGTTTTGAATATCAGCCATTAGTGGAATGTATCATTAGATTTTATTATGACTCTATTGTTTCTGTTTTCCGTATATAAGAAGCATCAGTAGTATTTTAAGCTTTCCAAAGAAAACATGAGAAATGTTGGTGTATTTGTTTTTAATCCACCAGTTTCCTGCCTTCCCCTCGTCACACCATCTCTTTACTTCAGCGAGTTCATGAACATCTGCCTGAACTTCTCCAGGTCGACGTTCTGCATTAGGACAGCCTTGTGCTTCTTGTTCAGCAGCTCCATGTAGTCCAGTAAAACTTGTGCTGGAATACAGAAGCATGGGAACAAAGGGTCTCGAAAAAACATCTGTAAATCATCTGGCTTGAATAAAAACCTCATGTGACATCTGGTTTTCATGCTTGCATAAAATATTTCGCAATCGACATTGCTGCATTTCTTTGGTAATAGCTAGGATTCAAGACAGCTTCCTCCAGCCAACACAAGCTTGTCAATGCAAACCAATCCTCTACACCTCCAAGTCAACTTGGCATTGAGTAATCTTAACATTGAGCTTTTTACCTCGGGTGTTGAACATAAAAACTTGAACCCGTGTCCTCAGAGTTCCCAGCTCAGCTGTTCTCTTTCCACCTGAGCTACAGTTCTTGGTACATCTTAAACATCTTTATTCTATGAATTTGGGTGTTTGCATTGGGTGTAGGATTGTAAATGTGATGAATTCCAACAAGAATTGAACTCCGGTCTGCAGAAGTACCAGTCGTCCATCAACAGCCTGAGCTATTTGAGCAGATCTGCTTGAACTCGCACTCGTGAAGTTTTCAAATCTCTTTGATTTGTGAGTTAAACTTCATAAATCAGAGTCTTATAAGATTTGAATTTGTGTCCTAAATCTTTCCAAACACTTCTATCCACCTGAGCTATTTTCTCAGATGGCTTTATCCAGTTTGAGTGTTTTCATTTGATATTTCGGCTTTAAAATTCAAATAGTCACACAAGATTTAAACTCACATCTCGATTGAAAAAATAGTTAAGTATTTATTTCATGTAAGGTTTTCTACGGCATTTTCGATTGGACGGTGTAAAATGGAAAGCGACATGTTGAACCAAACCTGCAGCCAGTGCAGGAGAACTGAAGCACAGGGTCACAGGTTCTACCAGGTGAGCTATAGGGCCACAAGCAAACGTTTGTCCATCCTGCATAAATCTGGAATTCTGTATTAAGGTGCCCTGATCTTCCCCCATCCAGCCACAAGAGGTCAGCCTCTGAGAGATAATAGTCTTTTAAGGAAGAATGGAATAAATCCAGTATATTTTGTGTTTAATGGTCAGACACTGAAAAAAAAGTTGATATTTTTACGAGAAGAGCCATTTTATTTATTTGGACCATTCCGATTCACTTGTTACAGCATCTTCCTACTTGAGAGAATCTATGAGCATTTTCTTGAACTTCTCCAGGTCGATCTTCTTAATGATGGTGACCTTGTGTTTCTTCTTCAGCAACTCCATGTAGTCCAGCACCATCATGCCCCGGGTCTGGGTCCCCACCACCTCAACTGTCACTGCCACCTGCATGAGGAACATGAGAATACCGTTGTGAGAAATTGATGTGAGCTGAGATAATTGGTCCAAATTCAAAGGCAGTGGCCCCTCGCCCACCTTCTCGCTGTCTGTTATGATTGTGTCGTCGAGGGCTGCAGCCATGGCGTAGGTGTCGCAGGAGTTGAAGCCTTTTCCTGCTGTGATCTCCTTTTGATAGTCGGCCGACCGAGCTTTCTGCAGAGGCAACAGTTTCTTTAAGCTTTTGAGTGTTTTCATTTGATATTGTGGCTTTGAATTCAAATAGTCACACAAGATTTAAACTCACATCCTGATTGAAATCAAAGTTAATATTTATTGCATGCAAGAGTTTCTATGGCGTTTTGGGATTTTTTGATTGGACGGTGTAAAATGTAAAGAGACATGTAGAACCAAGCCTGCAGCCAGTGCAGGAGGACTCAGGAACAGGTCTAAGGTTCTACAAGTGGAGCTGTAGGACAACAAGTGAATGCTTGTCCATCCTGCACAAATCTAAATGTGTGTGTGCATGATGTGTCAAACTTTATTACTTGGTTGAGTTCCCAACTGCTTGGAGGGCCCAGCTGAGAGCGTGATTAGGACTCTGCATAGTTTATACATGTGCATACACGTGCAAAGGTTTTATAACCTTTCGGTCGAGGGCATCTAATCATCTCTCTCCTCATATCACTTACGTCCATCGAAAGCTTGGAAATCTTTTTCATGAAGGCGGCCTTCTTCGTGTCTTGGGCCAACCACTCGTCACAGAAAGACTGGGGGGGGGGGACACATATTCAAACAATGATTTTGTTATGTTGACACAAGTAGTGAACGGTTAAAGCCCCTCGTCAGGTTGTTCTTCGCAGCCTCACCCACGGCAGACTGCTCCTGCAGCTGAACTCCCAGGTGGCGATGTAGGTGGGGCAGGTGTAGCGATCCAGCACGATGTAGGCGGCCTCAGTATCGGCCACAAAGTTGAACTCTCCGCACGCAGTGGTGTTGCCCCTTGCTGCAAACACAGACAGACATGAAAAAAAATGTAGCATACATCAGATTAAATGTATATTTTAAAATGTAATAAAACAAACTTCACAGCAATGATGATGCCTTTCGTAAAACATGGGAACCCTTTCTGTCATATGTTGGTCTGAATGTTTCCACCATTGTCACAAGAGGGTTTGTATCATAGATCAGAATGCTCTGCCTCAAAAGAGGCACTCTGTTTTACCATTTAATTGATTTACTTTTATTTCTGTATACTATTTTACTTATGTTTTTAATTTTGTCTTACTTGTATAGGACGTGACCCCTGAATCTTCTGCCTGTATTGATTTGAATATGTGTGTGAGCCAAATGTTTGTCTTGTTTTTGTTTTGTTTTGTGTTGTATTACCTGTTGGAAAACTAATAAACATATATATAAAAAAAATATATATATAATAAAACAATTACATACAGTCAGTGTTTCCTCCCATGATGTAGAGGGCCTTCAGCTTCTCATGAAAGTTGGGCGCCAGTTGTACTGCTACCGCCAGGTTAGTGAGGGGGCCTGTGGCCACCAGGGTCACCTGTACAGAAGCAGCCAAGTTAGACATGTTGCATCCTGTATCATGTTTAAATTGCTTTATTGCAGAAACTGGTGACAAGAAAAGATTTTTGAGCTGATACGTAAACCACTAGAGTATTTGATTAAATCAGGATTTCTATAATAAAAGAAAATCCAGAATGTGTGTCTCACCTCTCCAGGGTTCTCTTTCACCATCTTGATCATGGCCTTCACAGCATTCCGACCGTGTAGCAGATCCAGGCCCGGAGCATCCGGATCTGGGGCGTCGCCCAGCCCGTCCTTCCCGTGGTAATCTCCAGCGTTTCTTCTAGGGGCCAGCACGGGCTCTCCACAGCCGCGATACACCGGGATCTACAGGGTACGAGAGGTCATGCTTCACACAGGATCATGCACGAGTGAAATTCAGCCAACCAACCACGATGGCTCCCACACAGTCTTTCATACTTACATCCAGCTTGTCGCAGACTTTCAGGACGCGCAGTGTGTTCTTGAGCACGTTCTGCAGGGGCGTGTTGCCATGGCAGCAGGTGATACCTAGGATCTTCACGTCAGGGGCCGCGAGGGCCATCATGATGGCCTGAGCATCATCCACCCCTGTGTCCACATCGATGATCAACTTCTTCATCCTATGACAAACATGTGGAGATAAGTAGTTTGTTACACATCTTACACTTTCTTCCAATAACCAGATAATTAATAATCAGATCTGCAGAGAATTGATTGTGGATTTTGGCTGAAAGGTTCAGTTGATCATTGGAATGGATTCTAGATCACAGGGACATGATAAACACCAGCGTCAGGCACTTTGAACCAATCCAAAAAAAAATTACAACGTAATTACAGCGTCTGATGGAGCTCGCGTCAAAAAATGCAAGACGGATTAGGACAAGTTGTGCACCATCTGAAACACATTGATATACATGTACAACGTTGATTAAAGTTACGTGTAACAAACGATATTTATGATGTTTCTTTGAAATATAAAAAAAATATTTGTCTGTGCAAGAAATACTAAAAGTGCAGCAGGGCAAGATAAAGTCAGGAGACTTTGGGGCAAAAGGGGAACTACCCCTCAAAAGAAAAGAACACACCCTGAAAGAGGGTCTTGTTTGGGGGTTTCCAACGATGGTGTAGTTGCCTGAAACATTTTTACTGAGGGTAATGGAAGGCAATACCCTCACGCTACATAGTTTTAAATGCGTCTCATTCTAATTCCCGTAATGTGAATGGTTCCCGTTTTTGTTTTGAATTTAGAGTAAAAATTTAGTTTTCTTGACTCACCTGCTGAGTGGATCCGAACAAGGTTTCTGCTGCTTGAGGAGGAGGCGGCGGCTGAACACTGCTCCAACCTGAAGAGCTGCCTTATAAAGTGGGTTGCAACCAGACCAGAGACCCACAGAGAGGAGTTGGCCTATGCAAATGAAGCAGCAAAACGTACAAGCTGTACAGGATTTTACAAGCATCCAAACTGGTTCGGTTTTAATTTGATGGATAGACTTAAATGCACTTTTCTGCAGAAATGTTTTAATCAAGGTCTAACTTGGTCTAAATGTGATTTCCTTGATCTAGCGAGAAAGATGAAGATGTTATGCCTGTTCATCTTGATTCATAAACAGATCAGAGACATAGAGTAAAGAGAAATGCAATGTGATTTATTTTGACCTTTTTGACCCAACTGAGGACATTGTTGTGAAAGTCATATCTCACTATCTGACCTCTCAGGTTGAGTAGCTGTGGAGATTTCATTACAACAATGTTATTCAACAGATCATTTCGCAATACCCACTCTGTTACGACATGAAAGCCTTAAGACATTAGGATCTCTGGTATTGAAACACTACTTATGGCATAAGAGGATCTAAAGCAGCAATGATTGGCTGCTTCACAGATCCTGTTCAAACCTGCCTCATGACCCTGATGAATTTTAATTAGAGGGTTTATTCCTCGCCAGAGGTTTTGGAAACTCACCCGCTGTGAATCAGCAGTTAATGAACAGTAAATGCCTGCAGGCTTGAATGGTGTCTAAACCGGTTACAGATGGAAAAATGAGACGCTCATGCCCCTTCCTGTCTACATTCTATGGAGTTTCATCCAAACTACAAAAGACGCTGATCATATTTAAAAAGAGTTGAATTGCACGATTTAGACTCCCAAATTAATTCCAATCATTTAATAATTACATTTATTTTACAACTTGACTGCCTTTGGTAATCACTGGACATCTTATAAGTCAATGCTTTAAGAAATGGTTATACATTTATTTGTATTTATTCCACAGCATTTTGGTAACTTGCAGCATGAATGCATTTACTACTTGAGTCAAAGTTTAGGTTCAACCATTGACTTTATAAAAAGATGGTTGGCGTGTGTCCATTTCCTCCCACCATCCGGTAAACACTGAAGCACATTACTGTCACATGGAGAAATCCCTGCTACTTCAACGCATTCATCAACAACTGCTTGAACTTCTCCAAGTCGACGGTCTTCATGATGATCGCCTTGTGTTTCTTTTTCAGCAGCTCCATGTGGTCCAGCACCATCATGCCTCGGGTGTGGGTCCCCTGCAGCTCCACCGTCACTGCCACCTGCACAAGGAAAGAGAAGCTATGTTCAATACCGGAAAATCTGCTTCATACTTAAACCACTTTTGGTTTGATAAAAAAATTAGCTAAAACGTGTAAAGGCACCAAAAAAAAAGTATAAAAGATCACCTGTTCGCTTTCTGTCAGCAGGGTGTGGTCGATGGCTGCAGCCACTGCGTAGGTGTCACAGGAGTTAAACTCAGTTCCTGACACCAGCTCCTTTTGATACCGCTCCGTCTGGACCATCTGCGATTCAACACAAAGACTTAACAACAGATATACAGTGTGTTACATTTATTCTGAATTCTTGTTTGGGACACTCTCGTACCTTCCTGGTTAAGGAGGAAATCCTCTCCATGAAACGAGCCTTGTCTGTGTCTTGGGCCAGCCAAGTGTCAACGAAGGACTGAGGGAGAAAGATGTATTTTCTTATTAGTGTCACATGCTCAGAGCGTCTCTGGTCAACATGGGTGCTCCATAGAGACTCGTGTTAACTGGTGTTTAATGACAGACCCACGGCAGACTGTTCCTGCAGCTGAACTCCCAGGTGGCGATGTAGGTGGGGCAGGTGTAGCGGTCCAACACGACGTAGGCAGCTTCAGAGTCAGCCACAAAGTTAAACTCTCCACACACTGTTGTGTTACCCCTGGCTGCACACACAAAAATCAAAATCAGTGTGATAAACATTGAGTTGAACATTTAGAGAAAGATACAATCACACATGACAACCTACACTCAGTGTTTCCTCCCATGATGTAGAGAGCCTTCAGCTTCTCGGGGAGGGAGGGGTCCAGATTCACTGCCATGGCCAGGTTAGTGAGGGGCGCCGTGGCTACAAGACTCACCTATACAAATCCAATAAGTAGAGACAACAGATCAGAAGATACATTTCCTTTTCATTTCAAACAGGAGAGAGAAAACATGATGAAAATGGGACTTCAGGAGACAAATCTTCATGGTCCTCTGGAGTCTTTCAGTTCTGACCCACCTCTCCTGGGTTTTCATTGACCATCCTGATTAAAGCCAGCGCAGCTTTCTCCTCCTGCACCGCATCCAGACCTGGAGCGTCTGGATCCGGGGCGTCGCCCAGTCCGTCCTTCCCGTGGAAATCTCCAGCGTGGCGTTTATGAGCCACAAGGGGCTCTGCACAGCCTCGGTACACCGGCACCTGTGTCATGGCACGAGTTTTACTTCACATTCAAGAAGTCACCACTGCATTTCAGATGCTTTATATCTTCACTAACATACTTACATCCAGCCTGTTGCAGACCTTCAGGACGCGCAGCGTGTTCTTGAGGACGTTCTTCAGGGGCGTGTTGCCGTGGCAGCACGTGATGCCCAGGATCTCTACACCAGGTGCTGCGAGGGCCATCATGATGGCCTGAGCATCATCCACCCCCGTGTCCACATCCATGATCAACTTCTTCTTCATCCTACATTGAGCGATAAGAAAAACATCACATTTGAGGAGAGGTGACTATACCAGTTAATATCATATTCCTAACAGGCTGAGGAGCTTCACTCAAAGCATGTAACCTGTAACAAAGACATTTTCTACAACAAGATCCAAAACCTGTTCTACTGGTTTGTAGGTGCTGAGAGAGTTGAAAATGGTGCAGGTGCAAAACCTTCATAAGCTTAACACCTATAAGAGTTACAGTAATAACCTGAGTAAACTACTACACTAAAATGTAAAATCCTTACCTGGTGATATAGTCTATGATCCTGACTCGTACTTCTTACGTCTGCACTTTCTGCTGAGGGACTCCTGACTGCTCTGACCAGATGAGCTGCCTTTCGAAGCCCAGAAAGACATATGGGTGTCGGCACTTGAAAATGCTTGCATTGACATTCGACACTTAAGTGGCTGGGAATGTGGTGTTTACTTTGACGTCAGGGGGATAGTATTTATTATGTGAAAGCCATTTCAGTTGAAGCCTTTGTCTTATTACAGTGCCTCAGACTAACAGGAAAGGAACAAAAAATATATATCACATTCTTTTGCTCCCTTCAAGCTACAGCAAGTCTGTTTTTCTGCAGTCTACCCTACAATCAAAGGGACATTATGTGACACCAGATGTTCCAGAGTGACTGACTATAAAAGTAGTGCTGAGAAAGACTGTGGAACCTAGAATCCTGAGTTATAGCAGCAGATCAGACAAACTTATACTTTTTAGAATCTAAGTACTTTTCTCATCTGTTTAAAGAGTTTCTTTCTCGACACAGACCACATGTTGAAAAGATGTTGACCAGCTGTTCTATGATAACAAGAGGGAGGCGCAGAATGTCACTTTTTGTCTTTAATCGTAAAAAAGAATAAACAGAACAAATGTTTTTGCTTTGTACATCGTCATAGTTTCATTTCTTCCCCTCTACAAAATATATTATAATACTACAGGGAGTGTTGCACCTTCCCATATGAACTGAGCTCTTGTTAACTGCATGTCCTTTTTAAAACCAGTCCATGTGTGTCCGCTCCTCATTCCCCTGAATCTCCTGCGTCTTGTGATTCTGCTCTGGGCTTGGCCAAATTGGCCCGGACCCGAGCCTGGTCCACGGCATCCAGCAGGTTCTTGCAGTCGAGTGCGAGAGTGTGAGCGGCTGCCAGCATCTGGCGCTGGCACTCCTCCTTCAGGGTTGTCACAAAGTTCTGCTGGGCGAGTCGCATCTTATTGATCAGCTCGCCTAAGTCCTTGTTCAGCAGCTTCTTTGTGCCCTCGATCTTAAACAGGGAGGAGAGGAAATAAACTTCAATATTGTCTTATTTAAAGATATATAATACTTAAAGTTGTTGAATGTGTTGAGGTATAAGTCTCGTAAGTTAAAGGACGATTACAAATCCTGGATTTTAACAATAGCAGGATGGTTTTTCACTCAGATTTGATCTCTACAAGCATCTAACACTTGTGTTTTCTGCCACAATGAGACAGTCATCACTACTTTACACACTTCCTCCATGCATGTTGGTGACTGTGGCTGCTGCAAAGAGAGAGGAAGTGAGGCGTACCTCTGTGGTGACAGAGCAGTGCAGAGAGGGCAGGATCTCATCGACACTCTGGATCAGGCTACGCAGATTGACACCCACCGCCTGTAGGGTGAAGGGGGGAGGAGGGAGGGCGTAGCGTGGCGGGGAGGGAGGGTAGAGCGAGGGAGGGCAAGAATGGAAAAAGAAAGGATGAAATCAAGTGGATGATTAGAAATGTAATATCCTGTGAAGGTGCTTCCCAGGTGGTTGATGGACTGACCCTGACAGCGCTGGGGTACTCGGATGCGGCCAGGGTGCTGACATCATTCTTCAGCTGAACAACCTGTTTCACCATCACCATGACGCCGGTGTACACCTGATCCCCCGATCGGTCCAGCTCAGCTGTGGGGCGATGCTACGGCACAAAGAAACACCCAGCTTCCCATTCACATACCCAGTCATATTAACACTTACTTAATCTAACTATATTTACAGTAGAGGCTTGGTTTACTTTACCTGTGCGACAGGCGGAGGCATTGGGGGCTTCTCTGGAGGACCTGACAGACAGAAAGTGTCACACATTTTAAACATGACACGCAAGCACAACGTGTGCTTTGTAGCTGAAACAGCACTACACTTAATACAAATTAAAGATTGGTTGACTGAATTGCTATTCAAATATAATTCTTTTGAACAGGACTCACCATTTTCCAGGCTTTTTTCAGGGGGCTGTAAAAAGACAGAAGTACAAATAATTGGTCTGACACCAAAGCTTTTAAATGATGAATACTAGATGATTAATGTTGAAATAAAATCTTTAAAGAAAATATGTGTGGTGCTGCCCTCTTATGGTCAAAACTAGTATAGTCGGCCTACTAACATTTACACAAGAGGAAATTCAAAGAAGAGTATTTACCTTTATTTGTGAATCCTGTCGCACAACAGGATCCTACACAAAAACACAACATGTTCAGTGGTTGTGTTTGCAAAATTGAAGTGACGTGGCAAAGTCAGTCAGATAAGTGGTGACACTGTAGTAGCATTAGAGTGACGTTTTTCATTTATTCAGAGATGTCATGTGCCCAAGATCTTCCTGAAGAGACACGCAACTCTGTCTCTTCTATAATTTCTTCACGGTCTTATTGCCACAAAATACTTTTTGTGTACTGTACCTATACATGTGGAAAGTGATGACATTTTTGTTGGTTCTCACTTTTTCAGTGGCTTGTTTGAGGTTTAAGACACTGTGTGTGTGTGTGTGTACGTGTGTGTACGTGTGTGTACGTGTGTACACGTGTGCGACCACTCACCAGTTGTCGTTCCTCTTTCTCCAGCCACTGTCTATCCTGTAGCATTTCTAATCTTTGTCTTTGTAAAGTGTCTTCCACGTGCGCTCGCTCTTTCTCCCACACTGGCCTGCTATCCCTGTCTGCTGCCTACACACACACACACACACACACGCCATCATTATATTGATATTGATATCAAGCATTTTTCCTGTATCATTTGTGCAAACTTTACTCAGCAACTTTTCTTTTTGTTAGGGAACAATATGTCCCAACAGAGGACTGAAATAGATCAGTTGCACCTACATTTGGTCAGTGCATGTATTTGCACTTTGTATTTGAGTGCACATTAGAGTATATATTTATGTGTAAGAGCACTTCTGTGTGGTGTGTGTGTGTTTGACACCTGTATGTGCATGTCCCAAGGAAGCGTGTTGCCTTGTATTCTGTTTGGCTGGTGAGAGAGAAAAACAGAGGACATGTCATTTATAAAGGGCTGTCAGGCAAATAAAAAAAACACATACAAAAACTGCATAATTAAATAGTCACACTCTGTAAATGAAACATGACAAAGCAGCATCACACATCAAACATGAAAGGCAGAAATAACTGAACTCTGAATTATATTTCCTGCACACTGATCATTTCATTGACATGTTAGATTATGGGTTTGCTTGGATCTCAGTGTTAGAAGTGAATTTATCTACTGAGTTTCTGACTTAAAAAAGGAGCTTGACTACAGAGAAGCAGTGTGTGTGTGTGTCGTACCTTGGGTGGAGGGTCTGTGAGGTTGCGGTCTAACAATGATGGGTTGGAGCGAGACCTCTCTGGCTTGAGATGCTGCTCCGACTCCATCCTGTGGATCTCACTGTCAAATACACAAACAGGTAGTTAAACATCTGAACTTTTGAAATGCCAACCCTCAGCTGGATCTTTTCCTTTTGTTTTCACAAATCTCAGGAAGAAGCAATGACCTGAATATTTTTGCAGGATTTATATGTTGTAACACTGGAAACAGTGTTACAACATTTAAATCCTGTTTTGACCATTGAAACCACAGTATCACAATCAAAAAGTTTTGAAGATGTCAAAACTTTTTTAAAAAAAAAGGAAAGAAACCCCTGACTGGGAAGCGAAATTAACAAATAATGTGTGTGTGTGTGTGTGTGTGCACCTGAGGGAGCAGACGAGCTGGCTGAAGCCCGGCCGGGCGGGCGGCTCGTAGGCCCAGCAGCGATCGAGCAGGGAGTAGACGGTGGGTGGACAGAACTGCGGTTTGGGGAGTCGAACCCCAGACTCCAGCTGGTGGATCACCTGCCCGTTCTCCAGCCAAGAGAACGGCTGCTGGGCCAATGAGAAGATCTCCCACACACACACACCTGGTTGAACACACACACACACACACACACACACACACACACACACACACACACACACACACACACACACACACACACACACACACACACACACACACACACACACACACACACACACACACACACACACACACACACACAAAGGCTGAATTGTCTTGTGTCACACAGAAAAGTGTTTTTTATCTTCCTGCATTTGGTGTTTTCTCACCAAACATCCAGACGTCGCTGGCTGCGGTGAAGCGTCTGAAGTTGATGGATTCTGGCGCCATCCATTTGATTGGTAATCGACTGACTGAGGCTGCAAGTAGAGGAGCAATGTGAAAAGACACATGGACACAGATTTAATTTGAACTCACATTTATCTATACTCTAATAAAGACTGAAATAAGTTGCATGCTGAAGATAAATTTAACCAGAATGAATGAACAGAGTGTGTGTGTGTGTGTGTGTGTGTGTGTGTGTGTGTGTGTACCTTTATAATACTCTTGTTCATCGATGTAGCGTGACAGCCCAAAGTCTCCCAGCTTGACGCATTCGGCCGACTTCACCAAGACATTTCTCACAGCTATATCTCTGCAGACGGAACAGAAACCAGACACCAGTTTAGACCAAAAATAAAACATCACATGTTAGGTGTTAGGTCAAATATCAAAGGTGCTTTGTATAAATGTTCTCTCAATATCTCACTGTCAAGAGAAGATGCTCAAGAGAAGCTACTTCATCTGATGGAAGGTGACAAGCCAGGCTAGCTAGTTAGCATGCTATCTTCAGTCGAAGAATAGAGGTAAGCATACTAACTTTAGTAGAAGCAAAGAATAGAATAGAAGTTAGCATGTTGATTTCATAGGAAACAAAGAATGATTAAACTTAACCATGCTAAGTAAAAGAAAAACATATCCTAGAGTCGTTAGCATGATAGCATCAATAGAAGGGAAAGGTAGAATAGAAATGCTAACTTCAGTAAAAGCAAAGTAGAATAGAGAAGTTAGCAAGGTACCTTAACTAAAAGCAAAGGTGCTAACTTCAGGAAAGAATAAAAGTTAGCATGCTAACTTAAGTAGCAGAAGTAGAAGTGTTGCTGCCTGGAGAGACGTCTCTAAGCTAGCAAAGGAATGAAGTTTGAAAAGACTAACTGGTAAGTACACTGTTAATGCTAATAGTAAAATTACCTTTATGTATCTCAGTTGATATTTTACATTTAATAATAATAAAATGTCCATCAGGAGAGAAACAAAGCTAATTTGTGTTAGTAGAACCCCTGCAAAGCAGCATCTCATGTGAAATGCATTCGTCCTGATTTGAAATGCACTTTTGCTAAAGACACAAGGAAGGATGCCTCCAGTTATGTTTTTAATTTTCATTTTGAATACAAAAAGTATGGGTTGTGTTACCTGTGCACCATGTTGAGGCCGTCCAGGTAGGCCAAGGCTTTGCAGATTTGTAGACTGTACAGGATCAAGGTTGGTCCGGTCAGCATGTACTGCTGCTTTATGAGGTACTGACCCAACTGGTAGACAAACAGAAACATCCACTTCTTATAAGATTTCATATAAGTTGTGTTCAGAATCGTCTTAACATCAGGAGACTAAAACTTGCACATGTATTAATCACCAACAGCTGTAAAATGTAGCTGTGAGATGTGAAAATAAAAGTTTTACAAAGATAATAGAAAACTTCATGATTAACAAACAGCAAATCATCACATTGGAGAAAAACCACACCTCTCCATGGTCATAGAGCTCCATGACGATCCAGACCGGATCGACCTCAATGACCCCGATGAGACGCACGATGTGGGGGTGATCCAGGTGTTTCATCAAGCCTGCAACAGCCAGGGCAATACACCTCTGATCAATAACATATATTATTTCTATGATCTATTAATGCCAGAGAACGAAAATGACAGACTGTTTCAAGCTTTATTTTCAGCTCTTAGAGAAAGACAGAGTCCACCTAATGGAAACACTATAAAAGCCATTACGGTCTCTTAACCACTGAACTTCAGAGACAGCCCAGGCTTTCAGTTCTGCTTAACTTTGAAACCACCGTCGAAAAGTACACTTTAACCACATAGGCATGCACACACGAGTTTGAATTAGATATCTGTTGAAATAGAATAACCAAGGAGTCTATTATTTCTTCGAGTGATCACAAAAAACCTCCATTGAAATTTCAAAACATAGCGTTAATTCAAACAAGGGTTTGGAGTCACATGATTTTTACTTTTCCATAACGTTCTCTAAATCACCAACCTCAGACTGACTTTTCATCTGTAGGGATCATCTGCTACACTGAAACAGCTGTAAACTCATTGATGTGGGGTCTCTTTACTGTCCTGCCCCGCCAGGTGAGGCACACGGTGGCCTCCAGACTCTTTTATCCAGGACTTAGATGTTTAGTCTGGATTTATAGACTGCTGACATTCGTGCTCACTTTATCGAGAATGCTATATCTGTTTTTTCCTTCTACACCTACGCTTATTGTCAGTCAGCTGTGGAACAAACTGGTCTGATGTTGAGGCGACCACAACCTCCAGTCTGAGCTTTCTTCACTAAGCCATAACCACACAACAGGAAGACTCTACAGCAACTTTCTGACTGATGAAACTTGCAAAATCCTGAAAGGTTCCTAACCACTCTTCTTTTATTACTTCACACTTTTTGTGTAATAAAGTAACTCGTGAAGGGGAGAGTTTTACATTTCCTGTACAGTTCTGTCAGACTGTGGCGTGCTGTCACCTGACTTAGACGTTGAGCAGTGAACGTGTTTACAGAGGAAATAATCACTGCACCAGCCTCATACTCACCAGCTTCACTGAGAAACTTCTCTTTCACATCCGCTGAACATTCTTTACATGTTTTGATAGCTACGCGGATCTTCTCCCCCGTCTGCACACACACGTACACACATAGACACACATGCATCACTTTCACAATACTGTACTTTTTGTTTTTCCCCCAATTGTAACTCAGCATTTTTTTGCATTTCTTTTATACGTTACATGATAAAGTGAACTCACAGGGCTTTTATATTCTCCGTCATGAACCTCTCCAAAGAATCCCTCACCCAAGATCTGACCCACAACAATGTCATCTCTGGATATCCTGTGTTTGTCTGGACACACACACACACACACACACACACACACACACATTGAGAAACAGATAAACAGGTGTGTGAATACATTGTTGAATTGTGTTTATTGTTAATGTAGCTTTAGCAGCTATAACTTTTTAGAATTGAAATTGTAAATGAATGTAATCATTTTGATATTTTTGTGCTGCATTCAGGTACGTCAAGCAAGCGAAGGCATCGCTGCACTTCAACCCCCAGCACAGTATGCAGCTGTGCAGGTGAGCTACATGTTAAAACTTCTGCAGGTAATTTAGGAAGTAAACTTTGAGTTTATAGAAGTGGAAATTCAATATACCAAGTTGGTTAAGATCCACCTACATACACCCCTGCCACTGCACAGGTGTTATGGCTGAAACTGAAACTTGCAGAGAGGCACGTCAGAGCAAAACCTAACTTCTCTGAAATGTTGGTTCCGTCTAGGGTAACTGGGAGTGTAGTTTTTATAGTTTCTATATTTGTTATAGTTTTAACCTCCCATCACTAATCAAAAATGCCATTTGTAATGCTTTTCTTCTCAAGGAAGAAAAGGGCACCTTGATTTAGTCACATAAAAGATGGAACTGTTTGAGAATAACACACAATGACTGGTTTATGGATTTAACTGACAGGTTATAGAATATCGATTGCAATGTAATGCTTGCAGACATACTCACCCCCAGACAATGCGCTGCTTTCTGGAATCTCAGCATAAATATCATAGTCTGAAGTTAAAGAAACATGCAGAAAGTATAAGTATTTGTTTTGCATTTAGAAGGCAACATCAATGCTGATTAGACCATGTGAGTTATTGCTTTGCACAATATAAATCAACAATATATTGGGTACAAAGCTAAAATTGAATATGGAATATAAACATCAATTAATTTATAGATTATAGATTGGACTCAAACCTCTATCAGTAGCAGTGGGAGCACCGCTGGAAGAGACAGACAGACATTCCTTCTTTAAAAGCAAGAAGTCAATGACTTTTCATCTTTGAACAGCAATGGTTAAACCCTTGTTTCCTTTTTAACAAATCAGATACAAGAAAATGAAAAGATACTGAGAAAAAGGGAAGAGGAGGAGGAAAGTGTGAAAAAAGCAACACCCAGTTTTTTTTGTGTGAAAACAACAGTGTTATCTTTAGTGACGTGTTAGAGTCTTCACTTACACATATTATACATCACACTTACTGTTTAGGGATGTCAGGAAGTTTTTCTCTGCCTGTGTAAAAAAATAGTAATTTGAGGTGTCAATAAAAAGACAGGTTGTTTAACAATAGAATCAGGATTAGTACTTTTATTATTGGTATTGTACCTTGGCTGGGTCTGACAATGAGCGAGCCCTCAGCGCTGCTGTTCAGGCGACAGTAGCCGTCAATCAGGTCGGCCATGTTCTCGGCCACAGCCAGGGAGGGGATGTTCACAGACAGTGGCTGGAGGGTTTAATGCAAAACATATTGAAAAGCTTTGCACAAATGACCCATATTTTTGAATGTGTGAAAAGTGAGGTGATTTCAATCAGGACGACACAACCTGGCCCTGTCCAAATATCAAAAAACACATCACTGCACCCATCGAAGAAATAGTTCCTAGTTACAAACTGTAAGAATTGAACAAAAAATTTATGAAAACACATAAAACGATTTAGCTGTTTGTTGTAGTATTACACGAGACATGAGGGCTGTATACCTGCTGGGCTCCCTCTATGTGTACAGTGAGCACAGCTCGACCGTCGCTCTCTGCAGAGCAGGAGATGCTGCGCACCTGAGTGAATGCAGCCAGACAGACGGGCTGCATTGAGAAAAAGATTCAAAACTTAGAAATGAATAAGGAATAAATAGAGAAAGGGAATGCTGATTTGCAATAATGGATCTTCATGTACAGCATCTCTTGTCTATCAAGTTGTATAGAAAATTTCTTTCCACTTGACATGACGAACAAAACTAACAACATCAGCAAGAATTCGACAAAAGCAGAAGAGAGGAAGGGTTTTAGCTCACGGTTGAGTTCTCAGTCTGCTGACTGATGCCTTCAGGGCCAATGACCAGGTCTATTGTTATACTCCAGCCATGCTACAGACACAGAAAACACACAAACACACAAGTGTGATGTATGAATATTTGCTTTTGCTTGTACATCAGAGAATGCAATCACATTATTAACACATTAACATGTCGAAGCAGAGAACAATCAATAACCCTGTGCCTCGCCGGGCTTAAAAGAATAACCTTAACCATGAATACCACAAGGAAATAGCCTTTCATTTCTTAAAAAGGCTGAAAGACTGAAGTGCTCACCACCAGCTGACAGGCGAAGCTCTCCTGTGTGAAGCTGTAGCACTGGGCCAAAGTGTTGAAGAACTTGGCCACGCACTCGTCTTGCTTCAGCGTGGAGTAGCCCTGAAACGTCTGCTGGATCATCTTACGCAACTGCTTGAGCTGATAAACACACACACACTTTGAATTAGCTAATTTAACTTGTATTAGACTTTAAAATGAAGATTATTGAAGTTTTTAAACCAGGTAAATGACTTGTTCCCACCTTCATGCTGTCAATCAGCTCTCTGGGAAAGAACAGGTCCAGCCCGACATCCTTCCTAATGGAGGAGAGAACAAAACTTTGTTTTAAAATAGAGTCAGATGTGTTAACTCCACAACATTTTGTTTCCCTGTTTGTCATCTTTACACAATGCATGTGCATGTATCACATAGACCTGATCTAAAAGGGAAGTCGCAGGTTGCCTTAATGGAGGAAAAGGGCGATGCACAAATACAAGGATCACATTAGACTCACTCTAATAGTTCAAAGTTGGACTTTTTCTCCAGTCCGCTTGGATTCATGTCTTTGTAGAATCTCCTGTGAACATGAAACATTAATATTGTATCATGAAGGAACAGTATAGAATCATTAGTGTTGTTGTTCTGTTTACTAAAGCTATTGCAGTGACAGATATCTTAATTTTTTTCAGGAGTGTGCATGAGGCCGTAGTTGTGCAGTACCTAATCTCCAGACAACCGAGCTGCAGCGCCATCCCATCACTGACCTTTGAAGCATACTGCTGCATGTAGTCACTTCGTACCTGTGGGTAAGCACACAAACACACACCTTTCATTGACTACAACTACCATAAACACACATGATACTCCTTATCTAATATAAATCTGCCGGGAACAGGGATAGACACACACACCCACACTGGCACATCACCTACCTGCTGATAAAAGTAAAGCATAGTGGTTCTGTCCTCTTTGAATTTCTCCATGAAGTCTGATGGGATGTATCTGAGCCTCAGGTCATATCTGCACAAACAACAGAGTTAAGTTCTCCAAGTCGAGGCTCACGTGGTAAATTAGTAAAACTACGACAGTATAAACAAAACAGACAGAAGAACTGACCTCCACTCGGCCTCCAGGTGCTGTTGTTCATATCGCCGAGTGAGTTCGGACACTGTCAGGTCTGGGTGCAGCCAGTGTTTCTCTGAGGACTTGAGGTGTTTGAGGAGGAGGCTGTAACACAGGCTGTGTTTTATCTCTGGACCAACACAACCACTGGACAGCACCCCATGAATGATATCCTGGGATACAAGTCACGTCCAACATGTTAATCTCATACTTTAGAAGCAGGTGATGAGGTATTTTAAATAAATTATAGCAGAGTACAGCACCGTACAATATACTGGAGCAGAGTACAATCGAGTACAGTAGAGTAGAGTATAATAGAGTATAGCAGAGTAGAGTACAGTATAATAAAAGACAATAAAGGAGTGTAAATAGTGGATTACAATAGAGAATAGTTGTGTACATGGTGCCTTAGAGTAGAAGAAATAGTACAGAGAAAAGCCCAGTATTGTATAGTGGAGTAAAGTACAGAAGAGTCTAGTAGAGTGCACTAGAGTAGTGTATAGTGGAGTATAGCAGAGTACTGTATAGTGACGCACAGTGGAGTAAAGTATAGTAGAGAATAGTACAAAAGAGTACAGTGGAGCATGTAAAGTACACAACACAGTGGATTTCAGTAGAGAAGAGTAGAGCAGAGCTGAGTAGAGTAGAGCGTATAGAGTTGAGCAGAGCTGAGTAGAGTAGGGCTGGGTAGAGTAGAGCTGATAGAGTTGAGCAGAGCTGAGTAGACTAGAGCTGATAGATTAGAGCAGAGCTGAGTAGAGTAGAGCTGAGTAGAGTAGAGCTGATAGAGCAGAGCTGAGTAGAGTAGAGCTGATAGATTAGAGCAGAGCTGAGTAGAGTAGAGCTGGGTAGAGTAGAGAGCTGGGTAGAGTTTACCTTGACAGTCCAGCCGTCCTCACAACGGACCAGTTTGAAGTTCTTGCCCAGGTTGGAGCTGTTGCTAAGGAAGCACACTTTGATGATCTTCACCGGGAAGATGTTGTCCCTGCATACAGTTGCCGTGGGAGAAAAATCCAAGGAGTCTGAGCGGCAGGTGGGAGACATGCTCCTCCAGGACAGGGTGCTGGTGTCTCCTGACATCGCACACACACCACACACACTCCACTACTGCTCAGAGACATACATTGTAGTCAAGCCTCCACACAGTCTTTTCCCTCTGTCACACACACACACACATTTAGTCACACACACGGAGGGATGCGGAGAAGCTGGAGACAGAGTTGAACCCAACAGTCACAATCATTCTCTGTCGGATTTGAAGAGTTTACAGAACATTCCCACGAGTCGACTCCTGCTGCGATCGCTGTACTCACCGTTTTTTTTGCATCAGCATGAGAAAAGTCAAACTTTATATCTGGAGACAAGTCAACCCCTGCTGCAAACTGCATTCATGCTGCATCTGAGCACATTCAGATATTTGTTCTTCTTTGACGGGCGAAGAGGAGTCGTCTGTAGCTGCGTCTTGTCTGAAGAAGAAGAACCGCATCAGTGAGTAAAAGAGGAAGCGGCACTCACCGAAAAATAAGGAAGTTAACAGAAAACCTTACAGAACTGATGAAACCGCCATGTCACCCCCTATCGTCTAGCATACAATGGCACAGTCCAACAAAAAAAAAAACACACCCTCACTGTGCAAGTAGGCAAGGCTCACTTCTCTTTCTGATATTTTTGATGAGTAAAACCACAGTGCAAGTGAAGTTGGTGTTTTTTTTTTTCCTTGTGCAGTTTAGTCGTCAGATTCGTTAAAGCAGATGGACCCAGGATGCAGAATGTAAACAAAAAGTTTCCTTTTGATAGGTGAATGTCTTTAACAGAAAAATAACAACAAACGCAAGAATCTCAAAAGTCAAAACTGACAAAAAGAAAAGCACACAGGGGAGAACACTGGATGCTTACATGAAGATGCAGAGGACGGTAGCTCGACAAGAAACACGAGGTAATAATTAAACAGAAGACACTCTTAATAAAGAGGCGGACCAAATAAACACACTCAGAATACAAAACCATTACATTAGTAATTTTTTTTTTATCATACAATACTGTCAATGAAGCTTCACAATAAACCAGAAGTATCCCATCAGATTAGATTGACTTTATCCAGACCTCCACCTCCCTGTATTTTATTCTTTAAATCTTCAGATCAATAAATAAAACGTTTCTTTGAAATGGAAATCATTATTAAGATAAACCATATTGTGTGTCGGCGGGGGTCTGACCACGAGTTCTCTCTCCCCCTGGTTTCACGTTACACCAGAATGGTTTCGTTCTGCCTCTCTTGACTCTGAATCACCGGTTGAAAACTTCGTCTGAGTCAATGTGTGAGAATTGGGTCATGTTTGCAGGAAGAACATGCTGATGTGTTACAAGAGCAACAACCACTGGTGGAAAAAAAAGTCGCAGCTTGTTTCTCCCCTTGCGAAAAGCCCACAACCATTTGTTATGAAATAGTTTGATCCTGTTTGTGATCATATAATATCACGAACCTGGCAGCTGTGGAGTTATGCAGAAATATAGATGAACTTCAGGAAATCTGAAACATATTCAAAACAAAATCAATCTCTTCAGGTTTTGATGATGTTGGTGGTGGAGGAGTGAGATTTGGATGCCAGAATTTATTATTCACATCAATTTCATCATTCTTCTCTCTTTTATGGTATTGCTAATTCACATATTTATATATTTTACTCGTAAAAGTGAACATCCTGTTGGGCTTAGTATACAAAGTTTTAAAACCCACAACCTCCACCCTGTGAGCTTCTGGTTAACAGCCCAGACCCCGCAGTTAATGTTGAGCACCACTTGCAGATCTTCTTGTTGTTTAGCTTTTTCATATGAATATGTACCTCTCTTTTTATCGTTCTTGAGTATAATCTATTTCTTTGTCTTCATGTTATTAGTCTCTATGTGCTTTGTTTAAAAATTCTGAGAGCTTGCTTATAATAACTGTATGTATTAATTGGTATATGGATTGGCAATAATCAGAGTTCAGCCTCTAATTGTTATCGCAACTTGTCAGATTTGGTCTTACCTTCACTATTTACCAACACTATTGCTATTTTTGTTTAATACTAAGGGAATTTCCTCTTCCTTTGAATAAAATACATTTGATCTACTCCAGCTGCTGTACAAATTAAGATTGTATGTATAAAAGAGATACATTTAGAGTTAACACTGTGTGTTTCAGCCACATGTTAAATATGTAAATTTGTAAATGCAGACCTGCATTAATTAGCCTGTTAATCATCTGTGGGACGGCCCTGTGATACTGATGTCAAGTAGTAAAGGATGTGAAGAGTTAAAATGGAAGTAATGTTTTTGCCTTCAAAGTAAAAGTATTAAACGAATGATGGGGGATGGTCTGCACTGAAAAGATAAGATGTTAAATTGTTAAATGTTTATGTTACAATGTGTTATTAAATGTGACAGTTTAAATATCTCTGATATTCCTGCTTAATTTCAACTGAAACCTTGCTTAGATAAGTATCCTGTAAGACTTTTGGAAATTGATATTTGGCACAGAATTAAAAAGAAATGAGGCAATCAAACAGCAATGCCAAACAATAAAGGCTAAGTATATTGTTACAAATGCTTCTGGAGCCACAAATTTTATATTATTTCCAATAACCTGTTATAAGTTCCCTCTGTTTAGTCCACTTTAAGCTTTTTGTAATTAAAGAATAGACTTAGGGTTGCAGTCTATAAACAACACATAAACATAAAATGAGCAATACAAAAATGCATTTTAATATGAATTCTCTTCTTCAATACCAAAAAAGAAGTTCAATATGGTTTCCTGTTAACGTGGCTTTTAAACTGAAGGTCATGAAAGGAAGTCACATCCCACAGTGGCGACTTTGACCCTGATATTGTTGCTACTTTGTGCACGCGCAAAGAGAGAGAGAGGGAGAGAGAGAGAGAGCGAGAGAAGGATAGATAGAGCAGTGCAGAACATGAGAGTGTTTGTAAAGGAAGGAAGCTGCTTTATTTCTCATTTCCACCTCTGTGCGTGTTTCCTATTAATAGCTGAGGCTGATCCACCCAGAGTAACGGGACTGACTGATGTTCTCACCAGGTGGAGCTGACTGAGCCTCCCCTCTCATTCTGGAAACACCATCAGGAGAGAGCAGACAGTGAGGAAGAGGAGGAGGAGGAGGAAGACTGCTGCTGCTGCTGCTGCTGATCCAGGACACCACACACCCTCAGCCATGAATTCGGCCGAGCAGACGGTAACGTGGCTCATCACGCTGGGGGTCCTGGAGTCCCCCAAGAAGAGCATCTCGGACCCAGAGGGTTTCCTCCAGACGTCCCTGCAGGACGGAGCGGTGCTGTGCCGGCTGCTGGAGCGACTCCGACCCGGGACGGTGGACAAAGTGAGTGCATGGAGGGCGGAGGGAGGAAACCATACACAATAAATACTATAAAATGTGCTTTATTTCTTATGAAAAACAACATGACAGCATAATAGGTCGAACAAAAACTCAATTAGGCTGCAACTCAATCAATGTAAGGCTCCTGTCAAAAAATTGCTTTCATAAGTGAATATATTATAAGAATAGTATATTCATATTTTAATATTACTTACTAGGACTTATATTCTTGGAAATAATTATATTTCTTGAAACAAAGAAGTCTATACTCTATCATCACCATTACTTTTCCACTTTATTCTTTCTTAATTTATTTCCTTAACTGTTATTTACTTTTACTAATTTGATGCAATCTATTTCAGTTGCATGTTTTTTGCTTTTATATTCTAAAATATATACATATATATGTATATATTGTATGTAGCGACACACAATATATATGACTCCTGTGACAACAAGGTATGCAAGGTACACAAAATGTATTTGTAGTAAAGGGAGAAAATTATTATATTGAATCTAGACTAATTTTACTAGTTTTTATTATTGTGCAAACTAGCACCTTTATTGTACAGATGTAATATGGGCTCACACACCCCCCACGCACACGCACACGCACACAAACACACACACAAGCTGGACTTTCAACCTGGCGACGTCACATCCTCCTTTGGCTTATCCAACTTCCCCGGGAGATTGTGGATATCAAGTCAAGTTCACCTCAGTTAGTTGAGACTCAATACACAGTGAGGACACGTATATTTCAAAATAAAAGCATAAAACGTGTCAGCATCTCTGGATCGCGTCCTGCGCTCGTTTATTTACTTTATTAGCTCATCCACATCTTAAGACACACCCGTCTACAAACATGTAGGTTTCAACTCCCTCTAATAAAAAGTGGTAATGTGGTTAATGTCGTTTTGCTCAAATTTAACAACAAAATGTTAGAAAACGTCTTTGTTTTTATTTTAATTTGAAGCTTTAAACCGGAAATATTGCTTCTATCTTTGGCTAGCTTGTCTTTAACAAGCAGCAAGTGGCAGGTGCACAATCAGACCCTGGAGTAAGACTGTTTCCGTGCAGAAAACCATCAATACACCTTGGTTCCCAGTTTAATACTCATGTTTGCAGTCAGTGTTTTGATGCTAATTCAGCCACTTCCGGTGTGTAGTTCTTCCAGGAGCCGAGGAGCGACAGCGACTGTCAGAGGAACATCGGAGAGTTCATCAAGGGCTGCGGCTCTTTCTGTGTGGAGGTGAGCTGACGCCTTTAAAACCTATTGATGAATGTGTTCAACACGTGATGAGGCTCAGGAAACAGACTCCACCACATATACACCATCACACGTGTTGTTTAAAACTGATTCCACACTTGTTTATCTTCTTGTACCTCTTTGACCGGTTTATACTGACGAGAAGTCACATTCACGACTAAACCTGGCTGTGGTGGGGATTCATTCTAAGTTGTTTCATCGTAATCTGCCATGATTAGTTTTTAAATCATCTCTACCACTTGATCTTCTGTTTATCCATCACTCCAGCTAGTAAACACATGTTTCCTTCTGCTACTTTTACATTAATCAGCGTTTCTACAGGGTCCATAAGGGAAAATATTCATCTTATTATAGATGTTGGAAGTCTGCTATAATATAATCATTACAAGTGTTAATTTGTTTATTGACTACTTTTAATCACTGAGATCTGCATATAACTATTACCTGTGGTCCAGGAAAAGGTCTAGTGGTGTTAGAACATGGCAACCCAAAAGTTAGCATCACTCTTTTATTGTCCATCAATAAAACCATAAGATAAAACTTGTTCAAATGACTCTGATAGAAAGAGGTACAACTTTATGTATTGAAGAAACATGGTGTGTATCCTTATATATATATATATATATATATATATATATATATTATTATCACAGAATAAAGGGTTTAAAAGCATGAAACCACTGTGTAGTTTCTGACGTTTAGTTATTGAAAGAGTTAAATGGAGTTCCCATTAATAACCTCAGTTAAACGTGTTGATGTGCTCGAGAACGAGATGCGGTTCCTTTGTAGTTATGGAAACAAGAGGCAGAGGCTGATCAATAATGCTGCGTTTGTGGGAATCTGTTGAATAATTCTGATGAAATGTTATTATTTGGATTTCACAGCATTTCAATTCCCTCTGGTAGCACATGATGATGATGGTGACATGCACAGATAGTGTTGTTATTGGTGATTATTTGGTTTGTTGGCTCCAGCAGAGTTTTTCATGTAGTCACTGGACACCAATATTCTGATATTAACCTGATTTAATAATGAATCAGGTTAATATCAGAATATTAACCTGATTCTGAATATCTGAATATTGGTCTTCATTTAAATGTAGTCGTTCTTTCAAAAGTCTTTGTTACTTAGATTAAATCTTTGTGGGCAGCAATAGATATCATGCACAGAAGCTGTGAGACGAGTTTGAAATGCTGAAAGCAAGATAGAAGTGTTTATCAAAATCATATCTGTGTTGTTATCAGAGTTCAAAAGGACATGTAGGGTGTGCGTGTTTGCACAACAGTAGATCAAACCATTTTATATCCTGCACAACAGAGGGTGTGAAATGGGGCGAGTGCTGTGGTACGATGTGACACCACAGACATACACACACACACACACACACACACACACACACACACACACACACACACACACACACACATTATTGATGTAATTTATTTAAAAAAAACATGGAGTCATAATGAAAAACATCACAGTGTATCTCCGAAGTCGTAGGCTGCAGTCCTTGTTAACAAGGTTTGTCTCCAGAGCTCAAAAATGTAATTGATGAGGAGAAGAGGCTTTGAAAAAACAACTTGAAACTGTGGTAAAGGACAAATGTAAAAGAGAATGAGAAGATGAAACTGAGGGGAGGAGGGGGGTGGGCTGATGTAATGCAACACGCCGGGCAGCCAGTGGATATTTCCAATCAGGTTGATTAGAGCCATGTCAGCCATGTTGCTGGGAGCCAAGGCCTCCATTAACCAGCAGCCCGGCTGACATCAGCACCGTAATTCTCCCAGACTGTCAACGGAACGAGCAGAGGACGAGCCAGACCGGCCGTCCAATGGGAGGAGGACTACATGAGGGACAGTGTGAGCGCAGATGTCTTCTGACTCCATGATTAAACAGAGCTGCATGATTAATCAGAATAACAATCGGCAACATAAACTCGGCTGCTGCGATTAATTAAACCTAAACGGATGGAGATATTGATCCGGTGCATTTAGTGCGCCTCCTCTAAGGCGTTAAAACAAGCGCTCTCTGTTAGTAGGTAAGCTGTTTGACCAATCACACGTGTTAAAGCATGCTATGATGCAGGGGAGAGTCACTCAAGCATGCCTGAAAATACGTATTTTTTTTATTGCTATGTATCTTAAGGAAGACGCTAACATGATGAAAACAATTACAATTTAAAGATTTGTACATTTAAAAGATGGTTTATTGATGAGACATCCTGCATCTTGGGGTCTTTGTTCACTCAAACCCATTAAATTCCTCTAGAGATCAATAATCTTCATTCATACAAACGATCTGTGCACTGTAGAGGCGCCTGTCTTTGTTGCTGACGTGCTACATGTCAATCTTAGTGTCAGATTTGAGTATTAATCAAATGTATTGATCGTGGGAGAAGCACAAGTAAAACGTGTGCATGCTACAGTAACATATTTCTGCTGCAGGAGAAGTGGAGAGAAGCTTCGAACTGGATATTGGCTAAGTGCCTGTGGTGGAGGGGAAACTGTGTGTGAGCTGTTGCGTCCACGCTGCTCTGACGTTAATCAGGACGTGTGTGTACATCACGTCCAGTGGATCTTTTCTTAGACGAAGATGAAGTTAAAAAACACTAGTTCTTATTCAGTTTACTTGAAGAAAAGGAGGAATTATTGCCGTTAACTTAATTTTTGTAAAGTTCCTCATCAGAATATTTTAGCTTAGCCTTTTACGGCTCAGATAGCTCCACCTTCACACTTTGGGAGCATCGAAGACAGTCAGTGTGTGGAGTACACATAAGATTAGGGGCTTCAGAGGTATTTTGATTATGGCTTGTGTGTGTGTGTGTGTGTGATGGGGAGATTACGAGGGGGGAGCTCAGACTTTGAGTAATCCTGATCCAGACTCCAGTTGGAGCAGAGATGTGAACCTCCACTAAACTCAGTGTTTCCTCAGTTTTAAGCTGACTAAGTAATTTTCTTATGAATAACACCTTATCTGTTTTTTAAAAAGAGACACAGAGGGGAACTTAAACAATACGGTACATGTATAGACACCAAATAAAATAGTGTAAATAGAAATTCCAATGTCAGCGAATGGGTTCAGGGTCGTATCACAGGTCAATTCTATATAAAAGGGCTAGTGCCTGATTCCTCTTGCTCCATCACAACATTCTCTGCATGAGATACTTGCGTTGAAATGTCAGAAAGCTTTGTGACGTTGCTCCATGAATTTATAATGAATGTGTTTACTTGGTCTCTCCTGCCTCGAACCCCTCGACACAGTGTTATTGCTGTTCTTAGACGTATCTCATGTTCTTTATTTGTTTCTCTCTCCTTTAGCCTTTCGAGGTCAGCGACCTCCTGCAGGGGCTGAACTTCACCAAGGTGCTGAACTGCCTGGTTGCCCTGAACAAAGCTACTGAAGGCAAGTTTAGTGATGTTTTGTGCATGTGTCAATGTGTGTTTGTATAAATGTATATTTGAAATGTTTTTAATCCGAAATAATTCTAAAGTTTAAAAGCATATCAAGACATATCAAGTTAAAGTAATTTTATTTTGATAAAAGCTTTTTATTAGTATAATGTCATGTGAGTTTAAGATATTATAATTTTTTTGTAAAACTACTTATTAGGATATTGTGCATTTGCAGATTTAGCTGTTTCTGAGGACAGTGTGTGTGAGTCGCACTCCTCAACATCCAGGATCAAGTCATTTGATTCTCTCAACACTCAGAGTCGCTCCTCCAAACTGCATCAACCTCAGTACCGCAGCCTGGTGAGTTACCATGACAACCGCAAAACCACTCACAAGTAATGGTAGAAAACAAACACTGACGGGGGTCCGTCTCCTTCCCAGGACATGTCGGAGGGCAGTGGGTGTGTCCAGTCGCTGTTCAAGGCGCGCTTCCCCTTCCAGCAGACCAATGAGGACGAGCTCTCTTTCGGCAAGGGTGACATCATCAGTGTGAGCAGGCAGGAGGATGGGGGCTGGTGGGAAGGCTCGAACAACGGCAAGACCGGATGGTTCCCCAGTAACTATGTGAGGGAGCTGAAAGGAAGCGGTGGGTGAAGCCCTGGTTTATTTCCCCAAATCATATTTCAGAGCAGTGGGGAGAAAATGAGCTGTCTTCTCAGTCTTGGCCCCAGTAGATGGTTTGGTTACTGTTCCTGTTTCTATGTCTCAAGTGAACACCTGAAACGTGCACTGCTTTTTTGATCTGCAGCTAATTCAGTACACTGCAGGACAAGATGTTGTTTTTAATGTAACTGCATTGTATAGATTGAATATAAAGATGGACGTCATGATGGCATGACCTGACTCCAGGTCTGTTCTTACTGTTATTAACTTACTGATTAATGAAGTAGACTAATTATCCATGAAACATGTGTAGTATTTACTTTGATTCAGAGACTTAATCCCATTCATCTCTGGATTTAATGGCTTCAATATTCAACGGCTGACACTTCCCTGTGTCTGATTGTGTTGGTTAGTCTTGCGTCAGGCAGGAAACAAGAAAGGAAGCTCCACAAGCATACAATGACAGGAAGTTCCTGAGGTGCTGTATAGAAAAGAACTTCCTGACTTAAAGCTTCACAACAGCAAACAAGGACCATGCTCACGACGTACTGAGCAGTAGCAGCTCATGTGTTCATGTAGTGACCATTCAGTGGGACCTGTTTGATTTGTGAGATAAAGCTGGTTTCTATCAGGGAGGCTTAGTCTGCATCTGGAAGAAGAAACCTTACACAAAATAAAGATGAATAGAATATAAAGATTTCTCCTGTTTCAACTACTTGACCTTCCTGGATAAAAGAAAAACCAAGAGAACAAGGCCTCTTTGTTTTTTTTTAAAACATCCTAAGTTTCACAGATTCTACTTCAAATAGATATTTACTTTCTCTGCTCATTCAGAATTGAGATTTAGATGAATACACTCCGTATCTAGAAAATAGTCTTTACTCCTCTGGATTTACATATAAATATCTCCAAAGAGCAATAGTGAACTGAAAGGTATGACTAACCCTTACCCCTTTTATTTTCTTTATTTTTGTTTCTATTTCCTGCCACTGACCTTTTTAAACCCTGCATCTGTTTTCAGATAAAACGTTAGAAAAGCCAAAGTCTGGGACCCTAAAAAGTCCACCCAAGGGTTTCGACACCACGATCATCAGTAAGACGTACTACAACGTGGTGAGCATCATCCTCCAGTGACCATGTTTGTGTCTGCATATATGTAGGCATGTGTGTGTTAATTGTCAAATGCTCAAGCAAAAAACCTGTTTATTATTATTATTATTGTTATTCCAAATAGTTTTGGGTTAGAACGTAGAGGTTTTGGGGCAAAGGTTTGAAATGCAATGGGAAAGAAATGTGAATTTTTGAAGATGCCATTACCCACAAATTTAAATTAATAATTTCCTGCATGTAGGTCTTAGACTTAGACTGCTGGAGTGAACCCAGTTAATGGATGTGTGTGTCTGCTTTTACAATCAATTATTTTTCATCCACACATACAATTAATGATCGTGTAGCTGTTGTCTCTGTGTGTGTGTGTACAAGGATGTGTTGATTTGTGGTGGCTGCATGGCAGTACTGCATGTGCCATCTATAAATATATGTGTGTGTGTGTGAGAGTGCAGCAGATGTAAAGTAGGTTATTGCTTCCATTTCCGTGGTTTCTGGGGCAGCCTTGCCCCAGGGTTGTCTCCTGCCTGTGTGCATGTGTGTTTGTGCATGCGTGTGTGCCTGCGTGTTTGTGTGTGGGCGTTTTAATAATGTAACATGCTGCACAGTCACTCTAGACAGTCCATATTCTTTGGTCGGAGTACCTAAGTGTCCCTCAAACACAGACAGACAGACACACACACACAGATATGCTAACACACACACACAGACCCTGCCTGAAGTCAATGCTGTTCCCAAACATAAATGAAAAAGGAAAAAAATTATAAATATAGAAGTTTTTGTCCTTTTTCTCATAGAGCTTTTCAGAGCTTTAGGACAAAAGCTTTTTTTGTCAGTGAATGTTTTCATGCTCTTGACATCAATATACATTTTCAATTTACAAAATATAGCTTTAATTTCATTTTATGTCAGTGCTGCAGTGGAAGTCTGGCCTTTACAACATCAGTCTAAGATAGTGCAATTCATTAGCAGAAACCTTGTTCCTGTGAGATTCAAGATTAGAGATTAGCCTGTAGAGTAAGGCCCATTATGCAGCTACTGTGTTCCAGCTCCCAGAGGATCTGATATCTCCGTCCATTAGCCTTTTACAAAATACATCCTCCACCAATAAAACAAACTGCTCAGATGGATTTCCAGTTGCTAAATTAACTAAAAAGCCAAACTACACATCAAATGCATCAATCTCAAAGATGTTTCTGTCAGTTTACATAGTTCTTGATACACACATGGTAAAAATGAAATGAAACCTTATGATTGACAGCTTCGACGGACTCAGGATTGGCCCGTCCCGTGTATCACCACCTTCCTAAGAAATATGTAAAATTTTCTGAATAAGAGTGTGTGCTAATATTTTTTAATGGGAATTGGGATTTTTATAGACCTCGTATCATTTTACTATCACTGTAAATATAAATAAAGTCTCTATCTCTGTGTGTGCGTGTGTCAGGTCCTGCAGAACATCCTGGAAGCAGAGACTGAATACTCCAGAGAACTACAGAGTCTCCTGGGCTCATACCTGCGCTCACTTCACCCAACAGACAGGTCCGGTTATTTTTACCCTTTTCTATTTTTTATTCATCACAGTCGTGTTTTAGAGGGGGTGACACACATGAGCATATCTGTTGAAATACCAATGTATTCTGCACCTTCTTCTCACAATTTAGTGAACATATACATATACTGTATACCACATCTATACTATATTATACACATATACAAATTGCAATATTTATAGTTTGTTGTATGAATTTCAAACTATAAATTCATACAACAAAGCCGTCCTTTTATCATTTGATCTACAGTATGTATAATTAATCAAATCTGCACTTTTACAAGATCTGATTGATCTGATTTATTTCTGGCACCATTTAATAATTAGAGTTCCTCTCAAGTATAATGATAAATATCTTTCTGAAAAGGCTGCAGTTGACTTGATATCTAAATACTAAATCGCTGATTCCACAGAAGATTTCATTCAAATACAGAAATCTGTCAATATACAAATTAATCCGGATTACTCGAAGAAGATGTTTGAATTATGAATGATGACCCTCCTCTCTTCCTCCTTCCTCCTGTGCCGTGTAGACTCAGCAGCGTCGACATCGGTCACATTCAAGGAAATCTGGAGGAGATCTCGACCTTCCAGCAGATGTTGGTTCAGTCCTTAGAGGAGCACACAAAGTTAGTACATCCCTCTCATCTGTATGCCTTATCTGATTATTTGTTCTTGATTTCAAAATTATGGCTTTGAGAATAACTAGCAGATTGAAAATAGTCAGTAAAATCTTTGTATCTCACTTATTTGCGTCACTGACCACAGTGTGACTCAGGCACAACTATTATTTTTTCCTTCTACCCTGCAGATGTGTTTCATCCTGTTAAACTAACAATGCATCCCTCCAGGTTCACATCAAAACAAAGCAGCACAGATTGTAGCTGCCTGAGGGAAGCATCATGTAGTCAGTCAGTGTAGTGACAGAGGCATCTAGTGGGGGACTGAAGTAACACAGTCTTATTTGCCGAGGCAGTGCAGCAACAGGCATGATCAGTTTCATGTCACTGTCCTTAAATATGTCATGCAACTTTAAGTATTCTGTATGTGTGATTAAATGGCAGCAGAAGCAGTTTCTTGTCTAATTTTGACATGTCGTGTGTGTGTAGACTCCCAGAGAGCCAACAGAAGATCGGGGGGTTCTTCCTAAGTCTGATTCCCCAGATGAAGATCCTCTACGTGGCCTACTGCTCCAGCCACCCGTCTGCTGTCAATGTGCTCACACAACACAGGTACAGTCAGAGAATGAGTGAGAACTGTGTGTGCACGTTTAGAAACCACGAGACAAAGACAGGAAACATAAATGTAAGTGTGATATGTGACAGTGAGGCGCTCGGCGAGTACATGGAGTCAAAGGGGGCGTCCACTCCAGGTATCCTGACTCTGACCACGAGTCTGAGTAAACCCTTCACCAGACTGCAGAGATACCCGACGCTGCTGAAAGAACTGGACCGACACATGGAGGTAAGTCCGTCCGTGTCTATTCAGATGAACCAACAAGCAAAGTTGGCAAGATTCAGATGATATTAATTATGATCTGATCTCCATGCATGTATACAAATATATTCTATTCTGTTCTATGTTTTTATCTTTTTTATTATTTTTTGTCTTTGTCTCAGGACCAACACCCGGACAGAGCTGAACTCCATGCTTCAATGGCGGCCTTCAAAACCCTTTCAGTAAGACACACACTGATAAGATCTTATCACATCATTCAGTTAAACCTGTAGCTGTAGTTTTGTTTTTCTCCATATTTCTCACTACCACCTGTTGTACCACTATTCTAGCACACCAGTGATATTGAAATAGCCAAAACAAGAGCTTTTGCTGTTGTCAAGTAAATCCACTTCCTGACTTGTGTGTGCATTTGTACCAACTAACAAACATGAACGTAAAGTATCTCAAAGCGTTTTTGTGCCTTTGTATGAATCTGTGTTTTGTGTGTGTGTGTGTGTGTGTGTGTGTGTGTGTGTGTGTGTGTGTGTGTGTGTGTGTGTGTGTGTGTGTGTGTGTGTGTGTGTGTGTGTGTGTGTGTGTGTGTGTGTGTGTGTGTGTGTGTGTGTGTGTGTGTGTGTGTGTGTTCAGGCTCAGTGTCAGGAGGTGAGGAAGAGGAAGGACCTGGAGCTGCAGATTTTAACTGAGCCAATCAGAAACTGGGAGGGCGATGACATCAGAACCCTCGGCCCTGTCCAGCACATGTCTCAGGCCAAGGTCCACACGCAGAACTGTCAGGTACCGTCAGAAAACCTGAACAGCCTAAACCCTGACACCATCTTTATCCATCTAAAACACAATCGTTTGCTCTTTCAGCTGGTTTTGTTTAATTACTTTACCTCAGGCTATTGTATTGTTTCGACTCTGTTCATGCAGTTTGTCCTTTTGTTTTTCAGGAGTCAAACGAACGCTACCTTGTCCTCTTCCCTCACACACTGCTCGTTCTGTCTGCCAGCATGAGAATGAGTGGATTCATCTATCAGGTGCGTTTCACATGAGATTAAACTTAAACCCTCAATTTATCAAAAACTCTGGTCGACTTATCAACCCTGTGTTTCTGCGTAGGGGAGGATGCCACTGTCAGGGATGCTCATCTCCAGAATAGAGGACGGAGACAACCTGAAGAACGCTTTTGAAATATCGGGTCAGCCCTCTCTCTCTTTTACCTCGTGGACATTTCTGATTTGTCATTGCACTCGATACCTGTGAGGATCTAAGTTGAATTGGATCTCATGCTCAAGCTATAGCTTAAAATTTTGGAAATAATATCACACATGTTTTTGTTTTGTCGTACAGGGGCTCAGAGTGAGCGGATGCAGGTGGCGTGTAACACTCAGCAGGCACTACAGGAATGGCTGGACCTTCTCACCAAACACACACACACTCCAGCCGCACTCGCACACAAGCATCAGTCCGTCTGTCACACAGTAAGTGCTTTGTTCATTACTCGATCCTCGTCCACTTCTTTACCCGCCTGCTCCTCTCTTTAACGTGTCCTTGCCTCCTCCCAGTTGCCGTCCCACCCGGTCACTCCCACCAGACACTCTGAGTCCCGTGGAGGGAGCAGCGGAAACACCTACCACACCCTTCCCCACCCCGCCTCATACGGGACGCCTCACGGTAGCAACCCAATGTGGGGTCCCCTTGAGCCACCGAGCACCCCCAAACCCTGGAGCCTGAGCTGCCTTCGCCCTGCGCCTCCGCTTCGGCCGTGCGCTGCTCCCTGCATCAAGGAGGTGCTGTTCAATGACACTTTAAAATAAGTCAGGACACCTCTCCTTAATATTCATTTGCTTGAAATAACACAATGTAAATGTTCTGGAGTTGTGTGTGTGTCAAGTTATCTGGGTGATGTTTTAAACTGTGCTTGCCCAACTTGAAATGGCACTGTTACACAGAGGACGCAGGACAGCTCAAATCCTTCTCCTTGATTTTATTGAACATGAATCTTTCTGAACATGACCAACAAACATTCCGTAGTCTTATTCGGATTTAGGATTAGGATCAGGATTAGAGCTGTCCTGCGTCCTCTGTGTAACAGTGCCATTTCAAGTTGGGCAAGCACAGTTTAAAACATCACCCAGATAACTTGACAGTTGAAAACCAATGCGTGCTCTCGTGTCCTCCAATGCACAAACCCTTCATAGCCCGGCCGGAAATCGCGGACCTTTATTTCCTCACCCGTGCTCACTCACCTCACGTGCCGTAATCAGGCAAGTGCCGCCCGGTGTGTGCGCAAATCGAACACGTGTGATTTGCGCATCTCCCCTCCACGCCACTAGAGGTTTTTTAATCTAAATGCGATCTCTGTCTTTACACCTCCCACTTGACCTCCTGGTTGCTCAACCCAAGGAGGTCACACTCTATCTATTCATTCTATCGTTGCTCTTCAACAGGAAGAAGGATGACCAGTCGTCTCACATCCCTGCAGAGAATGGACACAGGGATTCTCTTCAAGAGTTTCCTGGCTCCTTGTCTGCTTGTGTCCCCTGTGCTTGGCTTCATGACTGGAACAGGGTAGCTTGGAAAGGTCCTCACATTTACATCTCTGACGATTCCTCTTCGGTCAGCATTAACACTGACTACCCTGGCCAATTTATATTGACTCCTCAAGGCATTTTGGTCAGCCAGCCAGACCACATCTCCCACTGCAACGTTCCTCTCTCTTGTGTGCCACTTGCTCCTTATGAACAGGTTAGGACCAGCTAGCTGGCACCACTTCTTCCAGAATTTGCTGACCTCTGCTTGTATGGTTTGGAGTCTCTTGTATGGGTAACCTTCAAACTTGAAATCTCCCGGGTCTCCTCTTGGGCTGGCTCGTCCCAGTATGAGGGAATTGGGACTGATGTATTCCACACAGTCCTCTCGGCTTTGAATCCTGGCATCTATCGGTCTTTCATTTGCCAGGTTGGCTGCCATGAAGAGGAATGTTTGGAATTCCCCCCATGTGAGAACTCCATCACCACCAAGGTTGTTCAGGGCTCGCTTCACTATCTTGACAGCTGCCTCTGCTGCTCCATTTCTGTGGGGAGAGTCTGCAGGGTGAATCCTCCATGACCACTCTGTTCCATGATTGACAGCTTCCTCTTCAATCTGAGACCTGTTCAGTCTGCTCAGAAATCTGTGAAGCTCCTCCAGAGCAGGTCTGGCCCCTACAAAGTTTGTGCCAGGATCTGTCCACAATTTCCTAGGGTGTCCCCTCAGTGCAGAGAATCTTTGGTAGGCCAGCAGAAATCCCTCAGAAGACTGGTCACTCACAACATCAGTGTGTATGGCTCTTGAAGCCATGCAGCAGAATACTACCCCCCAGACTTTGAGTTTGACCCTTTTCCTTACTTCATCTTTTACCTCATAAGGTCCGAACAGGTCCATGGTTGTAAACTCAAATGGCAATGCTGGGCCTGTTCGCTCTGGTGGCAAGTCACTCATAATCTGCTGGCACTGTTTTGCCCTGTTTTTCCTGCATACCACACAACTGTCTACTACTTGTTTTGCAATTCTTCGACCTTTGATTACCCAGGCTTTTTTCCTCATCCTGAGCAAGGTTCCTGCTATTCCCTCATGGTTTGCCTTGTGGGCTTCCTGTGCCAGCAATGTAGACACCCATGCCTCGTATGGTAAGACGGGCACTGCAGTTTTGTCTTCATCAAACATCTGAATCCTGCCTCCACAAACCAAGAGCTCAGAGTCCGCATCTCTGTATACTGCCAGTCTGCTTAGGGTAGTGTCAGGAAAAGCTACACCTTCCTGAGCTTCACTAAAGAGATCCCTGAGGCCATCTTCACGCTCTCTCACTGTAAGCACAGTTTGCTTGGCCTTTTCCTTTAGTGATGACACTTTATGCTTAGCTTCTTGAGTTCTTGACTGGCTTTTCATCTCTATCCACTTCTTGGCAGCTCGCCATATCCAGGCGATGATCCTGACCAGCTTGGACAAGGAGCTGTAATTCCTCACTTCCAGTAGGTTCTTTATTTCCCATCTCCTGGGTGCCCTTCCTGCCAGAAGAGCTGGATCAGCGGCCGTACTTTTCTCTCCACTTTCATCCTTCAGGTCTTTTTGTGGGGCACTTGCTTGGCTTATCTTAGCTTGAGCCCTTGTCATTCCTGCTGAGAATGCCTTTCTCTGGAGTCTGTTGACACTCTCTCTAGCGTGCACTGCAACCTCTCCTGCTGACTTTTTAGGCCACTCCTCCACTGGCCACTTTAGGAACTCTGGCCCATCCTGCCATGTGGAATCCTCCTTTAGATCTTCATGAGTGCCTCCTCTTGTAATGATGTCAGCAATGTTATGCTCTCCAGGGATCCACCACCAGTCTTCAACTGAGCCAGCCTTCTGGATTTCACCCACTCTGTTCGCAAAGAAAGTTTGGTACCCATAACTCTCTCTTTGAATTGCTCCTAGGACTGTTTGACTGTCCACCAGGTGGAGCCATCGCTCTATCTCCAGGCCTCCATGCTTCTCAACGTACTTCCTGAGCCTGGCTGCAAAGACAGCGCCGCAGATCTCAGCCTTCACGGCCTCCCCTTTCTGATCCAGTGGAGTCAGCTTGGCTTTCGACTCTACAAACCGGATATCGACTCCTTTACTAGTGTTCCACCTCAGGTACATCACAGCTCCATATGATTTGTCACTCCCGTCTGAGAATGTGATTCCCCATGGTTTCCCTTTCCAGTGAGCTGGTGTCAGGCTTCTTTGAAACTGAACTTGTCCAAGCTGCGCATACTCCTCAAACAGCTGAATGGCTTCTTCTCTGAGGCTCTCTGACAGTGGTTTATCCCAGGTCTCACGGGTCAACTTCCCTCCTCCTGCCTCCTGGAATGCTCTCCTAACAAGGATAGCGCCCTTCTGTTTCAGAGGTGATACCAAACCGATGGGGTCGTAGAGTCCAGCTACTTGGCTTAACAGGTCCCTTCTTGTCAGCGGGTTAGGCGTTCCAGGTTTCACCTCCATTCTGAGAAGATCCTTGCCTACTCTCATCTTCTTTTTCCTTTTGGAAAAGTTGATCGAGGTCATCATGTAGAGCTTGTCCTCCTCCACCTTGTATCCAATGCCCAGGGCTTTGTTATCTTCATCCCTCATTTGGTTTGGGAGGATGAAGGTTTTCTTCTCCATCCCTTCCACTCTTGATGTCAGGACCTTTGCTGCAGCCTCCGGCCTCCCACTTTGGCCTGACCGGACCCACGGTTTCAGAAAGAAGCCTCCGGCTCTCAGAATTTCTTCAACGCCTTCAGTCATCTTGTCTAGTTCCTCCAGGCTGTTATGGGAAGTTAGAATGTCATCCACATAACTGTCCTTTTCCAGGACTCTGCGCTCCTCTTCCATGTGAGCAAAGATGGCCAATCTTGCTGTCTCCCGCATAGCTACCTGTGCAATGCAACCGGCTGGTCTGTCTCCAATGTTCACCCTTGTGATGGCATATTGACCCATCTCCTCATCTGGATTGTCCCTCCAAAGGAATCGGTGGAGATGCATCTCTCGCTCTTCTAGCCACACTGAATTATACATCTTCCTGATGTCTCCAAGTGCAGCATACACACCTCTTCTGAATCTCAGCAGCACAGCTCTGATCGGGTTTAAAACATCTGGCCCCTTTAGCAGAATATCATTCATGCTCACTCCCCTGCACTTCTGGCTGCTGTTCCACACAAGCCGGACTGGAGTCGTCACTGAGTGAGGGTTTGGCGCCACCAAATGGCTTACATACCACACTGGTCCTGTCCACTTGCTGATGACCTCATTAGTGAGTTTTACGGCTGCGCCCCTCTCAACCATCTCGTGGACCTGGGCTCTGTATGCTGATTTCCACTCTGGCTCCCTCCTTAGTTGTCTTTCTGTTCTCAAGAATGTAGCTTCAACTGCACCTTTGTTGTTGGGGAGTGAGGCAGGATCTTCTGTCCATGGATACTTTGCATCCCAATGCGGCGATGTTGTGTGAGAGTCTCCTTGGACATAGGTGAGTCCTTCTTTTATTATTTCAAGCTCCCTTTCTTCAGCCAGTGTCATTTCCTTTCCTCCTGGTTGGCAGTTTCCACAGCGACATCCTCCACACTTTGGCTCACAGGCTGCTCCGATGCTGTCCCATCTCCACCACTCCAAGAACTCACGGTTTGCAGCAGCTGTAACCGTTTCCTTTGCACTGTCCTTTCGCTGCATACGGGCTGCTTCAGTACTTGGGCTCTCAACTATCTCCTCATACTTGACTGCAGCAGTTCTCATGGAGCGAGCAAAGTGTGTTCTGGACTCATGTGCTGCCACCTCTATCTCCTCGAACAGGTCGGGGTTTGCTCCGCCCACTGTCATTCCCAATGGACTCTCCCACAAGACGAGGTCCCCAACAACTTTAACCCTTTGTGGAGCAAGTCTTCCCTCGCGATGGCTGATGAGCAGATCAATCTTTTCCGGCCTCCTTAATTCCTCAAGCTTCACTTCTGGGAAGAACTTCTGCAACTTTTCCGGCTTGACAACTTTGTGCACCTTGGCAATCTCATCCAGGCCGTAACAGATCAGTTCATGAGCCTTCTCCGCTCCTTTGGGGGTTTTCACTCTGACTCGAAGAAGATATCTTTCCGTGTTCACCTTGATGGTCATTCCGCCTACACCATGCACAACCAGGGTTATTTCTTCACTCCGCAGCCTCAGCCTGTGTGCAGCCTTATGGGTGATATAGTTTGTGTCTGAGGCAAGATCAACAAGAGCTCCAATCTTCTGCCCAGCATTAGCAGTTACCTCCATCAGCATCATAATGACAGGAAGCTCGCACAGGCCACTTTTCTTCAATAGCTGGGACTGGTGGTTCTTCATGCCACCCTCTGTAGCTTTGTTCGTGAATGCCATTCTGCACCTTTCTGCTTGCACTGAGGACAGCTCAGCCAAGAATCCTTCCTGTTCGGCTGTTAGTTTGCTCTCTCTTCTGCCATCTTTCCCACTTCTCTCCTCGTTTCCACTCTTGTTTTCTCCATTGGGGCAAATAAAGTAATGGTGATCTGAGGAGTCTCCCTTCTTACAGTCTTTGTTCCTGCATAGGAAAGTGTCTCTGCAGTATCCATCATCTTCATGACATCCAAGACATTTTCTGCATGCTCCCAGCTTCTTTACAATAGCATTCTTCTCTTGTAGCTTCAGCCCTTTGAACTTTCTACAGAAGAAAA
Organism: Pleuronectes platessa; assembly: GCF_947347685.1. NCBI lineage: Eukaryota > Metazoa > Chordata > Actinopteri > Pleuronectiformes > Pleuronectidae > Pleuronectes > Pleuronectes platessa. The sequence goes on from NC_070649.1 coordinate 4,573,333, forward strand.
TCTTGTCACTGTGCCTTCCATCACCGCAGACAACACACACATCTTCCAGCCCTCCTTTCTTTGTGGTTCTTGTAGAAGCATACTTTCTTTCATATTTCTTCCCACGTTCTGGTTTCTCCATCTTCTCCACAAACCTTAGCTGGTCAAGTCTCTCTAGGATCTCTTCTTGATTCTTTAGGAACTTCAGGAGCATGTCAAAGTGGTTGTCTGTGGTGACATTATTGCTAGAATTTACCATAAAGGCTAGCCAGTCTCTCTTTACAAAGTCGGGTAACTTGCTCTCAATGGATTTAATGACGAGAGGGTTCTTGATTGCGCCAGAGATTCCCAGCTCTGTGAGGTCTGCTAGGGATTTTTCCACTGCTTGGATCAGGTCGATGACTCTCCTTGGCTGGCTTCCCCTTGCAGGGGGTATTTGCTCCAACTCCTCCAGGATTTCTATGGCAATGGTCGATTTATTTCCATACCGGTTGTCCATGACTCTGAACATATCCTCTGCAGTGTTGTAGGTTGACAGCCGGATATCCTTCCCAATCTTGTCATCCACGCTGTCCAGGAGTTGAATTTTCTTGACCTCGGCTGAGCCAGACGGCTCTCCCTGTCTTTGAAGGCTCTCCCAGTCTTTCTTCCATCTGTGGTATTCTCTTTTGCAGCCTGAAAAGATGGGCAGTGTGGTTGGTTTTATCCTGACAATTGGTTTTGCTGGCGGGGGATGTGCTCTCACTGCTTCAAGTCCTGAGGCTCCTGCAGCCAGCGCATCCTTCGACATCCTCCGTGCAGTGACAAACTCAGCCTTCCTCAGTTCAAGGTTGCCGTTCAAAGCTTTCAGGTCCTTGACCCTGCCATCTAGCTCCTTTCTTTCAGCCTTGGGGATCCACCGCTCCCAGTTTGACATAACTCTGGCAGCCTCATTGATCCTTTTCTCCAGTAGAGTCAGGTGCATCTCATATGCATCCAGGTGAGTACTCTCCACAGGTAACTTCTCCGCCCGACTGCAGGCCTTCTCTCCTTCAGTGATTGCAGTTGTGATAGCGTATTGGCCATATCTGGACCACAGGTTTGTTTGGACAATTCTTCTCACCTCTCCAAACCTTGCTTCTGCTTCGTTAGCGGCTCTCTCAACGTCTAGCTCCTCCCTCTCTTCAAGAACCACGTCTCCCTCTTCTGGCTCTTGAGACTCAGCCAAAAGCCCTGTCTTATAATCATCATTCGCTTCAAGAACGATTTTCCGGCAGTCTGAGAGCTCGGCGAACTCCTCCCTCAGCTCTGCTTCCACCATGCTGTCTGCCCCTTTGCTGAGGAAGTTGGCCTGTCTGGTGAAGGTGCTTTTCGCAGCGGTTCTCTCTTTCTTGAGCTGCTTCACAGTCTTCTCCACGACGTCTTCCGCCATCTTGACCTCACGGACCAGCACAGCTCTCTTCTCCTGCGTCAACAGCTTTTCCTGGACTTCCAAGGCCTTTTATCCACTTCTCAGAATGGAGGTGTCAAGTTATCTGGGTGATGTTTTAAACTGTGCTTGCCCAACTTGAAATGGCACTGTTACACAGAGGACGCAGGACAGCTCAAATCCTTCTCCTTGATTTTATTGAACATGAATCTTTCTGAACATGACCAACAAACATTCCGTAGTCTTATTCGGATTTAGGATTAGGATCAGGATTAGAGCTGTCCTGCGTCCTCTGTGTAACAGTGCCATTTCAAGTTGGGCAAGCACAGTTTAAAACATCACCCAGATAACTTGACAGTTGAAAACCAATGCGTGCTCTCGTGTCCTCCAATGCACAAACCCTTCATAGCCCGGCCGGAAATCGCGGACCTTTATTTCCTCACCCGTGCTCACTCACCTCACGTGCCGTAATCAGGCAAGTGCCGCCCGGTGTGTGCGCAAATCGAACACGTGTGATTTGCGCATCTCCCCTCCACGCCACTAGAGTTTTTTTAATCTAAATGCGATCTCTGTCTTTACAGTGTGAATGTTAACATTCCAATCACTTTTTTTCCCTAGGATATGAGCAAAAGTCCTAAAAACATGAAGAAGCTGCTCCCGAAGAGGAAGCCAGAGAGGAAACCTTCAGAAGAGGACTTCACTGTCAGAAAGAGTAAGTTTATAACTGCGTTTATATCGGCAGTGTCATGCGCAAGCGGTGCGTCCTCACTCGTCCTCACTCGTCCTCCTGTCCCGTCCTTGTCTTTCAGGCACCGCAGCTCTAGAGGAGGATGCTCAGATACTGAAAGTGATCGAGGCGTACTGCACCAGCGCCAAGACACGACAGACTCTCAACTCCAGTAAGCGAACACCCACCCACACACACACACACACACACACACCATTATCACTTGCACATTGTCACACACTGCTAGCTACTGTGTGTTATTTAAGACACTGTTTGTTCTATGCTCTCTCCTAACAATGTTTTTCTCTCCTCTCTTTCATGTCTTCCCTTCATCCTTCATTGTTTTTTAATTAACTCCTTTATCCTTGCTGTCTTGTTTCCCCCTTTTTTGTTTCTGAATTTTATTCTATTTAAAATATTTTTATCCCACACAAACTGCTTTTCTTTAATTTCTGGTTTAAATCCCATATTTATGTTCTTACATTAATTTTGCCTTGTTTCCATATGGTTTACTTAAAAAAAAAATCCTTTATCCTATATGGTTTATATTCCTCCGCTCATCTCATCGCCCAACCTTTAAATTTGGTTTGTTCCAAACTCCCGTCTTCTGCTGGTGACTTAATGGCACAGCTTGGCAAGGGACTGACCTCATGCACAACCATGTACTCGCTGACACCAGCCTCACCATTGCTGGTTTGCCTGGCAGCCTGCCATGTTCCGACCAATCAGAGGACTCGGATTATGAAAGTATCTGGACAGCCCCAAGTTTTAGGACTGCCTCGTTTTCTCGTAAGACACATTGAAGAAGCAGCTAGCGTCCACCTAGAGATAGATGTGTATATCAGCCAAAACATCTCACCTGCTGTGTGTGTATGTGTGTGTGTGTTTTTCTGTACATGTGCATCGGTTGTAGCTGTGTTTGTGCATTCCCATCAGTATAGCTTCAGGAAGTGTATACTTCATTTTACTGTATACTTTACTCCTCTAATAGTAATCTAATCTAAACGACTTGGAATGATGAAGTATATTTGTGTGGATGTTCACATATTTGTCTATGTGTTGTGTGTGATGCAGGGTTGATAACTTATGCTGTCGCCATTGTTTCAATCAGGCTCCAGCAGGAAGGACATTCAAATGTTGTTCCCAGAGGAGGAGAAGATCATAGTGGAGGAAACCAGGAGCAACGGACAGACTGTGGTGGAGGAGAGGTGCTGAAAATACAAAAACATAATATGGGAATACAAATATAGTGAATGGAGGAAACATGAAAAGAAATGAAAAATTAGAGGTTGCCATAAAATAAATTGGAACATATCAGTTGCTCTATAAAAATGGAAACATGTGAAATGCTAACAAGTTATGAATATGATTATATGGTTTTAGGAAATGAGGAAAGTGTCAGTACATCAGATGTAAAGTAGATCACAGTAAATCAGAGCTGTTGTGTTCCTGCAGGAGTTTGGTGGACACTGTGTACAGCCTCAAGGATGAAGTTCAGGAACTCAAGCAGGTGAGTCAGCAGTTTAAGTTCACTACTAACCTGATTATTACTAAACATACATTTCTAAACTTTATCTAGATTGTTGTGTGGTAAGAAGTCATTTGTGTGTGTTTTTAAGTCAAGTGGGAAACCAATGTCTCCTTTTCCTTGATGTATACTGCTTTTTTTCCCTCTCTCTCATCCATTCACTTTCCCATCCTCTTCGTTTTTTCTACAGGACAATAAGAGGATGAAGAGGACACTGGAGGAGGAGCAGCGAGCGAGGAAGGAGATGGAGAGGGTCATCAGGAGGGTTCTGAAGAGCATGGACGACCCAACTTGGGACGAGACAAACCTCTGAGATCTATGTGGATCCAAACATCACGGACAGGATGTGACTTTAAATGACCGAATGGCCTGAGTGAAGTGTTGTTCAACCTGTGTGGACACAAACTGCCAACACTCCATTGTGTTATACGACATGTCTTCACCGTTTCCACTTCAACCCCCACAATTCCCTGCATACTACACTCTGGACCAAGAGAAGATGCCTGCCGGCCATCAGCAAAGCCATCACATCTGACTTTAAAGTTGTGAAGCCAAAATAGCTGGTAGGCATGATGACCTCACTTCCTGTCATGCTCCTTTCCACTTTCTTTAAGCCTTTGGAGCGCTGACACAAAAATCTCTTTATCTTTTACGAGGTATAAAATGTCACCATTGCCAGGAAAGTATTTTATTAACTGACCTGGTGCATGAATTAGAATGATACATGAGTTTATATATTTCATAAAAACTAAACAGACACTTTTGATTAGCAGCTACTTAATCACAAATACAAATGTTAAAGAAACATTTAAGAAGATGCTTATAAATTATTTGTGATACACAAATACTTTTTTTTTAAGGTAAACCTTAAATTACCAGCACTTATAAGTGGCTCATATTTTACAGAATGACATGAAAGTCCTCAGTCTGATGTGAATTAATTAAATTAATTGAATTGAAGATGATATAATGTGAGTTTATCCAATCAAATACAACTTATTGTCAAACAGAAGCTGGAGGGAGATTTTCTCAGGAATCAACCATCAGGGAGTTTCAGCTTCCGCTCAGCTTCCATTTCAGATTTCATGGATAAGGCAATATCTTAAGGTAAAATAAATGTGTTTGAGCCAAATGAGCTGCAAGAACCAGTTTCATCAGACCCAGCACAACAAGAAGACAGATGCTGAACTTTCAGAATCACCCCTGTGTGTGAATTTGAGAACGCTTACAACGTAAACAAACTGTTAAATGTTATACATCTGCCAAAAGCTGCAGTTAAATGCATGAGAGTAACGGAAACATCTTTGCAACCATTTTGCAGTTAATTTGGAAAAACTAGGCAGAATCTTGTCTACCAGCAGTATGTTTTATATTCCTACCAAATATCACATTTCTTTATTACTTGAAATATGTAAGCTTATATTGTGAAAACGGAACTGTACCATCGCCTCAAATAGTCCTTGCACTGCTCAACACTTGACTACATCTGGGTATAGTGCCACATATTTTGGAGCTTCTTAATCATTTGTCAAACACAAGCTGTTACGGAAACTGTTTGAAAACGAAGTGTATGCTAAGCATGATAAGAACTACCTAAAATCACAGAAAATCTTCTTTGAGAAAAACATACTTAACATACAACTAGATCTTTTAGTTTGGTCCATTTCTCATCCACTTACATGGAGGAGGAGGGATTTATGACCTATACTGACGGCGGCAATGAGGGTAAAGACGGTTTGGCGTCACTTTCAGGGTCTAGTCATGTCGCCAATCTTTATATACAGACTGAATCTGGAAATGTAATTAATGAAATTACATTTCAATACAATGTGGGAGCAATTAGAAGCAAGTGATGACATTTCAGAGAGCAACACCACCAATGCAATCGTTCCTTATTTTATTAGAAATATTGAGAATTTTGAGTTTCCTGTGCCTTTTGAAGATGAAGTAAATCTGGGGACCCACTGTCATTCCTCCATGCTCCCAACCGTCTGAGACCTGTTCAAAGTAAGAGCTTTGTAAATCAGCAAGAACTTGAAATATAAGATTGACCAAAAAAACTCATCAGGTAGCAATATCAACAAATATTATATGTTTAGTCGCTGATTCTGAGGCGAGCAGATTGATTTAACATTTCAGGAATAATTTGAACTGCACTGAACTGATTCAGAGGCATTGAATTTCCCAGTAAGAGTCCAGATGTCAGAGAAAAAACGTTGTTCAGACACCATCGCAGTCTTCAGGAGCGTTAGTGCGCCTGCTCAATGATCTTTTTGTTTCAAGACCAAAGTCCAAGCAATACAACACTGGAAATATATTGTTTCTTTGTTTTTGTATGATTTTTACAAGATTGAAAAGGAACTTACTGTAGCACGATTTCTTATTTTTATATTTGTGATTGTGTTTTTACTCTTTATCGGCTGGTTTTGATTTGTAAGACTTTTTTTATTTTCTACTTGGACCTTTGTGTTTTCTCCCGAGCGTCAGTAAACTTTAGCTTTAAGACTTCACCCGCAAAATTAACTCAATGAGAACTACACTAATGTAAGCCATGTAATGCAATATGCCAATTTTTGACTATAAATTATGTATTTAACTGAAGTAACTGATTTAAATGTATTGTGTCTTCAAGCAGTTGTTACTGTGAGAAGAATCATAACCTCTATTTATTTCACCCATTTGTCTGAATAAAATGTTCAGTCAGACTCATGTCTCTAGTAGAGCTTCATCCATTGCAGAAAAAAGGTAATACAGATTTACATTCATTGACATGTCTCCTCTTCCTCAAACAGGGGAAACAGCGCCCCTCTTGGTCCTAACGATAGATTCATGTCAGCCTGTGTGTGTGGTCACAGAGGGGTACTGCCGGCTGGTGCTACGCCGGCTGACGCACGTGTCTCTTGATTATATATACAGTTTATGCTCTTGATGAGGTTTTAATGTCGCAGCTGAGGAAGTTTCGAGCGAACACGAAGAGAAACAAGAAGCTAGAACTCCCGATAAACGACAGGAAGTCAACGCTAGTAAGTTATTTAATGTAAACTTGAGAAGTTTACAGAGTTTAGTTGAGTTTCAGTTTTAATGGTGGAAGCAAATCCGCGTGTTCCAGTGTTTATTAACACAGTGAGGAGGAGATGAGGACTTCTGTCAACAAACAAACAAATGTAAGAAGTTAAACTTGAGTTTTTTTTTTTAAATGATGCGCAGTTTGTAAGTTTTAATGATGTATAATGACATTTAGAGAATGGCTGTTTATAGGCCAGTCAGTGGGAACTAGTTTAGCCTGGTCGGCTCAGTTTGTCAACGCATTTCTTTGTCCATCGGTCATAATGCAGCCCCTGACGTATGAATGTGGCCATGAATATGGACGCTGTAACTCCGCTGTCCCTCCTGCCCTGATTGTGTCGGAGGGATTCCACTCGCTCGCTCTTGGCAGCGCTCCCAGTGGCCTGTGGAGGAGGAGGAGATGTTTTTAATGAAATAGCTTGACCTTTGTCTATTGCACTCGCATGCCCTGTCTATAAAGTACACCACAACTGAATGCTGCTCAGTGTGGGAGGCAAACAGCAGCTAATACAACCTGGGGCGGTGATTCTCAGTATCTGCTGAAACAGCCCTGGGTATTTTTTTTAGTGCAGAGGTTCAACTTTTCTGTTCTGGATTTCCAGAGCTGATAGTAAAATATATAATTTCGATTCCAATTGTATTCAGCTGATGATTCCAGAAGTCTGTGTGTATTTGGAACACGTGTCTTAGGCTTCACACTTGACATGTGCAGTTTTGAATTTGATGTGATTAGCACACACAGTAGGTTCAGTATAAACAGTATAAACAGCGCCTTGCGGTCAGAGGGGCTTGGGCAGCGTGCCTCAGTCTGTGGACCGAGATGAACTTATCTTCTGCTCTGCCAGATCCTTTTGATAATTATGAATTTTTTTTATTTAACAACATCAAACTGACCTGAGCGTTCGTGTGTGTCGCAGATGCTGATCTCCCTCATGGCGACACCATTCACAGAATCATTATCTTAAGCAATTTGTCCACAAAATAAAAGCACATTCTTAATTTTGTTGCTAAAATACTTTATATCGAGCTGAATTACAGAGCTTTTATTTTGAAAACTTGTGTCTGAAGATTGTGTTTGTTACTTTATGAAAACTGATACTCCAGTTTGAGATTCACTGAACGTTGAGTAAACAGGTGAACTGCTCTTTGTGTTCGTCGGACTTTTCTTGCCACAGCTCAATTCCTGAGGGTCATTCTTTCTTTCTCAATTTCAGCAAGATAACGTGCAACCAGCATCAGCACCGGCCCAAACAGCCCCTTCCAAACAGGCAGGTTGATGAAGGCTTCTACAGGTGTGCGTCAGACAGCTGCAGAGTCCAGAGAGCTGGTTATCAGTGAGACCGGACAGAGGTCAGCTGAACATCATCACTCTGCTGTGTGTTCTATAGAAGTGGATCAGTGTCACATATCAACTGTTGTTTCTTTTAGGAAACTTCACATCAGAGGAGACTCCAGCCTCCACTGGTATTTTTCTTATTCATATACATCTACTTGTTTTGGAGGAAATACTCAATATTAATCAACACATTTTCCATTATTGAGTGAAGCCTTTTGGTTGTCTGGTTCTCCTCCTGCTCTGTCTTTTCATCAAGGTCTAATTTCATCAGGAAGATCCCTCAGGATCTAATGAGATGAAAGAAACTACAATGGGACTCAGTAGAGCGCATATTCAACAAGGCCCAGCAGTCCCCTTAAATACAATCAAGCTGCACCAAATTTCACACACTCATAGATATCAGTCCTCTACATACGGCAGAGTTTTTTCATTAAGGTCCAAGAATTATTCCCTAGGAAAACGTTTTAAAAGCACAATGTTAAAGAAAGAGTTAAAAAATGACTGGATCGGCTTAATACCAAAATACAGTGGGCCCTTTCCTGACACTTACTACATCTGTCTGCCAAGTTGATTGGAAATCCAATTGTTGTTGTTATTATAACAGTTTTATTTATTTAAACAAGTATTATGTCGTCTTGATCAGGTTCCTGTAAATGGATCATTGCTTCATGTGGGGTTCTACTTCTGATCGTCATTCCTTTGACTGTTTGGCTCGTTTGTCACTACAGGTTAGTATTTATAAAATTTTCATCCGTCTTGACTTCCTACTTTCTACTGCATGAACGACAAGCCCAACAGGTGGTGAAGTAAATGATTCACTGCCTGTTGTATTTTCTTGAAGGTACCAGAAGTTCTGCACTTGGAGCTGCTGGCCTGTTTCCAAACAGGAAGTTCCAGCAGGGGTGCTTCCTGCCACCAAGTTGGATGTGACGGAGGTGCAGTGGGACCTGTCCTGGATGGAGATGTCCAACCTGTTGGAAAAGGATTCTTATTGTGGCACTTAAAGGGAAACTCTCTTCTGAAGCCCAGAGACTTAACTATTGGGTCAAACCTATGAGAAAGCTCAGTCAGTGCTGCAATGTGTAGTATTTGATGGTCACATGTCAAAATAGTGCTACCTGATATATTTTTGAATTGAATTAAATGAAATGTTTAGGATTTATAAGGATGACTACATTTGCTGATGGTGCAGATTTGATAGCTTCCAATACAAATGTTATTGTTTCAGTTGTCACATTTGTCAATGTCAATACTCTTGCACATTTAAACGTCTCTCCTTTGAGTACATTTTGAAACTAAGAATCGTATTTGTTATATCTTATTATCTAATCATTAATATAATTGACTGTTCTAAATCATTTTACATGTATCATTTCTCCTGTGTTTGTTCGAGGTTCCATGTTGTTTGCTCCCTTTGAATCGTTATTTGCTATTTCTTGTCGTCTGAAGTTATAAAAGTCATGGAAATCGTCGTGCTTGTTTTATATCTTTTAAGGCAGAACAAACAACTACCAAGAAACTAGAAATAACTATAAAGATTAACCAAACAAATGAAGTTCATATATTCCAACAGCCTCTATAGCGGTCAAACCAGTTAGGCCTCATTGATAGACCATGTTAGCTACCAATTTGTTGCATTTTGCATTAATAGATCACTACAAACAGTACACGTCTTCTTAAATAGACCTAAAATCAACTTTTGACAGAAAGATGTTAAGAATCTCCAGTACTAAGAATCTAAAACAGTAAAAATTAACTCTGAGATGTTTTTGAAATCCGACCTTCAAAATCATACTGTCATGCCATGTGTAAGGTAGGGCAGTCGGTGGATGAACAGAATGTGTGTCCATTCATCGTTGAGGAAGATATCAGGAAGTCCTACTGACAAACATTGTTGTGCATTTTAAAGAACAAAGTATTTTCATGTGAGAGAACAAGCATTTCAATGAAAACTAGGGCTGCGCAAAATGATCAAAATGTCATATCCTCTTGTAGAAGTCATTTCATATCCAGTTAGTCATATGTATTGTAATTGGTCATCCGTCTCCGTGATTCTTTAGGTTTTGTTTGAGCTAAGAGTTGAATTACTCTCATCCATAGACACCTATGAAGGTATTTTCTGCTGCAAAACACTTGTGCAATGGAATTTGTGGTTGTAGAAAATCGTCTTATCTTAAATATTCTCCATACAGTGTGACATGAACCTCTTGGTAAAATAAATTTAAACTATTTAAGTCTGAATTTTGTTTGGAAATATCCTGGGTTGTATAATGTTCACATGTTCGTTTGTGATGAAATACTGCGGCTAAGAGTTACACGACGAAATGAACAATGTATTTAGTTTCATTTATTACATGCATATGTTAATGTATATAAACATATATGTAAATATATATTGTATATATATATAATATGTATATATATATATATATATATATAAATACTAAGACAAGAAGGTGATAAGACAGGAGCCATTAAAAAAATTAAAGATCAGATGCTGCAAGAATGACGCAATTAAAAGTCCACCAAAATGAAACGTCCTGTTTTTATTTACAGAAATAAATGATCGCAAAACTTCCTCATCAGTAGGTGGTTATATCACCATAGCAACCAGATGCTAAGATTTGAAATAGAAGATTATTTTGATTGACAGGGACACTCTCTCAATACCTCCTTTGATGCTTTGATGAACAGCATCAAAGTTGGTATTTTGATAGGAGACCTCTGATTGGCTGTTGATTGCTTTAAATACTGTTACATTTTAAGACAGTTGCTGTTGCACTCTGACCTTGACTGAGGTAAGTCATGTCTCACCCTCTCTCTGTGTTTACCCAGCATGCTAACCAATACAATTCAGGCTCATTATTCAAGTTTGAAATTAAACCACTGTATAATATGAAGCTTCTGCTGTTACATGTTGATAATGTGCGGTTTTCTGTTGCTTTTATGACAAATGTGAAAATATCGTTGCTGGCTTCTTTTGTGTTTTCTGCTGCTTATCTTAATGAGTGATATGTGTTAACGTGATGCTAAGTAGCGTTAGGTCGCCGAGGCCAGGCAGAGCGAGGCATTGTGGACAAAACACCTGTAGCACCAGGAAAGTTCCCATTTCCCAGCTTATTCTACCAAACGATGTGTTTTGTAACATTGGGAAGATTAACCTTGGTGTTTAACTTTAGTATTTAAGATAAAGTAAAAAAACAACAGCTTCCATCACTGCCAATCAAATTCAGATTCAAATTCAAATCAAAGGGGCTTGGTGCCATGGTGATTGATGAGGGAAGTTTTATTTCCCCAAAAAATTTACTGGTGATTTTTTGGTTAATGTGTAGTTTGAATGTGTTGAAGGACAAGTTGACGGAAGCTTAAGTTAATTCTAGGAGCACATTACATGAGGTGTGTAGCTGCTTTAAGGAAAAAAACAATCCCTCTCTATTGGGTCTAATGTTATTTCAGAGAAAACTTTTCTGGAAGGAGCATCATCTTGCATAACTTGCTCACACGGTCCCATTTTTTTACTCTCACAAATTTCAAATATATCTGTGTGTCCGGCAAAGTCTTGGAATTCTCCCGATGTCTTTATTTCACAGATAGGACTTATAGTTTCTGAATTATAGTTGTTTGAGTGGTGCACTCAGAGTTTAGATTTCTCTCTTCCCAGTGAGGAGAGAGCAGTTGCATTCAGTTGAGTTTCCATGGCAACCAGATACACACGTAGCAAGAGGGGAGTCTCTCTCTCTCTCTCACTCTCTCTCTCTCTCTCTCTCTCTCTCTCTCTCTCTCTCTCTCTCTCTCTCTCTCAATCTCAATCTCTCGCTTAAACCAGCCAGTCTGTCTCTCTCTCTCTCTCTCATTCTCTCTGCGTGTGTCTCTCTATCTGTGTCAATTGTTTTATATTGAATGTTTGATTGATCAAATTCACCTAAATCTTACACACTATTTCATCCTGTCACCTGCAGACATAAAGCCTTTTGACTTCAAGTTCCAGACAAGAGCAGAAACTTCTTCGGAAAACAGTGCATCAACTCATCCAACAGCTTCTTCAAAAGATACATCTACTCTCTGTGGTGAACCATGGAGAAACCAGATATTCTGAAGATCCTCAATGACGAACTCCTCACAGCCTACAGGAAGATCAATGCTCTTAAGGAGGAGGTGTGGCAGCTGCAAGACCAGCTTCAAGACAGAGATGAGATCATAAAGATGGCGGTGGAGAAGGAGAAGGAGAAAGAGAAGGAGAAAGAGAAGGAGAAAGAGAAGGAGAAAGAGAAAGAGAAAGAGAAGAGGAAGGAGATTGAGACCGAGACCGAGAAGGAGAATGAGATCCAGGCCCTGACGGAGAAGGTGGAGCAGCTGGAAAACCAGCTGAAAGAGAAAGATGTTGTCATAGCGAAGGAGGTGAAGAAACGGCGCGCTCGCCTCAGGGCCTATCTCGACTGCCTTGCTGAGCTAACTGACTGTCAGGCCAAGGTTAAGCTGATGGAAGCAAGGCTGCACCAGGAGCGACCCCAGCCTGATACAGGATGTAGCAGTGAGGTGGAGGTGGAGGTGGAGGTGGAGAAGGAGAAGGAGAAAGAGAAAGAGAAAGAGAAAGAGAAGGAGAAAGAGAAGGAGAAGGAGAAGGAGAAAGAGAAAGAGAAGGAGAAAGAGAAGGAGAAAGAGAAGGAGAAGTACAAGGACAAGGAGAAGGACAAGGAGAAGGAGAAACTTGTGACGATCTACAATGTCGAAATCCTCCGAGCCAACAGGAACATTTTGATTCTTAAGGAGGAGGTGTGGCGGCTGGAAAACCATCTTAAAGACAGAGATGATATCATAAAGATGGCGGTGGAGAAGGAGAAGGAGGAGGAGAAGGAGAAGGAGAAGGAGACGGAGAAGGAGAAGGAGAAGGAGATTAAGATTGAGACTGAGACCGAGAGGGAGATGGAGACGGAGAAGGAGAATGAGATCCAGGCCCTGACGGAGAAGGTGGAGCAGCTGGAAAACCAGCTGAAAGACAAAGATGTTGTCATAACGAAGGAGGTAGAGAAAGGGCATGCTCGCCTCAGGGCCTATGTTGACTGCTTGGCCGAGCTCACTGACTGTCAGGCCAAGGCAAAAATTCTGGAGGCAAGTCTGCACAAGTGAGCAGCGAGGTGGAGGTCAACATGGAGAAGGAGAACGAGAAGGTGCTTGCTTCAGGGCCGAAAGGAGACGAAACTGCAGCAGGAGAAAACTCCAACTATGGGACTGAGCTACAGAAAGGAGGAGGCCGAGATGAGCTGGAGGAGAGAGAAGAGGTGGAGAAGCCCCCGCCCTCACCCTTTTTCTACTCCTCAAAACAAACCCCTCCCCTGTCCCCCTTTGTACATATTTTAAATGATCTAATGATGTGTTGTAAATATGTTAAACTTTTTGAATAAAAATAACTAGTACAGTAAGATCTACCTCTGTCTTTCTGAATATACACACAGGATTCATTGATCAATTAACACAGTGTTGGAGTGAAACAAATCAGTGTGATTCATTTAGTTTGCTACTATTCATACGAACACAGCAGAGCATAGACAAACAATGTTTCTTAACTTTTTTACATTTGGTCAAATCTATATATTAATTATGACAACAATACAATAATAATACTATCATCTCATCTGAGGGCCCACCCATCACACTGACCACGCCCATCTGACACGCACACACACTCACACATGCACACAAACACACACACACACACATGCTCATTATGGGATGCGTCCAGGGGTGGACTGGCCATCTGGCATACCGGGCATCGTCCCGGTGGGCCGTTGACCCAATGTGGGCCGGTCTGGTCCGCTCTGGTTTTTTTTTTTTTTTTTTTTTTTCTCTTCTTCCTCTCTAAATTCCCTCCAATTGGGCCGGCCAATTGGCTACAGAGGGCTAGCAGTGTGTTGCCAGCATCGACACATATGATTGGCCTATTGTTTGTCATTGTCAATCAATCATTGGCTGACAGGCTCAGAGAGCCCTGACAGTGCTGTCAATCACAACACAAACCAGGGTGGGGCGGGACCTCATGGCATTGGCGGGGGGAGTCGCGGGACGGGCTGCTGCTGAGACAGAAACTTAAAATGGATATTAAGAGTAAAAAGCGCCCGGGTGGCGCTGAGAAGCATCGGGAAAAAAAGCTGAAGTGTCTGGAGGTGGAGGCTGCTACATGTGGCAAACTGACGGACCTGTTTGGTGCCGGGTTCACCAGCCCAGCAGCAGCAGGTGCGCCGGGAGACGAGCGAGGAGGACTCGACAATGATGAGCGAGTGGAGGCAGACGTGGTAAGGAACGTTGGCCTGGGGCTGGCTAGGCTACATTTTTTAGACATGTCCAAAACAAAGTAGAAAACGTTTTTGATTTTGTTTTAATTTGCCGAATTGTGATATTATGGGTTATTATTGTTCAGATGATTTAGCTAAGCTAGCTAAGAGCTGCTAACGTCGTTTACTGTTGCCATAGCTGAGCTGTAAATAGAGATGCAGAATCAAGCTGTATTGAAAACAGAATACAAGTAAACCTATAGGGAATAATTAGTTTAATTTGAAATATTTGCCATTGAATTTATTGTAATCTTTCAATTCATTTATTGTTTACTGAGGTGATAACTATTTAATAGGTATAATTTGTGTGTAAATGTTCCACTGATAAGGTGAGAAATATTTAATATTATTGTTATTATCACACAAGTTTTATTGTGCTTATGTGTTGATCCTTAATGGTGTGATCATGTACACTAAATGATCAATTATTCTCCATTACAGGTTGTTGTGATATATTTGAGGAGTCGTTCTCCCTCTGTTTTATATGTGGACATTTGGGACCACTGTTAGAATTTGGTAAGTTTATCATGTATTTTTTAATGTATAAATTCATACTTCATAATTATAATAATTTTCAAAAGGTTTTAAAAGAAACACACATCCAAAAGTTCTCAACTCTAGGTGCAGGACAGAGGAAAACATTTTCTTTAATTTTCAGACATTATAATGTATCCATGTCCTTCTCAGGTTGACCACTTGACATGTAAGAGCCTGAGGAGTTGTTTTCCAGACACAGGTAGAGCTAACAGGGGCGTCACCCTGGGCCTGCCCTTTTGGGCTGGGCTTCAGCTGCAGATCTAAAGGTTGCTTCCAGGGGCATGGGGCCCTCAGCCTTTGTTTTTCTTTGCTTCTGCACCTTACAACATACATCACACCTTATTTTCACACATCCAAACACTGTTAACACCACTGACGCGTAACATATTTTACACATCCCACTACGTAGTTAGAGCTATCTTGATTTGGAGTTAAATAAATTTACTTTTGGCTTGAGAGGTTTGTGTGTGGCCTCCCTTCTTGTTGCCATCTTTGAGCTAGGTGGTAACAGTAGTATGCATGAGAGAAGACGCTGCGAGATTTGTGGACTTCTATGTGGTGTCCGCTGATAATGTAGTGGGCTGGTCTGGACAGACAATGCCAGGGCTGAATTTTTGTCCCAGTCCACCCCTGTTTGTCAGTGTTAATGGTGGAAGCTGATATAGCTGATATATATTATATTTCACAATAACTTAAGTTTGAAGACTGATTTTTGTATTTGATTAAAGCATTAATAGTTTATTATTGAGTAGAGTTACATATTGAGTGTTGCTGGTTTGTATCTGCATTGATGCAGAATATTTGTAGATTCCATCCACAGACACTAGATGGGGCTAACTCAAACAGGAGAGAAGTTGGTGTATGCAAACAACAATTTGGCTCCTACACATCTGCCCCCAAATGTCCAAGCATGACAGAATTACCAGCCAACATTTACTATAGAGACATGCATTACTTTAAGTTTCTTTTCGAAGCAGGTAGTTTTGTTTTGGCCTCTCTAGGATGCTTGCTTTTGTCTTGAGTCCAACTTACTGGACCAGTCCATTAGA
Organism: Pleuronectes platessa; assembly: GCF_947347685.1. NCBI lineage: Eukaryota > Metazoa > Chordata > Actinopteri > Pleuronectiformes > Pleuronectidae > Pleuronectes > Pleuronectes platessa. Next base: position 4,589,292 of record NC_070649.1, read on the forward strand.
ATCAGGCCTCGTCTCAAGGATTCCTCCCAGAGGTCATGAAGAGCAAGGGGTCAACTATCACCTCAATGTCTTCAGTCTGTCATTTCTTTTTAATCTTGGACCTCTTGTGCCTCTTCTGCCTCTGGTGTCAGGTAATCCTTCGTCCATCTTCATATTTATTGCCAGCTTGGCCTTTTAACATTTTCAAGTTTCAGACACTTTGACCCTCTCTATATGTAATAGTGAGTAATATCGGCTTGATTTCTGATTGTTTAACTTGTTTTATCATTGCAGAGAAAATTATCAGTGGTTTCAGGCAGCTCCAGTATACTAGAGGAGAGACTGACTGTCTTCACGTATTCTCTGCATAGCCTCTATAAAGTTATTGTTGAATTTGATCACCACGTATACGTTGGCGATGTTTTGACAGTGCGTTAACAACGGTTTGATGGTTTCCAAGGTGGATGACTGTTATCAATGCCGTCAATAACATCACATGGCCAAATTGCCAACAGGTTTTGGCAGGTCACCAGTGAAAAGCATTATTCCCATAACAACAGAGGAGAAAAGAGTCTTTGTGGAGTTGTCCTTACTAAATTGACAAGGCCTTTTACAGCCTTTGATACAGGGCTGGCTGCCTCACACAATGGAAGGCATATAATTTTGCAGATGTCGTCTGGAAAGCTCAAATGTCAATGCTTTTCACAACAGCACTGGGGCCCTGTGAGAGGCATAATTGATTGGTTCACCTTTTGTCTCGAGCCAAATATTCATTCAGAAGGACAAAAAAAGAAGCGGAAGATGAAAGAGCATCTTCTGGAGCTGACACTATTCATCTTCTTGAGGAAAAAATTGTTTCTCCACAATGTACAGGCTGCTAATGTCATGCTGTAGGTTCTTTTATCCATCTAGTGGACATGAAGTTAAAAATATTCAAAATTTAAATGCAGATAACCTAAAAAAGTAAACACAATCAATCTTTTCAATTACCTTGTTCAACAGTCCACGGCTGTGACTCAGTCGTCCACTATTCAGAGGTTCGTGGTTCCAACCCTGAATTGCCCCTGTGCCGACAGTGTGTGGTAGAAGTGCAGCATGTTGTATGATTGTGAATTGTACTACCAAGTAATTTAGATTGGGCATTAAGACTAGAAAAGTGCTACATAGATGCAGTCTACTTACCGTGAGTAACGTTTTCTGTCTCTGTGGCCATGAGTGACAATCAGAGGATGATGCTTGATAATGAAAAGGATTCAGGGGTATTTAAATTGACATGACCTACTATTTTTGTAGATTAGATTGTAAGATGGTGCACAGATTGTATGGATTTGCAAAGAAATGTAGCATCTGTTGTGTTTTGCTTCGCTTGCGATAACAGAAAAAGGTGGCTTCAGGTGACTGTTTTTTTCAGGATCCATCTTTTTGTCATGATGGCATCAGCTAGAGATTGATGTTAAATTGACCTCGTGGTGTGTGCAGGGTGGCTTGGTGTGAACAGAGCACAGCTTCACATCAAACCACTTATTATTACGTTCCTCACAATCGGTCATCTTCTTTCCTTCTCTGCTTCTTGAAGATTCACAAAAATTCAATATTGAGTGTGCAGAGTCAGTTGATGGCTGCATCCTCTCTTGATGAATCTCTGAATCAAAGACACACAGCACACATTGAGGTTATAATATAAACTGATGGTCCTGACATGTAATTGCATGACTCTATACACTCAGGACCTGAGATCTGAACTGTATAGGGAACCAATCATTAAGTCTAACACACACACACACACACACACACACACACACACACACACACACACTATCGATAGGCCCTTTTGTAAATGAAACAAAAACTTGATTCACTGGGGTCGCATTGTTTTTGGCCATAGAACCAACAGGTGACACACACACAAACATTAAATATACACTCTTTCTTTCACTGTGTTTAGCAGCAGCTGATGATTTAGATTTTACTTGTATTGTTGCTTTGTGTCTCCCTCTTCTTTCTTTCTCTCGCTCTCTTCCCTTCAAACCCTCACCATTAATTTACAGCCTCTGCAATTTTCCTCTTCAATAGCTGAGTGGAGCGAAAGAAAAGGGAAAAGAAAGATGACAAAGACAACACAGGACTCCTCTCTTCTCCCCGGCCCTGTTGTTGTACAAAATAGCCAAGCAATAATTTTTTGTCATTGGTTTACTCCTAAAAGCCCATTTGACGTCAGTCCTGAAAGGGAAGCAATAAAGAAACCTTTTCAGTTGTGTTGATTGAGCGAGAGCAGGAGGAATGGGTCCCTTTGGGACGGGGCGACCGGAGAGGTCTTTTTATTTTCTCTGCTCTGGTAATCAAATGGAGCTGAAATGAAAATGGAGTTTTCTATGAAAATAGGGGCCTTTGTTGCCTTTGGAAGGCTGGTAATTCATAAACAATAAGGCGGCTTCTTTTGTTTGGGCTATAATATATTCCTGCTGCTCTGAAAGAGGTCTGTCTGTGTGTGCGCGCACACACACTCACATTGAAGCCAGAGTAAAAGCCAAAGCGAGTCAGCAGGGGAAGAGAATATAAAAGGAGGCAGAGAGGCAGGCTCTCCATTCATCGTCCTGGATGGGAGATGCAGGGTGCATGACTCCTCAACTCTACGTCCTTCATCTGTCTCTCTGTTGCTTCCCTGAACCTCGTCATCTCTGTTCGTCCAACATTCTCATCTCCCACGCTTCTCTTTTTAAACAAGAAGTCCAAACTTTAAAGGAGGTTTTCATGGCCAGCTAACAGGTGTGGGATTGCAGCACACCTGTCATTCCGAGGAAAGATTTTCTCCTTCGTCTGGAGGATTTATGGATTAATCGACCATCAATGCATTTTGGATTTTTGTGATTGTACTCGAGCCATATTTTTTCCCCTCAAAATATCAGCTGATCACAAGAAAAAGAAGACCCAGAAGGAAAGTGTTGCAGTTTGCCAGTTGATTAAAAGATCTGAGCAGCAAACTGGGATGACACCCAGTGGATGTCAGCGGACACGTTCCTATCAAGTCACGGATATGGCTCCATTTTAACTTCAAGGGAGCAACACTTCAGTCTGTGGAGGGACTTTCTTCCTGCAGGATTTATCCCTTTTATCCAGATGGAGGAGGGCACCAGGGTTTTTTGACCACACAGACGGAAACAGCTGACAGCACTGGACACCTGAGTGGTTCAACGTGGAATTTATAGCTAATCCATGAGAGGAACATCACTTCATATTTACACCTGAGTGAGGTTGATGTCATGATGGCAAGAGATCCGCACAACCTTGATATCTTCTTTCTGGATGTGAAAACGACACTTTCCTCAGTTGGAAGAAGTCACTTGTTTATTTACACTTTGCATCTTTTGGACCAAACTCCTCTGAACTTGTGGATGGAAACTCATTTGGAAATGTACATAATGTGGATTTGGATCAACATGATGTAAGTGCTGCTATTTGCACGTGTCACGAACTTTGTGCGAATTTCTCCCTCATTTTTACGATGCTTTCAAGTCTTTACTTGGACGTGAGAAGTAAAATCACAAATTTTGGGTCACTACTTGATGAATCAACTCAAACTATTCCATATTTACAGCGTCTTTATTTCAATAGAATGCATGTCAAACTAATGTTAACACTACTTTTCACCCCGACAATATAGCAACCTAAAAATGCTTACTAGTGCTTATTCAATCAAATTCTGTGTAACTTAAAAAAGAAGCCAGCTTCTGCCCCTAAGGCAGATTAATGGTAGGCGCCATAATACTGTGAGGTTCTCACTTATGTTAATGAAGAAGTGGTTGCTAACAGCCACAGACTTGTGATGTTTTAGTGTTGTTGGTCCGACTGGTTCGACCCTGGCTACTGCTCACATGTTCAGTTGAACTGTCTTCTTAGTAGTTGTTTCAGATGCTGACTGAACACTCTGGACTGTACAGAGGAAATTGAACAGATTATGTGTAATCTGAATGTAAAATTGTATAGAGCTGAATTAAGTGTGTTTACTTACTTTTGCACTAAACCTTACATATATAAGTTTCGGAGCCAGGAGCATTTCCTCTCCGACAGCTCAGATTGGTCGGTCTGTCCTATGCTTGATGGTGCAACTGTAACTCTCTGTGCATTTAAAAGAATTGTGATATTTTGGCCTGACTTTTAGTCGTTTGTTATGTTATTTGGATTTATAACATTTGTTGGGATGAGTTGTGAGCCTGTCGCTCTTCTACTCCCTTAGCTGACTGGAGAATTTCCTGTAGGGTCGCCACAAGTGCATCTATGTTCAGCTATACCACTCTTCAGTCACGTGACTTACATTGAGTTTGCACAGCACTTATGTTCCCTCTAAATAGAGATGACTTAGTGAATTGAAGAGCCAACAAGCCCCTGACTTTGGAACAGCCATTTAACAATAAGTGATTAAATTGCCCGTAAATATTTAGGGTACAGTTTAATCTTTATTGCCCCTGTTGCATTGTAGTGACAAAATGTTTTCTCCAAGAAAGTAATACATATACAGAGGCTTTTTTATAGGTTATTAAAAGATTCCTTATCAAACTACAATAAAATAAATATATAAGTCTTAATTGTCAAGTGCTACCTTGACCTTAAATTAGACCAAATTAAAAACTCCATATTTTATGGACATATTGTTGCTGATCCCATGAGAAACTTTGTCTTTCATCTGAAAAGATTTGGTCATAAAAAAACTGGACTAAAACAACTTTCAGGCCTGGATATATATTTTGGGGGAAAGCATTGTAGAGATTTTTAGGAAAGTCGTGGATGTATAATAGATCCATGCAGTTCAGTTGGGATTGACTGAAATGTCAATCCATGTCCGTCCAACAAGGTATCGGTCAATATTTTGAGCTAATGAAACTAATTCCCAGCCGTAGAGTTAGGGCTGGCACTTAATGTGGCTAATTCTCATTACAGCAACAAGTGATGTGACAACACAGGCCTGTTCTTTCAGGTGATGTTCCGATAATTCACAGGATTTAACGAATTGTATTGATTCCAGAGAGAGGGAAGACTCAATCTATAACTTGGATCAACCTCTTAAACCTTACATCTCTTGACTGTCGGTCTCTGGCCTCTTGGTGAACAGTGTACATTTTTAAGTAACAGCAGGTCTATATTTAAAGCAGCCAGTTGATATTGTTATTGTCGGCTTTATAAAGCTGCAATTAAGTAATTGTGTGTGTAGAAGTCTGGCTACTGTGTGTCAGCATGTCTGTGTGAGGTTTCTTCACCTATCAATGAACCCAGCTTTTTTTTTGGCTCCTCTCCTGCTGAGAGTTCAGTTTCTCTAGGTGGTGGTTTACTCTGCTGTTTGGCAAATATTTTAAGTGATCATTAAATACAGTTTTTAAGAAACTTATCAACGGTGAATATTTTATATGAAGGCAATCTTTAACATCTAATAATTTAAACAGATTTTATAGTTTGAATTGTGATGTAGTAGAATAAGAGTTTGTATCTGATTGAAACTCTTAACTGCTATATGTGGATGAAACAAACATTAAGTTACTGATTGATGTTTTTGTAACTTAAGATTTAGTTGCTGATGCATAAGGATTAATCAGATCATTTTAATCCACTACTCGCATCCAATTTCACCATTTTGACATTGACAAATTTTTCCAGTATTTTCAAAACAATTCCAAAATTCCACAGCCTATTTATGAATGCCAATAGTTCGTTTAATCTAAGATCAAATTGGACAATCTCCACCTTTCCTAAAGTAATTCTTACATTGGAAACTGCAATGATAAGTAAATGCTGAAAGTCTTCCTTCAACCACTAGATGGCAGCAGAGTCTAACAAACAATGTAGTCGGCATTGCTGTCGTCAGATTGGGTTTTTTCTTTTTATATTTCTCTACTATATTTAAGTTAAAATGAAGCCAAAATAATTGCACATAATTAAAATACTGTCTTATCGCATATAATCTGATCTTAAATTTACTTTGAGTATTTTTGAGAGGACGGGACAAAGTGTCTGCCCTATACAGGTTATTGCAGGAATTATTTTTTATATATTTTTATTCATGTTTTTTTCTACTATAAAACTTTAATTTCCTTAATTCTGCACATATTTTAGAAATACTGATGTCAACACTGAAAATTGCCAACAAAAAATTTAGTGGAATAATCCATAAATTTCTAGCAATTCTTTCAATGATAATCCAACTTTATATTTTTAAATATATCTATATCCCTATATACAATTGTTTAAATACTAATATACCCTCTTCATGAAATAGGTAAATAAAGGTGTTAATTACATTTCAGCTCTATCTAAAAAGGTGTTTTACTTGTAAGTAATTTATGATTTTATTACATTTGGGAATTTTGACTAAAACAATCAGAATGAAACAAATGTCTCAGCATTTGTCTGTACTTGAGTCTGTGAATCACTACTGAGGACATGATGTGAGGAGAAGTGAAACTGCTTTTTAGAAGTTTAATTTAATTTGTCATTAAGTGTTAGATAGAACATGAGTGGTAGGACTTTCTGTAGCAGCCAGGAGTATAAAAACGTTTCACTAGAGGGCGCTTTACATCCACCTTAAACCTCAGAGGTGCACAGAATCCTTTCCGTCTGTTTAGTGTGTTTTATAAACTGTTGTGTGTCTAACACCTGCAGACAGATGTTTACAGCCCCCACACACTGACACTAACTGACCATGTGCAGAGAAATCTAATCCGGTTTTATCCCATTTACTCTTATCAGTCCTCAAGTTGTTGTGCATGTAACACACAGTGCACTGTGGGAAACAGCCGGAGGACGTAGTAATGTCACAGCAGGACGACGCCTGATGAGGGAAACACTGAAAATCAAGTGAGATGCACACTGCTTTTATTGTCATGATTAATCATTAGCAGCTGATTTTGAGATTTAAATTCAGATCAAATAAATCCCCTCTCAATTGGCTGTAAAGAAAATCATATTAGAGACGTGTTTGGTTATTAGTATAATTTGGGACCTTCAAATTAAGTAAATGTAATACTAATTGTTATGTATATTTGTTTTAAAGAAAAGGAGAGGAATTAAATTTGACTGAAAAATGTAGGAAACAAAAGGTTTCAATTATTTAAGCATGGTCCACAGTATTCTATATTTTTTTCTTATTTTGATGTCAAAATGAACCCGCTGCAAATATTTTTTCTTTAGTTTCTTATTTTATTCCACAGTTTGCAGCAGCTGAAATACTGTTGAATAATGATCGTGCATATTGGTGGATTCTGGGCACACACTGTAAATAAGGAAACGGCCTTCACAACAGATTAGATGGTTATTTTTCCATAGGTGCTGAGATTAAATTATGAATAGGCAATGTAGGAATATCACATCTCTTCACTATGTGCTGCGATTTCTTCAGCTCTTATTTAGACTAAGTGGAATAAAGCCTTCCATTATGAGAGCTCACCGTAATCTCACTTTTGAGGATATCTCCCGATAAATCCTGATGTCATAAGTGACGTTATATTTCAAAAACGCATTTTGGTGCAACGCTGGTTTCAGGATGTTCCAAAGACGTTGTGTTTTCATCTGTGTTTGTCTGTTAGTTCTCAGGATTTCCATAAGACTTGGTGGAGGGTATCGTAATGGTCAGGGAGGAACCCATTACATTTTGTTGTGAATCCAGGATTTTGTTGAATTCATAAAAAAATTCATGGCTCTTGATGAAACAAAACCTGGCATGTTTAGGGGACTGAAATTTGAGAGTGCAAAAAGTAATAATAATCATTTATCTAGTGGATATAGGAGCTACTTTCGGCTACTGTATAAGATATACAACCACCTATGTGCTGAGAAACGTAATGTAGCCTCAGCTGGATGGCTTGTTTTAATTTAAAGTGACTGTTGGGCCTTGGCAGAGGAATGTGAGCTACTGAGTGAAATTCTAGTTGTTTGTATTACTTCAAAATGTTGAATAGGAAATGTTTGTTTACTGTGATACCAGCACAACGTGTCATAACCCACCTTTTTATTTTGAACATAGATGAAATGAGAGAACTGATCTTATCCAGTAAACCTTTATCATACAAGTCTAATGGCCAATGACGTGTTTTAAGAAAAAAGCAAGGTCATATAATGTAGCGTGACACATGAAGGCGTAAAGGGTGAATTTGTCCAAGTTGCTGCATCTTTCTGTTCAGATATGTATTTTTGGTGATGCAGAGCTGTGTTGAAGTGGTGGAAGCTGTGACCTCAACATTTTACCGTTGACTCTAACAGGGTTTAAATTGCATTTCTCCATCATACAGTTTGCAGTGTGTTAATGAGTCTGTGGATGTATCTCTGCAGGTTGTTCTCAGGTCTCCACTGATGGTGACCAGGCCCTTTGCAGATGAAGCTTCTGTACATTAACTTGTTTGACATTTTCTCTTAAAACATTATTTTATATGGTGAAAATTCAGTCTTTACTTTACCTCTACACTCTCAGCTTCATCTGCTTTTTTTAATGCCTCCACTCTGGCGACAGCCGAGGTCAGAGGCTTTATGGTTGAGGGACGTTTGTCCGTCCATCATGAACTGAATAGATGTTGGTGGTCAAAGGTCAAGGACACTTTGACCTCACCAAACACATGTTGGGCCATGTTAGCTTTTTTCTATGCAAAAAGGTTTAAGGTAAACTTCCTGCAGCAAAAACACTTTTTTTGGCCATTATTTAAAAGCATAAATCAGTAACCTCGTAAGATGTTCGCAAAATGTCTTCAAACGCGAAACTACAATGCAGATTATTTTAGGAGAAGAGGCCGATTCTGATGTAATTGCTCGGACATTTTCTAGAGTTCAAGTTTGAAAACGGCTCTTGAAACTTAGGCGTTTGTGTAGATCTCTGCCTGATCTGTGTGTGAAGGTTATTCTCATAACTGCTTTTGAATACAGCTCAAACCTGGGTGTTGACAGCATTAAGCACACTGACAGCAAATTATCTCAGTAATATCTTCACCTGTTGACATCAACATTTTTGGCATCATTTTTGGCATCGTAGCTTATGTTTTTCAGAAGAAAAACATAACATTTGTAAAATACAGTTCAAAAAACTGTTCTCCTAGCCTGAGTTGATATTTCACTAAAATAGCTGCGATGATGCTGAAGCCAAAACAAACAAATTTACTGTAGATTTCAATAAAATGGCACCAAAGTCTCCCAACAACAAAAATTGTTTTTAGAAATAGCATAAGTGGCGTGCAGCACTCTGAAACATTTAAAAAAAAAAGCCACGCTGCAATCAAACTGCGTTAATGTGATGTAGATCCGACATCCTGCGTTCATTCTCCGTGCAATAAACATGGGAGCTGTCAGAGCCTGGTGAGAGGGCCTCCAGCACAGAGCAGCCACGCAGCCATTCTCCTCCTCTAATGCATCAACAAATATAGCCTGCGTTTAAGTGTATTTCATGTAAAACACATACAGACAATAGACCCTTCTCCTTAACCCAATTTGCAATTTCCTTTGGAGTAAGCAGCTCAGTCCTCTGTGTAATGACGAGGGAATCTCTGCTGTACGGCAGGAAAGGCCACTTTACTCTTGTTTGAATTGGGCTATTTTCTTTATTGTCACACTGACTAGTCACATGTAAATCTGAGCTTGCAAACCCTCACCCACAAATGGAAATTTCTCCAAAGCCAACCTGGAGCCATCTGGACCCGTTAATATGTCCCCGGCAGTAGATGGGTTGGTGTGTTTAGACTCTCTCGATAAAACAAATCCACGCACTAGACTTTTTAACATAAGCTGATTTACATGTTGAAATAGTGAAAGATCATTTAATTTCTGATTTCACCAGAAAGAAAACTTACCTAAACTCACATAATTTTTACTTGTGAGTTAATATAGACATTCTTTTTTTTTTTTACCTGTTACAGTGCAAGGCTTTCCTGTATGTCATTAAAAAGTGAGAGGACTTGACTAAATGAAGAAATACGCTGGGAGAAATTTGTTAAACCAAACATTCCCATGCTGGACAATCACTGAATGTAATGTAACTATACATTCATAGGGCATCAATTTAGTGTTACTTATTCTGATGATTAACATCAGTGATTAAAACTGATTTGATTATAGATGAGAGTAGGACCGTAGCAGTGAGCTTTGAAACACAGATATTTCCTTAATGTATTCCTCCAATTTTGGCCAATTCAATTACAATACATTTGTAATGGACCTCAGTCCAGAATGCTGCTCTGGATAAAGAGGAGATTTTCCAACTGGGCCCCAAGGTGTTCGGGACATTCACACAGGTCTGATCAGTCTGTGGTGGGCCTGCCTTAGAGAAGGGTGTGTGTTTAAAAGGCAAAACACCTGTTGACGCTAAGGTACACAGTCGAATGGCCCTAACGTCCGCTGGTGGTCGCTAACATCTACTGGCCATTGACAACTCAATGAGTGTGGAAAATCTTCATACATATAAGGGTCATCAAAATTGTAAATTTCTCTTTATTTATTAAAAGATCCTGCATTCGGTCTTAAAGCAGAATGTACATTTTTTGTAATTTCAGATTTTAAACTTCTCATTTCTTTAAATCGGAAACAAATGATGCATTCAGACAAAATTAAGAAATCCTTATTTAACCTCAGAGTAGAAAAGAAAATCGACTCTGATAAAGAATGAGAATAAACATTGGTATTTATAATTTGTTAGCGGATTAAAACAAAGCAGGCAATGGTCAAAATCAACGCAGTAGAGGAAGAGAGATTATGATTTGTTATGATTACTACAACACTACTTATGCAAATCTTTCATTACTTTCACTGCTTAGAAAACGTCCACATCTTTCAAACTCAGACTTCACTTTGTATGTAATAAAGGTTATAGTGTCACAGTTTTAAAAGATCCCTTCATGCCGCACAATCCCTTCGAGTCCCTATTTAAAATCCTCAAATTCTAAGAAATAAAACCCGTCTGTGTCCTCAGTGGTGGCTTCAGGTTCAGAACTGGAGTATTTTCATTAAAACTGATTATGTTGCATCGTCTGGTTTTAAAGCAAATCTAACCGGATACTTCATTATAAAGAAGTCTCAAAACCTGACCACATTTGCAAACAGAGAATTCCACTTTTGGATATCGTTGTTCAGAGCAGTAAATGTAAAACTCTGAATGAATTAATGCATATTGTAACGTATGAGTAACATGTGGTTACATAAATAGCATATTAATGTAAAACGGTGGGTTTTCATTGTAAAAAAACTTGAAATAAAGACAGGTGCTTGGTTTAGGTTGATCCGCTAAGTAACGCGTCACCTTTCAGCTGCCTGGCTGACGAGCATCATGAATGTAAATCTGTCTCCGTATATATTTAAATGTATTTCCCCCAACCCATCCGCATGTCAGTGCTCCACCCATTAATCAGACCCCCTCACTAAAGGAACTACACCGCCATCATCGCTTCACTACAAGCATTACACAAGACATCCAGTCAGACTAAATGGTCCAACCAATTACAATGATTTTAGAAGAGCTATGTTGTTTGCATTAGTGGAGGAAAATGGACTGCCATTTTCCGCGTGGCTGGGTGGAAATTGAGAATTGAGCTCTCTTCAGGGTCTATAATAGATTAAAACCAATCAGCCGGCTGATGTAACTCGACATGCTCTCTCTTTTAACCACGTATCACATCTTACACCATTAGAAAGTCTATTCAATGCATTTCTAATTACATGAGCATATATATCTTTAGCAGGGCTGGTGAGTGCGCAGGGCTATACGGACGGAGCTGTTGATGCTTTCTAATGGCGTGTTGCATCTTACACCATTATAATTTCTATCTAATACATTTAGAATTACATGAGCAAATATATTTTACCCACTGTTGGTCAGTGCACAGGTCTGTCTGGACGGTGCAGTGTTGTTCTACTGATTATCTGATTGACTATTGCTCATAATCAGTTCTCAAGTACTGTTACTGATCATTTGCATTACAATAGCAGTATTAAACTGACGGCTTTTAAGATTTGTACAGGAAATTTGAGAATATTGTTGGTGCACATTTTGCCTATTTTACACAAGATCATTGAGAAGAATTGTTCTTTAATATTTGATCTTAGTATCCAATTTTTATGCAGGTCTCCTGTTTTGTAGTTTAATATTTAAATCTTAAATTGTAGTCTTACATATTCCTGATTAAATGCAATTATATGGGATTAGGATAACTATTTAACCACCTTATCTTTATACCTTTTACTTTATTTTTATCTTGTATAAACTACAGCTATATTGAAAGACCTTGAATCAATTTTCCATCTGTAGATAGCTAAGACCAAGTTATGAAGTAATTTGAAATATTTTCAATTTGTTGCTCTGAGTAGCCAATAAAAAAAATAAAAATTTTCATCAATAGAAATATAACAAAGATTGTTATATTATGCCTTGTGCAAGCAGTGTGGAGCTATGCTAATTGATCTACCTCAAATAAAACTGCTTAACTGCAGAAGTCATACAACTTTAAAGAAATAAAAATGTGACCTTCATAATATCAATATATTATCGTCTGGTTTCTCAATATGTTTTGACCTTATTATCCAGCCCTAGTTCTAGCATCTTAGTGTGAACTTTTACCGCGTGGACAAACCAAGTAATCCAAAGATTCTAATCTCTGCTCTCTGGCAATTTAAAGACTCATTGATTAACTGAAAGAAAAATAATTGACACTTTTATCAAAAGCAAAATGTTAGTTTAAGCCCTGCTCCTGCAAAAAAAAAAAATATAAAAAATTGTTAATCATCCATTGTGAACAGCCAGCCTCTGATTACCTGATACACACTCAGGTGCACACCTAAAGTGGAGTGCCACTAAGAAATAAAATGTCGTTCTCTGAGCCAAGTCGATATCAATCTCTATTTTCAGCTATTTCCAAAATCTATAAACGCAGCTCTTAACGCAGGAGTGAGAGCCAGGTGAGCAGAGGGGTTAAAGAGGGTCCGTGCCTCTGTCTGGCTTGGGTTAACTGCCGTGTCAAAGTGGCTTTTGTCCTCCCCTGAACAGTGCTGGATGATGATGTTTGGTTGACAGCGCTGCCTGAAGTGATCTGGAAGGTTGCTGGTTTGAATCTGTACAGTAAATGTGCAGTCGTTGCTCAAGAGCCTCCGACATGGCTGCCAGAGGCAGTTTTACACGAAGCTCTTGAGAGGAACAAAGTTGTTTTTCATTGCTATAAATGGGGCAGAACAGTGTTTTATAGGCCTTGTCACTCAGTAAAGACAAATATCTGGTTGTATACGTCGCTGTTGTATGATCAAAATGCATTCAGGCCATATAGCTGGCAATAAGCACAACAGAAATGCCTCTCCAGCCACATATCATAGCTGTCTCACAACAAGCTTCGCCTCAAAATAATTTCTTAATCCATTAATTGACGTGGAGCAGCATTCGGGGCAGGGCTTTTTGTTCAATATGTTTTTCAGAGATGCATACTAATCATATAAAGTGATCCTTTGTACTCAGGTTGACAGGAGCGACGAGGGCTTTTAGATGCACGCACGCACACACACACACACACATGCGCTCCCAGGCATGTGTCTGGGAGCGCCGACGGCAGACCGAGTGTATTATTTTCCCTGAAGAGTGTTATTTTCCTGTCAAGGCTTGATGGCAACGTGCCAACAGATGTGACAGGGAGCGATCATCCCTCCTTCATACTGTACAGAGAGAGGGGGAGATGGCGAGGAAGGATGGATGAGGACGGAGAGAGAGAGAGACAGATACACTGGCTTTCCATCCAGGCATTTTTATGCAAATAGGGGTGTATCAAATTTGAAAACAGGCTAATTCTAATGACATTTTCTCCCCAAAAAGTTTTCGCTCAAAGTTTAATTTGAGAAACGGTGATTGAAATCAGTTTGTCAGGTAAATGCTGCTGTTCTCTCTCACCCAGATCTCCCTGCAGTGACAGACCACTGCTGCACCCCAATCCAGGCTTCAAGCGTCCATTAGTTGAAACATTAAAAAAACACATCTAAGTGATTTAGATGATACTGTAACTTGTCATTAATGACCCAGCACCTGGTATTGTTAAATGCGTTATAATCATTAGTTTATTTTATAAGGACTATAATCTGTAACTACGATTCAATCTTGGAGAGAAGAAACTTGAATGGATGTTCCTCTTAACTTGGACTTCCACTCCAGATTCTGTCAGTAATCTGATCTCCTGAGAGGCAAACGCTGCCTCGCAGATGAGCTCTGCTATTCAGAGCTACCTGATAGATATCAGTGGCTGCCGATCAGATTAGCCGATGTGTTAATGGCACTGTTCTCTTTTGTCATCTGGTAAGTCTGTAAGCAAACTGATTCTCTCCGTTATCTCCCTCTCCTTCGGTGTCCCTCCAGACTTCTCTCTCTCCCTCTGCTCCTTTACCCTCTTCATTTACGTCTCCCCTGACTCGAAAACAAAGAAGAAGCAAAACAAAGCGAAAGAAAACAAAAGAAAAGACAGAAGAACGTGTCATTACTGGTTTTGTTTCTACAGCGCCCCACAATACTCTGACCACCCTCATCAAGTGATAGAGAGAGATTGCGCTCATGCAGACGAGTAAAAGAGAGAGAGAGAGCCTTGGCGTAACGAAAGGCAGTTTAATTTAGATAATTATCTCGCAAATTAACCACAAACTCCCTGTTAATTACCTGTCTTGGGGAGCAGTGCAGGAAAACAAAAAGCGGAGCCAGCGAGGTCTTTGTTCAGATCTTCTTGGGGGGGCCATAAATTGGTTACGCCCCTGCTGAAAGGCCAGATAACCCTTTGAGGTAACAACCACTAAAGCATTTGATAGGCTAATGGGGAATACTGTTAGCATCCGCGTTTGTAATTGGACGTCATAAATCTGGGACAGGTGACGGGAGGACAAAAGAGGGGTTTTGTCTGGGTGTCGGGGCCACGGCGCGACTTGTAAATCCTTCCCCGGCTGAATGGCGCTATCTGACGGTCCGCATATGGCGAGAACAGGAGATGCAGAGACAGGATCTCCCACATTGATCCTCTAACTGTGTGGAGTATTTATGTGCACTCAGATACACCAGAATATGTGTGTGTAGCAGTGCTAATAAAAAGACCTTTTCTTATCTTGGTGTCTGCTGAAGGTGATTCTGTCAGCAGCTATTAACCTCGCCTTTATAATGACAGCTCGCCTGATTAGTTTCAACACTTAAAGCCCTGACATTTTCAATTTCACTCTTATTTTTACTTTTTCAGGTCTTTGACACAGTAGGAAATACAGTTTGCACCTTAATCTCCTCTAATAATGACTTATTAGTGTTGTTAGTGTTCCTCATTAAAAACCAACATTAGAGCTTTGGTATTTTTTTTGGTCAAGTGAAGAGCAGAAAAGTACTTTAATTAGTAATACTAAACTTATTTTCATCATGCTTAGAAGTAGACAATCAAAAGCCAAAGTAATTGTCTCATTACGTTAGAATAATTATTTTTTAAAGAGAAGCCTTAAGAAAAGCCCAGCAGGTGGTCAAACCACTTAACAATCTGAAGAACAGATTACATTGCAGCTTGTGTGAGGAACTTAGTGTAGTGCTAATACAAAATAACTGTCTTTATCTTTGGTCAGTGTCAGGGAGCAATTTAGTTATCTTCTGATTTCAATCATATTGGAGTTTTAGTGTTTTCTGAATACCATCAGGGACCAGGATGGGAAACCTTATCTCATTTAGCTGCCAGGACGTGTTTATTGTCATCCTCTTCTTACACCTGCACAAGGTTCCTGTCGCCAACAGGTGTGTCCGTGGTTATTTTTTTTCATGAGCCTGGAGTTTGAAAAGCTGACATTTCCATTTCAGAGATGCAGGGTTTCTTCTCTGCTGCGTCTGTGTGAACTCTGGTTTGACTAGATTACTGAGTTGTTTATCTTCTGCCTCGATGTTGTCAAGATGCAGGACCACACACTTCGCATTTAAACAAATGATTTCTGACTTCAGAAGAAAACAAACATTGACTATTGCACTGTTGTCCTCGAAAGTGCATCTGTGTGCACGTGCAAACTGGAGCGTTTGAGAAATTATTACGTTGTGCGTTCCCACTGTTTTGTCTAATGAGCGCGAGTCAGAAACAACAACGTCTGTGATGTACTTGTTGATGCTTGCTCACAATGTTCCTCTCTGGTATTTGATGGATTGTTGATGGAGACTTCATCGCCACCTACTGGCCCTGTGCTTCTTGAGCGTTTGTCGTTCTTTTGTGTTCTCGTCTGAACGGAGATATTTTGTAAAAAGGATGTGGTGTGGATGGAGATTTTACATTTTTAATATCTATTTAAAAAATATTTAGAGTTGTGCAGAAGAGTCAATAGTTTGTGACAGCAGGCAGAAGGAGCTAACTACTACTTTGAACTATGAATATCCTTGTGGACATTTAATAGTAAAAAAGACGCATAGCATGTGACGACAATGTTGTTGCTATGCTTTTCCAAACCAGGTGTGAGAGACACGAGTACACACATGCTCCTCATACATACACTCACGCCATGAATGAGTCAAACATCGGTGCTGCACCAATATTTGTGTTTTGTGGCTGTCACGTAGCTGTCAAAGTCCTTGGCGCCGCTCTCAACATCTACTGGCAGCAGGTGTGAACAACTCTTGTGCTGAGAGGGACACACTCTGCTGTCACCCTGTCTGAGAGAGAGTGAGAGAGAGAGAGGGAGAGACACAGACACACACCCTCTCAGGCCGGGGGGAGGAGAGTAGGGAGAGATCAATAGTAGTGAGTGTGGAGTTTGGATAATTACAGTTGTTAGCAGGGAGAGGAGAGCAGCTATAGTGGCCTCTCCACTCACAGTCTCTTATCACTCTCTGGCCTGTCATTACAGCTTTAAATGCTGCTGAGGCAAAGTGGCAACTGTGCGAGTGTGTGTGTGTTAGAGAGAGAGAGATTTTGTCGTTCCCCATCCTCTAGTCTTTATATCTTCTCTCCTCATTTCCTCTGTTCTTTTACTTTTCTTTTCTTTATATCTCCACTTGTTATTTCTCCTTTACCCTTTATACCTTCTCCTCTCCTCTCCCCTTTATATATCTCAACCCTTTCCTCCTCTTTCCTCGTTTCTATTATCATCCAACCTCCTCCCCTCATTCACCTTCTTTCGTCTCTTTTCTCTATAACATCATCTCCTCTCTTCTTTGTTTCTTTTATTAACTGCTTTCTTGTCTCTTCTCTTCTGTCACATCTGTCATGTCTTTATCTTCAGTTTGTCTCATCTAAGTTTGTCTTCTTTTCTCTTGTCTCCTTTTAATTTCTCCTCTCTTGCATCTTTCAATTTTTAGTAAGTAAAACAGTACATACAACTTTCCAGTCTGAGAATTCTGACATGTGTTTGAACCAGGTTCATACCCGAGAGGTTGCTGAAAATCTCTGTTCAAACATCCCTTTTGGTAATGGAGGGGGGATGAAATGTATTACTTTTAACCTGTCCTTTTATTCCTTGAGATGTTAAAGTGTAATTTCATCAGCGATAGTTAATTTCTCCTTGAATTCCTTGTTCTTTGATTGTGCTCCTTCTCCTCCTTTCTTTATCTCCTCAGCTCCTCTTTCCATCCTTCATGCAATAATCTCTTGTCATCCCGAGGTTGTTCTGCCTTTGGTTCCAGTTTTCTCTCCTCTCCTATTCATCCGTGATCCTCATATCTCCATCGACTCCTCCTTATGTGCGTTCGTTATTCAATAATCTCTTCCCAGTTTTCCTCCACTCTTCTGGTATATTTTCCTCTCCTCCTCTCTTGCATCTCCGCTCTCATCCAATAATCTCTTTTCCTTCTCCCCGCTCCACTTCAGTCTTTGTCCCTTCCCTTCTTCTCCTCTCTCCTTCTTTTCTCACACCATCAGCAGTGCCAGGAGCATTTAGCAGGAGATCCACGCTTTAATTTCTCAGACGCAGAGGTTTTGACTGTCCGGCCAGACGGGATATTCTTAGTTATTTAGGCTTGATACATGACACTAAAATAGGCCTGGAGAAACTGGAGTAAAATCCCTTTTGGATTGCTCTGGTTGTTTCAGCATTTTCTCACCACATGCACACACACACACACACACATGCAGAGTTGTGTTGTGGTTGATGTTTACTGATGTAGAGGAGCCTTGTCAGACATAAGAAGGAGATGGAGATGATGGAGAGAAGGATTAGATGGGTACAAAACAATGCTGGTTCGTCCCCTCTGGGCTGTTTGCTCTGATTTAGATGGAGCAGGATTAGCTGAGGATGAGGAGATCAGAGTTGTGTGTGTGTGTGTGTGTGTGTGTGTTGAAGAGAAGTGGGCTGGTGAAACGTAGATGCTTGAGGCAAATCTGTCAGATATTCGACCGATTTCTTTTTTTGTTTTCTGTAGGTGGTGCATAGTATACCATGAAGAATACACTCGTGCATGTACACACACACACAGAGATCCTGGAGCACGGCAAAACATGGCAGAAAACGTGTAAAGTTGCAAAGTAAACATTTCTTATTTATAATATTCTCAAAGAAATTAAAAACTGGACAAAATGATATACGAATTAAATTTTCTAACGCGTGAAAATATTCATATTGATTCATCAACTTGCAGATGGTTTAAAATGGTTAAATCTGTGATTTTTCCCGGAGCTGATGACGTGACTATGAACTATGTAAATGTGGTGTTGATCATCAGGAAACGCTAACACGAGGCCTCATACAACCAGACATAGGCTGTCTCTCAAATCCCGCTGTGCTCTGTGAGCCTGTGTGTGTGTGTTACGAGCATTCAGTCGAGTATTACAATGAGACAGGAAATCACTGCGAGGATAAAAACGCTCTCTCTCCTCCCCATAAAAAAAACTCACAAATAACCCGCTAATCTCTGCCTCTGCCCGCGTGCCATTCAAGGCTTCCTCCAATTAAAAATCATCAGGGAGTTGAGCCCGCCATCTTATTTATCATATTAATTAGAAACTCCCCTGACAACAAAGAGGCCTACAGCTGTGGAGCAGAGGAGAGGCCTGGGAAATGAAGGACAGTTTGATTTGTTGTCTTGCTAATGTGACACCTATTATACAGGTTAGGCCTCAGATACAAAGACGCCTCAGCAGCATATGGTGTCTATACTTTTACTTTCGTAAACCATAGCATGCAGTATTTCATGTGGGTGAGACATCACTGAAAAAGCTGTATATGGCCATCATGAAGCACTACAGGCTCATTCTGTGTCAAAGGATGACAGATGAGAAACTCATGGAACTGAGATTTCAGGGGCGATGATTTGATCTTGTAGTATTAAGGGTATGGAAAATATTTATATGCAATTTCTGAAGCCTTTACAGCAGAGTAGTGTTGTTTTATCCCTTCACTTGACACCTATCTGTAGATAAAGATGTACATATACATGTACAGTCTTGAAAACTGATTTAATTTATATTCAGTGATTTTGAGGGAAAGTAGAGGTGTGTCGCTGACCGTGGTGCTGAAGCTGAAACTGTTGTCAGTGAGAGATCTGTCCATGGTTCTGAACTCTGATGATGGCTCTGATCATCAGTTCACGTGTTATTGTTTTCTAGATAAGTTATGCATGTGTTCATGGTTTGTATATTACCCTGCTGTGGATCCAACTTTCTTCTAGTCTTCCTGAAAAGTCTCTTCTGTGAATCTTCTGCTGTTAGTGTTTGAAAACAAATACCATCACGTTACATTGTTCTTGGTTATTTCAAAATTGCTCCCTGAAAGTGAAGCCAAATCATATTGATTGACCCCTGGTGGCTGGCTGCAGTAAAGGTCATGAACCCAGCCTCCTCCATGTAAGCGGATGGAATATGGACCAAATTTAAAAGTCTAGGCACACATGACAGAAACCATCAAGTACTTATCATAACCTTGAATTAGTGTGTGTGTGTGTGTGTGTGTGTGTGTGTGTGTGTGTGTGTGTGTGTGTGTGTGTGTGTGTGTGTGTGTGTGTGTGTGTGTGTGTGTGTGTGTGTGTGTGTGTGTGTGTGTGTGTGTGTGTGTGTGTGTGTGTGATAGGGATCAGCCATCTGGTTACCAGGGCATTGTTTACACTGTCACATCTCAATATTTGCCCATCCATCTCTCATCTTACTGCAAGTGTGTGTGTGTGAGGATGGTGTTTGCATTTCGTTGTGTATTGAACATATATTGGGCAGTTGCTTGGGCAAAAACATCTTTACTGGCAAAACTAAGTAATTTATACTTCAGAATTTTCCAGCAAGTATGAAGATCTTCAGTCTGGTTTGGCCATGAATTGCCTCATTCTAATTGAAGTCCCACTCAGGTGTAAACACGTTTAACCTTCTCCTTTTATGTGTCGTCCTCCTACTGGTGTTAAGAATATTCTCCTTATCTTCCAAGTTTGTCTGAATAATACTTACCTTTATCACTGGAAATGAAAAGAGGATCCCAGTAATATTCAGTGTCAACTGCTTGACACTGCTCAATTTTTTTAGACTTTATTTACTTTTGCTTGGAAGGGATTCGATCGGAATTTCTGCAAAGAGAGAAACACCTTAAGAACTTTGAGTGTGAATGGAAGTTTTAAAGGTGACGCCTTATATTCTTAATGCAAGTTTGTTCTTTTGTAAAACAAATCCCATGAAAAGACCGAAGAACTAAGAATTCAATCCGAATAACAAGAACAGTTATGAAACCTTTTTTCTTAACGGTGTCATAAACCTCTAATACTGTCCAGTATCTATTAAAAAAATGTCGACTACAGATACAGTGACTGACATGTTCTTTCATACCACTCTACCCCTCACACACAGCCGCTGTGTAGGTGTTTATAGTATAAATATAGTATCGAGCTCTTCCCATACAAAACATACCTAGGACTAAACAGCTGGCTGCTGCCCAACAAAATTTATTAAAGCATAAAATCAATTTTGAACTTAACATGGTTTTTGTTCCAATAACCAGAATATTTAAATGCATGAACTTATATTTGTTATGACCTGAAAATGTATTCATATTTAAACCTTTAAAACTTAAATTGTGAAGTAAAATAACAAACCAGGAGTGACATGGAATATGATATGAAACCTAATATACAGACAGTTAACACAGTTTAGTAATGCTTCTATAGTGAGGCCTCAGGTTGACTATATTATGTATATGGTGTGTGTAGATTTTTGTGTCTGAATCAGACTCGAATCCGAAACAGTTGTTGTAGTTGCACATAATTAGTGTAACTCTGTCCCTGAGGGTCATATCTCGTTTCCCTAGAATACGGACATGTGAAGTGTAAAGAAATCTGTCAACCTAACTGCCCCAACCTGAATATTATTTCAAATATTTTGACCAAACCTGGCCAGACATGTCCAGACCTGAAGGGCCCAGACAGGCTCGGGTATCCAGATGCTCAGCTGAGGGTACATCAGCATTGCTGTGTCTCCAATGATGCCCTGGTCCGGCTCAGATGACTCCCCCTTTGCCAATAGAAGAACACACCTGCAAAAGTTAAGAACACATCATGAATCTGACTGAACTTTATTAAGAGCAAACTAGATGATCTAGGTGAAAGAGGCCCATTGTTTATGTTGGGGGTTGGGGACAGCCAGATGTTGACAATCTACTTGTGGATCTCAATCTGGTTCCTGCTGCTGGAACACTTGCTCTCATCCTTCCATCTACGTTTCCTTTCTGTCTCCTCTCTGTGCAATATGCCGCTGCTCTCCTTCCATTCCATGTCTTCATCTGCCCGTCTCTGATCTCCTGCAGCATCAAAAGGTGTTGAAGAGGTTTGCGATCTCACCTTCCTCCCCACAGATCCCTTCATCTTCTTCAAACAGACTAAAGTGCAAAAGGCTAACTGTGGGTTTCAGACATTCTCGTCTGCCCTGGCCTCTGCTGTTAGCAAAGTATCTTGACAGAAATGATTTCTGAGTATAGACACGGTTGATCTTCAGATTGAGACTTCATGACCTTGGTCCTCAGATCTACATTCTCTGTGTGTTTGCTACAATGACAAGCTTAACAGTTTGAGATAGCACAGTAGGCTCTGGTTTTACTAGTCAGGAGCACTACATCAATAACCATCCAGTATTATTCCATTATTCCAAATTGAGTAAAAACTAATTGACACCATTTTAGAGGAGATGTCACGAGATGGAAGACACATGGCCACTTCTTTGCACTACCCAGAAATGAATCCAAAACATACTAATGCTGCCATCTTGCACGTTTAAAGCTAGAGTCTGAGCAGTAGTCATTGGTGTTATTGGTCCAATAATTAAGTTAAAATTATGTAAAAGGCTGCATATAGTGGCTTTTTATGTTTATTCAAATTGATCTAGACTAATAAAACATCCAGGTAGAGTTCACCAAGTGCACTGTGGCTGTATTAAATTGACATATCACTAGTGTAGGTTAAACTATTGTCCTTGTTAAAAGTTCCCAGACTCTGTGATAAGGTCAATGAAATTAGGAAGTATGATGTTATTTTATAGATTGTATGTGGGAAGAATTGTTTTGTTCTGTGGTGTGGCCACATTTCCTCGGACATTAATCGTATTCAGTGTAATAGGGAATTGAACAGATACTTACCTATACTTAATTTGTTATAGGTATTAGTGTTATTAGTACATGTGTGTATGTATTTCTATCGGATTAAATGGGATTATAGGACATTTAGCCATGATAAACCCCTTCGCTATGATGAACCAGAGGGCGTTAAGGCCTAGACCTTACATGTTTAACTTCATCACACACACATGCGCACACACACACACACACACAGACTAACCTTTACCCTAAACCCATTCCTCATCTCTGCGAAAGCAGACTCTGAATGAATGGCCTCGCTAAAGGCTTTTTAATAGACTGCTTTGTGTGGGGAAAACTCTTGGTGAGGGGGGGGGGGGGGGGGGTCCCAGGGGAAACATGGCAGGCAGGAGAGAGACGGAGAGAAGCTGGGAGACGGAGTGAGAATGGCTCATTGAAAAGCTAACTGAGCAGAGAATCCGTTATTTCCTGTGCTGTGCTGATCCTTAAAGACATTTAAATACCTTATTTAAATCCAGCAAATTACAATAAAGTGTCAAATTTTATAAAAATAAACGTCTTGGCTCTTACATTCACGTGAAAAATGTTATGAACTGACCTATGACAATCTTTAGACATCAGTTTTACAGTTTAAATCAAAACATAATGACATTTATTGACCAGTTTCTACTCAGAGTGGGAATGATTTCCCTCCCAGCTTCTTGAGAGGTTTGAAATAAACATTGTTGAAATACTTAAGTGAGATCTGTTAGAAATCTCAACTATATACTGTTGATGTGAATTTATCTTTTTATTTAAATTAATTTAAAACATACATTTAGTTTTTTATTGGTCACAAAAACTTGAGAATACGATGTTGATTGGTTCAAGACCCCTATGCTACGATTTAAGGTCAAAATAAGATGATAATGTTTGACTGCATAATCTTTGGGAAGGCGATATTTGCGCCGTTGCCGTGTATTTCGGTCTCGGCTGCAAAGTGTGTGAATGAAGACATTTATTACAACAGAGACACAGAGGATTAGCACAGGGCTTAAACCATTCTCATGGTAATGCACAGAGCTGGGAGCGCGCAGATAAACGCACACACTCACCTTATCAAAACACCCAGACCTGAAAGACTACTCCTTAACAGCAGCGACAGACGGACTGAGACACACCGACAGAGAGCAGGGACCAGACGACAGAGAGAGATGTCAGTTAGTTGTGGCAGATTATGGCCTCATTCAGAAATATTATTTGGACATTGAATAAGTCAAGGTTGCACCCAGTACACTTAAATGCTTAAGGTAAGACGCCATTGTCCAAGTTAATACAAAAAAAAAACTACCATGTGGGTTGTTTTTTTGCCCCATTGAGCAATTTTTCAGTTTTCAGCTATTCATTGTAAAAATGATATATTGATTAATCGAGATAGTTAGCATCTGGTAAAATGATAATGAAAGATTAATATACTAAGGCTAAGTATGTGAAAACAATAACCAGAATCCAACCATGGATCTGCTCCGAAATTGTATGGATTCATTCTTTGCCACACACAAATTGGTTGATAATTTTTTTGCATAAAAACTAACAATCTCAATCTAACATTGAGTTTTGATCCTGAACTGCATTGTAAAGCTGTCTGCTAGTGCTAAGACGTGCTTATTCATTTCGTGTTTTGTTGCCTTATGTTGCTTTTATCAGCAGTATGTGGTTTTAAGTTTGGTGACCGAAGATGTTTTGACTGAACTCTTGATAACTGAATCTCTACTGATCATAATGCAGAGCGCAGATGTGAAAGACAATGCATGGAGGACAGTAAGCTCTCTGCTACTGTAATCCACAGTCTCCTCTCTCTGCTCCAGGCGATCACTGCTCACTCGTGTCTTCTCAACACTGCAGTCAGACAGCAATCTTAGCCACCAAATCCATGTCTCTCCAAATCTCCTCTCTTGGCGGCTGGTTTGTTTTTTGGCCCCTTCAAGAGAGGATGAGCTCTGAGGATTTTTATATATCCGTCTTTTCTATAGACTCAGTCTCTTTGAGCATCGTGGCGTAACAGCACATCACGTACTTCGCACAAATCCAAGATTCTCCCGGGTGTCTTGTTTTTGGGATACTAAAACAGCGACTTAGAAACTGACATTAACTTAAGTAATAATATTTTATAACTTTCAAAAGAATGCACTTGATGATGTTATGTGACCATTTCACTTGATCACCCAAATGTGTTGGCCTCTGCATCAACAAATTGATTAATTATTGAATCAGTGCAACAATGACTCTCGCTGCTTATAAGAGGGTTTACAATGTGGAACAAACCAGCAGTGGAATGTGGATAAGTACATTTACTCCTCTAGTCATGTTTGAGGTGCTCTTACTCGAGTGTTTTTCCCCCCTCACTGTACACTGGCTGCACACTCATGAATATACTGCCGTTGTGAGTATTGAGTGTTGTACACCTTTCATAATCGGTCACAAGCCACACTAACATTATGTGCCAGTGTCAAGTGGAAGTGAGAAACATTATGCTTCATTATTCTCTCTAAAAACAAGCTGTAGTCTGTGTAAATATAACTAATAATCATGACATCCCAGTGTTTTTCAATAGAAAAACAACCTGAGGATAAGAGATTTGTTTGTTTTGTGCTACATCCACGAGTTTCTCCACAATCCAGCAGGGACTCAAAGTAATACCTGTCGGCCTGACTGAGAGCTGGAGGAAACTGCACGTCCACTTACACCTATTATGCCTCCAATGCAGATAGGGCTTTATCGTCCATTTGAGTCTAATTTGTACCATAATTTGCTAAATGAACATCATGCTGTATTAGGGAAGACTTCTTAGATGGCTTCACTTTGTGTCCAGTCCATGGACACACAAAGCTCCCCTCAGTCTCTTTAGAGTCGTCACTTCATCCACATGTACAGTGACATGTTGAGGGCAGTGAATCTGTTCAAGAGCTGGTATCAGCAGCAGCTGAGTCTTAGCAGGGAGCACACACACTTATATTAAGCCCCAATAGGAAAACCTGTTTGACTCATTCGCCACATTCTGTGCTTACAGCTCCAGCTGCTGTGTGTTGTTCTCTCAGGGCCAAGGTATGATTCAAACAATGCCCCAGGGCTGGAAGGTCTCAATCGTAGGGAACAAATTGTTCAGGTATTGACTTATTCTTTTTCACCTGTAGGTTTCTGTCTGAGTTGTGAGTATTTTGTTGGAGATCCAGTCTATTCAGTGTGGAAGTGTGTTAAGGATCAAGATTAAGGTCTCGTCCTTGTGTTCTGTAGAAAGATAAATGTTTTATCGGACAGTTGTGTTGATCATCATCCCTTTCAGCCGGCTTTTAGTTCGTACATTATCGACTCAACCAAGAGATCTTCACAGTTGAGGTTCAGTCCAGTCCAGAGGGGAAGTAAATCTGTTACCTTTGCAGTGTAGATGCCAGAACCACAGGATTTTGCAGGGATGTTGCCACCCCCCCTCCTCCGGCTGCCGGTCTTCCCCACCTTGACAGAGATGTGGCTTCCAGATCTCTCCCCTGCCACCTCTGATTAAAGCCACCGTGGGTGAGACACACCTGTACAGTTGATGGGAGACAATGCCGCTGCTTCCTCCCAGAGATTGATTTTCTCCATTAAAACGGGCCCTTTGTCTAAAAATCCTACACCCCCTTTGTTATGCTAAAGAGAAGATGGAAGATTTCCAATTCAATTTGGGCTGAGCCGAGGGCTGGTCAGCTATATGGGCCTCCATTGTCCCGGCCGAGCCCGCTGGGATGACGCTAGCGTCTCCCAAACGCCAATTAAGTCGGACGGAGAGACGGACAGGGGGATAATTGACAGGCAGGAGAAAGGCAGCTCTCATCATTGAAAAAGAAAATCAAAGAGGGAGAGAGAGAGAGCAGCAGGGAGGAGAAGTGAGGGATGAGAGGGAGGACGAGAAGTAATAACCTGTAATATGTTGCCCAGAGCAAATTCAGATAACATGAAGTGTTCAGCTCATGTACACGACTTTGGCCCACAAGCACCAACAAGACAATGAGAGCCTTGAGTAAGAGCCAAGAGAAATCTCTGATGTCACTTGGTATTGGTTGATTAAACGTATTGGAAAGGATGACAAACCAGCTGTTTAAATTCTGCCTTAATATTAATAATAATAATAATAATTTTACTTTACTTCTCAGTGTCTTCATGCTCCGTTATTAACCTGTCACAGGTTTGCTCAAATTAATTACCAGAAAATGTATATAATTAAGCCTACTTAAACTGTTAAATACTACATTTTTAATGTCTTTAAGAAAAATTTGACTTTTAATTTAAATGACCTTTTAGGCACACAGTTATTAAATATCTTAAATCTGTCTGTTGTTGCAGCTGGCTATATTTTCAGGGAGGCAAAGTTGCCACTTCGTTTCTCACTGAAGTCATGTGTTTTTGGTCCAATAGACGTGATATAAAGATGGATCCCATTTGTCCACTTATTATCCAGATTTGAAGCTGAAATATCCCAAACACGAACGCTGACATGTTGCACATTAGGAACCAGAGTCTGTGCTATAGGGATTGAGGGATGGAGCTCAATACACACATCTGACCAATCGTGAGTCGACCTTATCTGTCAGTTATGATGTAGAAAAGCATCAATTAACTAATTAACACCAAATTTACTTACCTAACATGAGAGAAATTGTTTTTAGAGAAATGTTTGACGTGAACTTACGCTTTTTATTTTGGTCCATGTCCCATCCACTATTTAATGTACTGACCTAGAAAAGAAGATAAATCTGGGTTATTAAAAATGTAACCTTTATTATCATGGCATGGCTAAAGGAGAGAAATGCAGAAGCACCTGCTACTGTTAAATATTATTAGTTCATTTATATTAAGAAAATCCATCATTACTTAATGATGGGTTCTCATATATATGAAATTAACTGACATTTTTTATTCTTTCTGTAAATGCTTTGTCCTTTAACTATGTACTAGTACTTCAGGTCCCCAAAGATAGTTGTTACATTTATTAAGCAAACTATTCCCTTTTAATAACTTTGAAGCTTGCCTAAACTTCTTTAGAACTTCTTACATGTATGAGAAAACCTGAGCCAAGACGTTTGATTTGAATTTGAAAAGGTTTGAATTCTTTCTTTCAAAATCTGAGATGTTTCCAGTGACACGGGCACAAAGACACTACACACTACAGAACCTGCTCCTCTTTATTTCTCCACTGAGAGCTGTGTGAGTGTCCAAGAGAACCTGCAGCCATACAAACTCCACTGAATAGCTGCTGCTTTTCAATATTTTTACGATTTATCAGTAACGGGCATGAGCTATATACCTCAGTATTTTTTATCTCTATCTATGGTTTTCATATGAGTTCAGGTGCAAATAAATCTGTATAGTTAGGGTAAATTAATCACAGCTTTTATAGCTTGTAACCGGATGGAAATGTCTGATGAAATTTCAGGATATAATATGGAATATTTAAACATAAAAGGGCGCTATAATTATATAATTATGCTTTAAAAAAACTTGATGATTTCATGCAGTGACTCAGTTTTTTTTTTTACTGATACTGAGTAGAATATTGTATCTATATGTAGAGTAGACATATGCATGACAGTGACTTGCAGCTGGCCGTAAAAAGCCTCCTTTCTTCACATTCTTCCCTTCAATCCTCCCTTTTTTCAGTTTCTCTCTTTTTCTCCCTTCCTCCAACTGTAATGTCTCTTGCTCCTGCTCTCTCCCTCCCTCCCTCCCTTCTCCTCTCCTCTCTCTCTCTGCTGGCTTGTGACAGACGGCCTAATAGGATTTAATAAACCCCATTTGCATGTCAGCCTTCTAGATTTTCTGTGAGAAAGAAAGGCGATGGGGGGGGTGAACAGGGGGAGGGAGGGATGATGTGAAGGAATAGAAAGGATCGGGAGGAAGGAGGGAAAGAAGTGTGTGTGTGACGATGGATGGATTGGTTTAAAGACCAATTTCTTTTTGACGAAGGTGGAAAAGTATTGTACCAGGACGTATCAAATAAGTCGCCTTTAAAATTCACGTCTACTATTATATTTTAAATTAAATATGTGAGCAGACAATCAATATTAATGTTTATGTGGGATTTTTCATTCGTCCGAGAGTTCAATGGTTTGAATGTAGTTTCAGAGGTGTCCATGTATTTTGGTGTAAATCTTGGAGCAGGCAGCCTCACGCTGCCAAGTGGCTTTTGTGCTTTTTTGGGGATTTATTTTTTTCGTTCAGAACAAATTTGAGAAACTGAGTACGACAGAATCAAGATTCACGATAAAATGGATCACAGCACAATGACAGTGAACCTGTGTGATGTGACGATTCATCAAGTTGGAGCTTGTTGCCAGTGAAATGTTTGATCACTGTTTTCAGTTTCAAACACTAGAGTTTAGTTTGAAATACAAGTTTTTTTTTTAATTTTGACATGCAGCTGTATTGTTGAGTTGTCATTTATTAATAAGACATAAATCTGAGGGCGAATGTGTTGCTCATACAAGTTTCTAGGGAACTGCTGGATAACTGCGCTTTCATGTTAAATAGAGTAATACAATACGTAATAGTTCTTAAATATGTTTAGATGGTCTTAATCCTCATTGTTCATTTAACTTTACTTTTGTAGCACTTGTGTGTCATGTTATCTTTGTGTTTTAGTTCTTTCTCAACAATGGATATAATTACGAGATATAATAAACCTACTCCCCCCAAAAAGAAAAAAACATCTGTACACTGCTTTGGGAAAGAATCTGTGCCTATTAGTGGTTTGCAAGATAACATGCTGTGTTGAGTTATTCTCTACTCGGCTGCTACACCTTATCTCCACCTACGGGGAACGTTTAAGTAAATTCTGGGCCCTGATATTCCTTCATATCTGTTATACTTGACATATGTCTCATATTTGTATTAAGTATGGTCTTACATTTATAAGGCAGCTTATAGCAGCCTGCAGATGAATATCATGTCGGAGGAGCTCATTTACTCAGGTGATGGTGGATCCTTATGGTGGACTGAGATGATGGATCTTTATGGGGGACTGTGGACCTTTAAAGCCTAGGTTGTCATTACATGTATGGAATGTACACATTACACATGAGTGATATTGCCTTATTTCACTAAAGATTTAAATTTCCTTTTAAAAATGTTGTAGACCTTCCTGAAATGTTTGATTTTGTCATATTGTGGTATCTTGCTCTTCTCCAGTCCTCACAGGGATATAAGTGTATTAAGAGGGTGTGTGTGTGAGGGAGACAGGGACTGTCATTCTGTAAGGAGGATAAAAGGTCCAGCCAAAAACCATGAGTGTTGCATACATCTCCACACACTCGGTAATCCCCATGTTGGGAGCTGATGTTTATTGCCATGTAATAGGATCAAAATGAGGCAGCGTCAGTATCGGAGCAAACATCTCTCTCACGCACGCTCTTGTACGCACACATACACACAATCGCTGATCAAACATGGCTCAGGAAACATTGTGATCCAGGAGAGATGAGAGGACTAATCCTTTTAGCCTTCTGAGAACTCTTCTCTTCTTTCTCTTTTATGCTTGCTTCCTCAATCATTCTTCTCCCCTGCCTCTCGCTTCCTCCTTTGCTTGACAACATTGTTTTCCACACTCTCCCTCTGCCACTTTCACTGACGGGGCCAGGGCTATGTGGGGGGAAAGAGAGAGAGCTTCTGCGCTAAATATACATGCTCGATGTTTGTATGTTTGTGTTAAGTGGAAATTGATCTGCTTGGTTTGCGGAGAGATTAGACTTGATAAATCCTTCCCCTACACTCCAGAGTGCCAGAGGATGGAGATGTGTCTTGGTCTGTACTATTTGATTTACTGAGATATCTTGACAGATGCACCAAAGTGTCCGTGAAATGTGGTAGAGATGTTCAAGGAAACTTTGAGCACAATCCTTAGTGATTCGCTCCATCTGGAGACTTTCGTTTTCTTTGATGGAGAAAGGCCAGAGGCTCTCACTTGGACATTTGCATTCACACAAAAAGCCCCAAGGGAGGAAGTCCGGAGGATCTCCAGAGTTCAGTGCAAGTCTGAAAGCTGCTTCAAGTGTGTGAAATTGGTCTAATATATTCTTTCTCGGTAAATGTAATGCTGTACAACATCAGTTTTGTGGAGTGTCAAATTGTATCACGAATGGCTGGTGAATCTAAACATCATGCCGGTATATACATGATATGTTTGTGTGTTCTGCAGTAAGGTATGCTGTATTCTGATTGGTTTGTTTGTATCCATGCATTACAACAGCAGGAACAATGCAAGGTTTTTTGTAATCATTTCTTTTGAGTTTTTCTTTTCATATTTTCTTTAAAAATGTCTTATTTTCAAAGTTCGGATCCAGGAGTGTTTAACCATGTTTTATTTTGGCTGTCTTTCTTCTCTTGTTTAATGAAATATAGTCTTTATTTACTCTGGGTATATGAAAACACAGTGTAATTAATGCATATCATACTCACAGGTTTGTGGAAATATTCACGGCTGCATATGTGTGTGTCTTCAAACAGAACTGTGAGTGCTTAATGAATTTACTTTGCTCTGATTGGAAATTAATTAAAACAGCCTCAAACAGACAGCCGCCCACAGGGAGCCACTGGCAAAACACTGACAGACAGATTAGTGCTCTGAGCAGCGAGGGAGGAGGAAGGAGAGTCTATAACTATCTGATGCATTTACCCCGACGCAACATGTCATGGATTACAGAAACCTTATAGCCTTGTTGTTGGTGGGGCCATTAATGGACCAGTCTTATCTGCAGCATCAGTTAAACAGTAGCAGTCTTCATCCTAGCCAAGTGAGCTTTTATCAGTGAAGCAGCTTTCAGACATGCACTGAACTGGACACTTTCTAGAGGGGCTGTATGTGAGAACGTAAATGTCTCGAGTCAGCTGCTCGGGACATTTTTCTCGAACTTTAGCTGCCAGTCCCTTACATCCATGAAATATCAGCAAATGCGAAAATGCAACACGAAATTATATAATAAGTATACAAAATCTCAGGAGGAAAGAGGAGTCATACATGAAGTGAAAGTCATTCATTTATATCTTCATCTTCTGGGAAATAAAAATTTGAAACTAAATAATGTCGGGGGGGGGGTTTCTCTTAAAAATGGGGACGAGAGCCTTGGTCTTAGCTTCAACACTGTATTTTTGGACTCAATTCAACTGGGCCAAACATTCTCATTCCACTTAGGCTGAGATGTCATTCAGACTGGGGTACCATTAACAGGGTATCTCAGCAATTTAGTCTTCCACTTCCACAAAATTGCAGGAGACAGCTAAACAATGAGCTGAAACTATAAAACACAGGGGAGCTGCAGATTGAAGGGATAAATCACTGCAGGTTCATCTCCACTTAACATTATTTTCACATGGTTGTTTGGCATCTTTTTTGAATGCAACTAAATATATACTTAAGGTTCTCAGGAAAAAGATTCATCTATAATTCCATGACATCTAGACTCGCGTACAAGTTCCAATGGACCATGAAGTGCGTTTTATCATTTGACAAAACAAAGGGTTATTAAAGGTATAAAGAATGTGTTTCCAGTTACTTTACTGGTATCTGGAGCCAACTGTTGCATCTGAACCTCTCTTCTCTAGCTCTGGTTCAGGAAGTGTTAACCGGTCCATCTCCCTCAGGCAGACAATGATGTTAAAGACTAATTGACGAGCAGTTTAAATAAGCCCTAATTAGAGTACAGCTGGTAATAATTGGGCAGGCGGTCTGAACACTAATTAGTGTTTAAAAAAAAAAAAACTCACAGTACGTGTGTGTCACTGCATGGATGAATGATCTCTGCAGGGGGGCTGATGAAGCCCATACTTTCAAGAAGCAGACGGAGCGAGACGGCGCAAGTGGGTGAGAGAGGTAGAGGGGGAGTGGAGTCAGGAGAAAGAAGGGAGAAAAACCGTCGCCCCTCTTAATTTTTTCGTAATGGCGTATGGTCTGCGGGTGGCCCTCTCTGCATAGGAGGGACAAGGGGGGAGGGCAGGTGGGGGTGTACATGCACGCTGAACTTGCTCTTAACACGACTAATTGATTCTGTTGCCTCTTTTTATCCTTCCCCATCTTCCCCTCACACTGTTTTCTTCTTCTCCTCTCTGAAATTCATTGTTGTGCTGAGGTGTATGGAAAACAGCACTAATAGATTCCCCACCTGCTGCTGAGAGGGCACAGAAAAGTAAAAGAATTAAGCTACTGTTTTTCAGGTTCATCGACTATTTAAATAGAAAATACAAAGGTATTTGTTGTGTCAAACATTATAACCCCCCATCCTCTTTGGGGGAAATGCCTTTTAATTTCATTTCATTCAAGTTAATGTTATGGTGTCAGTATTGTTGTTCACAAAATTGCCTAACAAACATTACAGTATGTTTTTTTTAGGCACAAGCTCATTTTCAAAATTTCTGGTTCAGGGATCACAACAATGTGCAGGGCAGTGTTTCCAATGAATGTCTGTAATAAACAAATAAAGAACACAACATGTATGTAATGTAAATTAGCGATGAATTCAGTTCTCAATCTTGGTTTTTGATACAATTTAAAAAGGCTGACTTACAGTTTAGAACATGACATGTCTTGCTAATTCTGATAAATACGCAATACTTGTACTGAATGCAAGCAATCAAAGGTTTTAAGAAAGACAAGTCATTTGTCTGGTTAAATAGCTCAATATGGTCCAAAGACTCTCTTATAAGTCTCATGACATGGGTTCAAGTCATGTTAAGCCCAACCAATTTTCAACGGTGATAGCCTTTCCTACCCTTTACCCAAATTTACTGCGGCACATAAATATTGAACCCACACTCTCCGAAGTATCAGTAAATCCTCTAACTGAGAGACTTGAACCCGGGTCCAAGGGTCTATGAGGCAGGCTTCTAACCATTTGAGCCATTCTGCTGGACAATGTAGACAAGCAGTTACTGAGACGAGACCCCGCAAACCTTGTTCCCGCGTTTGCGGTTTACAGAAAAAATGTTTCAGTAAAGTTTCAGCCAGGTTTGGGATTTCCTTCGATAAACCCTTGTTCCTGACTCTCTGGAGGGCCGCGGGAGACACGACTTCCCACTGGAGTGCAATAAACAAATAGTCAAATGTTCAAAGAAGCTGTGAACAGTTGTCTGATGCAGTGGCTTAGACAGTTAGAAGACCAGCTCATAGATCTTTGGACCTGGGTTCAATTCTTGCATCGGCCAAGCAATTTTCAATGTCCAAACCCAACGCAAATAGTCAAAGGTTCAAAGAAACTTCCAGCAGTGGCTCAGATGGTCAACCCTTAGATTGTAGGCCATGGGTTCAATTCTTGCATTGGCCAAGCAATTTTCAATGTCCAAACCCAACCCAAATAGTCAAAGGTTCAAAGAAACTTCAAGCAGATGTCTGATAAAGTGGCTGAGACGGTTAGATGGTCGACCCTTAGATTCTAGTCTATGGGTTCGATTCTTGCATCGGCCAAGCAATTTTCAATGTCCAAACCCAACGCAAATAGTCAAAGGTTCAAAGAAAGCTTAAACGATTGTCAAGTTGCATGGCTCAAATGGGTAGAAGCCAGCCTCATAGACCCTTGGACCTGGGTTCGAGTCTTGGAGTTAGAGGATGTACTGATACATTGGGGAATGTTAAACTTGAAATTTATCAGGATTACCATACCATGTCATTTAACATAAAAGTTTTTTTTTTTTTTAGAAAGATTACAAAACATATCTCTGTTTTACCTTCTACTCTACCTCTCCTTTATAGACCTCCTCCTACTCTTCTTACTAATCTCATCCTCTATTATCAGATTAACACACACACTCACTCACACACAGCACACACCACACACTCACACACTACACTCACACGCGTGTGTGCCACTCTGACTACTCTGACATTTATTATCATTATTTTTATTTTTTTATTATCAGAATTTATTAGACTACCACCGCCTCCCTTTAAAAATCCCTCCCATTAAAATCTCCTCCCATTCCAACTATGAACTCCTCCTCCTACTCTGTATAACACATCCTCCCACTGTGACCCACTTTCTCCCCTTGAGATATGTCGTTCACCAGCTACTCGTGCAGGGTTCGAACAAGCCTCTCCTGGACTGGCCGGCCGGCTCCATAGCCGTCACACAAAGCCCCCACGCCACCGAGCATCAGCACTCAGAGCTTCTCTCCTGGTGGTTTTAACTTTACACTTGTTATGTTACTCTTGATAACTTTACTGCAGCACATAAATATTGAACCCACATTCTCCGAAGTATCAGTAAATCCTCTGACTGAGAGACTTGAACCCGGGTCCAAGGGTCTATAAGGCAGGCTTCTAACCATTTAGGCCAAGAATCTGGACAAACGTCTATGCTTTCTTTGATCATTTGATTATTTGCGTTGGGTTTTGGAATTGAAAATTGCTTGGCCGATGCAAGAATTGAACCCATTGCCTACAATCTAAGGGTCGACCATCTAACCGTCTGAGCCACTGCATCAGACAACTGCTTGAAGTTTCATGGGACCTTTGACTATTTGCGTTGGGTACGGGCATTGAAAATGTCTTGGCTGTGGAAAGAATTCAACTCAAGTCCAAGGATCTATGAGTCAGGTGTCTAACCATTGGCTCGGACAACTTCTTAGAACCTTTGACTGTTTGCATTGAGTACAAGCGTTCCCCAACAAGATAGTTGCCGGTTCAAATCCCACTCTTCCCCATCTACATGCCGAAGTGTCCTTGGCAAGATACTGAACCCCTAAATGGCCCCTCATGAATGTTGAATGTACTGTTGTAAGTCGCTTTGGACAAAAAGCATCAGCCAAATGACATGTAATGCAATGTAACAAAGAATTAGTATATTCTATTCTACCCAAGTAGAATATACTGACCAAGAAGCTTAAATATGACAATTAGCCAAGGTTGATGTGGCAATATTTTTTTACTTTGTTCACAGGTAGTGGTCACAGTTTTCAGGTCCTGTGTTTCTGCTGATCTGACTGATCAGGATTTTGATTTGTCCTCCTGGCCTCAGACAGAGCAGGACTCATAACTCAGACAGATTTATAGCAGAAAACTACTTCCAATACTAATTAATGGCACAGCAGAGGCAATTTAAAATTGGCTGTCTGGTTTGAACATGCCAACTTGTATAGTTGTTGGTCTGTAATTATTAGATAATTAATTAAATATCCAATGGATTAGAGAAATTAGGGCCAATTGT
Organism: Pleuronectes platessa; assembly: GCF_947347685.1. Taxonomy (NCBI): domain Eukaryota; kingdom Metazoa; phylum Chordata; class Actinopteri; order Pleuronectiformes; family Pleuronectidae; genus Pleuronectes; species Pleuronectes platessa. The sequence continues at coordinate 4,624,943 of NC_070649.1, forward strand.
CCCTTAATAACCCTTAACGAGTTCTTGATTAGTGTCTTCAGCCATATCCTGGGGCTAAAATGATCTTTCAATTAGTGATGGAAAGCTCATGAAGAGAGAGCATTGGTGATAAGAGCCACGTTGATTGATGGTTGGCAGGAATGGGAATATAAAGGCCGTTACTTCAACCAAAGGAGGAAAAGTTTAGAGAGAGGGTGCAAATCGAAATCTCAAGTTTAGAGGATTGTTGCCAAAGGATAAATGGTTCAAACTTGTTTTGGTGGAACATTTTAACGGGAATCTTTTCTCCAAAACCTAGAATAAATGTTGGAATGTTTTGTTTATATACAAGAGATAGACTGAACTATTTCTACATCTGCTGAGGAAATAAGTATTTCTGTTGAACCAAAGAAGCAGGGAACAAATTGTGCATCATTTTCACTTTACACTCTTTTAGTCATGTTTCTACATATGTAACATGTCAACTAAAAAACCCCTGTTGCTAAGATGTTCAACTTGATTGGCTTTTGTTGCAAGAGAGAATCACCATAATGATTTGTGGTATTTCCTTTAAAAGGGATTGGTTGCATTTTCACTTTTAAGTAATTTTTTTTTATTTAGATTTATATTAAAAAATCCAAAGAGAATTTTAAATGAATCTTAATATTTTAAACAGTTCTAACTTCATTACACTCAAACAGCAACCTTGTGATGCAATAGTTGTAGAGACATTTTGTTTAAAGCTGCATGGTGTTGTAGTTTTCACATCATACACACAGCTTGGAGACAGGAAGACGGCTGACATTTATGGTGCCTCTGGTGAGGACATGACTTTTCTCCCCCGTTTCTCCTGGCCAATCAACCGCGTGAAAGGGGAAATCAAGATAAGACCTTTTGTTCGGCCTGTTCTTCTGCTTCTGCTCTGGGAGAGGGAGCCCCTCAAAGGAGTCAGTTGTACAGGAGGACATTTACCAGCCTCTTTGTTGGAGGGGCCACAAAGACACAGTAGTGTAGAGTAGTCTTAAGACCATTGGGCTGTCACTTTTTAGAGGTTTCAAACGAATTTGATGCAACGCACAAATTCATTTTAATATGTCTGCTCATCCCTCTGCCTCACTTGGTTAAAAAGCTAAGCATTGAGCACGCAAATATGTTGTTTAAGAGTATGACAGGGAAAGCTGTTTGTTGACTTTGTGCCATGCGACTGTGTTCATTAATTTGCGGATTTAAAATACAAAACACTTACACAAATCGCTTCTCAGATGCGTTGGTGTTGTGATTATCTGCTTAGGACAACTTCACTTGCCAGCGTTGTCCATTTTTGTAGCAAAACAATGTAACGCTGCTGCCTTACTTAACGGACTGATGAGTGGGCATGCAGTAGGTTAACCCGACAGTGACAAACTACTTCTAATGGTCTGATGCAGTTCTAGACTGTGTATTTTGAATTTGACACCCCAACGTTCAAATGGTTTGAATTTCCAATCAAAAGGGACGGCACCCAAAATCACTCAACCGTTTGTAGAAATTTGTAGAATATTGCAATCACACAATCTTACATTCCTCAATGTTAATAAAACAATCTTAAATCATGGTATACTTGCAAAAATGTGTGGTACATTATCACTCCATAACCGTTCATTACACTGTGTACTGGCATAAACACGCATGCAAGGTGTTATTTTCACCTTTATGCGTGTGGGTGTGTAAACAAAATAACTCAACGTTTGGCCAGATTTTGACCAAACTTGGTCAGAATATTACTTCATGTTCATGAAAGGATTGGAAAAGGCAAACAAATGGACCTTGAGTTAAGATTAGTCAGAAACGCTTTTTACCCATAAAAAGGCATGGTTTCTGTCAGTAGTTATTCTCAACCCTGGTTTCTTCTCACCTTATGTTACTGAAGTGGAAGAAGACTTTCTCCTGCGGTGTAAACCATTACATCTATAACATCATGGCTGAAGCAACAGTCACTGACTTTGGCAGTTTTTTGTTTTTGACTGGTTGTCTTGAAAAGGCTGTATGACATGTGAACAGTGCTACTCTAATCTGACAAATTCATCTTCATTTTTTATTTTTATGGGAGGGTAGCATATACCCTTATACTATTTCCAGTATGAAAGAGGAGAGCAGGAGAATTGAACTTCACATGCTGGGACACCGTGTTAGCCTCATGTCACCCCATATCATGTTAGATAGCTGGATATTACACTGTTACCAGTAAATGGTGTTAAGATTGAGTCGGGTGGAAAGGGGGAATGCACTCATTTAAGATGATATCACCCCCAGTAAAAAGGGGCAGCAGCCAAATGCAGGAGGATTGATAATTTTGTAAAATTGCCTGTAGCACTTTAAGGTTCACAGTCAGCTGCCGAACATCTTAAAGAAGATCCTGGTATAATATATGAACCCATCTTCATAATGTATCAAAATTGAATGGCTGGAATGCCACTTAAGGTAGTGGTAGTGTAATTGGTGCTCCAAAAAAAACCCTGTAATAGTATCATATCTTGAGCTGGGCTTTTAAAGGGACCTATTGTGAGATTTTACCTTGATCTCTCTCTCTCGCACACACACGGTAAAGCCATCATTTCATCTCAGAATTCCCAAGCGTATTGGGACATCACATACGATAATGATCCTCAGTAAATGGCTTGGTTGGACTGCCAACTTGTGTAGATCGTGCAGGCAGAGACTAATGTACTGTCTTGTAATAGGAGGAAATTACCTTCCTATTACAGCTAGACCCTCCGAGAGGAGAGGAGGAGGATAGAGTAGTGTAAAAGGGAAGAGGAGATTGATAAGTAAGAGAACAGGTATATTTGGTGTGTTAGAAAGCAGCCATTGGATAAGCTTTTTACATTACATTGAGAACAGCAGATTCAGTACATAGGCAACTGGACCTGCTAGTATTTGTTGAAGACACTTTTCCCTTCTCATCCAAGAGGTTTCTTCAGTTGATACAGAAGGTTTCAGGGATTTAACCTGTGTTGGTCTGCACCCGTGTTGAGAATCGTTTTGTTAAAACAGTCACTCCTCAGTTAGAAGGTCATTGGGCTCCCCTGAGTCAAGGTGTGAATGGCTGTTGATACACAAGTCCTAGACCCACCCTGTTATTGTGTGAGTCATTAGGGGCGGCAAACCACCTCATCTGTTAATTGATGGACTTCCCTTACGATGTATAGGTCTGAGCAATCCTTGTTGCATGGGACATCATGAAAGCACATTGCTCCATTTAGGTCTGGGTCCTTAAGGTGAACAGTTTTTTGTCTGTGACTCTTTCAACATACAGAATCGCAATGTTGTTCCATTTGTTGGTGACCTCTTCTCTGTCAGATTTGTTTCTTTTGGAGTATTTTTGGATCCAGGTTTGGCTGGTGAGAGATTTTAAGCGCTCTCTTGTTGTTCCTTCACTATGTCCTCCGTCCTTGTTTTGTGTCCAGTGGGTGATGCGAGTCAAAGTATAGATCTATGTGTGTGGGTTTCATAATCACTCCGATTATGAGACCTTTGTCTTCTTCAATGCCCAATGCAGAATCCAACAAGGCCAGACTGTTTCCTCTGACATCCTCACAGGTGAAATCTCCACCGCATTGATGTCTGTCTTTTGATTTTGACCCAGGTCTCCTCCACATATCTAAACCAATGGCTTGGGACAGTTCCCGCAAAAGGAAGCAGGGCTCTTTCTTTTCATCTCTTCCATGTAGAGCTTGGCCCCGATGGGAGAAACAGGTGAGTCCATGACACATCTAACTTTCTGCCTGGAGAAACATTTATCAAATCTACTGAAAACAGAAAACTACCAACTAATTCAATGATATAATGTTTGCATTAGGTCAAATCATAGACTTTATATAAAGTTGGACGACGTGTCTCCACCTCCTCCCACTATCCAGAAATTATGCCAAAATACCCAGGATACAAACATCCCACCATCTTCTGCATTTAAAGCCAGAGTCTGCAGTACGCCGATCGGGGGCCGAGCTGTGAGGCGCAGATCCCAACAATTCATCCACTCAACTAAGACGTGAGTCCGTCTCAGCGGTCAATTATGACGTTCATCTGTTTTCAAGGCATAAAATAACAGATTAAAACAAAACTTTCAAGAGAAATGATCAGTTTAACAAATCGGTAAGATAAATACCATCTGAAATGAAAAACCATATTTGAGAAAAATGTGTTTGACATGTACAAGGTGGGATTTATTACCTATACTGCAGCCAGCCGACGGAGGGTGATAAGATGGTTTCGCTTCAAAGAGACAGACAGCCGGAGATCTGCAGCAAGTAAGAGTGCTTTGAAAAAAAGGCCACAGTTAGTCAGGGTTGTGATCTCAATCAATTCCAACAGCTTAGTGTTTAGGAAATGTACAACTACAACTCACTGCAGTAATATTTGTATTGACACCAGCCTCATAAAACCAGCAGAACTCATTGCCCCCAGACTAGAGCTTGTGCAGATGTCAACATGGACAACAACTTTAATAGTAACACTTGAAGAGTTAAATAGTAATTAGCCACCACACCTGATGTTTATGGGAAACCTTAAATTGTAGACTAATCGTTTGAAGAATTATATATTATTAATCTTGTGGATATTTGATGTTGAGTGATTTTGTTTAATTTTTAAATCATCAAAATTTTATGTCCTTCTGCTCATAAGGTAAAAAAAAATCTGACTTTAAACATGAATCGCTGATCTACAGTGTCAGGTGAAAATATAATACAATATATATGAATGGAAGTTCCCATTAGTGATAATTAAACATTTGTAAGGGCCCATTCATGATGTTATGCTTAATTTGGGTGTTATTCAAAACAAAAGACGAAGCCTCATAAATCTACTTTTCAAATCTGGATTTTGCTTGTTGACAAAATTCGGGCTGTATAATACCAACACCATGTTTTGTCAGGCATGCTTAAAGAAATTAATTGAACATTTGTGCAGAGGCGGCTGTAATGCACTCTGATTTCCTTCAGTTATTGGTGAAGCATAAATTGGCAAACATTTGCATAATGTGCTCATGTGAATAGACAGTTTAGATTGCTGTTTGTTAACAAGCAATGTTTGCTTAGTTATTGTATTCATGGAGACAAATATGGGGCAAGTCTTTATGCAGCCTCATTTCTTGTTAGTTGTTTGCTATTATGATAACAAGGATCCATTTGATGTCAGCAGGCCTTTTATCTTCAAATGAGCCATTTAAATGTCACTACTGTAAGGCTGTGTGTGTGTGTGTGTGTGTGTGTGTGTGTGTGTGTGTGTGTGTGTGCATGTGTGAGATCATTACATTTTTAAGGCCCATTCAAGTCCCGCCATTTTCCTTCACTGACAAATTACTAGCATTCAATCTCTCAGATGCTGCTTTAGTATTCAATTTTTAATAATTATCGCTCGGTCACATAAATTCAGGCTTTTGTCCGTTTCTCCCTTAGTTGATTTTCGTTAAAGCAATCGGCCATAATGTAATGACAGAGGACATTAGAGTCATTATTCATTAATTTTGTGATTTTAGTTTAACGTGATGCTTCCTTCTTTTGCTCAAAGTTACAAAAACAGTGTTCCCTGGAATTTGCTAAAAACATTAAAACCATAAACTTTGTATAAAGTTTACATATAAAATATCCCAGATAACAGCGTTGCCATCTTGCACATGTGGAAACACATCAGGAAATGGCCAGAAAAATCAGAGCGAGCATGACGGATGCGAAACAGAAAAATATACTTTTCATTCATTGCTTTGCTGGCTACTCCCTCTCTTTATTCACTCTGTGGCTCACTCGACCATCACACTAAAATCTCTCTGCCGCCTGATGGTGTGTTTACAGTAACAGACAAATCCACATAGCGTACGTGTAGCTCAAACTTTATTTGGTACATCACTTGAATACATATACCCAGTTACTTTCCACCTTAACTTTGACACTAGTGTTGCAGAGGAGCTCAGGACACGTGACAGAAGCATCCGACTCCGTCCTGTAAGAGTTTGAACCTGCTGGATTATCTCTGCTTATTTAGAAGAGAACCTGAAATTGGCTCCATGTCCTGTCGTGGTGAAACCTTCACGGAGAGAGTGCTGTCTCTGTCTGTTTGCTGGAGTGGCAGATAAGCTATAGGGCAGCTCTCCCACTGCACTACCGGTAATTTAGGAAATCCTTACTGGCAGGTTGAGATGACAAGGCCACTGTCTTCGTGGAAGTGCTCTGTAATTTGCTTGTTTTCCATTTCGCCATAGAGCTGATGCCGTGCAGGAGCAGGAGAGCCAAGGAGCATTTTTCTCCCTCTCTTTCCCTTTCTCTCCTCCCTATCTCTTCCTCTAGCTCACTCGCCCATTTGCTCCGGGTACGCTCTCTCCCATTGTTGTCATTGTGTTACTCAGCTCAGCTCCGTGGCCTCTGAGTTAAGAAGAAAAACGCAGGCTGCAAACCGGCACAGAAATCAGAGCCTAACAGCAGTGAAATGAAGTGTACGAGGGAAAACAAAGCTGTGACAGTTTGGAACACAAGGTCTTAAACGGGCTTTAACAGGCTTTGTAAGCAGACTGTAAAATATTAACACAGCAAAAAGAAAACCGCTGCAAGGTATGTTTTCACATCCTGAAGCTACCACTCATGAACCCCTTGTCGAATTGGGTTTCTTTTACTGCTCTTCTACCAAAATTAGCAGGTATACGCAGGCTTTTTAAACGCAGGAAACCTTGCTAAAAAAGATGATCGCCTCCCTTTCCATTAGCACTATTGGATTCGTTTCTTTCCCCCCTGGTGTTTCACTTAAACATCACAAACACGCCAGAAACTAAAAAGCTCTCTCACCTCGCTGTCTTGACCCTGTTGCAAGAGATGAAGAAAATATATATTATACAATATATATATTAATATGAATATATATACTAATAAAAGTACACCAACATTCATGGGTATTAACGCACCAATGCTCACAATCTGTGTCATGTAACGTCGCGCCAGAAAAGGTGCAATATAAGCGTCAAGCCTGGCAACAAAAAGAAGATATTAGCATGTTCACATCACTGCTGACAGGAACTGGAGCTGATGAAAACCTATCTAGCCAGGTGTTAGCAGTTATTAGTGGGTTTTTTAACCAATGGAAAAAGGAGCTTTACTAGGATTAATACACTAAATATGTACTTTAAAGAATAAAAAGCAGATTCCTCTATTTCTTCTTATAAATTAATTTTATAAAGCTCTAAAGTGAATTATTGTCTGGAGCATTTTGAGGAATTCCCTCCCCCCCCCCGTCATGATATACAGTTCCCTCCTCCTTATCGGTTTCCACGAGTCTGAACAAATCTGTTGAGTTTGAATTACAATCGTTTAGTGAGAAAAAAATGAGCACCGGCCACAAGGCTACACATGTGTGTGTGTGTGTGTGTGTGTGTGTGTAAGTGTGTGACAGTGTGTGAAAAGAACTTTGAATGGCTCCCCTGTTTACCATGGCGACGCTGTGGCCTGTGTTCTCCCGTCTCTACGGTAACCAAGGCCCTGAGCTCCCTCTTATTGGCTCAGCCATTGAACTCCTGAGCTAGAGACAAAAGAGAAGGACCCAGCACTGGTAATTTCTTATCACAAAATCCCATTAGGCTCAGGGTTTTTCAGGTTTTTCCTCATTAACCCACACAAAAGTAAAGTGGAAATCACCATACCCGGTCAGCTCAGCTCCTACTGTGAGACTGACTATACGCCTCCTAATAACATCACTTTGCTCCAGCTTGGCTGCATTAGTACGAGAGTTTTAAAATGTACATTAATAAAATCAACCCTAAATTTAATAAATAAAAAGGTGGTGCTGGTGTTAAAATGGCAACGCTTCTCAACCTTTTTGTATATATAATTATTTCAGTGATACTGTTGATAAATAATTCATTAGCCTGTTATGTGTCAAGTACCTTATTCTTCTAAAGGGAGATTACAATGATACAGCAACATAATAATCACAAAATAAGTATCACAATGAAGATGAGAAAGATAATTAAATTATAAATATTCTTAACTACTTGAAAGTAAACCCACCTGCTTCCTGCTGCACAGATAAGATCTTCACGAGGATAAACCTGATGTTGAAGGTGTTTTCCCACTGGCTCTGTTACTGCAACAGATACGTTATTAAAGGTTACTGAAAACAAGCAGCACATGGATATTTCAATTAGGATCTAAACTCACTTCAGTCCACAAAAAGCTAAAGTCATAGTTGTGTAATATTCAGTGATAAATGGTGCATTTATAAGACTTTATTCAAGTGTTCCTTGTTGAAGTATCATGTGATTTATTTCTTTATTTCCCAACTCACTGGAGATTTTGACTATTTTACAACTCTCACCTTTCCTCCTGTCAACAAAATGAGATATTCTACCATTCAGACTATGTGTGTGTTTGTCGGACAACCATTGCAACCCTAGATCTGACACATCTCAGCATACTGAATGGGTCTCGATACACCTAAGGCCGTAATCACTGCGGTTTCTGCACAAGTGTGTGATAACCGCCTCTATGAAGTCGGATTGACAGACAAAGGCCTAATCGCTCCTCAGCTCCAGCAGCCAAACAGCTCAGAGGAAGTATTGACCCAAAAGCACCATAATCCCCTTCACCTAACACAGGCAATTTCATGTAATACCTGTAATAACATGCATTCAGCTCAAAGCAGTTATCAAAAGAGCTCTGAGCATCTGATTTGGAGGTGAGCCGTGTGACTAGAGGGAACCTGGAGAGCATATCAGTCAGTACTGACAACACCTTGGCCCGGACTTCATTTCTTTTCAACTTATCGTCGTTGCTTTGAGTTATTTTCACTCTCGTTCTCCGTGTAAATTTGTAGAAACCGTAAAACGTGGAGACTTGTATAGTAAATGGCAGTCGTGTCAAGAAGGGCTTTCATTTTATTCTTTGTGTGAATGTTTGCTGTAGAAATTGTTGGGATTATTGTCATTTGTGTTTTTTTGCCTGCATGTTACATTACTGTACCTTTTTACTTGTGATGCCACATGTCCACGTCAGTTAATGGTGAGTAGTTCAACCATTTGATTGACTACAATTATTACACATTGGGAGGCAAAACTACAGTGTTTAGAAAGAAAATCTAAAATAATAATAATAATATATACTTTGTGGAGCAGAAGGTACTTACTCCTTCATTTCCCACCCTTGTCATTAACTCCTAATCCCTTGTGTGGGTCCCAACTGGGAACAACTAATGTAAAGCTACATTAAAAAGAGTCTTCCCAGAAGTGATCGAGTCCAAACACGCACTTGACCAATTGTGAGTCAGCTTCAGTTACCAATCACCATGTTTTTATAGCATAATCTAATCCGAACCTACCAGAAAACACGTTGGTGTGATAAGAACGACCTGAAATGACAGAAAAAGATAAAAACATAATTTGACATGTACTTTGACCCTTGTTTGGTTGATGTTCCATATGTGGTTATGATCTATACCGCAGCCAGCCACTAGGGTTGGATCAAGATACTTTGACTTTTGGGGAACAGTCATGTTTTCCATCCTTGTTACAAAACTGTTGCAAAATGACCCTAAATGACAACGACACTGCTGAGTTTTTTGTCAGCTCTTTCTGCCTGAGTTTGTGTTTTCCTGTTGCACACTGAGTGTGTATAATGTGAGGCTTAGCCAGAAGAACTGGTGCACATGAGGGAATATGTGGTATTCTCTGTTGGCGTTGGGATTGATTCACTCAAATGTAGTAGAAGTAGAAAAATTATATCAGCAGTTTTGTCAGATTAAGAGTATTTGTGTTTGATTACGCTCGATTCAAATCAGAGAACACACACACACCTGATTTGGTATTCATGTCACAGAGTCTAATCAACCTTCTCATCCACTCACTGCTACACAGCTATACACACACTGCAGTCATATGTTGTACAAGATTCTAGGTGTGTAAGTGTGTGTGTATGTATGATCCAGGTGTTGCTCATTTTGTGGGGGCCTTAATCTGTTTACAATGTAATTTGATAAGGGTAGGGGTTGGGGTTAGGAAAGTACTAGTTAGGCTTAGAGAAATGTGTGTTAATGTAATGCCTTCTGAAGTCGTGTGTGTGTGTGTTTGTGTGTGTGTGTGTGAGAAAGCACATGTTTGAGCGACAGTGCGCAAGGCCTCTATCATCAATCTGCATATCTGCATATTAGCGCTGGACCATCCCTTTAATTTCCTACAGTGGCAGATAACCATCGCCTGCTCTCAGCCTCTTTGTTGCTCCCACACACCACCTCCAGATTTCATACCAGAGCGTGTGCCTGTAGAGACAGAGACTCAGAACGGTTGTAGGCTGATTAATACCATCACTTTTTCCTGTTGCCTAATAGCGATTTTTTTTTCTGGTTAATAACTGAATCTGTGAGATATTAAATACATGTTGCAGAGTCTAACAAGCTGGAGGAGATGTTCAGTACCAGAACAGGTTTAACAGTCCCCAGGTTACTCCTGTCGAGGTGGGAAACCTTCTGAAACAGCTTGTAGGTCATCATGGAGAAACCAGAGCACAGATTCCCACTGTGATACGGGTCAATATTTAATATTTGATTCATATTATATCAAAAGTGGACGACTGATACCAATCAGTTTAGAGTTTCTTCTGGTAGGGCTGCGAGATAAAACTAAATCATTATCGTAAATACAATTCTCATCAATAGAAATATAACAAAAGTCCTATATATATCGAAATAACATTTGTCCTTCTCTTCTCTACAGTGCTTAAACTTAAAATAATAATGTGACATGTATCCTCATAATTATTGATATTGACTGATAGAAACTTTTATTTCGATATCATTTTTGTCCATATTCTTTGGTATTTAATTTTGTTGATTTTGATGTGAGAACAAATCTTTACATGTTGGTGACCAAGTGTGTTTGTGTGTTTGACAGCTCCACAGTAATAATTGCGTCACCTTAATTAACTCTGTGAGGTCTGGGCAAGTGGCCTTGCAGCCTTTATGTGCGTGTGCGTACGGAGTCACATCGCATCGGTCGGAGGTGAATGCTAATCTGCTATTTGCTATTATTCTCCCAAGACCTTGGGTGTGACGAGCAGATGGAGGTGGAGACGGGGGAGCAAGACAGCGGCAGAGAGAGAGACAAAGTAGATAGGGAGGTTATGAATGGAGCTTTTGTGTGAGTGTGTGCGAGTGTGTAATGGCATTAGAAAAGAAAAGGTAGTGCAAATGTAGAGGTATGAGAGGAGAGGTTGCCTGCATATGAGGGCGCAAGAGGAATAATGTGTCCATGGATATCTCGGTACAGGACTGAGTTCCTCTACAGCAGAGATATGTTAGACCAGATAGGTATTTTACTGCTTTCCTCCTGCTTTCTGTCAACATGATTGTCTGAAAGAGTGTTTGCTGGTCAGCTGCTCAGACTTGTGCTCTGCAGCGTCCCGGTGTGAATGTGTGTAACTAAGTGTTTTGTCAGTGAAAGCTTTACTTAAAATTTTTGATATGAACAGACAAAAGCAGAATAACAGAAACAATTATTCCTCTGATCAAGGCCGACAGATGCCACAGGTGGAATCTTCAGTTTTCATTTGTACCATGAGGGGGATAGGTCGCTGATCTAACTTGAGTCAAACTAAATATGACGGAGTGTTAGTAACAGGAATCAGATCTCAACTTTGACTGATCTTTATGGATCATCTTTCTTTCTATTCAAGCTTTTACTCCATTTTCTCTTTTAAGTTGCACCGTCTGAGCCTGAAAACCTTTTCAGAAGAACATAATTGGTTAATAATCGTTATTTTTATTCCCGTTTTGCAGGACTAATGAAAAATGGCAGCTAACCATGAACTTCACACAATACCTGTGACAAAGAATTTGACTCTGACCAGACACTTCCTTCAAAAAGGTTAGAATTCCATTTCTCTGTATTATTTGTTTTGGATCAGTTTAATGAAGTCAAAAGGAACCATTACTGTTGTGCCACTGAACTCACAAAAACTTGTAACATGATCCCCAGTTTTATTTTAAATTAGTCTTCAGTGAGTCATAGGCTTAAAGGCCTTTGCACACAAGACAAAGGTCGTTTTCTGCCATTAATTTGCACATTACTAATAATACTTTTACAATTTGTATTCAGTCAATGCAAGTTTTCACATCAGCGACGGCATTTATCCGATATATTTGAGAAAGGATAGAGTTTGGTATGAACTAAAGTTGTGGTGGTAACTTTGCTTTGATAACAAAATTAATCAGATTTTATGATGCAGCCAAACTAATAATAGAAAAGCTTTTGTATCTATGGTCATTGCTTAGATCTTCGTTTTTTCCCTCATCTTTGTGAACCTGGCCAAGGCTGATCTTAGCGAGTGTGTGTGCATGTGTCAGTGTGTCTCTCTAAGGAGCTTTCAATGAGAACACTTGAGCAACAGATCCTGTACAGAAGGAAATCTATAATGTTTAATAGCAAGGTCAGAGTTATTATTTCTCTCTGTGTGCCACTGCACTCTTTCACAATAAGAGGACTTTTTTCCCCCTCAGTGAAGAAAAGTTTTCAATCAAACCATGCAGCTGAATGTGTGTCGGCAGCATGGAGGAGGTGAAGTGTCAATACCTCCAGCTGCACCTTAAATCAGCAGCTAATAACCACACATCCATTCAATAAGGACTTCTCTTAGTGCCGTTTGAATGAGGCAGACATTTCGGCAAATTTCGTTTGATTAACAGGATCAGATTCGCTCTATTTTGAGTTTAACCCGTGCACTTTTACAAACACACTTGCAGAAAAGTTAGCTTTGAAAGCACGTGACCTTTTGTATTCATATTACTCAAAAAATATCAGGATCAATTAATTCAACCTTATTCTATTGTTTGTATTTATTGATTGATTAACCGAAGCTCAATGGGACATTTTAAAGTTGCTTGTGCAAAAACTTCAAGATCACTTTTATTTACCATCACAGACATTAAAAATCTATGTTTGAGAAGCTAAAGCCGCAAACATTTTGTATCTTTGCTTCCCAAAAGAAATTAATAAAATGAATCAGTACTGTAAGCCATTAGTGTAACATGATTAGCAGTGAAATTCATTGCTATTGTGCAGTCTTACGTTTTCTTGGAGAAATTCATTACGTTATTTGGCGTGAAAGATCAAATTAAAAGCAAAAACCATTTTGAAGATTCTTGGATTGAGATTGTTCAAACTATTTGACAATTTGCACCTTGGACTCTAGAAAGAAAATAATCTGCATTAAAAACATACTAGGTGCTGCACAGGTGGCTGAAAGCAATTGGGGTGAGATTTTAGATACTAAATAAATTCTGGCTTCACAGGATGAGACGTCTTACCGATGGTATGGCGTCAGGAACTCAGTGGAACTCCAGAGGACTCGAAGAGACTTTAGAGGACGGAGAGTTTGGTGAATAAGAAGAGACAAACAAGCAGGTTAGTGTTTATAACTCTATGACAGGAGGAGGTTTTAAGTGTGGTCCTGGCCTTTCTAAATTATCTGTAATTCATGAGTGAGGAGCACCACATGGAATAAGATGCGATATGACTTATTATAAATAGTAGTAGATAGTAACAGTTGGTAATAAAAAGTTCATGGATGTGTATAGAATGAACGAGCAGCTACAGCAGCGACTGTGTTCCTAAAAATACACTTATGTTGTCTGACAGCCTGAAAGAAGCAGTAATGGACGTCTTATCAGTGTAGCCTGACAGTATGTGCTACTACATAGTGATGTGTGTGAGTGTGAGTGGGGGGGGGATGCAGAAGCAATAGACCGCTGACAGCACAGTGATGAGATGATAACGTACGTTGGTCATGCTAGACACAGACAGAATGATGGACAGGGCTGTTTCTCGCTCTTATCCTGATCATCTGTCCAGTTCGACTGACTGAGCAGTGATGCTCTGCAGTCTTCACCCAGTCCACCTCACTATGCACATGGAGAAAGAGATGTGGCGGAAGAGATTTGGAGGGATGGACGTAGTGGGAAAGTTAGCCGCAAGAAACGGACTATTTGTCATCCTAAAAAAAGACTAACTATAGCCAATAAATAAACTTACCAGAAAGAGCACTTGATCAAACAGTGTGATAAGAACTACCTAAAATTACGGAAACCCTCTTTGAGTTTGTACCTGTATTGCAGCCAGCCACCAGGGGGCGATGGGAAGTGTTTGGCTTCACTTTTGTGGAGCAGTCATGTCGTCCATCTTCACACAGTCTAAGGACAGGACTGATTAATTTAACCAGCCTGTGTGACAGCTAGCTGGATTGTTTGTGTGGTTCTCCTGCACACTAGGTAACTATGAAATACTATTTCTGGTTGTGCATGTTCAGCGGTCGCCTCAGCAGAGTTCACCAACACCCATCGACTTGGTGGAGAACACAAAGGGAGATGGAGTCATGGCAGACAAAGCTTTTGTTTTGGTCAGAGATGGTGGTGATAACGCGACATCTAGTATCCTAATTAGAACCGTTGACACTTTGGCCGTTACCTTTTGTTTTTTTAAGGCATTACCTTTTTCACTTTCATCCTGTATGGAGTAGAGCCGAGTTTCGTATCATCAACCCCCCCCCCACCTTCCTCCTGTCATGCTCCTGATCCCTCCATCAGTGTTGTGTCACTGCTTTTATCTCGTCACCCTCAGCAACCTCTCCATCTTATTGTCCCAGCGCTGCTATCCGGCTCTTTGTTGCTCTGATGAGGGTCAGCAGGTCAGCTGAAGGGCTTGTCATTAGCTGGGAGTGTGCACATGTGTACACAAGATAATAAGGTACTTAAATGATCACTGTGAGGAAACCAGGGCTCAGAGGGAAAGTGGAACAAAGCACCCAAAGTAAAAAAGTAGATTAGAATGAAAGACATGTAATATGTAAAGAGATCTATTTAAATATACATTTTAAAAAAAGTAAACAGTAATGAAACTGCAAATACATTTAAACTGGGCACTGAGTGCATGCTTATAGCAGAGATTTAAAAATAGTATTAGAAATTCAACTATACTTAAAAGCTGGATTTAAATCGAATATGTACCTACTTTAATCATTTCTGCTCTCCCAATGCAAGTGGTGAAGGAGCCAATCCACAGTCTTCATCCTGCGAAAAAAAATATATTGCACTTCTTCTAAAGTTAATGTGTGATGTGAAGAACGTTTTGGTGCGGATTCAGATCAGTGAGCCGAAGCAGGAACTTGGGACTTTGACAGATTGCATTTGAACATTTTTATAATTTAACTCGAGTGATTCATGGGTCTTGATGAAAGAAATCAGGCATATTTAAGAAACGGATGTGTGTTATTAGGGTTAGGGTTAGGGTTAATTGAATGTAAGGGTGTGAACCTTGACCTCGGTATTTGCTCTACCTGGAGCCATTCTCGTTAACATATAGTGTTAATGGGCTGAGTTTCAGTCATGGTTTCACATTTGTTCCACACAAAGGATAAAACAGCAGAGCAGTTTCACTAGGAATCCTGCTGTATTAAAATTCTTCATATTTTACAGCAGAGAGCACAGGTGTGTTGACCACATATGATGGAGTAATATACTAGGTTGTGGATTTTGAATTATTCCTGACACATGGAGTACCACTGCCAGGCTTTTCCTTCTTTCTCTGGCCTTCTATGCTGACCAGTTGCTCTCCCTCTCGTGTGCTTTATCCGTGTCAGTCACACAATAGAAACCAACAGGAAACTGCTGACGCTGTGGTGGCTGCAGTAAACAAACAGCATCCAGAGCTGTCCACCAGCCCCCCAGTTTATCACTCTGCTCACATTTGGATTTTTGTAATCTCAGAGATCCTGTATAATGTTTAAAGATAAAGACATTGTCACATAAATTACTTTAGAGAATACGATGATGAAAAATATCTCATGTTAAAGTACAGGCCATTTGGAAAAAACGTGTGCTGAATGAAACTCGCTGAGTATTTACTGAGGAGCACTTCTGTGTGTGTGTGTGTGTCTGGACATCAGCTTATTGTGCTGGCTGGTAATGAGAGCTGGCGTGTGCTGCTACCATTGCCGGGCTTGTTTGCTTAGGTGCTGCTGTTCTGCGTGTGTATTTACATACATGTGTACGCCTGTGCGTGTGTTTTTTTTGGATGCGTCTATTTGTTCAGCTTCGCTTCGCTTTCTCAAGGTTGGCTCATCGCCGCCAGGAGACAAGTATAATAGTGGTGTGTGTGTGTGTGTGTGTGTTTGCCTGGGGGAATAGAATCTAGAGCAAACACACGTGTCCCTCTCTTTCCCAGGTGGAGTTGGATGAATGAATGGGCCGACAGTGATATTGACAAGCCGACCGCTGCTTGTGTGTGTGTGTGTGTGTGTGTGTGTGTGTGTGTGTGTGTGTGTGTGTGTGTGTGTGTGTGTGTGCGTGCGTGCGTGTGTGGCTCTAAAACGTAGCAGGAAGGGAGAGGGATTTGAGTGGACTGACAGTTTAGCTCGTACACATTTCTGTCATTTCAGCAGCAACAATTGTCAAATGAAATCAGAAATATTATATTTCCCGGTTAAACCTGACAATTACTAACATTTTAGGAGCATTATTAATGTTAAAAAAAATAAGTAGAAGGCCACTCAGAGAGCACATTCCTCCGCCAAGGCCCAACAGTCCTCTTCTGAAACCAAATCTATCACTCTAAATATCAGTCACTAAACAGGCATGTTTTTTTTTCATCAAGATCCATGAATTTATTCTGAGAAATGTTAAAGATGAAGAAAATTGGATCTGCAACAAAATAAAATGTGTTCTATCCTGACAGATTCCACATCCTTTGACTAGGTTTTGTGGGAGTCCGTCCTTTTGAAATCTTGATAAGAAACAAATAAACACAGAGGAAGCATAACCTCCTTGGCCGGGGTATTAGAGCAGCTGTTACCCCAACCTGTTGCCACCAATGCAGCTGCAGCCTGAACTTTACATTTTAACACCAACACATTTAGAGCAAGTCAATTATTCTGCTGTTTAATGTTGGGGCAAGCTGTACATATTGTATTTTATCACCTGCTTGTATCACATGATGTCTGTGGTCCAATTATGATTGAGTGATCCTGCCTTTAGTAAAGGTTGGACAATAGGTATTCAGGGGAATAATCTGTAAACTCGTTTCATACTATATTACAGTATTAGCTTGTATTCATTACAGTAACTAATGGTCCAGTTTGGGCACATTTTGTTCCCTGTAGACAATCTATAAAAACCCTCATTGGTAAACAGGGACAGAAAGGGACAGAGGAAGCGATGGTGCATCTCTCTCTCTGCGTTTCTAAAAGGAAGGGGATAAAGGGCCTTTTCTCCGCTGCACATGCCAGGCAACTGCCAGCAGCCTCACTGTTGACACAGCCACCACAATGGGAACTAAAGGCCTCCCAATGCCTCCTATTATGAGCCTAACCCCAGGCCCAGTCGCTGCACTGCAGGGTTATCCAGTGCGGGCCAGCCGGCATTGGCCAAAGCCCCTTGAATATTAGCCTGGATATATAAGACTACCTCCCAGCCCCCTGCTGCATTGTTCAGCATTATTCTGCTCCCACAATGGGACATCATACTTTGGAAGTAATTTTTAAAAAGGGGACGCCAATCAAAATTAATGGCACTTATTGTTTCTCTTTTCACACACATTGCTGAGCGACCCGCCCCTCCCTCCTTTGTCGCTTTCTGCCTGTGTAGCCCTAAACCCCGGGTTCATTCATGTCTATTATACAGACAAATTAAATAAAACCCAGTATGGGTCGGAAGGGGAGCGGAGAGCCACGCTGGCCATCAGCGTTGGAGTAGGACAGTCAGTGATGGGAGGAACAGTAGGGAAGGAAGGGAGAGGTGGGCAGCCCTGAGGAGTGGAGGCAGAGGATGTTTGAGGAAGGCAGGAAGGGTTGACGACTCTGGGTGGAAGGAAGACGAAAAAGGGGAGAAGATGCTAAAGGTGGAGACAGAGGTGAGTTGGTCCTCATCAGGACTTCTGCAGAGGGACATGTGAGGTTCTGCAGGAAGAGGAGGTGCTGTGGGACCAGCTCTGTCACTGCAAGGCTGAGAGAGCTGTCATGGCCAAACATCTGCATCTAGGAACAATGAGAACAAGTTGAACATCAACTGGAGATTATTTGATTAGCAGCCATTTCTTTCTTCTTCTTGTCCTGCTCATCATTTTTACAAAAAGATTTATAAAAAGTGTAGAAATGTCACAACTTGATGGATATATGGAGAAAAAAGATGGACGTCTGGAGAACGGAGTGAAGGTATGTTGCTGCTTCTGAAAGAGGGAGGGTCCAGAGTTGGGTGTGAAGGTGTGTGTGGGTTGGAGGCAGGTAGCGGAGTGCCATAGCATTTTAGGCTGATCTCGTTTTTTACGTTAGATGGTGTTGCATTTACTAAAGAAGTGATAAAGATGCACCCAATTGCAGTAGGGCTCTTCCCCGATGGTGGATCTGCTTGTAAAGAAACGTTTGGGGCATCAGGCTGCTTACGATCTATTAGCAGGAGCTGGAACAGGAGAAACAAAGGTCTGGTTTAGATGTTAGAACTTTTTTGACTGATTTGCTGCCCTCAGGAAGCTCTTACCTTTGTGGTGATCACCTCATGATGGTGTGAATGTCAATTTAGAAGCTGTTTGACTCAGAGTGGGAGATTTACAGGTTAAAAGTAGATCCCAAGATTGCTAGACGAATTATTGTGCCTGACACTTTCAGCAAGCCATGCATAACTCTAGTAATAATAGCAATATTAATATTAGTAAATATTTACTGTTTCACAGTGTCTTTCTAAACACCCAAGTTCACCGTACATCATAATTTAACACATATATATATACACAATAATAAAGTGAAACCAAAAGATAGAATCAGATTAGGAAACTATATACATATGACAAGAATAGTTCAAAAATAAAAACAAGGTAAAAATCAGGATAAGACGCAAACAGTTCATCTTTGGCAGCGAGGAACAGGTTTCATTCTGTGTGTCCAGCATCTCTCACAGTTTTTAAGCTATATTCTCTGAGATGCTACTGAAGCAATAATATGTATCGCATGTTTATAAAGATTTGACCCATATTTACAGTTTTTGCTTAAATCTATTCTTACCTGCAGATCAACAAGTAAGTGGACAAAGTTCTATGTTGCCCAAGTTTTAATCATGCAATCAAAAGCAGAAAAGACTTTCTACACCTCAAGATAAATTAATGGAGAGATGGATGTGAGCGGGTTACAGAGGAAGAAAGCGAGCCACAGGAGAGGGAGATGAAGTGGGGGACAGCGGTGAAAAGGAATAAGGAGGGAAAGAAGAAGAAAGGGTTGTGGGGGGACAGGGGGAAAGGCCAGATGGAGAGAGTTGCTCTTTAGGGTCTTTGAAAGCAGCAAGTCCTGGCTGGGAGCTTGACCCCATTTAGGATGGGCGAGAGACCCAGAGAGCAACTGTAAAGGAGGTGGAAAGAGAGACTCCTCAGCCGCACACTTAACCCTCCACAGGAAGTCCTCATTCTTCCCAGTGTGCGACACCCCCCACCAACTGCAGAAAAAACAGGAAAAAGCCCTCATTTAGGAACAGTGGAGGAGAGAGAGAGAGAGAGAGAGAGAGAGAGAGAGAGAGAGAGAGAGAGAGAGAGAGAGAGAGAGAGAGAGAGAGAGAGAGAACCCCCATCCCCCTCTGAGGGGGGTCCTGATATCAAATCTTTCCCTCAGTGGGATAGAGAGAAATGTCAGGAAGAAGGAAAGGTTCCGTGTCTTTTATCCTTTTGATTCTGTCCTGATTTGTGTGGGCAGAGACTGTAAATCACACAATTTAAGCTTTTCTGTATTTTGTGATGTTGCAGCTTCACCTGAAACTCAAAGAGCAACGTGTTTTTCATCTGAAGCTAATACACACAAGTTCTATCCAAAATATTAGGATAGATACATTAAACTACTCACCTCCATTTAAAGTAGTTCTATTGGCTCTACCTATCTCTACTAACTATACTGTTAAAGTGCTGCATTCAATACCCCTTCATGCATTCATTATTATAATAGAATCCATTAGTATAACATGTAATGATTATTGAAAAGGGCTATTTGCTGTACAAAGAGTACCTTTACGTTTAACTACTCAATACTTTAGCTAGTTCTTCGTACCGTAACCACATCGTAAATACTATGACGTTGTTCCTCGCCCCTTGTATTTTTACTGTATTTAAACACGCAGTTGTGAAATGGAAATTTGAGTAATGGTGTATCGCCAAGTCTGGAGATAAATGCTGCAACTATAATGGCAGCCACAACTACTTTACGATTTAGGACGCCTGTAATGTAATTTACGAGTCGGAAAGTAAGAAAAACTTTCTTCAGCACTCAGGTTTTGACAGTTTCAGGATCGTAGTCTGGGCCAACAGAGGAAGGTTCAGAAGCGCCAGTCAAAATTAGTCATGGCGGTGTGTGTGTGTGTGTGGGGGGGGGGGGGGGGGGGGGGGGATTAGTGATACTTGACCACTGTCGCTAACACAGCTGTGTCAGCCCAGCACAATGACAGTCAGCTGTTTTCTGTGCTGTTGTGCAAAACAGACATCTATGTATGTATGTGTGTGTGTGTGTGTGTATGTGTTAGAAAACCCATTTTAAAAGTTACGTGAAGTTTGTCTTTTGACCAAATTTTTCATTACTGCTTGCTAAGAAAACTGCAGAGCGTTTAACTAAGTGCTAAGAGCTTCAGACAAACTGTTAACAAGCTCTTGTTGTAGCAGCGGTGGCGTCAGGGTTGCGAGGACCGAGTCCCGCAGCAGATCTTTACTTGTGGCAGCTCAATAACTGTCACCTTTACAGTCTCAGAAAGAAAACTGCAACCAGCATCAACACAGGCCAAACAAACAGCCCATTGCAAACAGGCAGGATTACAACTGGCACTAAAAACTAAATACGCCTTGTCTTCAGAGTCCCCATGTTTAGTGGTTTGACTTGAAGCTCTATTTCTAATGTAAAACAATTGTACAGAGTAATAACAGCTGTTGGATTCATGTGGTGCAGTCAAAGTGCAAATACCAACACATGTTAAATCCACACTGTGCTGGATGACATGCATTGTGTATTTTGACAGTTATGTGTGTGTTTGCATTGGCCAGACAGGTTGGACTCATGCAGATCACTTTGATGTAGTCACTGTGTGTGTGTGTGTGTGTGTGTGTGTGTGTGTGTGTGTGTGTGTGTGTGTGTGTGTGTGTGTGTGTGTGTGTGTGTGTGTGTGTGTGTGTGTGTGTGTGTGTGTGTGTGTGTGTGTGTGTGTGTGTGTGTGTGTGTGTGTGTGTTGGCTGGAACCGACTCTGGCCCCTCAGTGGGACTATCATTGCTGGTAATCCTCTTCATGGTCGACTAATCTGTTTTTGCCGAGGTCACTCCATCCCTGCCTCCCGCCATCACCCCCGCCCCTCCCTCTCTTCAGCCTCCCTTTCTTTTCACCCCTCCTCTACAGGGTTCCTCCCTCTCTACCACTTCTCAGCCATATTTTCCTCTCTCGTTCACCATATACCATTCTTCCTTTAATAACACTAATCTTATTACACAGAGAATCCAAGCTTTCATGTTTACCTCCCGTCTATTTGAGAATCAGACTAATAGTGAGGGATTAGGGATCTTCCTCCTTGTGTTTTATCTTCATCCTCCCTGTTCTCCACATCATAAATAAATAAACAAATCCAATATATCGTAATTGTTAGAGAATGTTGATATAAATCTCATGTCTGTGTTTACTGTCAGGATGTTATTAGCCTAGCTTAGCATTTAGAGAAAGTAACATGCTGTTTGTTTGGCAGTTTAAATGCTGACGCTGCATCTTTTCTGTGCAACGTTATGACAGGCATTGAATTTCAGCTTGTTGGTATTCAAGTAAGGTTAGTGCAGTTATTGTTTTTACATTTTGGAGACCACGTGCAACAGCAAACTCTTTTACTGGGAATGGGACAGGAGACAATCACCTTTTTAGCAAGTTCAACGGTGTTTAATCGACAGAATACTTTAGTGTGAACACAACTCTGGAAGAGACGGACGTTTTTTTAGGTTGGACAGAGCCTGGCTAGTTGTTTCCCTCTACCTCCAGTCTGTATGCTAAGCTAACCTTGTCCAGAGTCTGTGGATGCATAATCTCACTCCTCCTTCCTCCAACTTTATATCCTTCCCTCTGCTCTTGTATCCCCCGATCCAATCATCTCATAATTTTCAACCCCTCATCTTACCTCTGCTCTCGCCACTAACAAACCACAATCACATTTCTTCCCACTTCTTACACACACACACACACACAGACACACACGGACACGTGGTCTAATCATATTTCTTCATATCTGGAAGCAATCAGTGATAGTGTTGGCTGCTCCTGAGCATCTTGACAATACTGGCAGACGGGGAGGCCGCACATGCTCTAATTAAATTAAATGTGCGTGTGTGTGTGCGTGAGAGAGGAAGGGGGAGGTACAAATAAACTGTAGCTGTGGCATCAACACTACTTGACCTGCCTGTAGCACATATGGAAGAATGAGAGAAACAAAGAGCTCAGCTGGAAGTGTTAAAGGTCAAAGAAGGATGCCCATTATTGCTGCTACATTAACATCATTAGTCTTTTTTTTTTTTTTTTTAAATCATCTCTGCTTCCTCTTTATTTCTTAAACATCACTTGTCAAATTCCGGTTCATTTTCAGTCCAGTTACTCTCACAGAAAGTGTTAAAATAGCAAATGTAGAAGCTTTTCTGATCCTCACCTCTGTAGTTGAGTCCTTATAGACCCAGTCGCCAGATAGGAATGCTGCAGAATCCCTGAATGATAAAAAATATCAGTAGAGTATCATTAAGATCAGAAAGTGTTTATGGACAACTGTAAATATTGGGATACAGTAGGTTTAGCCAAATGGTTAAGGAAAGATTGAGGTGATAGAAACTTAAACTGCTGAGACAGGAGAAGATCTCACTGCTCGTCGTCTCCATGTTAGACACGAGTGCTGAGCCGCATTGTAGCTTCGGTCATTGCTATGGTAATCATGGTAATTAGTATTATTATTAAATGCTAGTGCAGTGTCCATTCTAAACCTTTCTGTTTCGAATTTGTTCATTGGCTTGTGGTGATGCCGGTTGCAGCTTTCTTCATAAAATTGTTAAAGTGACGTACAGTGATTGAGCTGTAGTGAATTACTGCTAACTGAAAAATAGATTGTCATGATTTAAAATGTACAGTACACGGTTCTACCTGTTCCCTGTGGCCCTGCAGGAGTTAAGCACAGCGAAAATGCACAGTGTCGTATGCAGCACTCTGGAACATCTCCTTGTCTCCACTTGTTTCAGACCATCATTCCTATCTGCCCATTAGCAACAAGTGACATGGCCACTAATTAACACTAATTGTGAGCGTAGTTGGAGAGAGCTGCCGTTAGAAAAGACTGGAGGCCGAGTTTATATGACGAAGCTCACAGCCGAATCTTTCACTTCTCACACATGGAGCACATTTGAACATGTCGGTCCCTTCCAAGAAAAGCAGAGTCAACCATCTGTCGTGTATGGTTTGTTCTGTTAAGATGTTCCAGGTTTCTGTGAGAGAAATTAAAGAGTGAATGATGTTGAGGCTCCAGCGTAAAAAGCTGAATCCTCCGTCTCTTGTCGTCTTCGAAGGGAAAAGCCATTAGCACAGCTCTGTTAGCAATCGTCTTGTGAACTGAGGCCCCAGTCATTCATTAAGCATCAATCAAATGACGAGGTGTGATGATTAAATGATGAGTGCAAATGCTTAACAGTGTTCGGAACATCAGGCCACTTTACTGTGACACTTGAAAATGGGGGAAATGGATGGAAGAAAGACAACATTAGTCTCCGTGTAGCTGGCTGGAACTGGATGGCTGCAAATGGTTATTATCCTCATGGAAGTTATTACTGAGAGTGAATTTCAAAACCTTGAAGTCAAAGCTTCTCCAAACGCTGGTGGAGCAAAGAGAATTCAGAGTGCTGCTGTTGGCTCAGTCATATTTAAATTAGGTTTAATTGAGGATTTCACATTTTGTTCCTGTTATAAGACTCAAAGTACCGATAGAGATTTAGTGTGGCAGCTCTTGAATTTACATGTTAAAAAACATTTAGAAAATACATTCTCAGTGTTTGCTTAGCCTTATTGTCAAATTCTTGATTACAGATTAAATGTAAAGACGGACGACACGACAAGTATCCTGATCTCCCCCTGGTGGCTGGTTGCAGTTAAGTAATTTTTCGGGTAAGTTTGGTTTTAATTATTTATTTGACGCTAAAACAAACAGGCTGAGACATCATGATTGACAGCTAACACTGACTCACGATTGGTCGAGCGTGCGAAACAGCAGGACCTTGATACCGCAACTCCATCCCCCGATCACTATAGTGCGCTCTTCATGTATACATCGTACACAATTATTTAGAAGCTAGTGGCCAAGCACTGAACTCCAGCTAAACAACACTTTATACAACTCTGATCAGGTGAAGGAAATCAATTGGATTTCCCTGATGCAGTTACTACAGTTAGTAATGGTTAATCCAACCTGCTCTTCTACACTAAAATCAATAATTAAATAAACAGTAAAAGACTGATAAGATACCTTCAGAGAGAACATGAGGCTTTCAGAAAATACTTATATCTCAAGAAAGACAATTGAGCTTGTTTCATGTATTAAAAAAGTCATTGCAACTAATCCGATACGATTAGATACAGATACACCTGGAAAATAGGTTAATTATGCTGCTGTTATATTTTACAGTTCATACTGAAACCTTTTCCTTTACAGAGAAAAGACTTTAATGTCAAGAGAATAATGTAAATTACTATTTTCCTCATTTCACTGTAGTTCGGTATATTTAACATGACATACAGTATGGCATTGCTTAATGCTTTATATAGGCAGTGTGTGTGTGTGTGTGTGTGTGTGTGTGTGTGTGCTCTGTCAGTGCTGCTGAGCTCCAGTAGAGCTGACAGCTTGCTGTGACAGAGAGCCTTAAACAAACCCACTGGGTCGACCGCTGCACAGGAGAAATGCCTTTGATTCTATTGGGCTAGTTTGTGTGTGTGTGAGTGTTGACTGCCTGTTGGCTTTGAGATTTCCTTATTGCTGTGTGTTTTATCTCCAACTCT
Organism: Pleuronectes platessa; assembly: GCF_947347685.1. Lineage (NCBI taxonomy): Eukaryota > Metazoa > Chordata > Actinopteri > Pleuronectiformes > Pleuronectidae > Pleuronectes > Pleuronectes platessa. The sequence continues at coordinate 4,649,990 of NC_070649.1, forward strand.
TTGGTCTTCTGCTCTGTCCAGACGTGTGTGCTGAGAAAAACAAAGTAGTGATATTATATGTACTATGTTGCTCACAAATAATTACCCCCTGGATTGGAAAAAGGACACACAATTGCTGAGTCTTGATTCACTTAGCTCCAAACTCAGATGGAGTTTCATTCAATCTTAAATCAAGAGTGTATTGTGTAATTTTACGAGCTATTTCTATATTACACACTCAGTTTTTGCAGTGTTCTCTACTTTTTTAGGTGCTTTTGAACCACATGAAGATAACGCGCTACATACTCCAACCATGAAAACACCACCTAAAGGCCACGGATAACTTGCCAGCCCCTTTAGGAGGATTCCTGATCCAACAAACGATGTCTACCAGTGACTGAATGATTCCACCAATGACCTCACTTACTGTGTATTTCAGCTTTTTGCGTTGGGGTACAGTGATTTGAATGCTTGAATTATGGGAGAGTGGCGTTAAGTAGGTTAAAATTAATTAATTAATTAATAATAAAAAAAAAAAAAAAAAGTTAAACTAAGAAAATTTGTTACTTAAATAATTGGAATTAACTCAAATATTTGATAAAATAATAATTAAATATTTAAGCTAATTAATCACAGTTAATCAACACAGAAAATAGTGCACACTTAATATTTTGAGGGCAAACATACCTTCACATTAGCAGTCACTATGAAGACCCAGGTGACAAACTCAAAATAGTCCAAACAATGACTGTAAAAATATTGGACACGTCTCACCCTAGTCCGTCGCCATCTCTTTTATGAAGAGTAATAAAAGCGACCTACAACAAATTTTCAAACTTGTGAAAAAGGCAGCAGAGGAAGAGAGAAATTATGTTAGCACAGATTTCCTGCAATATCCTTATTATTTTCTTTGGTAAACAACCAGTGACATTATTAGAGCGGGAAAAAAATGAAATGTTTGAATCCATGTTATTAGCATCAGATTCCTGAGAGTATAACTAACTAGTTGGAAATATATACGTAAAATCAAATGTTACAACCTGCTTTGTGATAAATATGGTTTGTTGCATGGTACAGACATCTCTACTTCAAGTGCTCACGATGTGAAACCGCATGGAGAGAAGACGGCTCACCAGCAGCTTTGTGATTCTTGGAACGCCTGGACACACTGGTTCCTGCAGTCTGGACCCACTGGTTCCTGCAGTCTGGACCCACTGGTTCCTGCAGACTAGACACACGGTCTCGAACTGAGCAGCAGCTGATGTGACACTGTGCATTTCCTGAGCACCTGACGATGACAGGTACACTGAAAAGACAAACACTGTGCGAAATATAAACTAACACGTTCACATGGACCACATCAAACAGGACTTGGATTCATATTCACCTGGATCCATATTCAATGCTCCAAATAAAACCTGAAGTCACCTGAGGACAGCAGGAAAACATTCATACTTGGCTCGTGCAGTTTGTGGCTAACAAACACTGTGTTAAAGTGCAGCAGAAATCAAGTTGCAGGTTGTTTATGGCTATAAGTTACATTGACTGAAGCCCAGAGACTCTGAAGCACAACCAACCGACATCAGCTTCTCCTCTTTATCTCACTAAAGATCAAAAACACATCCAGCAACTTACCAACAAACAATCATCAGGGAAAGTGCCTGTAAGTTTCACTTTAAAGATGGTGAGGTGAACACTTGTATCTACAGTGGGTATAAGGAAAATATGTGATCACATTTTAAATGCATTTAACTCAAGTCACAATCAGAAATCCAAAGATACAATAATCACTGTTTGGAGCTTCAGAACATTGAATATTCAAAAGCTGCAGCTAAGAAACTACAACACTGGCTACAGCACTTTAAACATCATGTAAACGTACTGTTCATCCACAGCATACAAGTTACAGCACAACTTTACTTTGTTACTTATTAACCTCCAAAAGTTACTTTAATTCATGTTTATTCAATTTAAACTACATCACTGACCTTTTTGTCTCCACAGGAACAGATACAATGAGTGATGCTCAACATGTTGCTTGGATCAATAAAAACAGGAGTTTAACCTGTTGATTAGTCTCATTTAACTTTACTTATAGCTTTCGGTTGACATGTCTAAACTATGCTGTACTATATTTTATATATTACTTTATTATTTATCTGCAGCATCGCCTCAATTGCTTTGTAACCGCACTTTAAAATATGCATGTAAACTATTGTTCAGACGTCATTGTGTTCGGTCAACAGTGTCTTAACAAATTAAACTGCCCTGGTCTGAGTGAATGGTTCTGGTGAATCGCCTGCTGGGCTGTCACAATAATCCAATAGTGATGATAATTATAATATTTAAACAAATGCATAACTGATAATGTGTCAATACGTTTAGACATCAGCTTAAACAATTCAGCCCCCTTGCAATAATTTCTATTTGGATTCTCTCACTGTCTGGTTTATTAGTCATAATGTAATTTTAATAATTAGAACTATACGTGCTGAGCAAACCTTATCTATTTATCTAGCTGGAGCCATCGGAGGACGTCGGTTCACAGACACTATAAGTCAGCTCGGCAGCATCACACACAAAGTGAGGGAATAAGACACAAAGAGCTGAGATTTGACAGCAGTGACAATGATGGGAGTGGGGTCTTCTGTTCACTTATCACACAAAGCCCACACGCAGGCATCACAACTCTGAAAAGGTCACCATGATCCAGGCTGTAAGTGAAACCATCCACCTCTCTATGAAAACCCATTCTACCTATAAATCACTATTTAGCTTTATTTCACACTCAAAGCTCCATTTAAATGTATAGGAAATAAAAAGTCTCTCTATTTTGCCATGAAATCAATAGATGAAAAGACTCTACATTAGAAAACTACGGTCCCTGACAAGATATTATTATTTGCTCGATATGAAACATTTCTGTCGATAATCTGATTGAATTCCTGCCTGATTTTCTTGCTGCTGTATTTCCTGTGTGTGCAAGCTACACTGTGGAACCATGTGTTTCTGTGTTGGATGCAGAGAGAGAGAGAGAGAGAGAGAGAGAGAGAGAGAAGGGGGGGGGGGACTGTCACAGAGCGCACAACGCAGTTCATACAAGCCACTTAACAGCACTATAGCCAACTGGTACAAGGCAGCGAGAGGAAAATCCAGCCGTGCCAACGTGCCAGTGTAGTTTAACAGCTCGCTGAGAGGCGGGCAGCACCTGACAGATGGCACTTTAGTAGCATAATCCCAGAGGGATGAAAAGATCCTCCACATGACGGGAAGCCAGAGGAGCAAGAGGACACTGGAATACCCAACGACAAACGACTATGCCACATGAAACTGTTTTTATCCGACTGTGTCAAACATGAAGCTGCACAGATTCACTGATGGACAAAAAAATTATCTGCAGCTGTACTGAGACTCAATCAATCAAATTAAGCAAAAAGTATTATAGTTATACCTAAAACTAGATTTGTCATGTTTCATATCGAGCTGAACATCTTCACATTTACGACAAAGTTGATTTAAATTTGTCCTTTTCCCTGATGGGTATTTACAAATTGAAAAACAAAAGTTCTTATATGATCCATGTGTCGTACTTAATATTCCAAGAATAATCAATTATCAAGGCTAACAGATTATAACAAACTGATATGTGATTATTGGCTACGTCTACATTTGTCACCTGTGCTGCTGGGTATTGTGATGGTGTTTCTAAAAGTGTTTGTATTGGCTATATTAGTCATAATGTAAAAAAGTCATATTCTACTAATTTCTAAATTTACTGACAAAAGCACAAAATAATAATAACTGCAGATTCATCTATAAGTAAAATATTGCTTATTAAACTGTGTTATTTGTATTAATAATAGTTATATATTTGACAAATTCCACACAAACCCAGACAGAATCAACTAAACATTCAATTTAAAACAGGTTTTGTCAGTCGTCTCAAAAACAGATCATGACAGACTAATAAAATGATATCCTTCAGAAGAATTGCTTTGCAGCACCATCCTTGAGACCAGGACCCTGATCTGAGGCCTGTAGCAGCATCAGGCCTGCAGCTGCTTCACATCGGCTTCTACTACATCAGCTGATTAAAAAGAAAAGCTCTTATTTAAAAAAACCTATACTATTTTCAACATTTATCACTGTAGCACTTTCTCTCTATGGGGGTTAAACCTCTCCCTCTGTCTCTGTCTCTCGTGCTCGCCACGCAGCGCTGGGGAAACAAACAAAAGGGCTTTGAATGGCATGTGCTCCGGGCGTCAGTCATCTGTTCCCTAGCAACGGGCACAACAGAAAAGCACCTGTGGCTCTGAATAAAGGGCTGCGGAGCCCTTTAGTTTGACCAGAGACCCGAGGCAAATTGAAAAATATAAGGTTTTCATACGAGATATAGAGTGATCCCAGAATAATCTATCACAAAATGATAGATCATAACTAATGAATACGGATTATATATTAGTGGGTTTTTAATTGGCTATTTCAGTGTTTTAATTCAGAATGTAAAAGTAGATTTTAATGTAGGCAGAAGCCTGTTTTAAAATTCTAATACAGTTATACCAGATGAGTACTTCCTGTACTTGTTGTGATGGTGACCATGGTAATTAAGGCCATGATGAGTCATTACTTTATTGTAAATTTGGTTTAGTCTGACACAGACTGAATATCTGAATTCGTTATTATGAATTTACTAAAACACTTTATCATTTAGATTATAAATATGAAAATATAATAGAGCGCACAGACTCCTGAGTGTCTGAGAGCACATGCGTATCAAAGTGTTGACATGTTGTGTTTTTATCCACACGCACTAAACACAGGGAGTCATGTCTTTTTTTTTCGCGCTCCGACGTCACCAGAACCTCGTGCAACTGCATGCAAATCACGTCTGCGCTCGCGCTTCTCCATTGGACGTCTCTCGCTCATTTAGCTGTGGTGGGAGCGCGCGTCCCGGGCACGCTCCAGTAACTTTTCCCTCAGCTCCGCTTCAACCAAACTCAAAGCTCCGGCAGCAGCTTCCTGTTCTTCTGACAGGAGAGAGGAGGAGGAGGAGAAGTGAGGAGCAAGTTTACACCTCTGAGAGGATTGCAGCCCGACACCACAGCAGCTCTTCATCCCTCTGCCTGTGCCTATTCATCCCTCTGGTGGTGCCTCTTCATCCCGCTCTTCTTCGGAGGTGCAGCCGCGCAGGGCCAGCCTGAATGTGTCTGTGTGTTTGACTCAATTTGGGTCCTGTCAGACGAGGTGAATGTACAGCATCATGATGGAGACGGACTTACATTCCCCCGTGATGTCCCAGACCAACCCATCCAACCCGGGGGGACACGGCGGAGGAGGAGGCGGGGGCCCCGGAGGCAAGGTCCCCCAGGAGCGCATCAAGAGACCCATGAACGCCTTCATGGTGTGGTCCCGGGGCCAGCGCAGGAAAATGGCACAGGAGAACCCCAAGATGCACAACTCGGAGATCAGCAAGAGGCTGGGGGCCGAGTGGAAGGTGATGACTGAGGCGGAGAAGAGGCCGTTCATCGACGAGGCGAAGCGGCTCCGGGCCATGCACATGAAGGAACACCCGGACTACAAGTACCGGCCGCGCAGGAAGACCAAGACGCTGCTGAAGAAGGACAAGTACTCGCTGGCCGGGGGGCTGCTCGGCTCCTCCGCGGGGGTCGGGATGGGCTGCGGGCAACGGCTGGAGAGTCCCGGCGGCCACCCAGGGGCGAACGCGGGCTACGCGTCTCATGTGAACGGCTGGGCGAACGGAGCGTACTCCGGCCAGGTGGCGGCTGCCGCTGCTGCGGCGCACGCAATGATGCAGGAGGCGCAGCTGGCGTACACGCAACACCCGGGCAACGGGGCTCACCCGCACCATCACCCGCACCACCACCCGCACAACCCGCAGCCCGTGCACAGGTACGACATGAGCGCCCTGTCGTACAGCCCCATCTCAAACTCTCAGAGCTACATGAGCGCCTCTCCGCCGGGATACGGCGGCATCACCGGCTACACTCACCAGCACCAGAGCTCCGGCGTGTCCCCGGTGTCCGGGGTGATCGGGGGGACGTTGGGGTCCCTGGTGAAATCTGAGCCCAGCGTGAGCCCCCCGGTTTCCTCAGGCCGCGGGCCGTGCGCCACGGGGGACCTGCGGGACATGATCAGCATGTACCTGCCCCCCGGAGACCCGGCGGGAGACGTTCAGAGCAGACTGCATGTGTTGCACCCGCAGCACTATCCGAGCAGCGGCCCCGCTCCGGTCAACGGGACGGTTCCTCTGACGCATATTTAAAACCAAATATTTAAACTGTAGATGTGGAGCGGGCTGCTGAGGATGAATTGTAAATTATAGGCGGTTATAGCCATGAAAATGCAATCACTTTGAACAAACTTTTTTATTTTTATTGTTTCTATTTTCTTTGATGGATTTGTCTGTCCGAGTTAAAGCTGATCTGCTCTCTGGAACAGAGCATGCCAAGTTTAACCCCATTTAAATTATAACCCGTGCAGGCTGGTGCATTTTTTGAAGTTTTATTAAATTTTTCCGACTTTTCTGTGGAATTCCAGGCACCAGAGTGTGAGAGAGCTGTTTAAAGAGGGGGTCGCTGTGCAGGATGTGTTTCAAACAAGTTTCTTGGCTGCAGTTGACATTGATTTCCAGTTTTCATGCTTGTAAACATGTGAGTCAGTCAGTGTAATTTGAATTCGTTTTTGTGGTTGTAAAATCTTGTAAATTGTGAATAAATAGGCCTCCTGAAAACGCATTTTATCTAATTGTAGACATTATTGACTAAAGTCACCGTTGTCAGGTTTAATACATTTTACAGGTAATTTCATTGAGGGGAAAGTGTTAGTGGGGGTTTTATTTGTGCCGATCTAAACCACCAATTGCTGTTCAATTATATTTATTCCATGTAGGGAATATGTAAACAATATATTATCTCAGAAAATCTCAGTCCAAATAGTAAAAAATGTGAATGACAGCAAAATAGAGGTTGCATTAAATTACAAACGGACGTGTTTCCTGATCCATTTGAAAACAGGGATGTCATTTATCGGTTTGGCTTTTGATTGATTATTTCTCTTATTATTGAAAATGATGCATACTTGATCACATTTTGCTTTTCTCTCTGATAAATTTTTAGAGACATCAGTTAAACCTTTTAATAAATATGTGCCATATTAAGGGGATGGGAAATTACAGGTTATAGGGCTACATTTTATGATTTGTTTACATTTTAAATTTCCTGCCCTGATCTTTAAATGTATCATGATGTTTGATATAAATTTATTTGAAGTTGTTTGAGGATTTTATTTCCAGGGAGAATTCTGTACAAAATATGACCCTCATCCATTTGTCTACATTTTCTATTTAGAAATTTGGCAACTTCCTCTATAAATTCCATGCTTTATTGTGAGTGTTAAATGGGAATTTCCCCGTTTGTCTTGAAATGTGTTGTGTTATATGTTGATTTCCTATTTTCTGTCTTGAAAATTGTGAAGATCTTTGTAGGAAATCTTTTATGAGCTGGCCTCATGGAATCACTTGCATCTAAAATAATGGATGAGGACTTTCTGTCGTCTCATCCAAATTTATTTTACTGGCACAATTTTTTATTATCCTCGTTTTTGTTTTGGACGAGTTGAACGTGCACGATATACAATTTCAGCTGATAACCTTGACAGTCAGTCTCAATTTAACAAGGTAAAATTCGATATAATTGCACTCAAAGGCCCAACACAGCAAAGTTTCTCTTTTTTACCGTCCTGCAGGGTCATGACCTCACTAATCTACGTCTCACTCCCAAATAAATCCGACAACAGTATCCGGTGGTCAATGAACGACTAATTCCTCAACTGGCCTCAACTGGGCCGAGTTCAACCTGGTCTCCACCTGCGTCCCTGTACTCAAACACAGGTCCTCAAGCTTTACCTCTCTGCACACCAGCAGCATCAAACGCCTGCATCTGTCTGAGATTCTCCGGGTTGTTAAATGATTTCCGTCTTTAATTTAATGGCTGAAACGCTGGAGGCCCCGGGGATAGAGAGGGAGGAGTGAAAGAGCAGAGAGGAGGAGGAGGGAGATGGCGAGGAGGGGAGGTTTTTGTGTTGGAGGAGAATGGGGATTAGTCCTGATGTAAGCTGGGGCAGCCCGGGGGTCACCCCGTCACAAAAAGCCCGGCTAACAACACCCCTGGTTTTATCAGACTAATTCCCACTCGGGTCTGGACTTAAAAACAAGAGGGCAGCGTGGATGTAAATCACATCAGATAAAGCTGTTTCCAGGGACGTCAGGTGTTTAAACTGAAGGCATTTAACAAATAAAACTCCAGGAGGGATTTTTCAGGATAGTGTTTAATAAATGTCATGTCTGGTTGTTCTCTGGCTTTTTATATGTGTTTTGGTAAATACTGGAAACTTGGACAAATAATGAGGGGGTTTATCTTCAGAAATACATTAACATACAAATATAACAAACACAAAAGGGAAGACGTTGAAATGCGACATTTGAAAGATTTAACGACGAATTGTTTTTTCTAATTTGTGGCAGTAAAGACATATTTACAGTAACCACCCTTCATCGTCTATGCATGATGCAATTAAAAATGAATTCCTCTTTTCTCATCATCTAACATGAATTTGCATTACATCAGTATACCCTCAAATCATCTTGCTGTTTTTATAGTGATTAAAAAGTGTTTAAAAATTGACAAACTCATTTTGAATTTTCACTGACCAACAATTGAATAATTGGATGTGAAGTTAATGGGAGGCTGTAAAATGTTTGTTTGACTTGTGAGATACAAACTATTGATTTTAAAGTATTTATAAACTTTTAAATCAATTTATTTAAAATTTTAAAACATTTAGAAAGACTTTTCTGGTTTAAAAGGCTGCTTCCATTTGTTGAATGTGATAAAGTTGGTGTCATTGAACTTACAAAACTAGAAAATCAAACACAGTGTCATAAAAACACACACTATACTGCAGTTTTTCTGAGGAGCATCACATCACTAAACCTCCAGGTATGACAAGAGTTTTTACCTCAAATAAAATCATCTCAACTATACGATAGAATAATGAATTATAATCTGATAAATCAAATAACTGGGTTAACTATCACCCCGTCCTGATGCCAGTTGATAATCACAGTATCACTTAACCTCAGGTAAGACGATGAGTATTTACAATAGATAAGGAAAGAACCAGTGTTCATAATCACTGATTGGTCTTCACAGCCTGGTACAGCTCAGTATCCCCAACTTCAGGCCCGGTATATGTTACACGCCGGTACAGACGGGTTCACACTGGTACACCCTAGTACAGACGCAGGTACAGCCAGTTATATATATTGTTAAAGCATGATATGGCCCGGTTACTACCCTGGTACACCCTGATATATACACACACTGGTACAGCCTGATATATATATATACAAAAGGTACAGCCTGGTGCAGCCTTTACAGCAGGATATGGCCCGTTTACTACCCTGGTACACCCCAGTTCTACCCTGGTACAGCCCAGAATGTTCTCAGTGGCCTTGGATGCTCCCACAGGCCCATAAGTGAGGCTGTGAGCTGAACCCATCCTCAGCCTTTCTGCAGGTTTCCATCCTCTCCTCATGTTCTGCCTGGCACATGCTTGGACACTGCTGCTTTGGCACTTCCCACTCCCTAACCCCCCGCTTTCCCCCCGCACGTCCCATCCCGCGTGCTCCCGGTGTCCTGAACGTGGCTAATCGGCGTCAGTTTATCACGCCTCCGCATACTTCCCTCCCTCTCCTCCTATAAAAACCCTCACCTCTGTCGTTGGACCCGGTTCTGTCATGGGAGATTACGGGGGACCGATTGCACAACACCGAATGTGGCGCGAGGAGATTAGCCGGGGACGCCATAGAAAATAGCAACGGGGCCAACGGATTCCTCGCGAGGGGGCCTTATCATGCAATTACACGTTGACACGTTTTAACCATTTTTCAGCCTCTTAATCCGAGGGCCCCCCCCCCTCTTCCCCTTCCCTCCCCCTTGTCTTTCCAAAAGCAGACCTATTGGTGCTGAGGGAGCTGCTCTCCGTCTGACTCCCTCCATCACTCTGCTGCTCTGTGAGAACTCTGCCTCTTCTCCTCTTTTTCTCTCCCTATCAGCCACATTTCAAAAACATTTAGAAAGAAAAAATACTGTTCATAGTTATCGCTCTATTTCAAAAAACTTTGAAAGCTAAGTCAGAGAAATAAAATGTTAAAAGTTTACTCATTGAGAACGAGGCAAAAAGGATTTTGAAAGCATTAATAATCAAGACCAATTACGCAAAAAATAATACAAAGGAATTAAAGTGTACAGTGAAGGACATAGTCTTTGATTTGGTTTTTCTAACATTGTAAAACACTACTACATTAGATCAACGAGTAAATGACAATTGTGCTTAAACCTATTGTGTGATAACTTGTCTCCAAATAACAGTGTATATTATGAAGGTTGGGATATTAAATGGTAAATGGAACTTTGCTTACACACGTGTTGTATCTATTACACAATCTTTTTAAAGTCTTGCCACCAACATCGCCTAAAGAAATCATTAAAAAAAAAAAATGTATATTTTAACAGACGACACATTAAAGATCATCTTCACACAACTATAAATATATTTCGGGTGAAAATTACTGAATAATTTGTGTATTTATTCATTGTCGTTGATCTATAAGTTACAATATTGAAGTATGAATTGTAATTAAAGTGAACTTATAAGTACAAAAATATAAGGGACATGATCTTTGTTCCTTCCTTGTTTTCCCCTTTACTCTTACTTCTTCCTTTCATTAATTCCCTCGTCCTTCCTGTCTTTTTTTCCTTTACTCTCCATCTTTCTTTGTGCCCTATTATCCTTCCTTCCTTCACGTCTGTTTGTGCTTCCTTTCTTTCTCTCCTCCTTGTGTACACCATGAAAACAAAGATATGCAACAGCAGGCTGACCTCTCCCAGCAAAGACCAACCCGACACTACATATCTATCATAACATCACCCACTAACTGCTCAGAGAGAATGAAACGAACCAGGCAAATCAAATGACAGAGCAGTATTTAGCTTAATGACATAGTGAACTCTCACTATAAGTTTCAAATGGATTTTTACTGCAGCTGATTATTGATGGCACCAGATAAATGTCAGATGGTCACTTCTAGATCAGTTGCAGCAGATGTAAAAACTTCCATGAACTTTCCTCCATGAGTCTCCATGTAAACGCTGCCTTCTGTTTCTAAACCCGCTTACCGGGCATCAAACGAGCTGCATGGTGCGTTTCAATTAGAGTCTTTCATGACAATCAATTAGGGAGTACCCCCTGGATCTCCCCAGGGGCCTATAATCATCACACACCGTCTGCTCACACGGGCACTGGGGAGCCCCTCCCACCAGTAGCGGGGACTCTTCAGTGCAAAATGACAGAGCCACTGGGAGCCATGAACACCGATTGTGGTTTATTTCAAGGCTTTTAACTCCAAATTATCTATATTCTCTCAAAAATTATTATTTCTTGTAGACTGCAAAAATACTTTTCATCAAAAACAAGACTCAAACAGTATAACCTGCAGTGGTGGGAAGTAACTGCAATTTTGGAGGTACTTTTACTTGACTATTACTGCAACTTTATACACTCCACTTCACACAAGCTGCTTTCAGACATGCACTGAGGGCGTCTGATTTCTATAACTTTTTGGGGATATTTTTGTAATTAAGAAGTTTTTAATCGATTGCAATTATAAACGAAAATCTGTTTCTAATGATCCACTATGGTAAAAACATTGACGCCTTATATCCTTAATGTTAAATTTATTCTTTTAACATTGAGCATGTCCAGATATTGATCGATATAAAGTACAATAAGGAAAATTGACTGTTTCATGTCACAAATGTAGTGGCGAGTGCACTACCAGGAAGAAATCCTCAGCTTGGGCGAAGAAAAGCAAGTTCCAGTGTTTCTACCTTTACACCAATTATAAATCCAGGAGGAAAAGTGAGGTCTGCAACGTCAAACACCATGGTCCCTTTCCAGGCACTTCAGAGAAGAAAGAAAGAAGAATGGAGGTGAACAGGAAACACTAACATGATTATAACTGGCCTCTGAGCTGGCAGGAGACCTTTTAACTCCAGTGATTACCTGAGGCTGAGCTACACTCTCCCCCTTTCACCGCTGCCGAGCCCGACTGTCATTTGCAGAGTGCAGGTGAGATCTGGTTCACACCTCTCACGAGTCCGGCCACAAAAAACACTGGTCAATTAGTGACAATCATCGAAGGAGCTATAATTATTTAGGGAAGTTAGACACAGGGAGACTCTTTTAAAAAAAGGCCCACAATTAATGGGTTGAAACTCAGAAATAAAGTCAGGATCTGGGGCCTTTAAATCCTGTTTAATTAAAATGTGAAATCCCTGTGAGTTATACGTTTCTCTGACATCAACAGTAACCCTGATCAGAGTAAATCTTTAAGGTCAGAGAATGAATGAGTAATGTAATTTGACAGTAGCTATAGTATTGGAGGGATTTCTATGACGTCAGATAAGGATGAAGCCAATAGTTAAATACTAATATTAAGTAAGTAGTACTACTAGTATTAAGTACTACTTAAGGTAAGATAATGGCTTTGTCGTGTCTATGACATCACACCACCTCCCCACGCCACCTACAGCCATTTATTCTGCAACTTGGATTTTTGACCTCCGACCTTCACTGTGCATGATCACTTACTGTAGTGTATGTGCAGGGACTAAAATTACAAGGTTGTTTTTAACATTTATTTTGAGTAATAGTGTTACTGCGTTGTGTAGCATTATTTTTATCCATCTTAAAGTGTCTGGAGTCAATTAAGTAAACAAATGTACTATTTACCAGAGAAGTTATCTTTAATTTAACATAATCATATAAGTCTTGGGGAATAGTGAGCGGTAAAGTACCATATACATGATTTTTACTACATAAACGAAAAAAAATATATCCTGTATGTTAATAAAATCAGTTAGAACTAGTCAAGTCTCCACTCTGGCCCTTGTATGCATGTGTGCTCACGTGTGTAAGTGCTGCCTCTTTACAGGAAGTTAATTTGCACATTATAACGCGTTGACCCATGGGAGCCAAGGCAAGGCATAGGGCAGGGAGCCATTAGTCACACTACTTAGTCTGTCGGTCAGTGGGGTGTGTTACGTAGAGAGAGCTGAAGACTGAATTAATAGCTCTGCTTTCCTCTAAACTTCACTACATCATCACGTTACAATGAAATTATTCATTCAGACTTTTAATGAGGAAACAAAAAATAGTATGGCTTTTCTAATCTTTAATATAGTTATTAAAATACGGCGTCACAATTAGTTATATATTGATTTAAATAAGTCCCTTTCCTCTTGCTGTAAGCCCTCCACTATTTCGTATGACTTCCATCTTGAGGCGGATGATTCAATTTATAAAATCAAATGTGATTTGAGTTGCGTCGGCATCATGCTTCACTTTTGAGTGATGCAGTCAAATCTAACTGACCTGATCGAATCCGTCTTGTAATTATACCCCCACCGCATATTTCATTTTACAGACCTTCCAGGATAATCCCAGTTTATAGTTTGTGCCATAAGCGATGTGCTGTAATGTCCTCGCCAAAGAAACTGATTTAACATGGCCACATGACGACACGAGCAGTCAGACGAGGAGACACGTGGAAACCAGCCAACAGCTAATTCAGATTATCTAAGATGCTTTACTTGGATGTTAAACTGAAATTAAGTGAACCAGAAAAGGAAAACTGGGTACGACTAGTGTTAAGTACGGTCAGTCAAATCTGAACCAGAATGTAGGTCAATAAAGGGATGGATGCATTGGACAATTTAGAAAAAACTTTAGCTAATGAGAAGGTTTCATTAAACCTGTCAGCATTAAAATGCACGATATGCAGCTTCGGCCGTAAGGTGTCTCTTATTCACGTTACGCAGCAAATAGTGATCCTGATCCACCACAAGTGACCAATACAGACACATAACTGGATAACTGGCCAGCAGCATGTTTTTCCTTCATTATATGCATTTTGGCCCTGAACTGAAAACAGGCAAAGCCCTGGGTAAAGTGGATATGATGCAAATGACCAAAATGAAACATCCTGTAACCTTAAATGAAATGGAAATTTCTCTGAGTTTGATGCATTTTGGATAAAGTAAGTACACCGTTTTTTTTTTTTTACATTTAATGAGGTGGAGTACTAGGTTATTATTACAACTAAAAAAGTTTTAAAAATATGGATTTACCCTTTCAAACTAAGAAAAATCGCTTCAGGAACTTAAGCTTGCTTTTAAAACCCGTTTTTAAACAGCTGCGTATTTTGCACGTTGTTGACTCCTAATGGCAGTGAGAGGTAGTTGCTCAAAACTTTAGGAAGTTGCTATCTCTTAAATTTAGAAAACGGCACTGTGTGATGCTTTAACAAAAAGACAGAAAGAACAAATAAAGGTTTCAAATCAATGCTTTCCTTAAATCAAGCTCTCCATGGCTGCTGTTTAAGATGCCATAATTTTCCTTAGTGACCATCATCACTCTAGCCTTGTGTATTACTGTGTCTATGTGTGTGTGTGTGTGTATTCCTGCACACACATTTGGCTAAAACAATATGCTAATCTCCGGTGTGGAGTGGAGGGATTTGCTGTATAAAGGAGAGAGAGAGGAGCATGCTTGTTAGTGATAGCCTGGCTGAAGATTCCTACACACACCCACCTCCTTGATCCACTTATATAGGCCTTCTAGTGTGTGTGTGTGTGTACGCACGTGTGTGTGTGTGTGTGTGTGTGTGTGTGTGTGTGTGTGTGTGTGTGTGTGTGTGTGTGTGTGTGTGTGTGTGTATGCTTGCACATGATCTAAGCAGATCTGTCAGAATATATGGTTTCATATACACGGTTTCACGCTTTTACCATTTTTGTCATTTGTGAATGCTGCAAATTTACTGCTGATGCCCCTCTGTGTGTGTGTGTGTGTGTGTGTGTGTGTGTGTGTGTGTGTTTGTGTGTGTGTGTACACAGGAGGATGATCGGTGTTGGCAGCCAGTAGTTGTGGACTCAGATTAAACATGGAGAGGGATTCAGTCTGAGGGTATTTACAGTTTCTCATTATAGCCTCAGAATCTGCGTACACACACACACACTAATCTAATCACCTATACAGCTTAATCTGTTTACTGTGATTAGACCAAATTTGAATGTAACAAATTTTGTTGTTTTTTTAACCTGATTTCTTTGCTGAGAGTTGCATGTGTACAACACTGAAATAAGAAGTCAAAAACAGAAGGCTAATAGGTAGAAGTGCAGAACTCTGTTCAGCCCAGTGCATGATGGGATATCCTGCTGTCCCCAATGGTGCTTTAGTAGTGAAAAGTGAAGAAAGGGAAGGAATCACTCAGTAAAACACTTACCACTCTTAATACTACTGCATTAAAATTTAAAAGAGAATGTTCGGGCTTTGACGGAGGTGTGCAATATACTGAGTTATAGTTTACATACATAATATAAATGGGGCTGATATTCAATAACACGCTCATGTGCCCTCTCCTATTCTGATTTCTTCAAAGTCATGTCACAGTGTTCAGTCTCAGCAGTTTTATTAAGATGCCACTACAAGTAATGACGGGCAAAGCTATGGAAATTAATCCCAAATTGTAATAAACCAGTAAACGTACACTATTAATACTTATAACTTGATAAAGTAATGGTTTAACATACAGCTATGAAGATAGACGACGTGAATATATATCTCCACTTACTCCCACTATCAAGAAATGAAGCTAAAATATCCTCGAAATGAACAGCTGGCATTGCGAAATACTCGTTACATGCACAATGTAACGAGTTAGACGGAAACCTTCTGAGCCACTGAGCAGACGCAGGAGATTATACGCAGCCTTGTGTCAAACATCGTCAGGAGGAAAGTTACACAGTGCAGCAGTTGTTCGCGCAAACTTTTTCTTGTTTAAGTAGACAATTTTGTCAGAGAGGAGCGAAAGGGAAGGAGGGAGTGATGGCGGAGGATGTGGAAGGATGAGAAAAAAAGAGAGGGAGGGGAAAGAGGCGCTGAAACACAACGGGAGCACCCATCCTTTAACCGGTGGGGAGTTATCGCCCGACGACAGAGCCTTTCCAAACGCTTTAAAAAGCACATTTGAAGATGTATTAGTGCATCCACTTGCTGCCAATAGGGGGCTGCTCGTTGGGCTTGATGCATGACTGCGTGCATGTGAGCGTGTGTGTGTGTGTGCATTTACGCTTTTTTTCCTTTTTGTAGTTCCCACCAAATTCCCTTAGCGAGCGTTGCTAAGGTGCTTTAGGGATGGGATTAGCTGGAGGCTCATCACACATTCCGTAACAGGAAAAAGAAGTGTGAAGAGATAGAGGAAGAATTAAAAAGGAAGAAAGCAAGGAAGGAACGAGTGACCAAAAACAAATGAAGGATGGAATAAGAAAAGCAGAGGAGTGAGAGAGAAGAGTGGGAAAAAGAAAAAGTTAAGGGAGGAAGAGAAGAGGAGATGAGAATTAAATGAAAGAAAACAACAAAAAAAAGAATAAAAAAAGAAACTTAAACATTAGGGAAAAACTAAAAGGCAAAAGAATGAGGGAAAAGTAAAGTAGATTAATAGAAAACGAGAAGAAATTAAGAAGAAAAGATGGGACAAGGTCCAGATAGAAGGAAAGAAAACAGTAAAACAGGAAAAGAAAGAGAATAATTGGTGAGGAGAAGATAGGAAAAAGGCAGAAAAAGGATGAGAGCGAAAGAAAAGTGGCCGATGAAGGAGAGAAGAGAAAAAAGGGTAAAATGACTTAGGAAAGTGAAGAGAAAAGATATGATGAACAATGTGTCGATGAGGGAACAGATGTCGAGATTGGAGAAAAGACGATGGATGAAGGGAGGAAAAAGGAGAAGAGAGGAAAGAGTGGGAAGAGGAGGCGAGTACAGGAGGGATCTTGCTGACTGTTGCGTCAGCCTGTTAACCGAGGGCAATATGATGAGAATAAGCTGCATAATGAAGCGTGGAGGCAGCTGTAGAAATGTGTCCTGGAAGCCACCTTGTCTCCTCGGCTGTGATGTTTGAAAACCCATCGGGGCAGCAGTCTGGCAGGTTTGGCATCTCGGTTCACACTGGAGATTAAACACACGCAGGCACATGAAACTGCTAATCTTCAAGATCCCGGGTTATTTTTGGGTGCGATGTTTTCTGCACTCCACTTCCCAGGAATCATCTGTCAATCAAACGGCGTGGGCGGCGCTCCGACGTCATGCTGCTGGATGTTCTGCTCACGGCGCTCAAGGAAACACGACGACAAGCATCAGCCGTAGTATGTCTGAAAGTTCAAGACATGTCATGGTTGAACGAGTCATGAGGAGGACAGGGTGTGAAGCACAAACTTTGTTGTGGTGAACAGTCGTCGATATTGGTTTGTTCCCCAACATGAAGATTGGAAGGGAGGATTTAAGTGGAGAGGAAATGAACAGAAAGATGGAGGAAGGAAGAGTGAGTGGATACCTCCACATACGCTGGACGAGGTTAGCTTAGCATACAGACGAGACGTGCTCCTAGGATCAAATATCCCAAATACGCAAGCTGCCTTCTTGCGTTGATGACATCATTTGGAGCCATGGTAGTAAGGTCCTGCCAATATGCACCCTCAGGCCAATCGTGAGTTTTCTACTTAAAATTAAACTTGCCACAAAAATCATGACTTCAACAAATCATCGTTCAAATTGATGGGATGAGAACTACCTAAAGTGACAAAAATCCGTCTTGAAATGAAATATTTTTGACGTATAACTACACTGCAGCCAGCCACTAGGTGGTCCGTAAGAATAGATAAAAGTCAATTATTTAAACTATCGTTTCAGTGCATAAACCAAACCGGATTTGAGTTGATCCCTTTTAATGTGGTTGATTCAGTCATTTCTATTTTATTTAAGTATTCAATATTTTAATTGAATGTTTAATTATTTATATTAATGAATTTGCATGCTGTATTATTTGTTCAATGTATCCGACTATGACGAGTACCTGTCAAAAGCAGCAATCATCACAGGAAACATCTTTAAAATTCTAAAGCCACTTATCACCTGCTGCCCAACAAGTCAAAATTAAACTGACGTCATTGTTTTGCCAAAACATGCATTTCTAACTCAAGGTAAATGTGACGGAAGAGAAAAGAGTTGCATCAATATACCTGAAGAAGGTTAGAGTCTGATCCTGTCGCTTTATTTTTCCGGTAACACTTTATCTTTTGAATTGACTTAACCGGCCATTGTCCATACATTTAATGTGTGCGCTTTTAAAAAAGGGGGATCAGGCTAATACCTGCTGCATAGGTGTGGTCTGTTAGATCTCCTGTTACCTGGCCCTCCACTGCAACCTGAGCTTCCCGTTTGGACAAATTGACACAGTGAACTGAGCCGACTGCCAGATTTCCCTCTGTTTACCTTCATCTCGCCCTTTTTCTATTAACCCATCACTCACTTTCTCTCTCCATCTCTCTTATTATGATGCATGGAGGTAAACTCACTAAAACTATTCTTATCAATTTAGAAATTATGACATAAAGATGATTTCTAAATATTTTAAATAATTAGTTGGCTCAAGATTTCAATGAAAGTATTTTTTCTAAAACTTTCATAGCCCTGCTATCATGTCTGCCCTTTCTTTCACACTACCTCTTTCTTTGTCCCTCCCTCCATTCGTCCGTTTCGGGTTTCCATGAGCTCATTATGTGCCTATGAAAAGGGACAGGTAATGCAATCTGGTATGGCGTGGCATGACTTGTGTGTATGTGCGCGTGCATGTGTGTGTTGATTACCTGAACAACAGTCAACAGAGTCTCCATTTCACCCACTTATCTCGTCTAGAAATAATCATCTAATCAGGCATGCACAAATGCACGTGTGCGCACACACCTGTGACAAAGTCTTGTAAGAATTGCCTCTTTCAAAACAGTGAGGACTCACACATTAAAAATACTTATTTGCTTTTCCCTTGAGACTACAACCACTGGATGACTGATCGAAACTACTCAATGATAATGTCTGCTGATCTTCTAACATTATAATTAGTCCACATATATCTGCCAAGGCCAAACAGTAAAATTTAAATGATCATGATTGTTATGTTTGGACCTGCACAACATTGCACACACACTATTTAGAGATCCATGAATTACTCCCTGAGAAATAAACTTAATTTTTTGTTTCTGTTTGATAAAGAAACTTAAATGAAGCTTGATATATTGCAGTTCAACCATTAACAAAAAATATGTAAAATTACTCAGTAAAATATAAGTTTTCCATTATCAAAATGTCTATAAAAGGCTGAAGTTATCTGGAAACTGAAGTTGGTAAGTTTCAGTCTTCTGCCTATTTCCACATAAACAAGAACAGCAGCTTGTTGAAGTTGAAACAACACACAGAAGAGTCCAATCCGTCTAATTCAGGTTTCTATGCTTAAGCATCTCAAAAGCCAGACCATACAGCTGTGGTAATCCTTGAAGAGGAAGATGTCAATGAGTCACTGCCTGTATAGCTTGAACACAGCTTCAGTTTGTGACAGTAAATGTCCTCTTCATTATATTATGCATAATACAATAGAGTGTATTAGAGAAAATTGGGTAATTCTATCCATTTAAAATTCAAACTATAACACAAAGTATGCAAGAAAGGAACCCATTCTGAGACAAAATGAAGGCGTTTGAACTGTGGGATCTTCATGAAAACATCCTTCATCTCCGTCTTTATTGTATTCAAGGCTATAAAAACAGCATGCGATTCATCTAATCTCGTTTTCAAAAATGTGTTTGTGTCTCCCTGGTATATTATAAAATCACATGTTGAACTGCAGCACACACGCGACAGTGAGAGAACAAAAAATAGATCAATTGCAATGGGATCAATGGAGAGAGAGAGAGAGAGAGAGAGAGAGAGAGAGAGAGAGAGAGAGAGAGAGAGAGAGAGACGCAATAAAAAGAAAAAGAGAAGGAGAGGAGGAGGCTGATCGACTGTAGCTTTGACCTCTCTGCACTCACAAAGCCCCCCTCCCTAAAAAAAAAAAAAAAAAAGCCTCAGAGCCGTCCACGACAGGACATTTTACTGTATCAATCGCCCCCCCACCCCCGTGCCCTCTCAGACACCCACACCACATGGTTGGACAGCCGATAAGTTGGACCTGGGGACTAAAAGCTCCCGCAGGGGGAGCAACAATAGGACTCCTGCA
The DNA here is from genome assembly GCF_947347685.1 of Pleuronectes platessa. Classification (NCBI taxonomy): domain Eukaryota; kingdom Metazoa; phylum Chordata; class Actinopteri; order Pleuronectiformes; family Pleuronectidae; genus Pleuronectes; species Pleuronectes platessa. The sequence goes on from NC_070649.1 coordinate 4,670,214, forward strand.
GCCAAGGAAAGAAAAGTGCTCACTCTCAAGCACACACATATACACACACACACTTTTCCCCTCACTAACACTCTCACTCTCCTCTGCAGGGGAGACATTATGGAAGTCATTATTCTGGCCTTCAAAGTTGCCACAGAAACTTCAGGGCTTTGACCTGTGTATGCGTTTAAGAGTGTGTCTGTGCATGTGTGTGTGCATGTGTGGGTACGCGTGTACATTAAACCCTGTGGGACGTCTTCCAGCCCCACAGAGCATAAGATGAGGAGTATTAAGAGTAATTTTTCCCTCACAGAATTCCGACTATTTTCCCACCAAGGAGCAGCGTCACAGGCTTTACAGTTTCTGCAGGAGGTGCTTTGATATGCACATACACGTCTGTCTGTAGTGAGATTTAATAATTGGAGCATTTCGACATGGAAATCAAATCTGCGCGCGTGTATAAATAGGAATAAAAAGTGCTTTGGGAGCAAATGTTGCTTTGCACTGAGGGTTCTTATGTTATCTATTTAAAAATAATGCTGGAAATAAAGATGTAAACATAGTGCCAAAATGACACCAAAACATCCCGGATATTGATGCACAGTAGAACACACACTTGACCAATTGCGAGTCAGTCTCAGCCGTCAATCATTTTGTTGCATTGAGCAACGAACTAAAAAAAGTTTGTCTTTGACCTTCATGGAAGACAGTGCAAGTTATAACAGACTAAAATTCATAGACATCATATAGAGAACCACTCCTGCAACATGATCCACTTCTCCCCTGTGTTTGACAAACCTGAATAAAGTACCAAAGGAATGTAACATCTTTTGGTAGAATGCTGTCCATCCCCTCAGTGGAGTTTCAGCATCTTGGAGACCTATGTCAAGTCGTATTTAAGCTGTTCCAGTGTCTCCTGCTGAACAACCCCTCATTGAGACACCTGCTGTTTTTCTCTTTCATTTGTCGCCCACTTATAGATTAATACATAGTTCCATGTCTTTGCTCTCTAAGTGGCGTCACTTCAAGTTGCTGATGCAGTGATTTATTGGAAAGGAGGGCTACAGGGCAACAGCAGAGCAGCAGTGGATCATGCTGCATTTGTTCTTAAGAAAGTTTCCTATTAATGTTTCACATTTACTTTCTTTTTGCTCGAAATGTGAGTCACCATTGAATTCATTGCATCTGCCATGAACCCAAAGTGAAAACAGCTGCTGTCCTTCAAGAGAGGAACACAGCAACTTATGAAGATATTATTCTCAGACTCAATTTTTGTTCAGTATGTTTTTGCAAATTTTTTGTTGGAAATGACGGATGCACTGGAACCATGATCTTTAGATTTACACACGTCATGTGAGATCAATTTCAAAAGGCCAAAAATAAGTTGTGAGGCCACCGTGACCTTTGCCCTTAGACTGACCAGATTTGGGTGCCAGTCACGAGTCGTTGTTGAGACAACATGGTCATTAAAATCAAATCTGTTAATCTTCAAATCCAACTAAGCATTGAATCAAATCTGAATTCTCGAGCGTTCTTGAGGTTCAAAAGAAAGTGATGGAGAGAAGATGAACGGACCACCAAAAAACGTAATGTCTCAGTGTAGAGGCGTGAAAAGGTTTTTAGTGAAGAGCTAGATCAGAACATAAACATCCTTTGCCGTTTCAGTAAAGTTCAAACTCAATGTCGCGGCTACACAAGCATGTGAGGCTCATCCCGATCAGGTTATCTTTGTGCAGACAGCAGCTCTATGTAAAGCTTTTCCTCCTCTGCCAAAATCCCAGTTTAATTTCCAGAATAAAGCCCAGTCAGTGCAGGAAGGCAGCGTTACCAATCACTCATTTCCCAATACACAGAATTTGATGTGGAAATCATGGTGCCATAATCCAAGGTGAGCAGTTAGACCGATTCAGATGTCATGAAGGATGATGTACTGACCCCGTACAGGACTGGATTTGCCGTGATAAATTTCCAGGCTTTACCAATTACAGGCAGCTAATCTAAATGTTACAGCCAGGTGAGGTTGGCATATGGCTGCCTCACCACACTGCACGGAGTGGCAGGGAATCTTTGCCAGTCAGGCAGACAGATCCACACGCTGCTGGGGCTGAGAGAATGACGTATGATGATTGTTTCAGGTTTTTTTCCATTTTAAGTGCGCTACGAGGATGCATCAAAGACGATAGACGATGTGACTGTTTCCCAAAAGTGAAGCCAAAACGCCACGATCGCCATCTAGTGGCAGGCTGCAATATAGATCATGAACCCCACCTCCTCCATGTAGACAGATGGGATATGGTCCTAGCGATGACAACTAAGTACATGTTCCAATCATAAACATTTTGTTCTCATGCAAATTTTTCTGGAAAGTCTGGTTATAGTTTGTTATTTTTATGCTATAAAAATGGGTGAAACATCATGATTGACAGCTGAAACTGACTCACAATTGGTCGAGCATGTGTATCAGCGGGACCTAGATACCATGGCTCCATTCTCGGTTCACCAATGCACAGACCCGGACTTGATTTCTGGATAGTGGGAGGAAGTAGAGACGTATCATTCATCTTTGTATGCCGTCTATGGGATGTATAGTTATCTAAGAAACATGATTTAAGTGACTAACTTAGCAAGGAATATGGGGAAATTCCACAATAATCAGTATAGCTGGACCCACTCCATCATTATTTGTCATGTAAAACTCCCTCCTGTGATCACCTCTGCCATTATTGTGATTACAAGAACCTCAGTTAGTCTCTTCATCACTGCAGTTGCCGTCCCCTTCACCGTCCTGACCTCGTCATCGCTTTCCTCTTTGGGGCCGCTTGATTGTTCTGAACCTCTTGTATCTCTTTAGCCAGTGTCTGGAGAGGGGCCTTTAGCTTTTAGGCTGAGCAGCTGATGGTTAGGGAGAAAAAGGGGATAAGAAAAAAAAAACAGGAGAGGGTGGAAGAAAGAGGGGAATCAGGATGGAGGCTGTAATAGGAGACACACAGCAGGAGGGCTGTTTACTGTCACTGAAGGAGGAGAAGAGAGAGATGGAGGGGTGAGGTGGAGGGAGATGGACAATGAGAGGGAAAGAGGTAAGATTAGAGGAGGGTGAAAAGAGGAGGGCAGCGCTCAGGGGAGAAGACATACGGCACAGGTTCTATACAGTGACAGAAAACGTGTCTTTAGGCTTGTACCATCACAGTTTTTTATACTGTAGTATCTATTGTACATAGACAAAGCCTGCATCTACGTCACAAAAATGGTTTGATTTGCAGGTTTAGTATTCTCACAAATATTCAGGGTTATTCCGCAAACTTGGAGCTGGTGCTTGTGCTGAGGAACGGGGAAATCACCAGGAATATTTAACTTAGCCGATGTAGACAGACTTGCTACTGCAAAATGACGTATAGAATCTCATCTAGCTACTGTCTTTTTAGAATAGGTAGTGCCAATTTAAGATTATCATTGCTAAAGTATTAAAGGATTGATTTTATGACAGATGGAATCAAAATAATGAAAAGGACAGTGATATAAATTGCACTATTTAAATATTTTCAGTTCTGGGGTGAGAGTTTGTGTACTGATGCTCTTAAGAAAATGTCTCACACACAGCAGATTTCTACCAGGAACTGCTGGGAACATTCACATGCTGACACTAACGTATGCTGCTGCCTTGAAGATAGCTGAGCAGAAGTGTAGGAGTTGGGAGGGAGAGATTGTTGAGGGTCTAACTGTGCTTTCTATCAATCATAAAAGTCTTCGTAGATGAAGTTGTTACTGAAATATTCAACTAACGCTTCTCATGTTCAAGGCATCTGAAATTCAACATTCAGCTGTGACTGATTTTCAAATATGTTCAATTGATTCTGAACATGTCACGAAAATCACACAACGTTAAGAGTTTTGTTTTTCTTGACAGTGTATTTTAGCTCCACTTTTTGAAGCAGTAATCGTAAAGTCTTCAAAGATTGAGTAAATAACCCCACAGCTCTGACGCAAATTCACCTTTCTAAATAACAAATAGCTGAAATCTTACAGTATAAATAAAAATAAAAAGCTCCAAACACAAAGTTAAAATACAAAACAAAAAACGTACAAAGAAATTAAAGCCGAACAATACTGGCGTTCCATTCTTTCAAGTTGTAGAGGAAATATTAAGAATCTTTGGCCTGACCTTCAAAACTATAAGGATAAAAAGAATAAAAGATTCTGGAAAAACACCTATTTTATATTATTGAGAGAATCTTTGAGAGTTCGTAGATTTTCAGAAGAATAAAAAAAATGACTGGTGTATTTTTTCAAAAGTAAAACGTATTGAAAAGCGAGTTTCATACTTGGGCTTGTATCGACTTTGATTTGAGGAGCTCTTTACGACTCGTGTTCGTACACCTGATTGACCACATGCAACTAAATGACCAATCCCTCTACAACAGGTCAGGCTCATTAATTTATGTCTACTCCAACCAAAAACATTTAATATTCAATGATATGAAAACAGAAAAGCCTGATTTCAGGTAGATTTTAGGACACTAGGGAAATAGAGGTTTTCGTGTACTTTTAATCAATAAATTAAGTCCACTCACAACAAGAAAGTGAACATAATTGTCCAAATGTTCAAATATGCATGTAAACCTGCAGGATAATGGTGTTTCACTTAAGATGCTCCTAAAGAGATTAAATGTACCTTAGGTGAAAGTGTGCTTCCGATTCATTCATAGCCACACTATTAAAAAATAACCACACTCTTAACCTCTAGGAGTGATTGTTATCTGATAACGCAGCCCTAAACTGTATTCAGGCCTCACTTGTCCACACAAACACACCCCCTCGAGCTCTCACCTGTCGAGCTCCTCCAGCGTTCTTTACCTGCCGCTGGGCCCCGCTCCAACTGCTGTCAGTTATACGTAAGTCAATCCCACAAGTGATTGACAAGCCAGTAGAGCCAGGGATCAAGTTCAGTCTCTTGGGGATGTGTGTGTCTGTGTGTGTGTGTGTGTGTGTGTGTGTGTGTGCGCGTCTCTGTGTGTGTGGAGTCAACAAGCGACACTACTAAGCTCTGACTTCAAGCAGCTCAGGTTGACCAGGAGTCGATGGGCTGATAAAGTGTGTGTGTTATAGACCTTATTGTCTGAAGACGGAGGCCATGGGAACACATGGACACCGCTAATCCTTTAACTACCATTCACACACAGGCTTGCTCAGCTATCCGTACTAGGACTTTACATTTACTTCCATTCATTGTGGACTGGCTAAGAAAAACCTTATCCCTCACCTTATCCAGGAGCAATTTACACCCAATGGTTCAGAGAAACACAGTAAAAGCTACATTAGATCTGCTGTTCTGACCACCTTCACTAGATCTGTACAAGTACAATCACCCTCTTTAACTTCTGAAGTCAGGAGGGGGCAGTGCTGTCGGGGTTTAGGGTGAAACTGTCCCTGCTACATCCGACATGGTGTCATTTCTCTCAGCTTCCCTCTGTGAAAAGGAGATTTGAACATTTGACAGAGAATCTGACTGAACACCAAATCAAAGGGGAAACTTTCAACTCCTATCAGGTGACAGCTGTGAGTGAAAGGAGTGAGAGAGATTCATGTAGTTTGTTTTTATAATTTGAAGTCAATTTTTGTTATTTCCGCAGAAATAAAGTGTTCAAATTACTTTAATTTATTTCACTATCCTCATTGGAAAATACTGAAAGAATAAAAAATGAAAATAAATACAAAGAAGAGGAGAGTTCCTCTTTTAAATTAAAGTAAGTTTGCAGCAGTTACTCAGTTAACGTATTCTCAGGAGATTCATAGAAGCAGGGTAGCGAGATCGCCCGAATACACACTTGACCAATTGTGAGTCGGTCTCAGCTGTCAAACATGATGCTTAACCCTGTTTTCATGGATCTAATACAGAAAAGAAAAAACTTTTGACGTGTACTTTGAGATCAAGTTTGGTTCATGTCCCATCAACTAACAGAAGAGGTCAAATTTATGACATCACTATCGTTCGGTGTTGATTACGGTATTTTTTACACTCAATGCACATTGTGTACAAAATGCTTGTGTTCAGTTCTCCAGCCTGACATACCAGGTAACATTTGTTCAAAGAATTCTTCAGTTCTTCTCGATTTCACAGAAATTGGTTTACCTTGAACATCAGTAAATGTTGAAATATAAAGTACAGGCATAGCAGAGGAGTTGTCAATTAAACACGACATTACATGCATATACGTTAGGTCAAAGTAGACAGATTTTACAGCTGTGGTCAGGGAAAAAGTGCTGTGATAAAGAAACTGAATGACACCAATTAGCTGCGAGTATCAGCCTGTATTCATAATCTATTCAGCTCCACAATCCTTGAAAACTCCCCTAAGGTTAGAAAACTTCACCGAATACCACGGCTTCCCAGACGTGGGCTATTGTCAACAGCTCCACCTGGAGAATAGCAGCTCTCAGACGCATCCAAGGTTGGAGGGAGAAAGAAAAAAAAAATGTTGGAGAGGCGGAGAGTGGAGAAAAAGAGAGATGAGGAAGAAAGACACGAAAGAAAGACAAGAATGAGTGCAGTTTTCCAAGGCTGCTCAGACTTGAGCAATTCAGCAGTGACAGAGGTAAACATGTTCGATGAAGTGTGTGTGCGCGTGTGTGTGTGTGTGGGGGGGGGGGGGCTTGAACTCAGCCACTGAGGTCTGCATCTTCAAGTGAACCAGGCTAAATGGAAGGAAAAGGAGAAATACAAGTTCTTACTTGGAACAAATTGATCAAATGCAACATTAAGGTTCTGTAACAGTGAAACTTTCCCTCAGATATGCAAGAACAACCAATAATCCTCTTTTATGCATTTGTCCTTGCTCCTTCAAGCCCTCGCTTTCTAGCACCGTATGAGCCTTCATTTCCTTTTCTTAGATCATTGTGATCGAGAAATTTCCCTGGTATTCATTGGATCTTCTGCTTCTTCCGATCCCCTGAAAAGGGAATTCATGAAATCAATTTACAACCAATTAGGAGCTTTTGTGACAGAGAGTTTAGAAATTTGACTTTTAGCCTTTGACCACTTTCTGGCCCTTGTGTCCAAATGAGATCATTGTCTCCGTCTGTGCTCCCATTTCAGAAAAAGTTTGATATTTTTAAGCAAGAAACAAATCTAACGATAGTTCGTGATAATATCAAGATCATTTTGATTTTTGGACGGTTAAAGACTCTTTTGGGACTTTTTCAGGACAAAAACTTCAGAACTCAGACAGAGGTCCTCTTGAATTCATTGGAATTGCTTTCTTCTCTCTCTGGTTGACCTGGCCTAATTATCCATGTAATGATATAACCCTGGGGGGTAAGGGGATCTCCCTCTGTTCCTCACACACACATTCACACACAAACTGGGCCTCCCTATTCCCACAGAGGACCAGCAAGCCTGCCGCTGAAAGAAGTGACGGCCGGGAATGAATTTCATCCACTAATTAGACTCGACCCTGCCTTGTATTAGCAACGTGGAAACAACCTGACCATGAGAACCAAAACTGAATATCACAGAATAGAGAAGAAGGCAAAGTGACGTGTGAATATCCTTCCACACACTTTATATGCAAGAAATCAATCAATAAAAAAATACCTAATATACTTGGATTGTATATTAATAATATACATCAATTGGCATTTCCCTTTTATATATATATATATAACCAGTTATTGTAGTTTGTACTTTTGTGCATTATCCTGGCAACAGACACTTTCATATCATTAGGAGTGTTTTTTGCATTAATGTATTTATTTCCTTCGACCAGCCGACGGACCAAACCAAACCAACCAGACTTACCAGATCTAACTGACCCACTGAACCGAACAGACCACACCACACAGACCAGTCTAGACGCAAGGTTTCCGAAAGAAGCATGAATTCATCGTTCCTCTACGGATAGGGACTGCACATGAAGCAGGTCCCTGAAAGCACAAACTCTGTGAAAGAAACTACAGTATCATCCATTGCATAGTTGAAAACTAAGACATCGAATCAACATACAGAAATAGATTAACAAAAAAATTACTATTGTCAATTAAAAATTAAACTTGATAAAGTGACTGAGAATTTATCCTGATTATGACTTTTAGAACATAATAATATAATTTGACCATTAAGAAACTATGTGACTGAGTTTGAAAAGCAAAAGACTGAATCCTACTGCTCAGCTGTTAGTGTGTGTGTGTGTGTATGTGTGTGTGTGTGTGTGTGTGTGTGTGTGTGTGTGTGTGTGTGTGTGTGTGGGAGCGGGGACAGAGGACAGGCGACATTTATTGACAGTGGCTGCTCCGCTCGATAAGAAGAGGCATAAAATCAATCACCTTGATTGGTAGGCAACAGTGAGGGAGGAAGAGAGCGCAGAGGAAGAGCTGAATATGAAAAAAAAAAGAGAGAGAAAATTAAAATGAGGGAGTTTGAAATCTGGGGTGAAGGGAGGAGAGGAGGACAATGCAGAGCAGGAACACACTGCTCCTCTGTTCACAAACACTCCAATGCATAATTCAACATCTGAATCACTACTTGTGCTGTAGGTATTGGTGAGGGGGGGATGAGGAAATGAGTTCAAGGCAGAAAAGACAAACAGAAATGTCAGCGTTCTGCCTCTGGCACTTGGACTCCATTCAGCTTTGAGAAGGGGGATTCAGACTAATCTGATTAGTTTGTTTCTGCACTTGTTAGAGGAGACAGTCAGCGGTGTGATGCGGTGCCGTCTATATGTGCCACATTCATTTGATTCTCTATTGGTCCGTTTAAAACCACAGAGGCCAGACTGGGACCAACAACTCCTCAATTAAGCACAAGTAGCTCAAGGCCACAGATTTATGTTCAATGCACGAATCTAAGGATTTCACAGACTGTATTTAAAGATGGACGATTTGCCTCCTCTTCCTCACACCATCCAGAAATTAAGCTCAGCTGTAAATCAGGACATTTAACCCTGTTTCATAGCCTTAAATAACTAACAATTCATTAAAATAAATAATATAAATATGCCGTTACCAGCTCCAAAAATGCCTCTGTATTGTCTAACCCAGATAAAATGTTGTTAATTTGTTAATATTTTGGACTGGAAGGTGTCACATGTAAGCAGCCACATGTTCCATATTCAAGACTCCAGTTTTGAGGGAATGCACAAATTACTGGCGAAAATAAATAAATAAATAATTGTATAAGAATGAAATCCTTTTTCTAGAAATGTTATAAATTAACACTTGAACAAGCGTCGATGCAATAAGAGCTACTCAAACTGAGAGAAACCACAGCGGCCAAACTGAGACCAGAACAAATCTCTACTCTTAAATTATGCAGAATACGTTAAAGGCTACATCTAAATTCTCAACAAAAAGACAAATCCTACTGATAACCAACTTATTAGCATTTTAAAAAAGCTTAAAATCAAAAAACTTAAGGCCCATTCACCAACTCAAGCTTGGAACTTGTCCTCTCATTTGTTTAAAAAGGTAAAATATTATGAGATGAACTGAACATATTGACTTAAATTGACAACACAAAAAAACCTGATGCATGTGTTACGGTGTAAATATGTTATGTGAAATGTTATGTTAAATCCTGTTCAACTTGGGACTGCAGCCATAGATTTGTTTTATTTTGAAAACCCACAGCGGGAGCCTCTGAAGGCTTAAGTGTGGCGCACTTCCACTATTCCTCAGAAGTGGATGCTCTCGCTGTGGGTAGGTTGTTGCCCGGTCCAGGCCTGTGTGATGGCGTCAAACCAACAAACACGCAGCACAGGTCCACGGCGGGACATTCAAACATGGTGGAAACAAAGCAGGCGAGAGCAGAGAGAGACAGGAGTTGGTGTTTGACTCACACAAGAGGTTCAGCTCCTGTCTGCTGCCACACGTGAAGACGAGGAGTCCGCCATGTTTCACCTCGGGCCACCTTGTTTCTTTGTTTGGTCACAGAAGAGCTCGTGTCCTCCTCCCTGGGGAGTAAACAGTCTTTTAAAAACATCCTAAACCGTCGCCATTAGCTCACAAACTACGTTTAAACCAAAGTTGTTCACACTTACGTTGAATTAATTGGATTCCTGAGCTGCTGCATCTCTTCTTCATCGTCTTCTTCCTCCTCATCGCCCGCGGAATTCACATGTAATCAACGCGACGCCCAATTACACCTGGCGCAACAGGTGAGGGTGCAGTACTGCTTTTCGACCACACATCGGTTTAGAGAAGCCTGCGGTTAAAACCCAGAGGGTCGCTGTTTCACCTCTTTGAGAAAACCCGGTAGAAATTAGTGTTTATTTGAAAACAATATTATATTGTATTTTATCATATTTTATATTATTATTGGGATTCCGACGTGTTGCCTTCACCCAGAACACCAACATCACCTTATTAATCTGTTAGAAACACCAACAATAAAACCAGTGCACTTAAATCATCTTTTATTGACATTTTATTTAACAGACATTAACAACAATCAAAACAATGTCTCCCACAGTGCTATTCTTTTTCAGTGAAAAAAACCGCATTTATGTTTTTTTACTTTTTGCATGCAAGTACATAAATGAACTGTGGAGGAAAACAGAACCAACATTAAAATATGCAACAGGGGTCAGTGTGTGTGATTGAAAGGCTTTGTTCCCAAACAATGCTCCTGAAGTGTTGAAATCAAATTAGCTTTATTCATAATCCTCCCAATGTATATCTGCAGCCACAGAGTCTCTGCGACTGTATGTGCACATTGTTCATGTATACACAACATAATGTCAGCAACCCCCTCAGCCCTCAGCATTGACGATTCTGTCGTATTGTGTGCGACTGTATTGTGTTTCAGGACGTTGACGAGAGAGTGACAAAGACGTGACAAGACGACAGATGGAATAAAGTTTCTGCACAATTTCCCTCGCTCAGACGACGTGCAGAGGCTGAAGGTGATTGATGGGTGAAAGGATGAAGACGGTGAGGTGGAGGAAGATGGAGCAGATCAAACGATTTCATTTTTTCTGAAACAATAAAGACTTTAGAAATAAATGTTCAAATCTTCTTGGAGATTTTCAGTGTCTCTGTTTAAACTCAGCAAAAATGTCAATTCAGCTTCCTTGTAGGTGAAAGTGTGTGTGTGTGTGTGTGTGTGTGTGTGTGTGTGTGTGTGTGTGTGTGTGTGTGTGTGTGTGTGTGTGTGTGTGTGTGTGTGTGTGTGTGTGTGTGTGTGTGTGTGTGTGTGTGTGTGTGTGTTTGTGCATCCATCCTCAAAACAACTCCCTTTTAAAAGCCAGGACATAATCGCTGGCAAATAACAGCTATTTCACAGCTAATTCGTAGATTTCACGTGTGGTTGCGTCCATCACCTCCCTCCATTTAATGCTGTGAATAGAGACACGCTGACATTACAACCATGAGAAAAGACTCTCTCTCTCTCTCTCTGTGTGTGTGTGTGTGTGTGTGTGTGTGTGTGTGTGGAGGTCTTGGGTCTAATGATTTAAGTCTAGTTTGAGTGTCAGACCAACTGCTGGGCACAGACGTGTGCAGCCACACAAAAACACACACACACACACTGTTGTTACTAAAGGTGTCAAACTGAGCTGATGGTTATTTGGTAATCAAATTAACATATTGATCCCTTTTATTCTTAAGGGAGTTCACAGCTCCTACGATGTCTTCAGCCTCTTCACTTTCACATGTTCATGCAGCTTTATTTATGATCCCAGAAGTCAACATTTAAAGGTCGAACTCATCAGTTTGGCGTAAATTTAACTGAGGTGCTCAAGACAACTAATTCCTCTTTTTGAACACAAGGTAAATAAACACACAACAAATTCCCATAAAATATGTTATGTGATTTATGTTTGCATTTTATTGTGACCGTATAAACTAGATTGTCACTAGATTGTTACTGCTCGTCTCTTACTTGCCTGTCACAGACACTTTGCTGCAGCTTCTTAGCCAACATCACTTATTATTCCCTTTCTTGCTGAAGTTGGATGATCCACACCACCTTCATCTGTATCTGGAACTTAGAAATAAAGGGTGTGTGTATGTGTGAGGCTGAAACTCACAAACATATTGTGTCACATTAGTTTAATCCGTCAAATGTTGAACAATGACATGTTGTGGTCATATAGATGTTTGAGTCACCTGTTGCAGCTTCAGAAAGATGATTCAGGCTTTGAACATGATGCAAAATTCAGACATGGTTCCTCTGACATTTCTCTGCCATCTGCACTGTGTTGTTCTGTGGATCTTAAAGAGTATTTTCATATGGGTGTGAACTCATTTTAACTGAGCATTCTTTCAGTCACAAACTTGACACCTACCGTACATCTCCCTGAAGTGCTCCCAGCAGCCTCAGAGGCCTGTATTTACTCTTCGGAGTTAGCGAGGACAGTTTCAGGTTCAACCCTGCACCTCTCATTTAGAATCTTTATTAACCAATAAAGCATGAAGGGAAATCAAAGGCAGACCCAGTTTATAGTGGTATTGGAGTTCGATAGGTGGTCGTTCTGCTTGCCTTCTAAAAACAACTGTATGAGTCACAGCTTGGTAAAAACAGCCGCTGGCAAAGCTCAGGGGATGTATAGACGATATTCAGCCACTTTTTCAACATCTCCTTTTTTCCTCTTCCCTCGATTTCACCTCTGACAGTCGTGCTCTAGATTTTCCTCCATCCTTGTCAGACACGCTAGCAGGTCTCAGCGGCTGCCAGCTGTGGAGGAGAGGGACGTGGAGATCAGCGCAGATGAGAAGTGAAAAGGATGAAGGGAATCCAATCGCTCCAAAAGCTCCATCCTAATCTTGTTGACATCCACAGATGGTGCAAACGACAGCCCTGGAGCAGCTTCGGAGAAGAATTAAATCAAGAAATCTCCCTTTTCTCCCTCTAATTCCTTGTCATTTCAACAGAGCTGAGAGTTTAGCATGAGAAAACACAGGTTACTTCGACGAACATGTTCTGGATTCACCTCATTAATCCTTTTGATCATATTTCAGATATTAATAACTCTTCAGGTACGTTTGATTTGTCAACTCTGGGTCCTGCAAAGGTCTGACAAATCAAAAATACTCTGCTGCATCCTTGTGGCTGAAGAAGGAAGTGCAGCTCCACAAAAACAAAGCACATTATACGATTTTTTAATATTTCCACGTCTGTGTTTTATTCTTAAGCACAGGTACAGCTGTTTTTCGTCGATAGCTAAAGGTTGGCAAAAATCCACAATTACACCTTGATATGACTGTTTAAAAACTTTATACAAAAAGACCCCAAAACTGTACATCAATTAACATAACTACATTAATATCTTATATATATATATATATTTATATATGTATACTGTATCAGTGTGTACAGAAGTTATAGATACTGTTTGGTTATGAGACATACAGAACACGACACAATGATAGTTGTTAAAGAGAGAAGATAACATTCCGTTTGAAGGCTACCAATTTCAGTGGTGTTGAAAGTTCCGGACAGAGAGTGATCAGTACAGTAAAGACCTTGAATCCACCATTTATTGGCTTTGAAAGATTCCTACAGCGACGTGTCAATCACCAGACGAAGACGGTTCAGTGCAGGGGTGTATCTCAGCGGACACCTCGGAATATCTCTTGTCTTTTGATAATACTCATTTTTAAAGCTACGTGTCCGGTGTTGTTCGAATCGGCTTCTACACAAAATAAGACACACGTCGAATACGGTGTCCAGAAAGTAAAAAAAGATAAATAGTAACAAATCCTCATGAGAAGTGGAAAACTTGAGCAGACACAAAGCTCTTGACATTTCTTCTCTGTAACAGTTTTGTGATTTGGGAGATGCATGACTGAATGAAAAAGGGGCTTATGGCAATGATTCATTTCCTCTGATGACTCTTTAAAAGACTCCAGAGTGCCTCTAAGTGCCGATACTCTTACCTATTATTTGGATTCCGGTGGGAAAACGATTTTAAGATAATAAATACTGGCATGGTTACGTCTGACAAAAACCTCTATGATAAACTGAATGTGTCAAAAGCCCAATTTAAATCCACACAAACAACAGCAGGAGGAGGAGGATCTCTGATGACATGTTTACATTCGTAATCCTGAGAACATTAAGGCTCAGTTCACCCACATTGCAGAAAAAAATGTATTTTAAGATCTGCCGTTTTATTTTAAGTTTGGATTTGTCTCTTCAGAATTATTGTTTCTTTTGTAATGTATAAATGAATGGTATAAGACTGCTTTGCTTTGCTGTTATTTTTGATGTCGGAGTCAGACATTAAAGTAAACATACACAGAACATATACTCTAAACAAATTCCAGTTTGTAACAAATCAAGTAGAGCTGAAGCAATGTTTCATGTCTGTAAAATAAAAAAACACCATTGGGCTGATATCCTCACAATGTTCTGGGACCACTGATCGAGAACCTTGCTCACTCTTAATGTGGTGACGGGGGAATTTTTAACTTTATACATAAATGAAAACAGTAAAAATAACATTTCAGAGACAAAATGCCCCCGTGGACATATATAAAACAATTGGAATAAAAACAATAAAAAACTGATATTAAACATCGATTGTTGTTGAATATTTTTGGTGCAAGTGCTGATTTATTTGTTCATTGATGCAGACCAATCATATTTCAGTGCGGCATTGATAATAAATGTTACTGGACAGTAGAACCTGACACTTACATCCACCCTTTCTCAGTCTGTCCTCCATACAGCCATCATCTGCAGTACCTTTCCATCCAAACGCTGATTATAAGTAGTAGAATTCACCTTAAAGCGAGCGAAGACAGTTCACTACCACAAGGCACCTAATGTAAAGCAGCTACGAGGATTTCTAGCAGCAACAAGGCTTTGGTTCATATGAGAACTATTAACAGTCGAGTACAAAACGATTTCTACTTTGTCTCACGATGGACGTGTAGACCGAGGGTTGGACAGACCGATGGAGGAAGCGGGTGATGAGGAGGACGGATGGAGGTGAGAAAACGTCTGCGTCGCTTCAGCAGGTGGAGAACGAGAGAAAGGTAGAAAAAGAGAAGGAGGAATAGCTAGAAAGAAAGAGAGAGAGGATACGTGTTCAAACAGGAAACCAGTCAAAGAACATGAAGGTAGAAAGTCTCATTCCCTCTGTTAGTCCATCATAAGGCATTTTAGAGGATGAACAGTCTATAGCTCATTCATTTTAAGCAGAGTAATGACAACCAAACTAATTTTATGCACATTTCTCTATATAATCATATATTAGTGAGGTTTAGAGGTGGGATTTCACCTGAAGCCAGGCTAAGTGTTTTCACCCGTTTTGTCTTTGTGCTAATCTGAGCTAACAAGCCGCTGGTGGTGCCTTCAATGATTCCATATTGTGTCGACCTTTTCATATGAAAAGGTATAAGCACTTCATTCAGGCAGACATTACGTGGACCGAGCAAATCCAAGGCTGAATAAGAAATCATTTTGAAAACACACCGCTATTGTTTTCTGTTGGTGTTTCTCTATACTAGGAGCAGAGGTTCTGGTGACTGTACGCTGACCTGTGCAAATTAAACTGTCTTTAAAAGAAAGACAGAGACCATAATTAAGACTAATATGGAAATAAATACAATAAAGTGTGTCATATTTTCATACATAAAACTGTATTTGATTGAATATTCTTGTTTCTTCTTATTGTTTGTGAATGTTCTGTTATGTGTGGGTTGTGTATGACAGAATAAAACAAATTAAGGATTGCATGGATGTACTGGATGTGCGTCCTCCATATTAAATGGCTGAACCACTGATGAACACATCACAGAAATACTGTTTTAATATTACTTTAAGGCATCAAGTATGTTTGGATAACTCAACAGAAAAAGGTGATGATTGGTATGTTCATTTCTACGCTGCTTGAAAAGTATGGAAACAATAAATTATTATTTGAACCTCTCCAAACCTGACAATTAATGTATAAACTACACACTTCATCTAGATAAATAATGCAGTATGTCTATGAAGCTGCGTTCAGACATGCACTAGTGTTGGAGTGAGTTGCTCTGGACTATTCTGACACGTGATGGACGCAAAACCGGAAGAATAGAGGACGTCTAACTTTCTTTTCTTCTGGATCTTTGGTTTATTATCTCTGGTCCTTACACGGTGACATTAAGGCATTAAGTTGAAGTGAAGCTATCTCTACTGGATTCTATAGCTAAAATAATAAGGCATTAAAAACTTCAGCGATTAATCTCTCAGCATTACAGATACATATATGTTAAAGTGCTTCAAAGAAGATAAGAGAGAAGGAATGAAAGCAGCACGAACACTAACTCTAGCTATCAGCACGCACACAAGTATCTATCCCACCAAACACTCTACTCTACCTACAGAAGAGTTTGAAAGTGGAGCTGAAGTTGGTCTTTTTCCCTTTAAGACATGATAGAACTAATAAATGAGGAGAAGACCGACTCAGATCCACTTTACAAACACTAACAGCTTCTGTACTGCACCCTTCCTTACAGCGCTGAAGGATCTGACCCCAGAGTCCTACGGAGTGTTTCGGGATAACAAGTTTGCACACAGGCAACACCAGTTAGTCCTATAGAGAGGAAGAACAGATGGACAGAGAGACAGAGAGATGGCAGGAATGGAAGAAAAGAAAATGGTTGATCAGAGAAAGCATGTGCTGAGAAAGCACCGTCATCATCATCTGCAGAATTCCAATCACGACACATCTAAAGGAGTGTGGTATGAATCCTAAAAGTACACTTCAGCTGCCTGCTGTCAGCGGCAGACAGGTGTAAAGGGCCAGTGTGCATATTTTCAGTCTCTTGTAATCAAAGTTTTTTATGCTGTGACATCAGTACGCTGAGCCCTTTGCACGTCATGAGGCCCCCGTGGATGTAGTCCTTTCCAGAGTCGTCCCATAGTGCTTTGCGCCACACTTGGCTGAGAAGTTATAAAGGTTACATGCACTGTAATCGCTCAGAGATGGATTATAGATGCTATTCGCAACATGGTCCATCATTTAACTCCAGCTCGGTAACACTTAGTCACCTTCTCTCCTCAGTGAGCTCCAAATGTATCCCATATCAGATATTCAGGATTTAAAAAAGTACTAAAGGGAAATAAATTAGACTGAGGTCTCAGGCCCCGCCCCTCCGTAGCCGTGTCCCTGAAGCGTGTGGCGGGAGCCGTCTGTGAATCGGAGGAGTGGGGTGAAGGTGCTGTAGTCTGGCTTTCTTTGCCAGCGTGTGAACATGAGTTTCTTGTTAAAGGGTTCAGACCTTCGAGGGTGCGCAGCGCTCCTCTGGTTTCCCGAGCCCCGCCGGTGGCTGCCAGCCTTGGATGGGGCGTGGAGGGACGCCAGGGGGGTGAACTCTGAGAGGTGGCCCTTATAGAGTTTATCAGCATTCTGCACGAGTGTGAAGAGGCAGGAGAAGGAGACAGAGGGGAAGAGATGGATATAAAAGTAAAAAGAAATGTTACTTGTGGAGAGATCTCGGAGAGCAGGTGGAGGAGACACTTAGAGGAAACACTGTTCTCTCAGCTGGCCAAAATTCCATCAGGGTTATAGGACACTAACAATTGAAGAGATCAACTCTCAAGGAGTTTTTTAACGTTAGGGCCATGGCTGCAGTTTGGACCATTTTTGGCCGGTCCTAAATTTCCCTTGGGATCAAAAGATAGTATCAATAGTATCTATCTCTCTATCTATCATTTTATGTTTTAACATGACTGTCACTGTTCACAAATCCAGATCAATTTCCCAGTTTTGCCTACAATTCATATGATTACATCAGTTAATTACTTATGAACTTCTGCAGTAGCTTTAATCTAATTGGCCAGCTGTGATGATAATGTCCCTCTTTGCAACCCAAGAACATTTCTCATTAGAGAATAAACATGAAGAGATAAACAAATACCACAACACCATGTAACACCATGAACCAAACCATGCAAATGAAACGCATGACAAATAAAACATGCATGAAGGTTCAGTCCAACAGTGAGAAAACTGCCTCTGTAGCGATACTGTGTCACTAGAGGGCGGCAGAGCTCTGTGTAAAGAGTGAAGAACAGGATGTGAGATTGTACAATACCTGGAGAATCCTTGACTTTTGAGGTCTTCACAAAAGCTCAGAGACACAACACACTGCAACTCACGTGTTAGTCAGCCACAACATCCCCAAAGTCAAATGTGAGGAACCACAAACCACGGCAAAGTAAACCCCCCATCACTGCAGGATGTTAAACTCACCCACCATTACCCAGTCCAACCATTAAACACACACATACACAGAGAGCCAGGTTGTGTATTTTACCGTGCTGAAGCCCTCTAGGCTTCTGTGACAGCTACTCCATCTATTAAAGAGTCAGAACTCTGGTAGGCCATGGCCCTCTCAAACCCTTTTTTATCCCTTACCCGCTGTGGACACACACACATTCAGAAAGATTTGTGGCTTGATGTATAAAAATACACATATTTCAACCTCAATGTTTAACAAAAAGTAATTTCTAAGACAAATAAAAGATGGAAGGCTAAACAGCGCACTTGCATTCGCTGCCTTTACACCACAGACTCTTGCAGTGGCATGCAAACAGACGACTTAACACGAGACTCACGTCATGCAGAAAGAGTGGTAGGGAGAAAGTGACGGAAAAAAGAGAAAAGGAAAATACAGGGAAGAAGAAGGGTCACCTCCAAAAGGGGCTGGGTTAAAAACTGATTCTGCTGGAGGTCTGAGACAGCATAAAGATGGTGGAGGGCTCGGAGGCAAGGCAGCGACGTTTAGCCTGCCACTAGAACCAGAAGGAGGGATTCATCAAGGAGAGGAGGATGAGGGGGTCAGAGGAAAGAAGACACAGGGAGAGGAGGGGAAAAGTCAAAGCCACATGATCAATTTATGAGATTTAAAAAATTCGAATGAATAAAGTCTTTGTTTTTAAAGAGCTACAAGATGAATAAGTCTGGGTCAAAGCAGCAGAAATATCTTGACAGGTTCAGTTATGGGAAAAGGAGACGTTCAGGTTATGGAGGAAGAAAGCTAAAAAAAGACCATAGTTCACACCTCACTGCAAACAGTTAGAAAACAAACAGGACACACTCTACACATCTATTATCTTGATGTGCTCATGCCTCAACAGCAACTGATCTCACTGTTAAGAGTTAAACAGGCCTGGGAGAAAGTCCCTAACTCTCCATGTGCTGCACCTGCAACTAAAATAACCGCTGTGCTTTTCATGAGCTCCTCTCTGACCAGATTCCAGAGCCTGGGAGTGGCTGTTGTTGAACAATACGGTAATAAATATCTGCTGCTTGAGCTTTACCTGAATTTAGAAACATGATTTTGGGTTTATTACAGTATGCTCTCTTGTTTCTGTCTCTTATCTACCTCTCTGCTCTTTCTCATGTATGACTTTGTGTTATATCGTCACTTACAACAAGGCTCTTTTTGGTTAAATCATGAAAGCGCGAACGTCAAGGTCCAGCTCTTTTAACACCATCACTATTTTTTAACACATCTTTACACATGTAGCTTCAGTGTCATTACTGATTCTCCAATAATAAAACCTTTTGAGTGTTTGTTGAAAGTAAACACACTATCGCTGTTGTCTTATCTGGCTTAGAAATAAGGAGCACTGCACAAAAACAAAGAGGAGCGTACTGACTTACACCCAACAGAGCAGGGAAGTAGCCAAAACCAGCGGACATCTGCTGACCCACGTTCATCAGTTAGACATTTAACACACAGCATTTACGCATTCAAAGATGCAATGACATTTTGATGAGTACTAACTGTACATAAAGTGAATAATAGGTAATGAAGTACCCTTTTCAAATGCTCTGAATATCTATGGTTTGTATTAAGGTTTAAAATGGTAAACTACAGTTGCTATTTTCTGTTAGTACTATGAGCAACATGTTACTTGAACATATAAATGCACCCACCTGTATGCGTTCAGTAGTGGTGGGCCACAGCGCCCTCCAGATCACCTTCTTTAACACATCTGGTAACAGACTGGCTGTTATCAGGAGGATGATACTGAGCCAGGCCGGACCACTGGACAGCATCTGCATGAACACATAGTACATCCTCTGATAGTTGAGGAAGGGCCTGGAGGAGGAGAGGAGGAGAGGAGGAGAGAAGAGGATGGAGCAGAGATAGATTTAGTTCAGTAATGTTTAAGTGTGAAACCAACTGGTACTGACTTAAAATGTATGGCACTGGGAATACACAGGCTTTTACATAAAAACAACCACTACAGTTACATCGAGTCAAAATGAGCATTTGCAACAGATTTAAAGAAATTCCCTCAAAGCGTCACAAGAATACAACAGATGGGCGAACAACATGAAAACATGTTGCCTCTCGTCACTGGAGTTATGTGAAAATATGTTGTCTTAACCTACCAGATGATTCCTCCCCACAGCAGAGAGAAGACCACAAAGAAGATCAGTGAGCCCCAGATGACAAAGTGGTTGATCCAGGTCCAGTAATGAGTATCAAGAGCCAACTACAACAGAAACATAACACCAGTCATATTTAGAGCTCATCTTAAAGACACCAGTGAGGCTTGGAAGCGTCTGTGTGTAGATAATGTTTACTCTGCATTTGCATTACCTTGAATGTGACAGTGAAGACGAGCACAGTGAAGACCAGCGTCCCAAACGTCCAATTTCCAAACATCTACAGAAACAAGGTGACAACAGTAGCCGTCAGTGACACGTTACAGAGGGAAGGATTCCATGTTCAATCCTAATTCATTCGTTCATTTTGTTGTGTTGTTACATCTCATAATGTCGCACAATAGAAACAGCTTAAAACCTTTATTCACCTGGATTTAGTGAAATACACTCAGTAGAAATTCACAGGTTAATGCACTTACAGCTCTGGTGTTAATATGATACATGGAGATAGACTTTGGTGCAAATATTCAATCAATCAAACAGATGGCAGGGAGCTCAGATAGCAGCATTCAGGTGGAGCAGTAACTATCAGATGACATAGAATGGGGCACGTGTGAGATGAGCTGTTTTTATATGACTTTGTGTTAATTAATGAGCTACAGGGAACATTAATCAATGAACAAGTTGTTATTAGTCATGTCGATTTAAAACTTAGATGATCGTAAAAAGTTTTTCTGGGAACGACAGATAGTGAAACGTGTTCTTTCTTAAAAAGGATGCAATGCATGAAATCAAAAAATACATCATGGTGTGAATGATGACAATATTTACATTTTTAATCCTAATTTATTACCTATTTTCATACTTTCACTTGTTCTTTTCACATTTTGACAATGTGCTGCTGTAACAAGTTCTCCACCATCAGATCTTTAAAGTCTTATCATAACAAAAAAGCTTCAGTGTTGTGATGGATGAAAACATCCCTTCAAACTTCCTTGCATCCGATATATGTCTTTATAAAATAAGCCTATAAGCCCAAATAGTCGTGATGTTCAGAGAGAAAACCTCAGAGGTGACAGAGTTCTTCAACGCTGGCCATCAGCTGAGGGAGAATTAGATTAGAAGGATGACTGAATGTCTCCTGTGTCATGTAATGGAGGTAGAAGTGCAAATCTTTTTCTATTCTCATTATCCTCTAATTATAACTTCACACACACACACACACACACACACACACACACACACACACACACACACACACACACACACACACACACACACACACACACACACACACACACACACACACACACACACACACACACACACACACACACACACACACACACACACACACACACACTAAAGGTAATGTGTGTGATCACCACATCAACACCTGCACACATGAGCGTGGTTCAAGGAAAAGCCAGGACACTACACAGAAGCCTGCAGTTGTTGTATCTGCATCGGGCACGGAGACAAGAGCTGAAGAGATGATGGGTGGTCTGGGATCAGTCTAAGTGACGGGACAGTGAATTGAAAAGTGAAACTAAGGGCAGAGGTGACAGAGAGACAGGAACAGGCTTACCATCTGTGTGTTGGTTGTCATTAGCTGGGAAGGAGGAAAGAGAAGCAAAAAAGAAAAAGCAACACAAAGGTAAGAGAAGAGGAAGAAAAAGAGGAGAAGGCCAGAAGAAGAAAATCATAACAAAATAAACAACAGTTTTGTTGCTGGAGAAGAGAAAACAAATTAGATGCAAAAACTCAAGTGAAATCAAGCAACTCAAAGCAGTCCAGAGGGTTTCTGGGAGAGTAACGCTTCTTGAAAATGAAAGGACACAAACTGAGAACAGAGAGGAAGATGGTGGAAAACCCGCCGTGCTGTCTGTCATGTTTCGTATGAGAATGGAACGTCTGTCAACTTCTATATAAAACTGTAAGTCCAATGAAATCATCCTTTACTCAAGTGAACATGTAAGGAACATGTAAGATCAGAAGCCTGAAAAAAAAACGTTTCCTGCTTTTTTCTGCAGTCAGAAGCTGCAGAAAGTCACAGAGGAAGGTTGGTTTGTCAGTTGCAGAACCAATGAAGCAAACATGAAACATCACATGCTGCATATTTGTCTTGGAAATTAGCTGCAAGTGTTGCATTCTAGAACACGGAATAGATCTGGTATCATAGACCCTCATGTAAATAACATGAGCTTTAAGAGAAAAAGATACATGCAGCACGACCTTATTATTATTATATTCAATATGCTCTAATATTCATCAGTAATTTCTATCTACAATCAAAGTCGACAGCAAACGACAAATGAAAGGCAGCAAATTATAGATGTGGTTGTGTCACAACACAGACAAAATGAAACAGGAGATTCTATAGTTTAAATCTCTGTGAATAAGAACTTTCACAGACACGCGTGTTGTTACCTGTCCATTGCTGGTGAAGGTGGTGTTGTCAAACAGAAAGTAAGCACCAAAGAACATCACTATGGCGTCATATACACCCAGGACGGTCCAATATATGAAGTTGTGCCATCGTAGCAAAGAGTTCTTAGCTATATCTCTGAGAACATAAACAAAACAGAACGGTAAACATCATGAATTACTTTGACTATATTGACGACCTTTCCTATGAGTGATTACACTTTTAATGATAAGTACGACATTAGCATCCTTAGGGACATACCTTTAACCAGAAACAAATGTAATGGGATATTCTAATTGGATTCATATGCACTGACTCAAGAGTACATTACTGAGAGGCCAGTCGTAAAAACTGAAGCACAACATGAGGCCTGTAATTTATCTTCAGAAAGAGAGAGACGAGGGAAAAGAAAGAACAAAGCCAGGGAGGAAAAGGCTTCATCTAGTCATGTGAAACATGTTTTGTTTATTTAATTTGATTGAGCTGTGACCAAATTGTACTGATTCAAATTTAAATATAAAATAACATTACTTTTTACAATTATTGACCCTACCTTCAGACTCTTCAAAAGACTAAAAGAAGTAGAAGTGCTGTTAGAATGTCTGAAATGTTTGAAAGAAACTGAATTTGGAGGAACGTGTAAAAAGCTTTAACCTACTGTGCTGTCCTGTATTCAGCAGAAATTGTCAATGGATTAGGGAACTCTGAATTTGCAAATGAAGACAAGAAACACTGACCTATAGAGCGATGGGTCCTTCTTCAGGATTTCCATGTTAATGTGCTGCTCTATGAGACTGTAGAGCAGGATGGGCAGCGAGGTGAAGCTGATGTTGTACAGAGTCAAGTAGGCAGTATCATACAGCGGCTGGAAATAAGTACAGAGAGAGAAACGTTTCAGCCATTCATCCTTTCATTTTGTGTGTGTGTGTGTTAGTGTGTGTGTTAGTGTGTCTACCTGTTGTGAGAAGCCACAGAAGAACTGGTAAAGAAACTGGGGGAAGATGAAGCAGACATTCTGGAAAAAGAAAGAAAATACATTTTAAGAAGAGCAGGTGGCAGAGAAAAGAAATCTCCTCGTTTCCATCAAACACTGTTTCTACCTTGTAGAAGAAGTATTGCACTAGTTCGGAGATGCGTATGTAGTAATAGTGTCCATGGACAAGCAGAATCTTCTTCAGGTGTTTGAACTTCGGAATGGCGTAGTCGCTATTCCTCACAGCCTGACGACCTTCTTTACCCATAATACCTTGAGAGGCAGAGAGAGGTTTGTCATTTCCCGGTATTTCAGATGAACAAGTGCAGACTACAAACTGTAGAACTTGGCTATAGAGAAGCACGTAGCATCTGATGTTGCAGGATGTAGAGAAACTGCCACTAACCGATGCCAACATGTGCTTCCAGGATCATGCTGACATCATTCGCTCCATCGCCAATCGCCAGTGTGATCGGATGCTCTGCAGAGGTTTTGATCATCTTCACGATCTAGAAAGAAAAAGGCAAGAAAACAAAAAGTCTCATTATATTTAGGAACTCTAAACCTTTCAAACAATACTGGTGCCGTGAGAAGTCTCCGTACCTGTGCTTTCTGGAGCGGTGCCATTCGACAGCAGAGCACAGCGCTGCAGTTGCGGCAGATTTCAAGGAAGATCTCTTTGTAGTTCCCCGAGTTTGCATCCTCTTGGCCGGGCCTCATCACCGCAGAGAGGGTGGCCCCGTCAATGATCAGACCAAAGTCAGGGCAGTCACCTGATAAGCTACATAAACACACAATGAGTTAATAGTCAGGGAAACGCAAAGAACAGATTAAATGCTGTACCGACACTGTGTTCTCACTGCACATGTACAAACCCAGAGAAAGTGTCCCTGGTCATGCCTCCGTGCTGCCTCAGGACCGTCCTGCTCAGGTCGAACAGGACGTCATGCAGGCTCTGCTCCTCTGTGCGCTTGGTGGTCAGCTCCAGGATCTGGGTGTTGCGATGGAAGAGCTTGCTGGCGTAGCAGGTTGCAGCCGCCGTCTCCATCTTATCGCCTGTCAGCACCCACACCTTCATGCCGGCCTTGTGGAGAGACTCGATGGTGTCCGCTGCTTTGTCCTGGAGCCTGTTGTGGAGGAAAGAGAGGAAAGACAATTTCTTTGGGAGTGAATATGACGTCTTAATTTTCTGTCTGCCTCCCTTTGCACAATAATGAGCTGACTTGCAATACATTCTGGGTTCAATTTCTCTTTCAATCCTGCACTATTATTACACAGAATCAGGAGTTAATACTAAGTAGAGTTTGAAGAACAGACTAAAAGGCAAAGACTGGATTTCTATACAATAAAATTCCAAGTTTAAAAGAGATCCTCCACCTGTCCTCCACAGCGGTGGCTCCCAGGAGTATCAGGTCTTTCTCTATGATGTCATAAGCCTCAGCCAGTCGTTTGTCGCGGTCCTGTAGCGACAACTTGGCCGCGTTCAGCAAGTGGCAAACCTCCTGGTACTGGTCAGGGCTCAAAGGCCTGTAGGCAACACAAAGCGTCCGCAGACCCTCCTGGAGGAGACAGAAGATTCACACACAGTTAGACTATATCAGCAAAGTGGAATCAAGTGATCTCTGAGTGTGAGTGTGTGGGCAGTAACTGTTCTATTTATTTGACATTCAACACCCAGCACACATCCTTCTGTTTTCACTGACAACTATACGATTTATCTGCCGCTGCAACCCACACATGCCACATTTCAGGATTTGGACAAATATATAGCCTGGAGAGTAAGGAAATTATGGTATTACACCTTTTTAAGAGGTGATGGGAAAAAGTGCAATTTTTGTTTGTTACAAACCGTTTCAAGATACTGTAGCTTTGGAAACCACTGAAGTCACACAACCTTTGAAGCTTTCCCCCCCTAAAAAAAGACTCACCACTGCGTTGCGCTCCACCCGAGCTCGAACCTGATCCACCTTGCCTGAGACAACCCGAGGGAAGATGGAGGAGTCTGCACCTTTGCAGAACAGATAGAGCTCACCTGCTCATACACACAAAAAGGGGGGAGTGTGTAAGACAAAACAAAAATACTGTACAGACATATGTGTGTATAATATATATATAAATAAACATTTTGTTGTGTATTACCAGTGCCATCTCTAACAATGACGCTCATCCTCCGTCTGACTGAGTCGAATGTCAAAACTTCCAGCAGCTCGAACCTGATGAAAAAAGTCACACAATCAACACTGTAACAACACTTGAAATAAACAGCATACAGAAATGTGTGATGAAAGAAGTTGATAGTTGCTGAGGGTTAAAGAGATAGACATCGTTAGAAAGGAACACGCTCACCTCTCGATCTCATCCTCCCTGTTCAAGACCTCCATGTGACCGTCTTTGAGTCTCAGATAGGTGAAACCGAGCCTACGACAAACAACAACACACCGTTATTGAGCTGAATGCGTGTAAGTTATTGAAAAAGAAACATGTGTGTGTATGCGTGTGCACTCCACCTCTTCATTCCCTCCACCAGCGCCACCTCATCCGGCGAGGAGGAGATGTAGAAGGAGGTGGACTTGCCCTGGTGGATCCCGTGCTTGATCCCGTCCACCGTCTCCTCCTCCTTCACCTGCACCGTGTGGCACAAACACAGCGCCCGGAAAAACAGCTCCTCATGCTCCTGGGTGGACGGCAAAACATTGTGTTACCCTGAAACCAGACGCATGCACGCACGCATACATCAAATTCAAACTCAGGATGCGCTCACCCTGGCTCCGGGACCTGGCGACGTGTCGATCATGTCCATACCAACTGCATCAGGCATCAACTAGCAACGATATGAAGCCATTCAAATATATGAAGACACAAAAATATGTGTGTCATGTGACACTGACAGCAACTGAAAACTAAAGTAGGTTGTGTGTTCGCAAGGATCAAATACAGGCACAAACAAACATGTGATGACGAGCTTCCACATCAGCTGTTACCTGTCCATTACAGATGGCATCTGGCACGTAAACGTGTCCGTCCACACAGCACTCAATGAACTCCATGTTGTTCTCTGTCAGAGTTCCGGTCTTGTCGGTAAACACATACTCCACCTGGAAAAAGATTCAGATTGATTGTGTTTGTCATGTAAACGAAAACATATGCTTGTTATCATCTAAGATTTTAGATCTAATTTGTTGAAATCTTGTATTCAGAGTTTCTTAAAGATAATTTTTGTGTTTACACCACATTTTCACATTAGAATCTCTCTCGCTCTCTATCCCCCTCTTATGTGTAATACAGTAATATTTGCTTGTACTTTAAGCTGCTCTCAGATATGCACTGAATATTTCTGAGATGTTCCTGTCCCCAAAATGTTAGAGTAAGTCCCTGTGAGAATAGAGCAGGAAATGTCTTGGCATGGAGTTGAAAACAGCTTTAGTTTGTTCAGAGTTACGTTTGCTTCGCTACCTGTCCCAGCTCCTCGTTCAGGTCTGACGTGTTGACCACCGCTCGCTCCCCCAGCTCCTCATCAAACATCTCGTCGTCCCACATGATGAAATAGGAACCCAGGAACTTCTGCATCTCAACGGTGACGTACATGGAGACGGGGATGATGTAGTTGAAGAGAACCATGAAAGCCAGGAAGTCTGTGAACGCCCTGATCACCTGAGGATGAGAAGGATGAAGAGTGTGAGGAGGTGAGAGGTGAGAAAGAAAACAGGATTTGTGTTTGGACTGAAAGACTCACGATGTGCCTCTGCTTCTCTGTGTCCGTCCTATCGTTGTACCACGGCTCGTCTCTGTTGGGATCGGCCTGCCACATGTACTTCAGTGCGGTGTTGACGATGGCCTTGCCAATGAGAATGCACAGGTAAACCACCAGGTAGGCATTCATTGACCTGTGGGGGGAGACAGCAAGCAGCTAATGACATATCTGTTCACAGTTCTGTTCAGTTCCTGCAGGTACAGCGTGTTTGCATTGAAACACACAAGAATAGATACTTGTATACAGGCAGCCGCTGAGAAGAGGCAGTTACTCGCAGCCAAGTTTTTTTTGGCAAAAGGGAGACAAATACTATTCCAATGCATTAATTAGGCACACGCTGTATCCAAGTGTAAATGTAATCCACCTACATATCTCTACAGGCCATCTGGCTACAAGATTCAGATGGAGAGAAAGTGATCGAGTCAGTGCGCCACGGATTCACAAAGACCCACTGAAGAAATCAAGGAATGAAAATGGACAGATGGATGGAGGGATGAGTAAAAACCCAAATGATGATACACGTCTGTGTTAATTGGAGGGGAAAAGGATGTTTGGCATTCATTTGAATGATAATTGATGCAAACAACTTCTTCTTCAGAAACAAATGATTGTATGTAGGTTAAAATGACAGAGAGCAAGAGAGACAGAGGGAGAGAGAGAGCTTACTTTTCTACTGCAGAGCGTTTCTGAGACTTGGACTGGTAATTGAGAGCCATCTTGGTTTCCATGCCGGTGTAAATGGCAACCGCTGAGAAATTACATTCATTAGATTTTACCAGAGCTTTATCCACAACAGAAGACTGCAAAATAAATAAACCCTCAATTATTATTTCAGGTGATTTTACCATAGATGTAGTCTGTGTTCTTGAGTGTGGCCCCTCTGAGCAGCAGGTTCTCTGATCCTAAAGGCCTGCACACGGACGACAGCACATTTAGAATTCTACAAGTTGACTGTCAATTTGATATTTTTTCTCCCTGTACACATATACAACATGATACAAGTTCAAGGATAAAAGTATAAACTTTACCGTAGTTAGAAATCACTAATCAAGCAAAGATTTGATTCTATTTTATCATCAAGTGGAAAAAATTAGCACAATCTAATTTATATAGATATGCGAGGGGCTCAGGTTACCTGGCAGTAGGCTCGTTCTCCATATAGATGTTGATACGTCCCACAAATCTGCACAGGACAAAGGGGAGAGATATGTTTCAGGTGTTTATGTTGCACAACAACATTTGGAGAGTCAGCAAGTGTTTGCTTGTACTGACTTGTACAGGTCTGGCTGTGGTTGTTCACATTCTATTGTGGCGTGGATTGAGTCCACCTCCTGTTCTGTGTTGTAGGCACTGGTGTCTTGAACTGCATAGTATGTCTGAGAGGAGGAGAGAAGGGGAATGAATCATGAGAAAGAGGGAGAAGAGGAAAGATGAAGATTAAAAATACAAGAGTTAGGGGATGATAGAGGGAGGCAGCGGAGGAGAAAGGGAGAGAGAATGAGAGCAAGAGGGATGGAAAAATAAAAAGAAAATACTCTTCTTGGAAATGCAGGCCACACCTTTACACACATACACACCTTGTGGCTGCTCTCCCCATCCAGACTGGCTGTTGTTACAAAGCAGGTCCCATCATCTCGAGACGAGGCGAGAAGAATAAGGTCACAAGGAAAAGATTCATTTTCTTTCACCAAGACGACATCTCCAACCTGAGTAAGAGGAATTTTAATATCTATTAATAAATACACCGTCTTATATGAAACCCTGTTAACTATATAACTCATGTAAACTGTTGTTATATCCACCAAGGAGGTTATGTTTCGATTGGATTGTGCAAAAACTACAGATGGTACTATTATATTGGTATAATGTATTTGTTAGCCTTCTTCCTGAATACCACCACCAGCCGTTAAAGACTATAGAAGGTCTAAATAAAACTGGAATTACCACCCTATACCCCTGGTCTTGGAGGATGACGTGGCTCTGATCCTTTTAGTGTTGCTAATGCACTTTCTACTAATGCAGTTCGCCAAACAAGCCAACCTCCTGCTTCACCACCTGCAGGCCGTTCAAGCTCAGCTAACAGTTGTTTACATTTGTTCTCTCACACAACGTTTCATCCAGTAACTGAGCTTTTACTTCAGCTGAATATTTCTATCCGTGAATGTCTTACTGAAGTTAAAAGCAAAATTTCTGTAAAAATGTAGAGCCACTAACATACATACACACAACCAGCTTAGAAGCAGGACAATCCCTCAGTGTCAACCAATGAAACAAAATACACCTAATGCTTGTTTATGTTATATGGGATGATAGTGATTTATCTGGTGACAATACAGACACACACGTACCCTGAGGTTGCGACTTTGTTTGCGGACCACTTTCCCATGCTGCACCACGAGGACAGAACACTGGTTGACAGAGTTGTCTGCTTTGTGTCTCAACCAGTCCTCGTAACCCTGACACACACACACACACAGAGAGAGAGAGAGAGAGAGAGAGAGACAGAGGAGGAAGTGAGGTAGGTGTGCAAAAGTGATATGGTGCGTTGGTGTTGTGTTCTTTGTCAATGCCAATAAAGTTAAATTAGACTGAAAACCATGGTCTCACCTGTTTAATGGCCGTGACTGTGATTACAAAGAAGAGCGGCAGCCCGCTGGTGATGGGACTGGTGGGTGTGTCGATGATCAGCTGAAGTGACACACACACAAACACAGGGAGAAAGAGAAATGAATGTGTGAACATGTATAAATTATATGATAATAAACATTATTTATGTAGCACCTTTCCATACAAAGTTCTTTACAAGTTAAAACTGAAGACTTGAAGGCAAACAATAGAACACATAAAAAATGATTACAGCATTAGACTACAATAGAGCACAAATTAAAGAATTTATCACAGAAGAAGATGTGGACAATTTAATATTTGATGCATGAAGACAAAAATATTTTACCTGGACCAGAAATATGATGAGAAAGTAGAAGTTGGCGACTCTCCTGAACTGTTCAAACATATTCTTCGGTATAAAGTTCCAAAATGTGTACTGAAAATGTGAGACAGTGAAATAATGCATCAAATGACAGTACAAATATGAATCTATTTCTAAAAACAGCCACGAAGACCATTTGACAAAAGAAACTGCACAAAAACATCAATGAAGCCCAGACTAGACAGATCACTGAAACCTTTCATATATAACATCCTCTCTTCTAAAACCTATCCTTGAGTAACACAGAGTAAAATTACCAAGAATAACTCACCCTCACAATAAAAGAGCAGCCTGAACTGTGCTTCAGAACTAACTGTTCTCTCCTGTCTTCTCTATACCTGCTCTCTTACTCCAAATAGAATACAGCGGTGGAGTAATTGATTTTGAGCAGTAAAGAATAAAGTGAGTATTTGATCTTCGTGTGCGTTGTCACTGACCTTGGAGGAGACTATTCTGTTGTCTGGGAATCTTTGCTGTATGAAGGCCTCAGTACCAGGAGGAGGCTCCTTTTGTCCGATGTAGATGGTCCTGCTGTCCACCCAGTTCTCCTCACCAACACACTGCAGACAACACAGAACAGGTGTGAGTGGGACATGAAACATACGTGTGTTTGCACTGCTCATGTAAGGTCAGTTTTCATTTAGAACTTTATTTAATGGGTGATATAGAGAAGAGATCTGTGAAGGAATCCTTGTGTTCACACAACCCAGGCCTGAGTTCGGGGGAATCAAACTTGATTTCCCATTTTCATTTAACATCCGAGTTGACCAGGATTTTCTGGAACATAAATGATTGTGTAAGGAACCCGGGCATTCACACAAATCCAATCAAAACACTAGCACAGTAAGAAAATACAGGACATGTGTGACACACAGAAAGAGATTCACAGACGTTTACAGGGGGTTAGAGTGAATGAGTAATTTCTCGTCCATGAATGAGAGCTTTTGTTACCAGGGATACACAGACCTGCATGTGACTCAGCCTGGAATGCAGATACAACACGCACACTCACAAACTCCCACACACACACTTGAGCGCATACACAAACTGACTGATAAGACAGAGGACTGATCTCACCGCCATCGATGCTCCTCTCTTTTTGTTCTTTTGATATTTTGTTGTACTTGTTTCCTGCTGGGATATTTTTAATGCTCACATCAACTGAACAAACGACTTTAATGAAGATGACGCCGTGTTAGAAGGGATTTTGTTTTAAACTGCTTATTTTCTCAGTCCTTCTCAATTTGCCAGAAACAGCCAGTGCCACAGAATGTCATCGCTTCCTTGTGTCGTCTGATTGGTTTATGTTAAATCCAATGTGCCAATTTTGCAAAACGCCACATGCAACTTCTCTTACGAATAACATCAAAAGCTCAAATATCTAATATTTCATTCACTCTTAACATTTGAGCTAAAAATGCCCCAACATTGAAATTCTGCAATTTAGTTTATGTTCTTACCCCCTTTTTCTGCTTCTTGTATCTTTCCATTTCATGCTGTTGTTTACATCCCCCCAATATAATGAACGCAAAGAATATATCTGTCACCTTTTACATATTTCTAATATACACTAAGAACTACAAATCGCAACACAGAGCTTAAAGTCTGCCAGATATACGGACAAGAACCAATAGACGTTTCACTGCAGAGGTTGGTATTTGTATTCTGAGACACCAGCTACACCTAAAACATGCACGTCAGATATTTTGACTTAAAGTATTTCCGACAGGACTAGACTTGCAGTGTTAAACTCACACATGCACTTTATGACCAGCCGGATGAGGGGAGCACAGACAAGGACAAACTCCCTGCATTCCATTAATCCTTTCATTGATCAACTCCAATATAAAAAATGCAAGAAAGGAACTTTTTGCACAGCTAAGTTTTTACAAAAGAAGCTCATCGGCTATTACCAGCTCTAAATTAATCCATCAAGCCAGTATAAAGGAGAAGGTCACAGATGAAAACCTGAAGGTTTAACCACCATCTGAAAACACTACGTTTTCCAAATCAGCAAAGCATAAAATCTTTAAGTGACCTTGCAAATTGATCATGAAGCGATTGTAAGTTTTTTTTTGAGAAAAGTCATCAACAGCATCAATCTGACTTGTGTGCAGAGGGCGTTCATGTCACAGCAGGCCACAGTCATCTTTAAGCCCCTGGTCGTTTTCAGCTTTAGTAGCCGTAGTGAGAGGCAGGCCTGGACGAGAGAGCTGAACTTTGAACACACCAAATCCCCTCTCTCTCTTTCTTTCAGTCAAAAACAGCTGTCAGTCACAGCATCAGAACAAATAAACATGGTGTTAAGTCCCTAAAAGTTATTAGCACACACATACACACAAACTCACACACAGACACACACACACAGACACACACACGCTAACAAGAGTTGACAATAATCTGTTGACCGGTCAATGAGATTGAGTGTCAAGAGGCTGCATGTCCCAGTTTCTCTACATGTGTGTTTGTGTGTGTGTGTGTGTGTGTGTGTGTGTGTGTGTGTGTGTGTGTGTGTGTGTGTGTGTGTATTCCACTTGCACACAGACAATAACCAGTTAACTCGCTGCTCTAAGGTTACCTTCTTTGAAATGGAGAGCTATTTATATCTTGTGACCTCTAATTATCCATTGGAGAGCAAAGGTAGGGAAATGGAAAGAAGGAGAAAACTGATGTATGAATAATAAACTGATATCTGCAAGATATACAGCGCCCTCGTATTTCCTTTATCGGACGGCCAGTGATGATGCTGTGTTAATGCATTCAGCAGTCCATTCCTAATGGTCTGTTCTAAAATAAATACACAATCAACCATTGCATCAGAGAAGAACCACACTAACTGGCTGATATCTGATGAAAACCAGATCACATGGACAGCTTGCCAACTCTGTCGCCCACACGGCGTTGCTGTTTCTCCTCTTCACGCCCACCTGCCTGCGCCGTCTGCTTCGGCCAACACATTTCTTACACACTTCCTGTGAGTTGACTGCATATGGAGCAGGAACATACACACACACACACACAGCACAGTGGTTCACATGATGTGTGTTTTTTTATCATTGGTAGTAGAATCTGGTTTCTGTTCCCCTGCAGCTACTGAAAATAGGTGTGCAATTAATTCTGGTTTAATCTTCATCACTACAGGCGTTCTACTGCTAAATGTGTCACATCACAAACTGCTCCTTCTATTTGACGGCTCAATTCGTAAATTGCAGAGATGCTAAAAGGGTGAATTTATTTCCCTTTGCACAGAGGCAGATCCAGCTGTTTACCTGTCTTTACAGTCTTTATGCTAAGCCAAGTTAATCAGCTCCTCCAACTCCAGGAAGTGTTCATAAAATGTGTCAGAGTCTGGAGATTTTCCAGAGTTTGTCTTTCACATATAAAGTAGCTCTTGAATGTCCTTGTCTCTCCAAGTTGATATTTTCGTCAGCATCTTCTAAGTGTATGGCATTCTCCTTTCACCTTTGTATTCTTTAGTCTTGCATCAAGTGCGTGTTAGAAACATCATCAACCCGCCCACTCCCTCACTCTGACATTTTCCTGCTGTATTCCATTCCTGAAAATTCCAGGGTAATGTCTGGACTTCAGTGCACAGCTCAACAAGTAAAAACTTGTATGTCGGCATTAAACTTATAGGAGGAATACAGTTTGAGAGTCATCTTTGTAAAGTACACATGCATTAAAAGTTGATGATCTTATTAGAAAATGATGATTATCTGTATGGATCAGATACACTGAATGGAGACAGATGGAAGTGACTGGGCCTCCTCTCTTACTGTCATCTCCTCCTTTTCCCCCGTAATGCACCTTTATTGCTTTTCTCACCTCTTTGCACTCCCATCTCTCACCACAACCTGGACGGCCTCTAAACCAGACAATCTACCTCCTATCGATTATGTTTAGCTTTCATCCGCATTCATCCTTTTTACATGAAAGCCTGTCTCTGTTTAATCAAATAAAAATGCATCTTTACAA
Source organism: Pleuronectes platessa (assembly GCF_947347685.1). Classification (NCBI taxonomy): domain Eukaryota; kingdom Metazoa; phylum Chordata; class Actinopteri; order Pleuronectiformes; family Pleuronectidae; genus Pleuronectes; species Pleuronectes platessa. Next base: position 4,704,636 of record NC_070649.1, read on the forward strand.
AATAAAGCTGGGCTTATAAAATAAAACCTAGCTCGGGCCTTTGGCTTTTGAATGTAACCCAAGACTTTGGGCTATTCTGGACCCTGATAATCACTTTTAGCTGCGTGCGTTTTATGTTTCAGGACGCGGCAGGTTTTCAGCGAGTGTATTTATAGTTGGAAGGGAAACATTTGTGGTCAGGGGAGAAGGATGGAGAGAGTGTGGAGGTTTTGTTTCTGTCTGTATCGATCAGCAGCCACATCTACTTTCCTTCGAGCTTCATCAGTAGAAAGCAAAGGGGGTCTTTCTGGGAATCACACACACACACACGCCTGCCACATCAAACATATATGAGAGCAGGCATACGTAAGACAATGACATGTTACCTCTGTAGTCAAGGGTCCAAATTTAGATGAGAAAAAAAGTCCCACTTCCCTTATTCTTCTAGAGCACTGTTTGTGTGGTGAGTGTGTTTTCATCTACTTCTTTACTTGATTCTGAAATTCATCCAAACAGAACATTAAAGCGTGTGTTTCTACAGGTGTGTGCGTCTGTGCGAGTGTTTAAAGGAAGTGAAACTAACGCAGGGAAGTTATTTTAAAATGCATGCAAAGAAAACATGAAAATCTAAAAATCTATCTTAAATTTGAATTTCACATTCTATTCAGCCTGTCTGGGAGACGATGTTAACATGTCAAGCATATACCTGAAAATGTGTGTAAATATCTAACTAAAATCTCTTTGGCTCTACGTTAATTAATTATGAATAAAATAATAATTATTTACAGGTTTGCTTATGATAACGCCTTCACGAGCAGAAAAGGAGTTTTCCGAGGTCACTTTCGGGTTAAATTGGGGATTTAAGATAACATTCTTCATTCCCACATGACCTGAATGCAACATTAGAGTCAGCAACTGAAGCCACACTGGGCAATATGATAACAGAAATTGTTAACAGGAAGAGCTGGACCCATCCGGTCACAGTGACACATACACACACACTTCCTAAAAACAAACTCACACCCGGGCCACAAAAGGAGGAAAGAGGGATTGAAAAACAAGAGAGGAGACGGGCAAATTTACTGGGCCACCATAGATCAGTAATTTGATTATGGGTTATAAAAAACACCCATTAACCAGATAATTATTGTGTTGTTCTGCTGAGAGAAGGTGGGTGACAAGACCAGCATGAATACGAAACAACTCACAAATTTGCCTCAAGGGACAATCTGCACAACATTATGATGACTAGCATGACTGAAGAATATGAAGATAGCTGCACAATCTCTAACTCCACGATAAGAATACATTTTACTAACACTTGTGTTGTGTGATCTGCTACAACCATTTTAACTGATGGTGACCTTATCTTAAATTCCAAACAGCTCCCACTTCAGCTTACAGCACTGTTCTCCAAAGAATACATTCAATGTAACCGGTTTTCTCGACATAAAAGAGAAACAATGTGTTTTCAAATGTAGCCTTATTACCGTGGATGTACTGAGATGTGTTAGAAGTTTATTGCACAAACTCCAGCCTCCAGGAAACAACTATCAGGAAGGTTTTCCATCTCATGCACTACAGTCGCTGCTGTGTGATGCCTGTAAAGTGAAGATAACATTACTGGATACATGCGAGCAGCAGAGAGGAATCACTGCAACACAAACACACACACGCACACACACACAAACGACTTGTTGTGTGTGTGAAGCTTTTAAAAGGCTGAGCTTTTGTTCCACTGATGACCGGCTCCTAAGTATTTTATCTGTTACTGCAACAGGCAGCGCTGAAAATGATTCTCGACAAAGAGCTATGGAAGAGAACCTGCTCTAAGCGATACCGCTGACTGAGACACTCACACATCTAAATCCTGTGGTATACATCAGGGTTGCATATGCAAACACGATGGCACACATGCCTCATGAATGTGTCTTATCTCTCTGCTGCCGCTGAACTATGGAGATAAGAGAAATCACCTCCTCTTTGCTGAATCACAAGGCATTAAATACAGAAATACAGTGTGTGTAACTCAGTGTGTGTGTGTGTGTGTGTGTGATGACTACTGCACATAACATTGGCAGGAAAGTGCTTCAACAGAACATTTTCAGAAGGCTCCAGATTCGTCATGATTGCTGTCGATAGGCTTTTAATGATTTAAACCAGGTAGAAGTGAACATGTATTAGCTTGTGTTTTAAACTGCGTACATGTTGCACATGGAGATCTATTGCCATAACACAGCTGGGAGGCCTGGGAGACAGTGAAGTGATTAACTGTTGCAGTATGTACGAAGATAACGACCACAATGCAAATTAATTTGAGGATTAACAATTAAATATCAACATGTGCTGTGGATATTGTTATGTTACATGTGCATGTGAGGTTTTAAAAAAAAATATTGTGTTTATAAAAACGTGTGCGATGCTGTGTGTGTCCCTGAGTCACAGATTAAATACCAGCTGTGTTCCCCATCTGTCACTGTGTCGTTCAGCCTCATCCGGGCCAACAAGCCAGACTAAATAAGATAGTGATAAACCCTCATCATCCACCTTTAAACGGCCCCTCGTAACCTCAGAGCATGACGCAGCGTTAAGAGTCGAGCATTGAAGAGAAGTGGACGACAGAGAGTGTTCAAGATTTTCAATAAAGGCTTTCAGAAAAACTGAAATGAAGTTTAAGCTACACAAACTGCATGTGACATTAACTAATGCTGATGATTATTTTCCTTTGGTTCCACTGTCAGAAACTTCAAAACATCTGCATTCAAACTACTATAACCTAATTCTAGTGTGAATTTCATGCTGAACTTTTCATTAAAAAAAGGTTCTGAGGGTGAAACCCTAAACTACCAATCTGCCAGATTAACATATCCATCAGACTGCATTCACTTATGAGGACCATGTAAACGTCCACTGATGTCAACAGTCAGAACAGGGAAAGACAATAAGTCCCCTGTAAATCCCTGGTGGTAGAACCTATAGTGCTGGTTCAGCAGTACCTTGTGGATATATGTTGGGATCTTTGATTATGTGTCCCGAACAAATGGTGACATGAGCCTCAGTACAGGTTTTGCCTTAATAGTGGAGCTGGCAGGAGGAGCTGCAGGCCAGACTGAAAGGGACAAACTCCAGTGAAGGAGAGATGACTGACTCGTGTTAGAGGAAATCTGTGATTGTGGGGTGTGTGTTCCCAACAGCAAGGCACGGTGGCATTACCAGAGATTAGACAACAGAATACTAATCAGTTAAACCAAAGACAGTCATAAAGCAAACTGTCTGCAAGTGTCTGTCTCTGGGGGATTTAGTGATTTGACCCCTCCAGTCGTCACCACTTTGTAACCACACGCACACACCCACCCTGATCACATGAGAGCAGAGTCACTGGATTTTAAGATTCAGCGTTTGTACTGGTGTTTGTGTGAGTGAAACAAATGATTTTTTTCATTACACCCGCATGTCCTTACATAACCTTATGGCATCTAATAGTTGAAAAAGAAAGGAAACTAATCTTTTGTTTTTGCTGTTCATAAATGCATCTGAACTTGGAGAAGGTTTGGAGATCAAGACCTCCACCCAACTCGGGACCTCCTACTCAGCCAGATGCTCATTTTAGGTTCCCTTATCATTAAATGAACCAAAGTGACAGTGTGTGTTTTGATGCTGTACTCCTTGGACCAAAATTAAAGGAGGGAAGAAGAGAGGAGGAGAATGATGTGACCTCAATGCTTCTGTTATCTATACAGAGAAATTCATTAGCCTGGTTTTCACAGAGCAGATCTCAGATGAGCTCTGGAATAACATACCTGCTTTCCCACACTGTATATGCATGACCCCCTGCTCTGGATTTAAATTTGATGACTGAAATACCCCAAATTACAAATACTCAGTGGCTTCCCGAGGCGTTTTTCCTTTGCATCAGGATTATACTTGGCCCTATTAGAAGCCACATCCTAGAAGTACGGATTTAGGTACGTTTAAGCTGATTTAAGCAGTTACTGCACTTAATGAAGTAGATGCAGGATTATGCAGGATAGATGCAAGGCAGGCAGATAATAGACCACCTACTCTGCTTTTCCCTCAGAGCTGGATAGAGGAGCATTGTTGTGGATTTCCTGTGTCATTCTTGTTGAGGAAATAAGCATACACGCTGGTCATACTTGCTTCATTGTGTCTGCTACTGTGTGTCTGCTAGTGTGTGTGTGTGAGTGTGTGTGTGTGTGTGTGTGAAAGAGAGGGATTAGAAGGGAGTGCTGCTGGTGGTCACATGACACCCCTCCCCATGACTCTACCTCATGTTGCATTTAAGTCACATGGGAATAAATGTCGTTAAGTCTCGTAAATCCCAATGATTCAGCTCACCATTAATGCAATGCTTCTCACAAACATCAGAGTAAAACTTCAAGAATGTGCAGAGACCCTAGAACACAGAAAATTCTGTAAAAACTTCAAGTCTACTTATCCCCAACTAACCATTTCTTAAATTTGTCTTATTTCACACAGCCAATCGCACACACGTAGGTGTTACGGAAATGCCTCTGTAAACCTGTTCTTCTACACTCAGCAAATCTGTGTGTGTTTTAATGAATCTATGAGCATCTGCGTGTGTGTGCGTGTGTGTGTGCGTGTGGTACCCAGGTCACATTAAGTGCCTGCATTGATTTGTGGACACAACCAAAAATAACTCCAGCAGCACCATTTAAAAGCAATGGGCTGTTACGAGAGGGTAACACTACACATTTTTGCAGCGATAGCACGCTCCCTCCCAGATACGTTGAGGAGTATTTAGTGGATAAAACATGCTGGTTATATGGTTTCTGTGCAGGAGAATGACTTTTGAGGGTCAGCTATACCCAAAGTTACCTGAGATGATGAAAATTCATATATGAAAAAATAAATAACCTTGAAAAGTGTATACAAATAGAGTAAATCCCCCTTTCTACTGGTTTCACTAACGGGTGCATAAGAGTTATAAGTGTGAATGTACCATGACTGTGTTAAAAGCCGACCTGTCAGTCAATCCATCCTTTATCAATACTGCTTATCCTGTGAGGGCTGTGGGGGGTCGGAGCAATTCCCAGCTGACTTTGGGTTAGAGGCAGGGAGCAACCTGCACTGGTCACCAGTCAATCACAGGGCTGACATACAATCGTTCACACCTACAGGCAATAAAGTCTCTTATCAATCTAATCTGCACGTCTTAGACTGTGGGAGGAAGCTGGAGTATATGTGGAGAATGCCGCCATGAGGAGAATGTGCAAATAAACAAACACATTTCTTCTAATCTTTCCCATTTTTCTACAAATTTTCCAAGTTAACTACTTCTTGCAGGTATATACAACAAAAACATAATCCACTGCACGTATGTCTTTCACATTCAAGATTTTAGTTTCCACTAATATCGGACTTGGCTCACTCACCTATAAAACATTTATGGTAAAAGCCGTGGTGCTTTCATATTACTGGTAACAACAAAAAGTCCTGTGGGGTTTTCGTCAATCAAGTTTCAACTGTTCAGACATTTTTATTTTCCTCATGGTGACGATGCCATTAGCTTTTGGGCTTGTATACGCGTTTCACCGCACTCCGTTAGTGCTTTCACTTCCTGCTGTAATGTAACTCTGTCTACTCGTCTCTCAGGAGCTCAGAGAAAAGCACCAAAATGCTTTTAATACTTTTGTGTTACTTCTGCCAAAGTGTTTATTCCCCTAACTTTTCAGCCGCTCTGCCTTTCTCCTATGCTCGCTAATGGGAGCACTTTTCGGTCTTCCCTAATGTTTGTCCTACACTGCTGCTGGATGGTGTTCATTACACTGTTTGTGATGCCAGTAATTATTCCAACACACACACACATACTATAAACGTAAGTGTCTACCTCTGCATTTCTACAACCACTGCAATAAAATTAGGGCAAATTTAAATTTCCCAATTAATCTGCCATATAAAAAGAATCCCTTATATATTTAAAGTTTATAAAATAGCAGAAAATTACAATTATAATTTCCTGCAGCCCGAGGTGATGTTTTCACATCCACAGCAGAAGGTATTGATTTATTCTGACTTGGAAAAGCATCAAACCCTGAGAAGCTGAACTGGAACATTTCTGCTGCTGGATAATGACAGAAATGATCAATGAGTTTTTAAAATTGATGATGAATCGTGGTCTGTAAACTTATTGATTAACTGACTGTGACAGAAAAAACAATAAAAAGAACAACGTTATCATAACAGACGGCAAAACTTAAAATGTGCACTGCTGTTCTATCATCTCAAATCATAGACAGAATATGAAGATGGACAACATGACAGCTCCCCTAAAGTGAAGCCAAAGTGTCTCAATCACCACCTGACTGCACTAGAGTGCATAAAAGCTCCCTACTCCATGTTAGTGGATAGGAAATGGGCCAAAGCCGTGGTGAGGTCACCTTACAGGAAGTCTGGGTATGAAAGTAACAGTAGTTTTTATGCCACAGGTGAAGTAGGATTAAACACTGAAGCTTTACATATCGACAAATCTTTTGTAGACTTGCAGAAAAGCAGTGTGAGTTTAGACAAAGTGACATCAGATGTTTCTTGACAGTGTACCAGCAGATCTCTAGGTTACTGCGATCTACTGCTGACCCAGATTCCTCGAAGCTTCGACCGTTGCTGTGGCAGTGTTCAGATGTCAAGCGAGGCCAAATAAAAGTTTTTTTATAAAAGGCAACGACGCAGAGAGAAACTAAATGAAACAAAAACATGAGAAACGAGGCGGTGACATATTTGAGGAAATGAGAGCTTTACCTGAATAAGCCTCTTCATTCTCATCATCTGAGCAGTGAATTCATTCCCTGTCAGAGACTAACTGCCGCCATGTTGGAGTCTGGGGTTCTGTGAGCAGGAGTTGGCATTAGTTCTTTAATGAGGCCTCACTGATTATTCAAGTCTGTCTGACCTTTATCTCCGTGTCTCTCTCCATTGCTTTTCTGTCTGTTTGCCGGTCAAACTGACTCCTCAGTAACTGGTCCACCCTCCTGGTTGGTGTCTCTGGTCCGGGCTCCAGGGACTCCTCATCGATCACATGATGATCAACTGATAAAGAACTGAAGTCAAATGCTAATTCCAGCCTCTCGTTCTAGAGCCTCTAGTTTCTGTTCAGCTTCCAGTTTGAACTTTTGAAAAGCTGCTGCTATTCAGCTAATGTCACTATTCTCTTGTCTTCAAGACAAAAACAAAAGAATGTTTACCTGATATTTGTTTTCATTTATAATATTCAACTATCCAAATGCTGTCCTGGTAATATGCCTGCAGTCGGCTGTTCTCGTTAAATGGGTTATGTTAAATGACTGTTATGTAAACTATGCTTTGTGCTGTTTTGACTTCACTTTATTTCATTACCATTCAACAGAGCCCCACTGTTCTGTCCGATTCATGTCATCACACTGTCATGTGCCCATGAATCCTGCTGCCCTTCAATCTCACACACACACAAAGCTCATGTGAGAGGGTGCAAGGGAGGAGAAAATTACTGTGTGGTCAGTTTGTTCTTCATTATCTCCTCAACAACCACAGGATTAACAGGTTCGCTCTTTCCAACGCACTCACTTCTACCACTGACTTATTGTCTTTCATTCCTAGAGGATGAGAAATATATGTTTTCATCAAGGGTTATAACAAGTTCCAACAACTGCCTTGCACCAAGCGTGATTATCACATTATCTCCGAGGGAGAACAAATCACACGGCGGATCAGAGGGTGAGGGGAACCTAATGGCCTCATGTGGTTCTCATGAGACCAGTCACATGACCAGGGTGTAGGGCCGTGGTAGAAATGGATTTCAGGATATGAGATCATTGCAAGAACCTCACACTCTCCAGCTATTGAGGTTAAAAGACTCAAGTGTGGTTGTGGCCTCACACAGAGTCACATTTACAGTTGCAGTAGTGGTAGAAAAAAGCTTTATGTTGTGCAACTTTTGTGAAATGCACTTTGTTTAGGCTAAGACACAAAACCACCAATCATGAAACAAAGGGAAATAACTCAATGAACACATATACAACAAATGCACTTCGCCCATGCTGTTGGCAAAACACTGCACTGGTTCAATGATCAAAACCTGGAGCAGGCCCAGTCCACTGAGCGCTGCATCTACTCAACTCCACCCACCAGTGCCAGCATCAACTCTTTCTAAGATGCTGCTGCAGCTGACTTGTATTTACTGTGAGTGAATCTTTAACAAAACTTAAACAGAAACCTGCACCCTTACTGGAAGGCTGATCATACTATTTCCAAACCTTTTGAGAGTTTTAATGAAAAAGAAAAAAGCTCTTCCTTCCTTTTGCAATCCAGCAGTTTAATGGCCTAATCCAACCTGGTGACACATAACGTAAAAGGTAATGCTGTAAATGGATCAGTGGCTTCTTTTGTTTTGTGGCTATTACACTCAAATATTAATGTGGTGATTATTTATTCATGTTTAAATGCTTCACATCGCACCTATAAAAGGGTTTGGTCCTGTCACTTGGGCTCATCCTTAGGAAAGATGCACTCAGAAGAATATATTTATGTGACCATTGTTCCATTATTTATATTCATCTCCTGGGTAATACTTCTTCCAGTCTGGGTACACTTGTCTGCCGGATCTATTTCTACCACAGAATTATCCGAGACGATTGTGAGAAACACCTCCAACACAACTCCAGCAGTGAGAAGCTTCTATTTTTGGGTCCGATACTCATCGAGAGAGATATCTTCAGCATTTCATTGCCATCGTTTACTTCAGAATAAAACTAAATTAATGACCAAATCATTTGATGTCAGCGTCCAAACTGAACGAATGTTGCCTTGTCATGTGCAAACCAAAAATTACACACAGTCCATTTTGTCTCTAACACGACAACATGTCATCTCAATTCCATCAGAGACGCTTCAGAGTGCAGTGATGTGAACGCTCAGAATTATATCACTTGATGCTGCACTGCTCGGGCAGACTGACAGAGTGGTGAGAGAGGATCACTGTTGTGCAGTTCATGGTGGCTGCCAAAGTGCATTGATATTTTTACAGAATAATCAATGCTGTGTCATGTGCACGACTCATTTGGCTTCAGTGCCGACTAAACACTGAACATTCGCTTTCAGTGTAACTGTTGTAAGTGCATCTTCTGGAAGGGACAAGTTTTCCTTTTGGACGGGCTCACTCGTTCCAGAAAAAGTCAGCAGCAACTGACTCAGACATTTGAGTCCTCACATACAACCCCTTTGGAAAATGTCTGAAAGCACCGTGGTTGTTTTATTATGGGTCGATAGTCTGTCAATCCACCTAATGGGACTAGAAAACGCTAAAGCAAAATTTCTTGCAAGTCAAGGCAAAATGTAGTTTCACTTCCTGTGTCAAGGTGAGTGCTACTTGCCAATAATCCAGATAATCAATAGTTCAATCTCTGGCTAATGTCTCAAGTAAACAAAGCAAAGAGAGGGGGAAAGGGGTGAGATGTTAGGGCTAAATTGAAGGGGGAGAGGTGGGGGGTGATGTCTGCATAGTGCACCATCAGCATTTAGAGGCAGGGGGTGGCTACTTCACGTTTCCCGCTCTCCTTCTCCCTCTCTGGCATGAGGACCATGGGGAATGGTGTGTTCCAGCAGCGAGTGGACCAGCGATCATTCGCTCAGACAGGGAGAACATTAAGGTGTATCTACCCCCTCAGCATTTTCACAGGCGACCTGGAGCAACGTTATTACAAAGGCCTGAGTTCAAACAGCATCTCTCTCTCTCTGTCTTCTCTGTACTGACCTCTCCTTGGATAGAGACCTCCACGCACCATTAACCCAGGGCGATCCATCATCTGTCTCCTCGTCCAATGGGCTGTAATACACTGTTAATGTTACCGCAACAACACTGATACTCGGTCTTAATGGAGCGCACACTCCTCAGGAGACGAGAGAGGAGAGAGGATGGAAACTATAAAAAAAAAGCAGTGATACAATAATTGTCTGAGCAGGTTCAGGTTTTGAATTATAGGAAATATTTTACTGCTCCAATAAAAACAATCAAATAATCAGTTATCAGTTCAGAGAAATAAAACAACTACATAACAATTTGGGAACTCGTTTTTAGAATAGAAGTAACACACCAAACGTGTCAGTTTTTGTGGAAGACCACTGATCCTAGCATTCACAAAATAAGCCCAGCTTTCAGTCAAACACTAAATCATGACACGTATCACTACTTGTTTTTTGCTGAGCATGGAATATGACACATGCGGCCAAATGAGATTGAAAAGTGACAGCAGTAAAGTCAAGCAGCCAAACAATCCCAAGACCGAGTGGCTTAGCGAGAGCTGCCAAATCCTTTAGGTATAGAGGTTAACCCTGGTAAACGCTGTGGCCAGTATAGACGGCCAGGTGTTAAATGATTAGCATGAGGAGGAAAAATCAGCTGTTACTGCCAAACAGGAGCAATAGAACCAAACATATAGATTTCCAACAATATGACAACATAAAAAAATGCATGTTTTAAAAGTTCTGAAAAGTGACTTCAGACACACATTACTGTCCCATCAGCATCCTCTTTAGCGGGTCTAAGCTATCAGTGCTTGAGGAAACTCTATGCAGAAGTATTTCAATTTGAGATAATTATGTTCAATACGCCAAAAACATGTTTGTGACCTTGACGTTTGACCGACTGAAGGTTAGATATCGTGTTCACATCAAAAGGACGGACAGATGGACGGAAATCCAAAAACATAAAACATAAGTGAGTAAGATTTATCCATTCCTTATTTCACTAAGGTCCTCCACCTTTTTTCTAGCACCCGTGGGTGTCCCTGCACCCCATAGTAAGAAAGGCCTGCAGTGGAAGCCTCCACAACAAGCTGCATTATCATCAGCCCACATTGCCAGCCAGCGTGCTTATGAATTATTGACAACCAGACAATGAGTTCATGTGATCCGCTGCCCTCTGCGTCACCTGGCTATTACTATATTCCACTCCCCACTAACAAAACTGCATGAAGTAACAGTAACACTACTGAGGCAACAATATGATCACCAACCACTACTCACTCACTCTAAGCGCTTAGTCTTGATTATGTGCCGATGAGAACGTGCAACAGGTAGACTGTGACGTGATGAGATCAGTGTTTGTCTTAGCTTTGACATTAAACTGGATTAAATGGGTGAAGGTATAGCCAACGCCGGTAACCCAACACTCCATGAGAGGGCAGGAAGCCAAGCAGACGCAGAGGAGACGCACTTCCTGTCCAGGAATCAAGATTAGTCAGCAGCAGAGGAATGCTGCCTGACAGCTTCAGCCCACCACCACACACAGAGACATGATAACTTCACCTTGTTTCACTCAAAGCTGCAAAACAACTGCAGCTCCTCAGTTTGGATTCTCTCATTATTCAAGATGGAAGACCTTTTCAAAGACATTCAGTGTAGATAACATTAGATTAACTATGCAATGCCTTGGCTCCCATTGATTTCCTCATACACCTATTCTTCTTACTCATTTAATCGATGTTGAATCTGTCAGTGGAGGAAAATCAAAAGACAAATATGACTCAGACGGGAAATAACTTTTCACTAGAATTAACGAATGAAATAATCATTGCAGCCCTAATGTAAACATATTAATCTTTCATTGGACTTAATGTACATGTCTCTCCTGTATTAAAAGTGGTGACCGAAGGTGGTAGCCTGAGATGACTCTTAGTTTGTATGACATAAAATTAAATTTAAGTAAGTACTGAATAACTATACTGACATTACTTAATACTTTCATATGTGAACAATTGTTTGTCTAAAAAAACAAGCGAGGGGACATTAAAAATAATCAAGCAGCAGACAGATTATTTTTCAGATGGCTCAAGGAGTCTTTGATTATTCCGGAAATAGCTTCAAACAACACTAAGTGTCCTAAAATCAGGATTTTCAAAGATCAGTGCTCATAGAAGTGGATCCTTGTGACAGAAACAAAATAATGGGCTAATTTTACCCATGATGCTTTGTAAACGCATGCACCCTCAGCAAACCAGTTATCACCAAATTTCTGCGGCAGGAAACTGCTGTTATGTCATTATCATGCTTTACTCTCCACAGTAAATAGAGAAGTACAGCAGCTACTTCAGAACTAGAACAATCACATAGATTTCTAACACTCGTCCATTAGTGAGGAGTGACTATATAGATCCTAAAAGATAAAAAAAAGTGTCTTTTAAAACTTTCAGAGCCTAAAACAACCCTCAGAAGACAAAAGAAAGGGGAAGAATACAGTACAAGTACACTGGGTCTCAGTGCTCCTGCCCGTCACTGTGAATACATTTGCTTCTCATTCAGCCTGAGCAGGAGTGACAGCCACAAAGACTACAACTCTACATGTTCTGTTTTAAAAAGGGATCCATAGGCTTATATAACATCTTCTGCCTTTTTGGTTAACCAGAGATGGCAGCCACTGAAAAGACTGGCTTCGAAGACGGAATAATCCTGCCGCAGTACGACCTGTAACGAGGAGGCTACAGCGTGACCTCAGCTGACTTTATTTAGGCTACAGATTAAATGTGTTTGAGTATTTTTAACCAAATTTACCATCTCTTCTGCGATATTTTCTATATACATCAATAGACTCAGAATTCAATCAATATGAAAGTCGCTGTGATATTTATATTGATCACGTTTCATACGTTCTACATACTAAGGTTTGTTTGGGTTTGTTTTGAGGTATTTCACAGAATCCGCTTGTTTTTATTGTTTTATTACTGGTTTGTAATATTGTTCAGTTACCGTGAAACTACCAGGATTATTTATGACTCCATAAAATTCAGTCTGTGTCTGAATCCCAGATGTTTGAGGCGTTTTCCCGAGACAGATCTCAACACGCCCAAAGTGTAATGCCTGCCAGCCCACAAGGACTTCCTGGATAAAAGCTACTAATAAATGACGGTAAAAGAATGTAGTGCATTTAAAAACAATGTTGACATCATGGATATTAGAAAAATTATCAAATTGAACTGCCTTAAGAACAATTGACCCTTCATGTTGATATTCTATCTATCGAACGGGGAAAACTGCCATGAAAGACAAGTAACATGCATCTTGTCCTAGGCTGTAGATGATGGAAGCAAGTTTCCTTTTTCTGACGTCTCACACGGTCATGAGAATTCTTTAGAGCGCAGCAAATGGATACATCAGCTTTTAAATATAGACTGAATTTATAATTAGGTTCATTTTCAAGATGCGGTCAGAATTGGAGCCCTCCCTCCCGTCCCACTTGCTCCTATAGTATTGACTGATATTTCATAAAAGCACCGTATTGACAAACACATAAAGGCTCCCAGCCCTAATTTTTGTATTCAGCAATCTCTTTGCATCTGGGTTTTTGTGACGGCAATACAATCAATTTACCCATATGCCTAAAGCAGTTATCCAGATCAATTACAGCAGCAGACCTCATCAGCATCCCACATCCTTCCAATCAAAGGCTTGTCTCGGCAGGTTTCTTACTACAAGGCTCCATTTCACCCTGCACACAGCGGGACTTATCTAATCAGCCATTTGCAACAGTTGGGAGTCTGTGTCTAAGCCTCAGCTGAGCGTGGAGCCTGGGTATGAAGCTCGCTATCTCTCATGTGAGAGGGGCTTGCTCTGTCTGGATTATTGTCAAAGACATTACAGAGGAGCCTAACACAACCTATAGCCTTACATGCCGGCTGCTCCACTGCTGCTCATTGATTTGACTAGCAAGGGAAAGACAACTGGATTACATAATTCATGTGGCCGACTCTTCCATTTGTAGGGTATGGTCAACTGGAAGAGAGAGCATAATAAATGAGAGCGAATAGCACAGGAGATGCTCCATAGTGACTTAATCACTCTTTGGGTAACGGGAACAGTTCTATGAATGAAAACGTGTAAAAACTACAAAATAAAAGCTTCCACTGGCTGCATGCAGAAAGTGCGTTGATTTATATTTTCATACAAATTAGAGTCACTGATTCTGAAACTGACTCGTCCTTACGTTGAGAAACTGACTCGTCCTTACGTGTTCTGTCATGAATGCATATCCTCTCCAGCATGCTGCATTACATCTGGTGATATCATTTCTGACTCCACCTTTCTCTTATTAAAGTGCAAATGTTGAGTGAAGGTATGATTGCGGCTGTGGCTCAACAGTGTCGGCTCCACTGCTTTGAATTACATCTTTATAAATAACACATGTGACTATATAAAATAACACCTGGGGGATTGCGTGCATGCAAAATCTCATTGAAAACAATGCATGTTAACCCATCATTAGATGATCTAACATAAATACTCCACTTATATTAAGAAAAGAACATTTTTATACTGTTTTTCAATCCATAAAATTAGTTTTAAGATTAAGAGTATGAGTCTTTCAAGTTAAAACTGGGTTTTGAGTAGCCCTGGGCAATAATACAATAACAATAATTATCAGAATATATTTGTCAAGATGTTCTTGTTGATCCTTGTTAGAATTTGAGGCCATGTTGTCTGGCTCTAATAAAAATGATAAATTATTGTTATAGTAGTGTTATAAATAGTGTTTAAGTAGATTGTGAAATATTTCTGCAGATATTTCAACTTCAAAACAACAAAAACCACAACTTCCTGTAAAATAAGACTAATGGCTGATGGTGTCTTCAAAGTGTTTCCTCCCTATTTCCCCATTCAGCTTCTTTCCACTCGCTTTCCTGAGTGTAACTTAATCCGGATGAGTGGCTGCTTCGGCGGAATCTGAAACCAACAGTGGCTGGAGGCTGCACTGTTTACTGAACACAAAATTAAAAAAAAACTTACATATCTGCTGATGAGGGTCCGGAGGGTGCTGAGATCCATCCCCATCTTGTTCCCCTTTCTCCCCGGACACTTCTTCTGTTCTGCGGGGCGTCAGCGGTGTTCTCTCCGCGGGGCTGCCGGGGTTGGGAGCGCTAGCTTCTCTTTAAATCTCCTCCACGCTCCATGACTTTCTCCGTCCGCTCGTCTTCCTGGATGGAGAAAGACAACAGGGCTCGGTCCCGCAGCACTTCACCGACAGGCTCCGGTGAGAGGTGGAGGAGCGGTGCGGGGTTTCACGCAGTTTCTCGCAGGTACAGATAAGTGCGCTCCTCCTGTACATGAAGTTACCTCCGTCCGCCTGGCGCGCGCTACCTCTCCACAACTGCGCGTGTCCCGGTAATCTGCCTGGGTCGCGCGCCGCGGCGAAAAGGAGCTTTTCTAACTGTGACGTCACGAGTCCAGGTGGGGACTGAAGCAGGGCGCGTGCGCACCAGTTGATTAGGAGATCAGAGAGAGGGGGGGAGACAGAGAGGGGGGGAGACAGAGAGAGAGAGAGAGAGAGAGAGAGAGAGAGAGAGAGAGAGAGAGAGAGAGAGAGAGCGTGTGTACTTTTATCAAATTATTTATTTACTGTATTTCATTTTGTTTATATTTATACCTGCACAATCACAACCACAGCAAATTCCTTATATGTGTTAACCTACTTGGAAATAAGCCAAGCTACTGAATCTGGACCTTATGTCATGTGAGTGGGATTGAAACAAAGAAAGTGTGTGTCTGTAAGAACTTTGGTTTCTTTGAGTTTTATTTCTATTGTCCAGTCTCAATTTATTTTATCATCTGCAAATTTACTTTAGTTCGAAGCCCCTGACGTCCCAAAAGATGATATTCTGATAATTTCCCTTTTCACAATTCTTGTGTTCATGTATTAATATTATAAATGATTGCAACAGAAAGTTAGCACAATATTAAGTCATCACTATAAATAAACAAATGTTCGGAACCGTGATGCTTCGTGCTTTGTTTCCGGGGGGAACTATTTTCCTTCATTTGTCCAACCTCTGTTTCCTGGAGACGCTTTTCGGCGGGTTCTGTTGGGACACCAGCGTCAAAGTCACTTCAATAAGAACCAACGCATCCGGTTGTTATCATTCCAATAAAACCCCAGCTGAGGGTAGACTGTCTGAGCACAAGCATTAAGATGTATTTAAAAGTGTGAAAGTGCAGTTTTATATTTTGCACATCATATATAAAGAACCATTAACGTATTATAGATTGAATTATTATTAATATTATGTTTAAATTGTATATACATTTGTTTATAGATATGCTCAACGATGCAGCCCGAGTTCCATGCTTTTACTTTGAAGGAGCATGCCGCTAGTTACTGTCATAGGTTTCCTGCCTCGCGCTAGCTTGACTCAACTTGTCAAAATGGCGCAGCTCGTAGTGGGAGTCTGGAGTTAGTTCTCATCATCCAGAGACATTAAAGAAACCACCGGGCCTCACACGGAGTGTTAGCCGCGTAAGCAGCATGGCGACCCTGGACCAGAAATCACCCAACGTGCTTCTCCAGAGCCTCTGCTGCAGGATCACGGGGAAAAGCGAAGGTACGCCCGGCAACACTGGCAAGCTCCGCGCCAGTTGCGTTCAATGCGAAATCCAAACCAAACGTCATTAAAAAAAACTCTGCACTCAAACGTTTCTCATCACAATTCAAATCTTAAACGAGTCACTTAATCTGTAAAGCACTATTATTAATCGTTGCAGTCGACTGACCATTTCGGCGTATGTCTCCTGCACCTGCCCGCCCCACATTTATCAATAATTTAACACTTTCACTGCTCTCATTGGCTCAACCCGCTGTGTTTCTATGGCGGAGTGTTGTAGAAAACGATGGGACTTTCGTGAGGGGGATCGCTCCTTGCTTTTGTTGGAAAAATGCCGAATCAAATACACAACAGTGCTTCTTTCTTTAAGTGCATACAAGTGATCCAACACACTAATCCATAAGAAACACAGATGATGATTGGTGCAACTTTAGCTGAGCAGGATAACGGCACGTAAGCGGGGCTTGGTCCGCTGTCAGCCAATGGGCTCGGGCTGTAAGCACATACAAACTTAGCTTCATGCTACATGGAGCTATTAACTATTAGCGTTGTATTGATCAGATGGTTTGATTTCAATCCGGCTAAACGTTAGCTTGTTAGCCATTTAGCTGTGGTGCTGATCACCACACTGGTTGGTCCTGCTAGCTGCAGGCCTCTGCTGGGTGCTGGCATCTCAGAGGATGGCTAGCATGTCTTCATCACAGAGAAGCAGCAGACAAATCACTGTGATCAGATGTTTCTCAGTCACTTTGAAAGAGATGGCAGCTTGGACCATGTGATCAAACACAGCAAATATTACCTGTAATTGTTTGTATCCCATTCGTATTAATAGTTTTCAAAACAACAGCACATTCACACCAGGATCCTGAAGTTTTATAATGTGCATTTGATTGTTGATTTTGGAGAAGCTGGAGCAAGAGCAGCATCTTTCCACTGGTTCTACTGGTTTCTGAATTACCTCAAAGTGAGTCCTTGAGCTCTACTCATCACTGGTTGTTTTGTTTCTCCAGCTGAAGTTGCCCACCAGTTCCAGTATGCAGTTCGAGTCATCGGCAGTAACTACGCCCCCACCATTGAGCGGGATGAGTTCCTGGTGTCGGAGAAGATCAAGAAAGAAAGTAAGCTGGCCTTTGGATGGATGTTGTCCCCTGATGACACAGTCGTACTGCGGGTTATTGAACTACTGGAACTTTTCTCCCCGTGTGTTCGATGCCTTTTACGCTGGAGCCATTCCACCAAAGAAACTTCCATGAGAGGGAGGATGGCACCATTAGTGGGAGAACATTGATCAAAGCTAAAACAAAAATAGTGCAGCACTTACCGCACAGAATGATTTATTTATCACAGGTTGACCTAAGGCCTCAGAGGTGCCATTCAAATAACGATTCAGGTTGTTACTTTGCAGTTTGCAACAGGCACCTGCTGACTGGATTTACATGTGGATTCCTGATGTGAGCAAATCAGATATTTGGTTGGGGATGAGAGTTTATTCCAGTTTATCAACTAAAGCAGCTACGGGAATACAATTCAGCTCTCGGTACAAAGTGTGACAGGTCAGCAACATGTGGTCAGACTGCTGGTGTTGTTCAGGTGTAAAAAAGTCTTATAGAAACAGACACTGAAGGTTTTTTGTTTCTCTGCAGAACAGAACAAGCCTTTAGTCTTTTCTAAGCAGATCCTCTTGACCTAATGTTCCTCATCTACTTTCTTTTGCTTTACTCTCGTTCATGATTGCAAAGTTAATATTGTAGGAGACTTATTAAGTTTGTCTTGATGCTGTTGCAGTGCTGAGACAGAGGAGAGAAGCCGATGCTGCTTTGTTCTCTGAGCTGCACAGAAAACTTCAGACACAGGTTGGTACTTTATTTTCTTCAGTTCTTCAAATCATCATGTGGAATTTGATCAAATCAGATTCATAGTGTATATTTTTATTAATGCTTTAGTTATTGATTGCATTTTTTGTTCACCGGGGATATTTTGTGCTGTGTTTACGGTTCGACAGGGCATTCTGAAGCATCGCTGGTCTGTTCTCTATCTGCTGCTCAGCCTCTCTGAGGACCCTCGTAAGCCATCCGGCAGGGTGAGACAAGCACACAAAACAATAAATAAAAGGACCATAATAAAAGCATGAGTTTTAAACTTACCTCTCTCATCTCCTCCTCTTCTACCTCTCGTTCTCAGGTTGGCAACTATGGGGCGCTGTTTGCCCAGGCCCTCCCCAGGGACGCCCACTCCACCCCGTTCTACTGCACCCGGCCACAGAGCCTGGCCCTGGGCTACGGGGAGAGAAGCGGTGCGCTGACGGCCAGTATCGGCACCAGTGGAATCTCCAGTATGGGAGTCTACACGCTGAATGGACCCACGCCGACGCCACAGTCACTACTGGCCGGGTGAGAAGACAGATTTAAAATTAATTATTTTGTATTACATTGCATTTAAAAGCATCTGGTGCCAAGCGCCATTGTGAATCTGAAGTCTGCTTTATATTGGTATACATGTGGTCAAAATAATAAGTGCACTCTCACAGTTTCACCTAAAAGCATCTGGTGAGAGCAAGTTTACTTATTTGACACGTCTTGTAAAAACACTTGACGTGAGATAAAGGAAGCATCAATTAACAGTGGAGCCTGAACTGGCCTCTCAGCCTGACCTCACATAAATCTCTCTTTATGAGGCACTAGAAGGCCATTTAATTCCTTTTATCCTCATTAATAATGCAGGAGTCCTTCAGTTAAAAATGACCATCGAGCTGTTGACGCTCACCTTTTTAATTGTGAAAGGTCAAGTCCTTACTCCAAACATAAAAAAAGTCTCATGGCAATAGTGTTCGGGTTAATCCTAACCTTTGAATTGCATTTAGATCATAAATTTATATCGACACCAACTAGATCATATCCAGATGTTTGTATTATGACAACATTAATGCAGGATACTGGTTAGAACGTTGTAACTAACAGTGAATGTGTGTATGTGTGTTTTAGTCAACCTCCTCAGTCCGCAGCTGCAGCCTCTCAGCCTCTGGGCTCTCGACTGGCCTGGACTCTTCCCATGAGCTCCACCCCCTCCTCCGCTCTGACCCTGCCCGCCATGCGGCCAGCTCTCGGACCTCCGGCTCTCTCCACACGTGTGGTCCGAACTCGCCGAGACGGTGACACAGGTGCTGAGCGACGTATATAAACACAGTATAACCATAAGTGGTGCAGGTTACAGACTGACCAGAACATCATTTATGTGTTTTGTTATTTTAAGTCTTGAGTCTTTTTAAAGCAGAATAGATCAAAATGAGGTTATAGCAAATATAATCAGCAGATCTTCACCATCGTCTTCCATTTTTTAAATCTACTCTAAAAAAAACATTAAAAAATTTAAACTCATCCCACAGATTCTGTCATAGTTTCAGATAATCTTTTTTTGTTTAAAAATTTACGGGAACTCTAAGAGCACAGTCTGTATTTTTGATGGATGATAAAACTGTTCCTCCCCTCGTCCTCTGCTGGTATAGGGGAGGTCAGCGAGGCGGCGCTGGTGCGGGACATCCTCTACGTCTTCCAGGGCATCGACGGCAAGTTCATCAAGTTGAGCGCCCAGGAGAACTGCTACAAAATAGACAGCAAGGTATGTGAACCGCATCGAGCCCTGTTCAGCACACAGTGGCCGGAGTATCAGTAACAGTACAGGACATCATCATCCTTGATCAACTGTTACAATATAAACAGCAAAGTGAAGAGCAACAGAGTAAATCTGGCCTGGCTGGAAGCTTTACATCACCTGGATAATGCCACTGTCTGCCTCCCATCTTATGAATCCCAGTTGAAGTAATGGTCACCGCATATTCAGAGAAGATGACATGATATCGAGGGAATTGTTGATGATTGGTCTTTAAACGAGAGATTCAACAGATCAATATGAAGCTCTTTGGCTCCGAGCCCCATCGACCCCTCTTTTCTCTGTCCTGTCAATTTCTTTTTCCCCTCTCTCTCTCATATCATCGATAGGAAGACCTGAGCTGTAACCTGTCCCGTAGCTTCTCGGGGCTGCTAAACATAGACTTGCGGTCAATGTAGGAGCCACTGAGGCCAGAGATAAAAGAGTCGAGGATAGAGATACTTGTCTTTGGCCACTTTACCTCTCATTAAAGCTTCCTGTATACAAGGTTTTGTTAATCAGATAACAATTTATGCGTCATTTAAAGATAAATCTTTAGATAAAAAAATTGAAATTGTCTCCTAATGTTACTCCTCACAGCCGTCTAAATATAAGTGGGGACAGACTTGTGTTGTAATGTGTGCTGTGCTTCACTAGGTGGTGCTGCACAAGTCCCTGAGGGACACCTGCAGCAGACTGGCGGAGCTCGGCTGGCTCCACAACAAAGTCATGAAGTTCACCGACGCCAGAAGCGTCGACCGGGCCTTTGGGCTGGTCGGACAGGTGTGTCTGCGTTTACCACGTGTATCAATTATCCTTAAAGGATATGTTCTTATTTTAATGCAGGTCTTTTTATCCATGTCTGTCCTCTCTGTGTCCTCAGAGCTTCTGTGCAGCGCTCCACCAGGAGCTGAAGGAATATTACAGGCTGTTGTCTGTCCTCCACTCTCAGGTAATTGCATTAACAACACATTTAAAGTAAAAAACTCCAACTTGATCTCAGTTTTGCAAAAGGAATTATAGAAATTAAAGAACTTAAAAAAAGACTTGATCAATATTGAATTAGAATGACACTAAGAGAACATACCTCGGCCAAAATGAATCAAACAGTCCGTCTCATGTCACATTCTTCATCATTCTGTTAACTGGTGCTTGTTGCTGTATATGTGTCTCAGTTGCAGGTGGAGGACGAACAAGGTGTGATCGTGTGCACAGAGAACAGCCTGACCCTCAGGAGGCTGCTGGTTTGGATGTACGACCCCAGAGTTCGGCTCAAAACGCTGGCCGCCCTCGTCGACTACTGCCAAGGTGGGCTGGACGTGGCTGCTGTTTTTGTGTTGAGGTGAAATGAGTTAACATAAGATGATTGTGCGTTTTTTAACCTGTTTGTGTGTTCAGGTCGAAAGGGAGGAGAGCTGGCTTCAGCTGTCCACGCCTACGGGAAAACGGGCGACCCGCAGATGAGAGCGCTGGTTCAACACATCCTCAGCCTGGTGTCCAACCCTATCCTCAACTTCCTGTACAGGTGGATCTATGATGGAGAGCTGGAAGATACGTACCACGAGGTACAAACGTCTTTCTGATACGTTCAGTGCATGTGGGCAATCCTAGGAGAAAATATGACATTTCTTACTCACCACAACCAACTGTAGAAAACCGTGTGATGCGTCTGAAGCTCCCGGCTCCCTGCGATCCTTTCAGAGAGCAACTAATGTGAACGTTGGTCCATTTAACTCCTCTGATGTTTAACCCTGATGAGAAAGAAGAGGGTTGGAGATAAATACAGTGAGGAGAGACAGGACATCTTCTTGAATGAGAACGGATGAGAGGAGTGTAATGGAGAACCTGCTGATAGATGTTTCTCCTTTACTTCTCCCTGCTCCCTCGTCTCTGTCACAGTATTTATGTGTCCAGCAGTTATCACTGCACTCTGCTCGTAAGTGCTGTGTTTAAAGAAACCAGAGAGGGAAAGTTATTGCACCTTTCAGAAGGGAAATTAACGATAAGCTCTGTAAAACCCGATGTAAGAAACAACAGCTGTCAATGCATTAAAAAAACATCAAGTGAAACACAAGTAAATAAAGGATGTTTCAGTTTCTAACATGACAGTGATTCCTTTTGGTGAACAGTTAGGAATTCAAATCTATATTTAAAACATCCTGGATACAGGTGCTGCCATCTCTTCAATGAAGCATCTCATGAGCCGCAGTGATGACACCTGATCTGATTCTTGTTAAACAAATTGACCTGATTTGAGAAAATAAAAGTTTACACGTTTATTTAATTGTCTTTATTTCTTTTTGTGTGTAGTTCTTTGTAGCATCTGATCCCAACGTGAAGGCCGATCGTCTGTGGCACGACAAGTACTCCCTCCGGAAGTGTATGATCCCCTCGTTCATCACTATGGACCAGGCCCGCAAGGTATATACACACCCACCCACACATTCTACTACTATAGATCAGAGGTGCTGACGTGCTGACACACAAACAAATATAACCTAACTATTATCTCCTGTCTGCTGCATTGCTTTATCTCCCCTCCAGGTTCTGCTGATCGGTAAATCCATCAACTTCCTGCACCAGGTTTGTCATGACAGAACGCCGCCGGGCAAAATCACGGCAGCGTCCCAGTCTGCAGACACGACAAAAGATGGTAAGAGCCTCAGCTGCTTTCAGATATGCACAGAAGTCAGACATTTTCCTAAAATATATTCTAAAGGTTGTGTATGTCACAACGCAAACATCGGAGTCAGTTGTTTAAAGGCATAATTAGGATAAAATAAGATTAATAAAGAGAAAATAAGACGCAGTTTGCTCATGTAGAAGCTGTTATGACGCTACAAGCTTTATTGTCATCCTTTATTGTTTCGGTTATTTGTTCCTCATCATATTGATATTGTTGTATTGACGTGGGTCAGTGGAGTGGCAGTGATCGATGCTCTTACCGGTCGCTGGCCTTCTCCCGCTCTCCTTGTGACTACGAAGTGGAAAGAGTTATACTTAGACTTATTCTATTGATTCGCTGTGTCGGACTTCATCGGTCGAGTCTGATCTGTAGCTTTTACTGTATCTGCTGAAGGACGTTCACAGATGTTGTGTCCCATCAAAACCTGAACATTTGGAGTCAAACATCATCTTTATGTTTCTATCAGCTGAACTAAAGTATGTGAACTTTTGGTCTTTGAATACCTTCTCTGCCTTCTCGTAGCTGCAGAGCTGCTGTCGGACCTGGAGGGGGCGTTTCAGGAGAAGATCGATGCCGCCTACTTCGACACCAGCAAATACCTGCTGGACGTTCTCAACCGCAACTACCTGCTGCTGGAGCACCTGCAGGCCATGAGGAGATACCTGCTGCTGGGCCAGGGAGACTTCATCAGACACCTCATGGACCTACTAAAGTAACAATATGCACTTGATTTCTTACAATAACACGTTAATGCTAATTTGTACATGTAAAGCAAAGATATAACAGCAGAGTGTTATTCAGGACATATTCATATCCTAATTGTGTCGTTGCAGACCAGAGTTGGTGCGTCCTGCCACCACGTTGTACCAACACAACCTGACTGGTATCTTAGAAACCGCCGTCAGAGCCACTAACGCCCAGTTTGACAACGCAGAGATCCTCAAGAGGCTCGACGTGCGACTGCTGGAGGTAAAGTGTGTCTGAAAGTGTGTGTTGGTGTGTGCTTGCATGGAAAAGTTGTCGGCAGGTCCTCAACGTGTCGTTCATTTGCTCCAGGTGTCTTCAGGCGACACAGGCTGGGATGTTTTCAGCCTGGACTACCACGTGGAAGGACCCATTGCCACAGTAAGACACACTTTCACATACACTTCCAGCACATTGTGTATGTTCTGTTTTGATATCTGAAGATCTGGTGTGTGTTGTTTTTGCAAGGTGTTTACAAGGGATTGTATGGGCCACTACCTGCGCGTGTTTAACTTCCTGTGGAGGGCCAAGAGGATGGAGTACACGCTGACCGACATCTGGAAGGGACAGATGTGTAACGCCAAGCTCCTCAAAACCATGCCTGGTACACAAACACACATGACAAACACAATTTCTGACCATATGAAGGTATTTCCGCACACACTTTTTTGGTCCTAACAAAAAGCACATAAGTGAATAGTGTTTTATAGATTTTTCAGATATTCTAGGAGAAAAAGTTCAGCCAAACAAAGTTACTGCTCTCTCTGTGATCTGCGGCTCATAAAACCTTTTTTCGTTTTACCCTCCAGAGTTGTCCGGCGCGCTGCACCAGTGTCACATCCTGGCCTCGGAGATGGTCCACTTCATCCACCAAATGCAGTACTACATCACCTTTGAGGTCAGACCATTAGCAGCGCTGTTCCCGACACACCCATAAAAAGTTGTAATTACAGGAGGGAGGTGATTCATCGTGTCCGGTTAATTCTGATTTACACGATCACCAGATGCAAAGTCAGTGAGGTTTTAGAAGGTTGCAGGTTCTAGTCCAGATCAGCCACACAACAATTGAGGGCAGGAGACTCTAAAACAAAATTAACAGTCATACTCATAAGGTTGTTTTTAGAAGTTTTAAGTTGATTAAATAATGACATTAATGGGGGTTGAGCCTGACTCAATGATACCTTATGATAGAGCAGTGTAATTCCTGTGTGTATATAGGTGCTGGAATGCTGCTGGGACGAGCTGTGGAACAAAGTGCAGCAGGCTCAGGACCTCGACCACATCATCGCCGCCCACGAAGTCTTCCTGGACTCCATCATCTCAAGATGCCTGCTGGACAACAACAGCAGGGTAACACACACAAACACTCACATAATAATCTGACGCCATATATAAGATTGTCGGTCACATTTCCTGTCTCTTGTTTTTCCCCAGTCTCTCTTGAACCAGCTGAGGTCCATATTTGACCAGATCATTGAGTTTCAGAGAGTGCAGGACTCCCTCTACCGCTCTGCGCTGGAGGAGCTCACCCTACGGCTGCAGTATGAGGAGAGGAAGAAGCAGAGAGAAGCGGAGGTAGGAACTGATCACACTGGGCCCCTGAGTAAAGGGATTACTCTGTCCGACTAACCCGACGCTATCTGTGCCGTCTCTTGCTGATTCAGGGTCAGTGGGGAGTGACGGCTGAGCAGGAAGCGGAGGAGAAGCAGAGGATTCAGGAGTTCCAGGACACCATACCAAAGATGCGCTCCCAGTTCCGCATTCTCACAGACTGCTACCAGGTACTGACCTGAGCCGCCTGGAGAAGCAGCAGTCGTTTTTTTATGGCAGAATCTTCTCCTTCTGAAATGTCCTTCTGACCTTGATCCTTTCAGGGCAGCGTCCAGCAGTTCCTGGTGTTGCTGATGACGAGCACAGATGAGAGTCTGCGGTTCCTCAGCTTCAGGCTGGACTTCAACGAGCACTATAGGTTTGCACAGATCCAGTATATCAACTTTCAAAACCTCAGGGGAATTGTCGCTTGTGTTTCTTATTGTTAACACATTGTAAACGTCAAGGAGAATATTCTTCATCAAACCGTGTTTTGAGATGCATTCAGAAGAAGATGTCTCACAGTTACTCTGTTCCCCACAGGGCCAGAGAGCCGAGGCTGCGGGCGTCACTCGGCACCAACCGAGGTCGACGACTGTCAAACATCTGACAGGGAGACAACGGCATCGACAGGCAACCCAGCCATTGGAGCATTGGATGATGACATCATGGAGATGGGCCAACCAGCAGACTTTCAGCACTTCATATCCAGATGATGTCATACCCAGGAGGAGCGATCCGGCACCGCTCTGGGCGTTCCTGGCATAGCAGCGATGACATCACAGCAGTCGGCTGAGTGGGATCACAAACGAATAAAGTCAAGTAAATTAAACTTATCAGAGTCGTGACGTGCAGAGTAAACACCCCAATCAGACGGCGCCATGTGACAGGAAGTCGCACAGGGCCGCATCTCATGGCATGCCTTATTCATGAGGGAAAATCTTTTTCTCTCAGCGTGTTTGCCAAAATCAAGTCCCAACACAGATAATGTATGTACATAATTTATGCAAAAAGTATGTATGTCTGTGTATCTATAGATGCAGTGTGTTTGTGTTGCATTTCCTCACTAGGGTTTGACAGATATGGGTCAGATATTGATATTTTTTTCAATTTTCTATCTGTAGCAGTTAATAAAACGCTAAACTGGGATTATTTTATTCCACAACAAAAGGTTTTTCTGCTTTTTAGCTTTTATGAGGCACTGAAGCTGTATGGACCGGCAGAAATCGTCAACATATAGAATATTTAATATTTATAGTCAGTGTTGGTCCCTCACTATCTGTCTAACCCTAGTTCACCAGTCTCCTTAAAATCCAGGGTTTTTTAGAAATCAGGTCGGCTGTCCAGTCATGATCATACAGAGGATTTCTACTTACACAGACAGGAAGAGAAAATGGCTCGTGCAGACATAGCGCCCCCTTGTTGTCGACTTTGTTTACATCCTGTAATCGAAGTGTGTGGTTAGATTTGTAGGACATAGGAAACAGAATCTGTTGCCTGAGCAGCGAGTTGTTACCTGGACTGAACCGACCGATGTGAAGAATGTCATTAAGGGTTTATGGAGTATTTAGGCGTGGTTCCCCTCAGCTGGTGCTGCAGGAGAAACGGAGCATGATCAAGAAAACAATCCTCACAACAACCACAACAACCTCACTTCTTTCTCACCTCATACAAAAAACAAACAGCGCTTAATATTCAGATATTTCCGTTTCTTTAAATATTGTAAATATTTAAAAAACCAGAGTCCGAGTTTAAAGACTTTAATGGCTGTAAATGTTAACATGGGCCGTTTATTTTATGAAACAAGTCAAAAAAGAACACTGTGTTGTTGTTGTATTATTCTTCGGTTATGTTTTACACTTACAATCCTAGAAGAGTAAGGTGAAAGTTCTTCCCTTTGCTTCGGCTCAATAATCACCAGGGCCTTAATTGCTGTGGTACAACATGACTATTTGCTGGATTTCCTCTATTCAACCACCATTCAAATGCGTTTTGCTGTAGAAAAAGGCAGAAATTGTAAGTTGAGGTAGCGAGTAGCAGTTTAACTGTGGAGTTATACAGTCACTTCTGTATGAACAGCTGTGAGCGGTGGCCTCACCCCATTGGAGCAGTGATCCGAGGCCAGGGAACAGATGTTTCTAAAAAACTAAAAATTTTATAAAAGGATCAGACTTTGCACTTGCATTTAAAAGGATGTGATAAATGTATTACATAATCAAACATCCTGTTCCAATCTGATCAATTAGATGCCACCGTTAAAATCTACATTGAACTAAATAGCAACAATAGATGATGTTACATTTAGGGGGGTTTTTGAGTTTGTGTTTTCGGAAAAAAAGGTTCTTGGGGAAATGTTTACTTCTGCACATTTACCAACATTTCAGATTTGGCCCCAGGTTTGATTTGACATTTACATTTTTTTTATTGTCATTGGAATAAATGGGTGCTGCATAGCTAGACCAGTCAGCTGCTTTCTGACAATGACTTTCCTTCATATGAGTGTAAAGAAAATAAACTCCTGTACTGTCTGTCCTCTGTATTGTATAGCACATAATGTATAGAATATAGGGAAGCAAAGCGTCCCACTTCTTCTTTAATAAAATGTTTTTTCATATACATATAAACGTGTGTTCCTTTACGTGTTTAACAGTGCGGTCAGTTAAACGCGTTATTAACGGCGTTGCCGCAAACCCATTTTAACGACGTCAATTTACTTCTCGCGAGATCAACGCAGAGCTGCCAACTCTCACACTTTCGCCGTCCGTAACGGACGGACGGACACTTTTTGATTTATAGTTGCTGAAAACAATTGGGCGCCAGAACAGTAGGTGGTGCAACGGAAGACGAGCTTAGAGAAGCCTACCTCATGAGTTCTCAGAAGAAGTCCGAGTTTATTATTTACCTGCTCCCGGCTTTTCACACACACAGTGTGTGATGGAAACTCAATCAAATAAAGTGACACCCAGTGTGTCTGGGTGTCAGTGTGTGTGTGTGTCCTCCGGTCCGGGTGTATTTTGTTTGTTTGTTATTTTGTTGCTTGTCTGTTTGAGTAGCTGGCTGAAAGCAAAGAAGTAGTAGGCTTACCCTTTATTGGTAACCTAACTGTTACGGTTCATTGCTTCTGAAATAAGAGGCCTGACTGCTATGTTCACAGCAAACTTGAAAAAAAGAAAAATATTAAGCCATGGTTTAACTGCACTATAGGCTGAGTCCTGGGGCCGCTCCTGGTACAGGCGACATAGACGGTTGCCTAGGGCGCAAAAGGCCGAAAGGGAGGCACAAGAGACTGATTTATCACGTGACACATGCAATGTAAAACAATAAATTAACGTCACACCATCATCCTCTAAACCCGGGGACGTGCAGATGCTGCGCAGAAGCCCATTGCGCGCATCCTGCGCAGACGCCCAGTGCAATTTTTTTTTTTTTTAAATATTAAGTTAATTTAAATAGTGTAAGATATTTTGCAATTAATAGGAGACATCTTGCCAATTTTATAGTGCAGTATATTGTCAGCTTTAAGACGTGAAAGAGTTGGATTCGAACCCGATCCGTCTTGACGGTGAACGGATGCTCTACCATCTAGGCCACATCGCCTGCTGATTACAGCGAGGAACTAAGCACACTAAAAATTGGACAAATTATCGTATGTCTGATAAAAATTTCAGAGAAATTATTTTCTACTTTACTAAATATATTTTGTGCAGCTTGTGATTTACTAAAGTTGTCCATAAAAGAAAATCTTTAATATCCTTCAAGAGCAATTTGATGTACAACCAGCAACCAGTGCACGACAAAAATACCAACAACCCTATAGACTAAGTAGCAAGGGACAATTTGCTTTTACTAAATTAATTGATAAGTCGACCAACAGAAAATTACCCGTCAACATTGCATTTGTTGCAATTCCTTGTTTACCTGAAATGTGCACTTTATGATTTTATTTTGTACCGCCCTGTTAGGCAATGTTGTTTTTCAATAAAATAAAACATTTGCCTAAAGCAAGCCAATCCACTTTTCCATGTTGATAAGAGCATTAAAACGAAAAAACTAATATTTTAATCGTTTGACAGCACTAGTGTTTAAATATTTACTACTAATGCCTTTCGGTTGGGCCTCTTTGCTTTGTTGTACTGCCCCCTTGTGGCATAAAGTATAAGATCATAAAAGAGCTTTTCATTTTTCGAAATACTACATTTAATATTTGAATATTAAAAGCTTAAAGGGTTACTAAAGAAACTCGTGAGAAACAGATTAAAACAAGAATGTGGGAAATTAAGCAGAAGCCAAGATATCCTGACCTTTACTCTCCAGTGTGGGTCGAGCTCCACAAACATTGGAGCCTGCTTTTCCCATAATGCAACTCCCTAGTTAATTTTGAGTTATTGTTCTTTTACTGGGGTTGCAACAAGGTAGGCAGAATGGGTTATTGCCTTGGGTCCCCGAGCTGAGAGCGGACTCAAGAGAACAGCTATTGATGTTAGACCAAAGCAAGGACAAATCTATACAGAAGTTTGAAACCACCTAAAAAGGGTTAGGGTTAGGTGATGCCAATTTCTTGGTTATTTTAGAGGTTTATTTGGACTGCCGTACTATTTTGCTGTTATTTATGTGAATGCAGTTTTTGTTTGGTGACCCCCCCCCCCCAAATCCCTTGATATGCTCCTGTTCCTGACAAACACAACATGAACTGACAGTTTGAGTTCAGCACCGAGGACAGCGACACATTGCCGCTGTGTTTGTAAACTCATGATTTCCTAATGATAGTGATTTGACAAGTAGTATCACATTAAAGCAGTTTTCTTTTTGAACCACTAGAGGGAGTAACAACTTCTCTTATCCAGTGTCTGTCCCCTCCTCTCTCACTCTTCTCTGTCTCATCATCCTGGCTATAGATTCTCGGGTATATACCAACTGCAATAAAAAAAACTGATATACTTTTTTAATCTGATCTGATCTGATTATTCTCTGAAACCATTTTCAGTGAGTAAAAATGCTGCTCGTGTCGTTGGACGCTGGAGGAAGATGTTGAAGGATCAGAGGCGAGAGAGCGAGAAAGTCTGGTTCCTCACATCCAGCATCACCATGGCCTCTTTCTCCTGCAGATGTTTCTTCTGTCTGCTTTGATTTCAGTCTGGAGAAACCAATCCTTTCAGCGGCTCTCTCATTCAGACGTTTGATTCTCTGCTGTTTAAGAATGTGCGTCTGTGTAAATACCACTTTATTTGTCCAGGGAGTCATTTCTTCAGGCCTATATATAAACAGACCCTCATTTTAACACTCCAGATAGCCCTGACTATTGAGCTGGAACAGAAAAAGCCTACATCTCCCTTTCCTTTCATCCATCTTCATTTATTTCTATGCATCCGTGTGTGATGCTGGATATCTGAGCATATAGAATTTGTCAGTGCAATGGTCTGAGAAATCAAAATGGTTTTCTGAATGCTGGAGACGTTTCTCCCAGTATTCCCAATGCCCCTCGTGTCATTTCTTTCCCCTCAGCTGAAAGAGCTTCCACTGTTGACCTTTATATTGAGCAGGACCTCCAACACTGACCTGGTGTATCAGCTCATTCTGAGGCTCTTTGACAGCCTCAGACATGTTCTCTTACTCATAATCTTCAAGCAGCTTACATTTGACAAAATAAAAGTTTTCAACCCAAAGTTATGGGCATCAATCAATAACATTTCATAAAATGTCCGATATTTCAGATTGATGTCTGTGTGAGTCAGCAGCCTGGTGCAGTGGACGAGCACATCTGCACCTCCTCCAGCTTCAGGGCTCGTGGTTACTGAGGAGAGGCGAGGACACCGATGTGTTTGGTATTATCTCTGGAAAATAAAATATTTCATCAACCACAGAAAGTTTTAATTATAACATATTTGACGCTAATTTTAGATTAATTTATAAAATCCTACATATATTTGGTTGATATGGTGTTCGTTTATGATTTGTTATTATTGCCACGTTTGAATAAATAGTCTAACGCTCACTATGGGACGGGGGTAAAAAGATGTTGTTAGTTTCCTTTGGCTTGAGCCAGGTTTGTCTTGAACTCTGCCGAAATAAAAACAAGAAGACAAAGTTTAATATCCCATCATGCATCAGCTGCAAACGCCAAAGGATGGTGCGCCATCTTTCCTGTCCTCTCAATGTTCTCCTGCGATGTTGGAAAAATAAACCTACATGACTCTAAATGTCATTAAAGAAAAAGCAGCTTCATTTTCTTGCGACCGACTCGAGCCCTCGTCTCCTTTTGTACGACCTTCTGAGAGTGTTTTGAGGTGGAACAGGAAAAAACACTGCCTGCCTGCCTGTGTGTGTGTATGTGTGTGTGTCTGTGTGTGCGTGTGTGTGTTTGTCGTCAGCCAGGAACGAACAGACAGCTGACATTTAATGGCATTTCCTGGCAGCAGGTGTGTTTAGGAGATCTTATCAAACGGATAAATTCTTGTTCCGTGTTCCCACCCCTCTTGTCTCTGTGTCTCCAGCTGGACCCACATGTCTCAACACAACGACAGAAAGAGCAAACTAATACAAAACCACTTCATTATGCATCACAACGCAACACAAACCCCATACAACAAGGCCACTAATCCAAAACAACGCATTGTGTCGGAGATCTCCTCCTCCTTTGTTCCCAGTCTGCTTTAACAAGAGTCTTGAGGATGCATGTGCAGCATTAATTGCACATTAGCATT
Source organism: Pleuronectes platessa (assembly GCF_947347685.1). Lineage (NCBI taxonomy): Eukaryota > Metazoa > Chordata > Actinopteri > Pleuronectiformes > Pleuronectidae > Pleuronectes > Pleuronectes platessa. The sequence goes on from NC_070649.1 coordinate 4,736,357, forward strand.
TTGGGGTTTTAATGAGGATAATTAGAGCAGCAAGTCGTATTTAAGTCTGATACCTTTACAGACGCAGAGCAGGGGAGTGAAAACTACTCTCAGCCGTGAGCACAGTATCTGTCACCTCAAGTTTAAACGTTCGCCTTCGGAAAGAGGGTTTCCCACATTAGCGTTTCATTAACTGTGATCATCTAATTAATAGTGTGACGAGCTGAAATGAGGAGCGTTTTTGTCGTCGAGCTTCCTCTGATGATCGTGTTGAGTTTGGTATTTCAAAATGAGACCAGACGGAAGTTAAATGGCACTCGAGATCAAATACCTCCACCAAGGCCAAACAGTCCCCTGAAATTCAAATTTGTCATATTAAAAAAACTATTGAAGGTAATATAAACCGTTGATTAGCGACTAAATCCATGTTATCTCAGCTACTTAACTGGGTTAGTTACAGGTTTCTGGCCCTATTTGTTACAATACAGGAGCTGAAGTAAGGCTGCCCCCTTATGAAACCACATTTAAATTAGCTAGATCCAGGTTTTATAATCACTTCCCTAAATATAATAGATTTTTTCACATCAAGTTCAATGAATTATTCCCTTGGAAATCAGAGAAATCATCTCACAATGAATTCCTGGATCCGCACCTTTGTGCAAGTTCTTTCTTGGTCCGTGTCTCATCCGTCCATCAAGTCCAATTAAAATCCACTCAGCAGTTTTTGCTTAATCCTGCTCAGACTAACAGACAGGGGTTGAAAACATAAGCCCCTCAGCGGAGGTAATAAAGAAACACGTTATTGATTCACAACCGACTGACAACACACATGGACTGAGGCCAGGATCCCAGTAAACTGATGTTGACGGCTGAAATGATGAAGAATGACAGCGTTTAGAGAACAGAGTGAGAGTCCAACGCCAAATATCAAAAGGTTGACTTGGGACAGGTCTTGATGAAGTGCTCACTCTCTCCGTCTTCACTGTCTCGACTAATTTCTTCCTGCAAAAACTTGGAAATGTCCGTTTTCTCCTCAGCTCCGCTGGATTTCTTGATGTTGCAGCATGGTGACTTCACTCTTTTTGGCCTCCTCTCCCCCGCGTTACCTGACTCCTCCGCACATCCACATCTTTGACAGCTTCACTCTGTCGTTCCCCTATTTAAATTTTTAAGCAAGTCACGCATCCAACGGCTTCTCAGAGACATGGGTGTCTGAGCTGTCTCAGCCACTTCTCTGTCACCAGTGAAACCATCTCAGATTCTTACTGCAATCACCCAGAATATAATACAACACAAGGGAGGACACTGATCTGCCTGGAATTCAAAATAATCTGTCATTATCATTTGTCATATTTAAAGGTTTTAACTTAAATGGCATCCGCCCCCTCGAGTTCTCATCATCATCATGTGTGGAGAGTCAATATCACATTTAAGAAAGTGATTAAGGTGATTGTGAAACGAGGAGAAATGAAGGAGATTCATTTGAGATAGAGTACGATATGGAGAGATACAGTTTATGGAAACAGAATAAAAACATTTGAATTTAAAACCAGTGTAAGGACTTATTTGCAAGTATAATGATTACATTTTTTTTATTTAAATGCTAATTTAATAAATTAGTCTGCAATGGCGAAATCTTACATGGGATCAGTTTATTAATAAAACACTGGAACGCTCCAGCCTCTGCATGTCAAGCAGCTTTAACACCTTTGAAAAAGCTTTCCCTTCCATCTGTGTCACTCAGAGATGGATCAGTCCGAGACATCTACAGATACCGCACTTTATCAGCTGGCGATTAAGAGACAACACAATGTCTGTTTCTCTTCCTCGGCTCTGGAATCGCACTCGCCTGTCGTCAGATTTTGCACCGTGTGACATTCTCGCCGGCCCCCTGGCCCCTACACTTGCGTTTGTCCTGCCTGAGGTTTATCAACCTTGTGCATGTGGGAATGACGCAGTTTGGCTGCTTAAATATTCTGGCGAAGTCGAAATGCACGAGACAAATCATCTACTGAACTCGGCAGGTGTAATGACCAAAAAGGTCAGGCAGGGGAGGAGGGAGTGATTGATGAAAATGTAAATTCTGAGACTTTTTATACACGTGTTTGTGCAATACACTGCAAATATACGGAATATAAAAATGAAGCTAGGTTTGCCTGAGGATGAAGCATGAGGAAAGGTCATAGAGGGTCCTGAACTGAAAGTAGGGATCCTCTGGGGAGCATGAATATCCGCAGTACATTTTTATGGAGCTCAGTGATAGTATAGGAAAGGTCAAAGGTCACCAAATAACCCACAAGAGGATCACATCTGTAAATAAGTCCTGGATGAACAGCCAATCCGCACACAGACACGTTAAATCCACCATCGAGTTTGACATATTTTATTTGCGTCGCAAGCCCCGGCTGCTTTAAAGCTATTTATTCAGCTTAGACGGTCAAACGGATTGATGGACACGTCACAGGACGAGCGAGGAATAGTTGATTAGCGCACTTGTATTCATGCGCATGCACGAGGGTTCCAGCGTCAGTAGTGAGGCCTGATGGGAGAAGCTGTCTGCAGGCTGGAAATGCCACCCGCTCCCTCTATTGACAGACAGAAAAAAAACAGAATGGGGGCCTGATCGACAGAGAGAGAGAGAGAGAGAGAGAGAGAGAGAGAGAGAGAGAGAGAGAGGGGGAGACGTGGTAGCAAACAGTGTTTGTTTGTTTGCGCTTGTGTGTGTTGTTAATGTGCGACTGAAACATTTTTATCTTTTGGGCAAAGAAAACAATATGATGTGTCATCGTTACTCCTCCACTGTCTAGTCCAATTTAGTCGGCACAGATAAGTCATTTGAACTAATAAGCTTTCTCTACATTGAACTATAGAAACAAGCATTGGTTTACTCAGACAGGTATTTAGCCTTTGTCTCTCTGTACAACAGATATTTATAATCATAAAGGAGACTTACTATCGGCTGAATTATTCAATAAGGGGATAAAACAGATAAACCAAACCACCTCACAGTTGTATCTTGCTTTAGACTATTGACTGTAAATAGGAACTTCCTCCCACTATCCAGAAAGAGGACAGGGGGAATTTAAAAGAGAAAAAATTTATGAATTAGTTCTTACAAATGAAATTTAAAGTGGCAATGTGATGACCTGACACACACTGAAGCCTTGAATCATTTCCTGCTCATGACAGCATCTGTTCTAAAAGGTCCCCTCGTCAACCACAGCAGGTTAAGTCAATCTATTGCTTTTCTTTTCCAACCATTTAGAGTAATTGCCGTAACAGCTTCCGACACACACCTGCTGCTGACGCCGAAATGGCAGAAATAGCTGAAATGGCCGAGTGTCAGCAGCACACAGAGGTGAAATTGAGGCAAGGCACAAATCTGTCTGACTCATCGGGCTAAACAGCTTCACTTATGAAAGAAAAATAGAAGGTCTTATTGTGTGAGGAAACTCAAAGCAGCTTTTACTCTGAAAAATCTGCCTTTTCTAGACGTGAGGCATGTGTAAGTAAAGAATTTATTGATTTCCCGTCTGAACACCGTGCTGTCGCCAATCAAACGTTCCACTCCACTACCAGTTGCTAAGGTCACCAAACCTGCGCACCTACCGCTGCCTAAACGCAAAGAAAACCACTTTATTTTTCTTGCTCGTTGTGCTGCAGTCGGGCCTTGATCTCTCCGTCTGCCTCCCCCCCCCCCGTCTCTCTCTGCTCCAGTCCGCTTTTCACCCATCATGCCTGCAAGAAGGCAGAAAGAAATAAAGCGGCCTATTCTCAGACCTCTCCAAAGGAAGTGTGTTTTTCTATTTCTCTGAAACCACGGAGCTGTGACTTCAAAGCTGCCCTCTAAAAATAAAAATGAAGGGCGAAAAAGCCGATACGACTACAACCTGACAAAGTGGGGTCGTTTTTGTGAATGAACCAACGTGCTGAGTTACCGGTTAGAACCAGAACTCGGGTTATTGTATTCCAGTTGGAGCTTTTTCTTCTTCTTTTCACATTCACAGCCATGGTCCTGTATTTATAGTAGAACAAATCAATAAAACAAACGGCTGCCGGATGGTTCACAGTTAATTTTAGCTCCACTTCTTCTCAAAGAAGATTGTTTGAAACGTACCTTTTTTAATTTTTTAGCTTTTAGAAACTCATATTCTTATCATTCCCAATAATCGGCACAGGTTTCTAAACTCTTGTTTCAGTTTCAAAGAAGACATATCAAGCTTTTCCAGCTTCTCTGTCCTCTAGTACGTCTTCCACCTCACAGAAAATACTGAAGCTTAATGCATACTGGGCGCCCAGTGGTTAGTCTGGCATATCCCCCTTGAAAAGGCTGGTAAAGCGAGATTTCCTACACGGAAGAGGTTGATAATGAGTGACCCACATCATACTATGATATTGCCGTGTGTTTGTCAGGTGAGATCCGGCCAAGGAAATCATATTCATATGAAATGTAATATTTATAAATTCTGATATTGAAGGTTTTCTCCAACTTGGATATATGAAATCTGCTGAGGTGCCTTGCCAAGCTTTGTAATAACCCAGTCCTTCTTTTCTCTGCTCACCCCATCCACTTGTCTAATACCACCCCCATGACACTGGGTGCATCACCGAGGCTGGACCGACATTAAGGTAAAATATGGATAAACTGCTCAGACATTATGAGAATAAAATTTTGCATAATCAACAACAGAGGATTTTGCATTAATCTGCATTCGCTTACATAATCAAGTATTTAAATCTGAGCAGTGTTTGAGCTAAACAAGGCACTGCTCAATCCACACGATATGTAACAGCGGATTGAAGTGGACATGATTATGTGAAAACTACCCGATGACTCATGGCTGTGTGTGAGTGTGTGTGTGTGTGTGTGTGTGTGTGTGTGTGTGTGTGTGTGTGTGTGAGAGAGAGAGAGCGCGACAGCACGGCTGGGCTGCGTGGTGAAACCCAAATCTCTGGGATTGGGTGAGTAAATACAAGTGTTTGTGTGGTGAAGTGGTGCAGGTCTGTGATGTACTCTAAGTGTCTTCAAACTGTAGAGACAGGGACACGTTTCCATAAACACCGATAATCTGACTACTGACCTTATTCTTACTAAGACGTTACTCAGATTTGAATGTTTACACGAGTCATTCATATTCCTGATGACATGTTACAGAGCCTGATGACTCACATCAACATTACGTCCAACCACTAATCTAAGGTCATTTTATTTTATACATTTCTATCTTTCATCCGTATTATTTTACTCCTTCAAATTTTTCATACAGATTTCATCCTTTTCATTTCTTTTACCTCTTTTATTAAGAACGACCTTGTTCAGGTAGAAGTAATCAGAAAATGCAAATGCGTCTCATTCAGATAATATCTCGATTAGTTTAGATCTAAACATTGACTTTGTAGAGGCTTCTTTGCTTTTGGCCCTTTATGAAATAATAAAGCAGATTTTCATTGACTCTTTTTGTTCCGCTCATCCTTCTCCTTGTGTGTCTCAGGCCACTGAGCCTCATTTGCATGACAGTTGAGAACAATATTGGCGAAGCGGCGAGACAAATGCGCTCACTCTCTTTAATTTGCTTCTCTTTTCTCTCTTTCGGTGTTGCTCAGATAATAAAATGCTTCACAGGCCTCAAAGTGCGTTAGAAACACTGAGACCCAAAAACCAGGAAGAGAAATATCCCGTGTCTAGTGGCTCTCTAACAGAAAACAGCTGATTGGCCAAATATTGCACTTTCCAGTTGGCCTGTGCGTTTGTCACAGACTGTAAACAATGATGGCGTCCCTACCTCCTCCCATATCCAGAAAGGAAGCCAAAAACCTCCCACATCCGAACCTCGTCCTCTTGACCATTTGGAGCCAGAGTCTGGTGATGGAGCCACGGCAGCGAGTTCCCATCGATACAGGCGCTTGACCAATCACGAGTCAGTCGCCGCTCTCCATCATAACATTTAAATTAACAAAGTAAAGACAAACTTACTGGAAAAGATCTACTACAACTAACAAAGACCAACACTGGGTCTCTATTCTGTCATTAGATCAATCGGTAATCTAAAAAATATTGGTTAGTGCAGCTTTACTCTTGAAAGATTCAAAGTTTCAAAGATGGCTGCCGAACACAAACAAGTTCATACGCTTGGAGACTTCTCACATCGCAGAGGTGACACTTGCAAGAAAGTGAGAGACACACACACACACATACACACACACACAAGGGCAGAGTGGAGGTAAAAAGTTGTTACTCACAGTTAAAGGAAGATGAGTGAGGTTCATACGAGAGAGAAGGATAAACATGAGGAAACCTGTGAACAGGCCCCAACCACATCTACACACCTGGGGAATTAACTATGTAGAGAGTGTAAGGGGTTTCCTGGCCGGAAGAACAGGGCCCTGGGATTGTCAAGTCACCCAGAATCAGGAAGTGAACGGAGTTTGCAACGTGACAAATAAAACAGGAACTGCATGATGACCTGAAATGTAAAAATGTAACTTTACGTTTTATTATGAGATATTAAAATCCTTGAAAATGGGTGGAGGACACACACACACACACACATGCACGGAGGAAGAGGCGACTCCTCCCTCTCCTTTAAGCTGTGATGCTTTCTTGGTTGCCATGGCAGCCAACGAGTATCTCTGGTGCTGGGCAGAAATGGGCTCTGATTGGTTAATCAGTATTCAGGCAGCGTGTTTGCTTGACTGGATCCTGCTCTGTTCAGTGAGTGTGTGTGTGTGTGTGTGTGTGTGTGTGTGTGAGTATGTGTCCATCAAATGTCACTTATCACCTGGGAGATAAATTATTCCTCTCTCTCCTCCAGCCCTCATGTTTCTTCATCATCCCCTTCCTGTTACTGTGATTAAGGAGTTGGAGAAGGAGGAGAAGAGGCAAATGAAAGAAAGAGGGGTGACGAGCAGGGAGAAGTGATGAAGAAGAACGACTGACAGTGACAGAATGACATGTGTGTCTGACCCGTGACGTGCGTACAGTTTGGGCGTTTCCTTTAACCTGGATGAGACGTTTGAACCCATTTCCAGACAAACACACGTCAGTAAATTACATTTTTCATTGTCTGCTCAGACCTTTGTTGACCTGTGATAATCCAGATCCTGAGTTTGCATATTTCCATTATTAGATATTAGATATTGGCATCAGTTAAAAGCTACTTTGAGGGCCGAGGAAAATCCCCTCACATGAGAGACCATTAAAAAAAAAAACACCAAGGGAAGTGATGGCAGCAAGAGAGTCGAGCTACATGCTGCACTACTTATGTTCACGGTGGCTTGAAGTGGCTGTGATGACTGTGAAAACCATCTATGATGCATGGCTCTGTGTGTGTGTGTGTGTGTGTGTGTGTGTGTGTGTGTGTGTGTGCGTGTAAGTGCATGTTCTGGAGCGCCTGTTGTCTTTGATGATAATGAGGGAGATGGAAACAGGCTCTTGAGTGCGCTCTGAATGCCACCTCAAACACATTGCCTCTGCAGTGCGTGTGTGTATGTGTGTGTGTGCGCGTGCTTGCGTGTGTGTCCGCGCTCGTGCGAGTTTGCAGAAGATAAGAGACCCACAAATCCCAACTCGATGCTGTTTTAATGAAATTAATCAAAAAGACGGGAAATTGAAACATTTTGTGCCGCGTGATAACGAAATGTCATTTTGCTTTGCGGCTATAATTGGCTGCTTTTTAATAAGAGATTACCGTGCAGCCATTTTGCTTTGTGCATAATGGAGTTTTGGTGTAGCTGCTGGCCAAAGGGATCCCATTGGTTGAGGCAAGCCAAATAACATACTGAGTGAATGTGGTAATGTGCGTCCACTAAAGCTGAAGTTAATTTAATTTAGTTGATGCCCCTGATGTCGTTGTTGAGTAGTGGGACGTGTTTGTTTGAACGTTGTGGCACCGGTGACCTTCCAGGCCGAGTTGATGCATCTGAAGTCACCGTGCCAGGAACTACAAAGTCTGGATGTCCCAGTTTTCACTGTAACAGAACAAACCAAAGAACAAATTACCTGGGATGACGGGGACCGACCGGAGACTCGTGAATCCTCAAATCGTGTTTTTCAAAGTAGCATCTGAGCGATATTTGCTTTGAATGAGAGGGGAAGCGTGCAGCATGTCACTGGGTATAATTAAAGTTTGACTCCTTCCGAAACCCCTTCCTGATAATTAAACACCATGTTCCCTTCAAAGTACACCTCATTTACATTACATTTACATATGCACATTTTAATTAGCTTCACCTAATTACAGTATTTGCTGGTTCATCTGTCACTTAAAGGAGGCCAGACACCGTGTGTGTGATGAGCATTTTCCTGCCTGTCAACCTTCTCTGCATGTGTCTGTCCCTCCAGCTCTCTCCATACTTGAGCTGCCTCCATCATATTCTGCTACGTGAAAACTGACTCATGGTGCATTTCCCCATCTCTGTTACTCTAACTCCAAGGCCCCCCCCTCGCTGCCTCCCACCCCTGAGGCCCTTGGTTTATTGTGCGGCAATTACTTTTGCAGTTGTTTTGATTAATTGTAAATATGTGCTGCACTCGCTGCACAACAAAGATGTAAATTGGTGCAAAGGAAAAATTGTTTGGTTGTGTTTAATAAAAGCCCAACGCTCGCTCTACCTAGTGTCATAAAAAAAATTATATCAGAGCACGACACATCAGTATAATATGTGTGTGGCATGTGAGTAGAACATTCTGCAGGCATTTCTTACGCCCGCCAAGGAGGTTGTGTTTCTACCCTTGTCCGTTGATCCCTGATTTCCAGAAAACTTGGTTGAAGGTCGGGGTGAATCTGAATCGTGGGGGGGGGGGGGGGGGGGGGGGGCATTACACCTTTATTGGTTGGAAAATAACTGTGAGAGAGAGAGAGAGAGAGAGAGAGAGAGAGAGAACACATACAGAATATGAGATATTATTAAATAGTGAGTGTCTTGATGTCATTTCATTTTCTTAAATCCCGATAAAGTTTGCAGATATGGCAAGGAAAAAATTGTATGTATACAATTCCTGAAAAAGTAGTCGCCTGGAGAGCTAATTAAAAACTAGAGAACTTCTTTTAAAACACAAACTTTTTACCAGCTTCCTCTGTAGGGGTATATTTCGTTTGCTTGTGTGACTGTAGCAGCTGAACACAGTTCTCTGTCCATTTCCTGAGCAGAGTCAGTCACCCCCTGCTTCTTTTCTGCTGCTGGAATGACTGATAATAACCGGCTGCCCTTCAGTCAACACCAAGGATGAAAGTGTGTGAGTGTATGAGATGCTGGGATGCTGACAGTGAGAGCGCTTATATCAAACACATGAAAAAAATGCAGTTCTGCCGTGTATCAATGTGTGTGGAAATAAACATATGCAGAGAGTCAATCAACGAGTCCAGTCACGCTTCCTTTCTATAAATCCTTTATTCAATATCGTTGGTTTCTGTGTGTATACAATGCATTGGACACAAACTGTACAGTGCAGACAAACTGTTTGCATAATATGTATGTAAAGGTAACTGTACATTTACTGACAGACAGAGAGAGATTTCCTTTAAATGTTTGCACCACTCACATTTCCCTGTGGCTCACAACTAGCACAGTTTGCACTTGAAAAATACAACAGGAGATGAGTATATTTAATGTGACCTCCTTCCTCTTTACACTATACATAAAGTAATTCTGACAATGCAATTTTGATACAACTATATGCACAAGATTGTTGTTGTTGGTTGTTTCGTTATTCCCCGACTCGTTCTCGGAAGGTCACACCACATATCACAGTGATAACCCTAACGTTTGTTGACACCGGAATTTTGATAAGGGAAGAAAGTTGAAAATATAACCTACACTGGATGGTAACAATGAGATTAGTGAAATAAAATAAATGATAAAAGTTATAACAAAGAATAAAACCATGTAAAATCTGGTGGTTATAAAGACGGACGACTGTCAATCATTGTTCAAAGAAGATGCAAAGTCAAATCTTGTGATTTTAGTTTCCCTATTTTCAGCCACTGGAGTTAAGCCTTGATGCTCTTGTTTGCCATAATTTCACTGTCTGACGTGCATTAGAGTAACAACGTTAGTGATGTGAAGTAATTTTGATTCATTATTTCTTTCCTCAATTACTGCAATAATGGATAATGTTTAAAAGGCATATGTCTTTGTAGGTTGTTTCTGTCACCACAGGGAAATGCACGTAAAATATCTTTAAAATGCAAATATCAAAAGTCATCGTTGCATCTGTCCAAGTGAAAACCAGTGACAGGAATGAGCCACAGGCAAAGTTTTACTGGTGCTATGCTGTAAATGTTTGTTTTGTTCGGATAACACATTTCCTACATTACCACATGCATTACCCCCCTCCCCCTCCATCTTCTTTCCTCTTTTAAAAACCATGCAACAAGTGGGAAACAGTCCAACCGAGAGAGGAGGAGGAGGAGGAGGAGAAAAGAGGAGGTGGGAATAAGTTCTCTGGCCGCATGATTACGAAACGAGCAGAGAGCGAAAGCTAGCGTAGTTACAGTGAACAGAAGACAGGGGGATCAAATGATAATTGGAAGTAAAATGGGATGGAGAGAGTGTGTGCGGAGGGGTGAGGGAGGTGAGAGGATTCAGAGAGAGAAACAGCTGGGAGGAGAGCACGTTTACCCTCGTCCTTTCTCGTTCTGATGTAATAAGGCAGCCTTTTGTAAGAGGAATAAAGGGGAACAGGGGAAAAAGAAAACCTGAGGGAGGCGAGCTACATCATGAGTGCAGTGCTAAAGCATTCCATGTTCCTGTGTCTCCGACGTGCACACGGTCACGTCTTTTATGTCTCGTCCATTTTGTGGCTCCCTGATTTCAGAGGAGAGTAAGATGGCTACATGTGTACCTGCCATGAAGACATGAGTGGTACTTGGATGTGGAAATTAAAAGTGACCCAGGATGTCATGATTGCTCACGTCTAATTAAATCAGCTGCTCTCTTCCTGCACAGCGCTCGCAGTTAGACGTCTCATAATTGCAGCCCTGGTACCTGGCTAACCACCAGTGGGGAGAAATTTCTCAGGAGACGCTGACAGTAATTGCGCCTTCGTTGTTTGAACCAGGAACTGTGATTACAAGCCTGGAACCGCTATTGTAGCACAGGCTTTGGTCAGTAGCCAGGAAACCAGGCCATTTTTCTCTGGCCTCAACCATAATTATATCTTGTCCTACAGATCTTTAATAGCGGCTTTCACAGGATGTGAACCCTTCTGCAGCCCTAACAAGCCGGGCCTCTCCGATCTGAGGAGGATTTACCTCCTGTTCCTCTGTTAGCAGTGTAGCATAAAATTAGCTGCTTGATAATCATTCAGTGAAGAGCAGTTGGCGTCCTGGAGTCATGCTACCGGCTGCATCTATAGATGGTCACGAAAGAAAAGGCTCCTTGGGAAGACACAGGCAGTCGGGAAAACACAAGATGCATAAAAAAAAATAAAAAGGACATTTACAGACCTGATTGTCAGGTTTTCAGTTGTTTTTTTTATACCTTTTTTTCCAGTGTCACAAATAGTTGATAAATGGTACATCCACATATCTTTGACATGTACAACACTGATCACAAGGCGTTTTCTTTTTTATCCCAATTTGCTTCTAAAGTAACATCAGACAGGATGAAGCTGCAGTTTGCAAATGTTGTGTAAAACTGCAGAGCTTTTAGCTACAGGCGCCCTGCATCTCACACCTTGAGCTCGGCTGGGGAGGAGAGACACTCAGCGAATGTAACACTTTCTGATGGACTCACATCACTTGTCGAGTGTACTTCACTGTTACAGTTTGATCGACACAAATATTGAAAATGCTAAACCCTGAACCCTCTTGAAATGGTATTTTTCTTCCTACACAATTTGCCGTTAATAACTTCGTATTTTGCAACTGGTTCTCTAAGGGCTCATTTATTCTGCCTTAACGTTTGATAAGAGAAAAAGAACTGCCTGCAGACCTCCATGCACACATCCACCACAGGGCAGCGCAGAGGCTGGAGTTTCTGACTATGACAGACTTCTGTCCTTGTGTCCTACGCTTGAACCATTGGCTACACTCTCCCCCTCCCTACGATTTTAAGTGGTACTGCTCTGTTTCATCTGTATCTGTAAAACGGACGATAATAACGCCGGAGTACGGACAGAACCGATAGTTTCCACAAAGTTTTGTTTCTGTTATTCTAGTATTCAATGCACAGAAATGTATTTCTTGATGAATTGATAGAGATGCCACATGGCACAAACTGTTGCTTCAGATTGCTGTTTAAAACCATCCAGACTCTGAGGGAAAGAGTTTCTCAGCACAACAGAGATCATGGAGGTCGCCATAAATAGTAATAAAATACAGTTCTTGGACAAAGTTAGGTGGAAACGAGGCATGATGCTCAGTCGGTTTCTGTATACACATCTAACGTTGAGCATTAATGAGCCTTAAACAGTTTTCTTCCAATACAGAACAGAAAGGCCACGAGCTGACACCAGCACGAACACACTGGACAGGCTGAGTTTACGTTATGAAAGCTGGCCAAGCTGCACACATCCAGCAGACAAAGCTAATGAGATCAGAGGAGAGAGAGGAAACAATGTGCTGTGTTGTGAAGGGAAAGAAATGTGAGAAATGCCAATTAGAAACACTGTGAGCCGTCGAGCATTCTCACAGTCTCTTCAGTTACGGAGCGTAATCCTCACAGCGGGACGACACTCAACCCGTTGCAGTGGCCTCACTGGCGTGCCGAGTTTCAGCTGCGGCACAGACACGTGCGGCACCTGTTGCCGAGGCTGGCGTGTGCAGCTGATTTGGGCTGACGCTTGTTTGATGTCGGGAACAATCGGGAGGATTAATCGCGCAGCCTTGATTTTTGTCAAGGGCGGCTGCTTTGTCTCGTTGTGTCTTTGTACTTCTGGTTGCGCCGGTGATTATTTCACTCCGCCCGAAATTTGGAAGCAAAAGAGACGCTGGGTTTTTGTTTCATACTGAATACATTCATCAGCATGTGTCTGCCTCATTGTCATTGACACTAAGATGAAGTGTGGGATCACAGTATTATTATCTCCTCAGTGGTACAACCGGCGAAACTTTTTGAGGAGTTAATTGCCATCTAGACTGGATGTCAGAGAACGAGGGGTAAACAGAAAGGCCCGGGTGTCCAACAGGATTCAGGTCCAGAACAGACTGCTGCCATGTTGACTGTCACAGTGAGAGGGACGACGCCTGGGAATCCATTTCATTAGATTTTCTGCTGTCTAGCTTCACGTTGCACACACAAATCCCACATTTTGCCCCTGTGATCAATGAGAGCTATTTGTTTTTTTAATGGTTTTTCTCCAGGAAACACATTTCCTATACTTTTAAATTAACAGTTTTTATAGTGCAGGCTTATTTAAAGCCACTATGTGAAGACTTTTAATGCGATTACAGCGTTATTCAAATAATCATCCAGGGTCCTGCAGAGAGGCAAGCCCGACCATGCATAAACTAATTTAAATCAAACAAATAACAAAGAAGAGCAGATCTGACAGGGCCCACCAGTCAGACCTGTTCCACTTAGGCCCCGTTTCAAATGCTAAATGGATCACCTAGCTACGGGGGAATTATATTTTTCACAGTTCCAAAATGATTTTACTTGTGATCACAGCTGATTACAAGTTTGCTCGGATCCTCTCAGATAAACTGACGCCGAGACATGAGACCGGTGTTGGAAACGTACATTTCCCTCAAGTATCAAACTTGAGGACATTTTGAGGCACTTGTAATCTAACTATTTTCATTTTCTGCTACTTCCCACGTCACCATTTCAGATTGAACTTTTCACTCCACTACATGTATCCAACAGCTGTACTTATTTTTCGGATTTAGATTAAAAACAAAAAATATGACAAGCTTGTAAATGAAAAGCACTTTGCACATTTACGAACTGTCAAGACAAGAGCAACATCCTCAATGAACGACATATTTAAATACTACACGAGACCCAACGAGGTCATGTTTTCATCTTTCCTTCGTTGTTAATCGGGTATGACCTCTCAGATTGATGGGCATTCGTGCTGGGCACCTTGTTTTGGTTCCTAAGCTCTAAATCGCCATTTTAAACCGAACATGTATTCGTGTGGACTTAGCCTAAGTGGGCCACTAAAGCCCTCAAGTGCTTATTTGAAAGTTCTTGGAAAGTATCTGCACATAGTGGCTTTATCACCTTCATTTACCCTGCCAACTCTTACCCTCATTTCTACCTGTAATTTCAAGTACTTGGGAAGGAAACAGACGTAGGCACCACGTTCTGGCCCATCCCACTCAACCATATATGCTACTCCATGTAAACACTGCTACCGTTCTGCTTGGACGCCAGCACGCCCCCTGTAATCTCTGTGTTGCTACAGGGACTTTGTGGAGCTCTGTCTGCTTTCAGCTACACATCATCTCCGGAGCTACACTTGTGTCGGAAATCGTATCATTCATTCAAGGGAGAGAAGAAATTAAACCAAAAAAACAAGAGAGGTAGAAACTGAAATACATTTTTTTTGTCTGTTCAACAATGTAGCTCGATAATCACTAGTGCTTTGTGTGTGCGGGATAATAAACCACCGAACAGAGAGATTATAAAGGAACGCTGAAAAGGCAAACATGCTTTAAGCTAAGTGGTCTCAAATAAGAGATATACTGCGAGTGATGAAAATCAGAGACAGGTTAACGAGTGCGTTTGCCTCGTATGTAATGCACAGTGCCACTTTCAGGTACATGTCAATGTAAGCTTCCTACCGAATGACCTGTGCCAAGTCTTAATCGAATCATCAGTGTTTGTTCTCCCTGCCACATGTTTGCTGAAGTTTTTAATCTGCTTTACTCAAAGATCGAATTCTAGCGGTTGAGTATGTGAAGCCACTAGTGAGCAAGCAAACCTGGCAACAGAAAACAGTGCAGCGAGCGGAGGAAACAGGGGCCTCCATCTTATAGATTGTCACAGAAAAATACCGGTGAAGACGATTTTTTTTCTTTTTCCTTTAAGAAGTCTCTAATACGAGGGCATGCCACTGTCCCAGTTCCAAAATATCTGGCTGGCAGCGGCCCGTCTTCTTCCTCCTCTTCCCACCAGCCGCAGCGCTCTGTCCCCCCGGCCCACAACAACCTGATCCAACCAGTAGGGACAGAGGGGAGGCGGGATGTGCGGCCCCACTGCTGACCAGTCAGAAGTTGAGTTGTTGTTTGTGTTTGTTACCTTATGTTGCTTGAATTATTCAATTTTTTTGAGAGCGCAGCAGTGGGGCGAGTCTCTGGCTTTTCCCCGGCCTTTGGTCAGACAGAAGAGGGCGAGAAAATGGAGGCGGGGTTATGTCGCCTCCTTGTTGGGTTTGCTGACTGGTTTGCCACCGTTCATGACCACGGGTTCGCTGGTTGTGCTTTTGGAAGGCGGGCCCCCGGCGACTTTAGGCACCGCCTCCCCTACATCGTGCAGTGAAGGCTCACGGTACATTGCAACTGGATGAGAGGGAGGAGAAAAGATTCGAAATTAGAAAAGAAACTCCAAACAACAATAAGTTGAATGCATGCATGTGCAGTATGTTACCTTCTATAGGTTTAGGCAGGAAGTGTGCAGCTGGTTTGGTCTTTTTGACCCTGTTGCCCTTCATGGCCTGACCCTCTTTATTGAGGCCTAGAAACCAGGCCCGGCCCGACTCCTTCTGTCTGTAGAGCATAGAGCTGTAGATCACGTAGTAGTTCTCAAACACCGACTCCTTAAACTTACACTCTGCTGTAAACAGTTCCTGAGGAGAAACACAAAGAGACCGAAATATTTTACAGTGTGTTCAGTGTGAATGTGTTGGGTTTTCTTCACAAAATCAATACTACGTTGTTGCCTCAAAGAAAAACAATCAAATCATATTTAGACCATTGTAGGAAAAACAAAAAGACCGGTAGAAGTGTTTCACTTGAATTTTTTCATTCTAAGCATTATTTTTTGGCAGCATTTGTATCTCAACAGCGAAAGTAATGATTTAATTGTTGTTTGTTTTTTAGCAGGATTAATCAAAAGCTTCTGAAAAGACTACAATGAATTTTTGTAGAAGGTTGTGGCATGACTCAGGGAAGCTCCCATTAAACCTGTAGACAAAATCCTCTCACAGAACTGGGAACATTTCTCTGGTCTGAGAGCTGCTATAAAAAAATGATGAAACCATTTTGACCAGCCATAGACGGACAGAAGCAGCACAATACTCTTTATGGTGTATTGCTCAGACCTGTCTTTCTCCCTCGACACTCCCTGTGTGTGCACATGAATAAGAAACTAAACAGATAAAGGGAGAAAAAGAAGATTGAATTCCGGGGACACAAAGCCCAAAAAATGTCACCCGCCCACCCACATCTGCTTTGCCGTTATGTGTCCTCTCCTCCATGGGTGCTGGCACCTCCAGCCGAGCATATTGCAGCACAGAAACAAGGTGTTATTCTTACCGGGAGAGGAACAAAAATTGTCTCTATCTAGTGTCTGCTAGGGGACAGATTCTCAGCGAGTAGAGAAGGCAGCCTGACATAAAACATTCTTCTTTAAGGGAGGTCAGAGAAGAAGAGGACATTTCCTCCTGCAGTTTCTCAAGCAATAGTGACATCTTAAAGCCGAGGTCAATGAGGTATGATTTCAAGTAGGAGGTTTCCACCGTTTTCTCATATGAGGAGAATAAAGTCTGGGATAGGAGGGTTTTTCAAAGATGTGCATCTTGTAAATTTGTTGGATTTTTTAAAATGAATAAGTCAATAAAATACAGATTTTTTTTCACGTTTATTTAAATAACGGAAAATACTTCTCATTTTATCTCGACAAATCGTGAAACCAGTGAAGAGGAACTAGTGTAAAGAATAAAGATACAAACAGTTTATCTTTCACAGTACATATATTATATTGTTATCTTCTCTTGGTATTTGGACAAAGTGAGTAGGAGGTTCCAGACATCCCTCTCCTCAGCCATGTTTTCCAGCTCTTAATGAAGCTCCCCACAAATGTTCAAACCTTTACATCTAAGGCCCAACCACCAGATGTTGGAATCCAATTTCGACTCGTATTTCTCTTTTTGTATTCATGACCGTGGGTGAAGGTCGAACTGTAATTCAACAAATTGAAAGCTTCTGATCTGATCTCGATCTGTTCCTCTTTAGCTGATGGATGTGATGTTGTCTTCACTAGCAGGTCTCTAACTTTGCTTTGCAGGTCAAACCGTTAGCGAAGCAGTTTTGAGTGAAAACCCAAAACAATGAGCTAATAGAGTAGATTTGTAGCTTGAGGGGGTGGGGGGGGGGGGGGGGGGGGGGGTTATTCTCTCGTCATTCAATTATTCACTGTTCACATTAAAACAACAGAAATTAATTGTGTTTTAATTCCTCATTTGCAATGAAATGTGTTTTATTCATTAGTGGATGAATCTTCCGGTCTTGAGCCAGTACTTCTTATCAGACACAGATTTCATAAATGCACTATCATCATTATCTAGCATTCAATGACGCACACATATTCCTCATTGAGACGTCTACTGAGGAAGTGAAAAGCAATAATGGTAATAAACTGCTCCTCAAATGGCGGAGGAGTCTCCTGCCAAACCAAACAATCACCCCCGAGGTCCCCAGACCCCAGCATGGGAAGTGTTTGTCTAGACCCGTCTCTTATTGGTTGTTGTGGGCCTCTTGCCATCAAGCCACAGACACATTGTCATTCAGCTCAGGTCTGTTGGTCCGAGTCTCATAGCAACATGAGGAAGAGAGGCGACACTGTAGCCGTGGCAACCAACCAGCGCTGAGAGGGAGGGGTCAGTGGGTGTGTGTGTGTGTGTGTGTGTGTGTGAGCGGTGGGCAGACGGGGAGAAACACGCACACAAACACTTGCAATGGGTATTTAACATATAGTGTGTTACATCTTGTGCTCTCATGCTAACACAGGATGACACTTAATAAGGGTAGGGCTGGGTGGCACCAGCTGCAAGGGATCACACACTGACAGACACACACAGACACACGCATACACACACACACACACTTGTGGCTCTAGGGGATGAATGGAGGGGGGTGCAGGAGGGCTCGCCGGGATGTGAAATGTGACTAAATGATTGGCTGGCGACAAAACAAGACAGGTGATAATGAATGAGTGTTCCATTCATTGGCAATGTCAGCGACACAAACAAACACGCCGCAACACATCAAACGTTCTCCTTTAGTAACCATGGCTTTGATTTGTTTTAATAGCATCGTATTTTTCGTTCCTGAATTAGATAAACTTAATAATACGTATATTTATTTCCAGCCTGCACCCCAGATTCATTATTCATTCGTAATAGGAGGATCATCTTCGCCCATTTCTGTTAGTAAGTGTGGTCATAAATACTTAAATGTTGCTTTTAATATAAAAACATGTCTGATATTTGAAGCAGCTTTTATTCCAGACTAAATAAGGAGTGGGAAGAAAGAGTGAACAGTGAGAACTACTTCAGACGAGAGCCTTACAGGTGAGTCATTTTTAACAACGCCGGCTGCCTGAATGTGTTTCTGTCGTCCTTTCTAAATAGGTATGTTCTCAAGCTGCCCACAGGAAGATGAAGACGGGGAGAAAGAATGAATGAAAGACGTGGAGGGTGGGGCAGAGTAGAGCGTGAGGGGGGGGCTTGAAAAATGGGACATGGAGGAGAGAAGAGAGAATAAATCACTCGGGGAGGAGGACGACGCCTCCTGATTGGAAAAACAGCAGGAGATTCTCTCCCTTCTCTTATCTTTTGTTTCTCTCATCGCTCTTCTTTTTTCCCCCCTTCACTCTGTCATTTCTCTGTGCGCTGCCGAGATATAGTGGAGGAGAATACCCCGCACACATGCGTGCAACACAACGCACACACAGTCACACAAGCTACGCTGAATAGGTGCTGTTTTTCAGACTGCCATAATCAGACAGAGGCCATTAACATATTAAATATCCTCCAAAGCTCCAAAATAGACTAAATTGATGCAGGCAGCACTTTGTCCCGCATCCATTAAAGCCTCTGCACACCCACACGTGTGGTTAATTACCCGGGCTGATTGCACCTAGCCAGGTTGAAGCCGTGTTGAACAAAGGTGGGAATTTATGATGTCACAAAAGTAAAAAAAAAATAACGACCCTCATGGAAGCCACACATTTAACAGGAGAATGGAGCTGTCAGTCAAAACTTAATTGGCCACACTCACTTTTGCCTTAAAATGGACAATGAACAAGTCGTATGCTTAGTCTTCAATATTCTCTATAAAAAGATCCTGCATGTGAATATGCAGAAGGAGTGATCGTGTGGACACAGTAAACTCAAGCCTGTAGGTGTGCAGAGGCTTTAAAGACTTCAAAACAAGCGACAACTGGGAAACAGAGAGTTAACTCTTGGCCCCGCACCAGGCTGCACTATTAACACATGGCAATCAGCTGCCCAGTGCTGACACAGCTTGACTGCTGGCCACTGGGAGCTTCCCTGTGGAAGCACAACAATAATTATAATTTTCAAAAGCTTTTAATCCACATGCGATTGGGAACCTAAAGGGAGCTGGACGAGTGGCATCATATTGTGAAGGAGGGCAGAGATGTCAGGCTGGTGACCCCGAGATCTCACTCTAAAGACAGGCTGTCTAAGTGACTGACTGCAGATAGACGGATACTTAACAGGTTGCAGGGATGTGCACCTCCTCAAAATGTTGCTACACAGCACGACAAGGGGAGAGAGAGCAAGGGGCCGGGTCGGAATCGAACCTGCGGCAGCTGGAGGGAAACTTCTTCTCCCAGTTTTCAAGGAAAATTTCAAGATACTTACCAAGCAGCCTAAATAAATTATTTATCACCTGAGAGTGGCTGTGGCTGTGTGATATAGTTGGAATCAATACAATATGAAAAAAATATAAGAATAATCAAAATGATATTTAATAATACGTTACTGAGAAACACACCTCTTCAACCTTGTCATGTTTTTAATCATTAATTCAAACTACATGTTGTGGAAGGATAAAATTGCTAAGTTGTTTTTTTCACCCCTATGTGTATGTAAATACATCTGTCGGGGTTTGCTCAAGTTTGTGTCTGTTTGTGTGCGCTGCTTTGCGAGTGGGTGTGTTTATTTCCAACACCAGTTATTATCACAGCACTAATTACCCAGGGGAATTGTGGGTAAACAAATCATTCTTACGAAAAGAAGCCCACGGAGAAGAAGGCGGAGGAGTGAAAGAAAAGTGCGACAACAAAAGAGTTAAGAGCGTGGTTAGAGGAGGGGATGTGAGGACGTCCTGCGGCCCAGACACACGGAATCAAAGCAGGAATCTGACTACGATCACACCGCCGCTCTCAGCGTGTTCCTCACCCACTTCATCCAATTACACTGTTATGAAAATATGCGGCTCTTTTTTTTTTTTTAAAGATTATTTTTTTGGCATTTTATGCTTTTATTGATAGTTTTAGAGACAGAGTTGAAATGGGGCAGAGAGGGGAGTGACATGCAGAGAACGACCGCGGGCTGGAATCGAACCCGGGTCCGCTGCTGGCCGAGGCCCATGGGGGGGACGCCCTACCAACCGAGCTAAGGGCGCCCCCGAAAATATGCGGCTCTTAATTGGATCAGGTGCGTTACAGCTTCAGCAACGCTCTGTAAGGACCGGTTCGGGAAAGAGAGGAAAGAACATCTGTAAACTTCTGACTTTCTTTATTGACTCAGCTCATTTCATTCTATGGTGTCGCTGTTTGAGTGTGATGTCTGCGTCTGGGCCCCGTGCTACTTTAATGTCATTATTCACAGAGCGGCACCTTTGAAAAGTAACTCATTCATTCTCTAGTGTGTGTGTGTGTGTGTGTGTGTGTGTGTGTGTATGTATATGACTGTCATGACTCACATGGCTAGCATTTATTCTCTCTGCCACTCCTCCTCCCTCTCATCTTTCTGGATGTAGACATCACAGGACTCACTCTGTCTGAGTACCGTACCGGCTGGGTAATGAATGGAAGCGCTCGCCTACGTACACACTCACACTTTTGTTTTCACTCAAAGCAACTTGTTGTAAGAAAACCTGTATCTCACAGAGAGAGAGAGAGAGAGAGAGAGAGAGAGAGAGAGAGAAAAAATGAGAGAGAGCGGTACAGAATGTGAAAAGAAAATGGAAGGACGGATGCACAATGTAGAAAAAGCTTCCATGTACTACAGTAAATCTCAAATGTGTGTGCAGTGCATCAGCACTACCAGGAGAGCTAGTCGGTTCTCAGGTAGCACAGCAGCATGACGGGGGGGAGAGGGAGAGCTGGGAGGACATGCAGCTCAGGGTCAGGTCAGAACCCTGAGGCCACTGCAGGAGACTCAAGCCTAAGTTAATGAGGGGCCAGGATAAGTATTTGTGAGATGTAATAGTGGAGGATGAAATTCGAAGAGATTTCATTTTCTTTATAATAGTGAGTGTTATTTCTTTGACTTCGTTTCAGCACCAGGAGCTGTCCACGCTGTGAAGCTTCACCTGTATATTGACGGATTTCTCAAACTAAATCTTTGACTGCAGGCTATTTGCCGACCCCTGCAGTACTTAAAGACGTTTCTGTGTCCTGAAGATACCTGGACTTAAAGGGACAGAGGTAGAAAGAGGAGATAAGGCTATCAGCAAATAAACAAGAGGAGCAACAAGCGGATGAAAGAGACGGAGAGAGAGTGGACTTGAATTGATGGTGTTTGGGCTCCCGGGGCCTCTCGAGCAGACAGACCGGGGCTCTGACAGTCTGACTTAGAGGAGCTTGCATGGAGGAATACATTTCCATTTCTAATCTTGGCTGGTGGACAGTCAGCAGTATTCAGATTTAAAAAAGATAACCTCACAAGAGCCTCAGTTATGATCTAGACATTATGTCATGACCGTATTTATCTCATTTCATCCACAAAATGTACTTGAGAAAACCCAAGATTAAAATGTTCTTGTTTGTCTCCTCGGGGATTTTTCTGCAACAAGAAAGCCTTTTTAAATCCTGTACATCATTTCCTCCCTCACATATTATTGTTTATCCTCCCATCTCACCTTATTCTTGTAGTAGTAGGAGTAGCAGTAATAGCAGCGTATTAGAGGAAACTCAATTTCCTTTTTCACCTCTGTGCCGACATCCTGACACCTCCCTAACAACCCTGAGACATACACACATATGCACAAACATACACACACCGACATGTGCATTTTAATACATTTCTGCACAGTAACACACTCTCCTCACTCCATTCGCACATAAACACACACCAAGTCTCAAACTCATCAGCACCTTTTTTTTTTTTTTTTCGGCCCCCTTTCCCCAGCATGCTCCATAATTATCACATTGCAGCTCATTGCACTGTGCCATCTGTTAGTCGCACACACGTGCACACATCAAAAACCCACCCACGTGCACACGCCGCACGTGCATGCACAACGACACACCACCAGATGCCCGGGATCTGGGATTAATAAGAAGGTCCTACCATGTATAACTAAGTTTGCAGCATATCATTAACACTTTGCAATTAGAGGATAAAGAATCTCATTGAAAGCAGAGGCGGCTCAGACTTAACTCGCTCTGCTCTATGGAGAACAAACCACACAAGGACATGTCCTGTATGTTATTTTTTGAGACAGGGGGTGGGTATAAAATAGAATTTCCATTATCATAGTAATAGGCTACTACATTGACAAAAATATGACAAAAAGAAAAAGCTGTTTTCAGAGCATTTAAACCTTTTTTAAGTAATAACACAATTAAAGGTATGAACCTGAATAAGAGCAAAAAGGATGTAAAAATCGTAATCTCAGGTTATTTGTTCTTCTATGTGTTTGTTAACTTTCTTTCGCAGCAGCAGCAGAAAAACTTAACATGAGTGAACATAAGAAAACCAAGAAACTACAAGAAGAAATGTTTTAACACCTTCTACCCAGCATATTGAGACATACAAGTTCTTATGAGGGCCAACCGCTGCAGAATAATGATCTATCTGGAACACGATATAACAAAGAGTGGGGACAACTGCCCCGTGTGTTTTTGGCGGAGTTACAGGAACTGGAATCTGATTTGTATCGACTTCCTGACACCTCCACATTAACAAAGCTGGGAGGATAAAAGAAATGAAGAAACTCAATAAATAAGCTGCTTGGTGGGTGTGAACCTGAACCGAACCAATTACAAAAATACATTAAAGCGAACGACCAGGATAAAACAAACAGCGATATAATGTTTAATGAGCGTCAGCGCAGGCACCGTCACCGCACAGAACACTTGTCGGGACCTTCGCAGCAGCAACCAATTAAACAACAGGAAGCGGTGACATCACGATAAATTAGACCTGCTGTATTTAATTGATGTATTTGTTGTCATGTCGCTGCCTGCACCTCAGTCGCTGAACTGGAACATGATCAAACATTCACATTTTCCGTCGACGCAGCTTTAGAGGGGATTTCTACAGTGTGTTTAGTGTGTGTGTGTGTGTGTGTGTGTGTGTGTGTGTGTGTGTGTTTGGGGGAACTCCCCCTCTTCAATTATTTACAGGCAGCCCTCATGCATCTGTGACTTTCAGCGTCAGGCTGAGTAAGACGAGCAGAGCAGCACAGATCTCCTTTCTTTCTCTTCCTCTCATCCCCGTCCACAGCTATTTACTTTCTTCCTCTTTATCTTATAAACCATTTCCTCCCGTTGCTCCATCTCTTTATTCCTTGACGCCTCCCCATGTTTCGTCCTCCTTCCTGTCCATCTTCTTTCTTCTTTCCATCGTTCTTCTTTTCTGTCTATAACCGTTGATTTCCTTCATCTCCATTCTTTCCTCCTCTCTGCAAACTTTTTACATTTGTTCTCCTCCACCACCAATTTCCCTCCTTCCACTGCCCCTTTTTCATCTTCTGTATGCAACCTTTTTACTCCCTTCACACCTTTTTCCTCTCATTATACCTCCATGTCCCATTTCTTCCCCACCTCTTTTCTTCTGCCTCCCACCCAATCCTTTCTTCTCCTCGCTCAGTCTTTTTTTTTCATGTTTTGTTCTGGCCTCACCTTTATTCCTCTCACCTCTCCCTTTCATTTCCCTCCTTTCATCTTTTCTCCTCTCTCTTCTTTTTCCTTTCTCCCTCCCACCCACCCACTTTCGCCTCCTCTCTCCATCACCTTGCCCGTCTTCTCCTCCACCCATCGCCTCCTTTCCACTCCTCTCCTGCACCTGTCATCTCAAAGAAATGGAGGGGAAGTAAGAGGGACGATGTGATGTAGAAGAGACATCAGTGAAGGAGTGTGAACTCTCTCCGAAGAGTCAACGTGGAAATAATTCATATTCTGCTCGAGCAGATCTCCTTGCGGTCGGTCCCTACGCATCTACCTTACCTCCCCTCTGTCCTCCACCCCTCCACTTGCTCTTCACCACCTCCACCCTCTTGTGTTATAATGCACCGCTGGCTCTGACTCTGTATTCTTGTCTCAATCATAAACACAGCCAGGCGTTTCACAAGAACGAAAAAGAAAGTTCATATAATTTTTATCTGGACACGTTTTCCTTTTCCTTCTAGATTGATCTTTAAGAATTTATCACTTGCGACTCTGTGCCACTACTTTGGAACAACATTCATAAGGACTTGATTTTATTGTCCCACAAATTCGACTTTAATTTTAAGCCTGAATGTAAGTTGCATATTGTAGGATTTAGATAAAGATTTGTTTAAAGCGCTCATTATTGATTTCCCTTTGTTTGCTCGGAGTATAGCGGTCCTTCAGACAGGGCAGGAGCCGCCCTGCAGAAAGACTCAAGTCTCTGGAGAGAGAGGGAGCTATGGTTCATACAGCAGCTAGAATCACACAGTGCTCCATAAAGCAGAGTAATGAGAAGAAAGCAGGAGGAAATCTGTTGTTAGTATGTTACTTTAAATGATTAGATGAAATGATAGAGAAAACCAAGGATCAAGGCCGAAAAGTCCCCTAAAAATCCAATAAGCTTAAGCTTAACTAAATTTAGAATATATCCATATACTGGAGAAGAGTGAAAATGTTAAAGGAATCAGGTGGAAAACATCTTGAATCCATCCCCCTGACAAATTGGCCCAATCTGCTTATTACACGACAGTTAAAAGCTTCTCTTCCTGAATCACTGCAAAGCAACTTGTTAGATTAAGTGAAAATAAATTACCAATTTGATGTTATTAAAATCTTTCCCTTCTGGAGGTTACAAATAAATTACCAGAGATTCTATGATATGTCTGATTGTCTCTTATTGAAATCCTGGAACACTTTACGACACAGATCAAAACCAAACACCTGGGACCTGACACATTTCCAATAAAGTGCAACAGTTTCCCAAAAGCAAACATTATTGTGAGCCTCCGGCAGGACTGGCTGCTGTACAAAAAAGAAATGAGCAATAAGAATGACATACAGCCTCTGCCCAGCTCCACGACAGCAGGGCCTAACGCTCTGTGCACCGTGACATGTCACAAACTGGCCAGCATTTGCTTATGTGTGTGTGTGTATGTTTGTGTTTGTACGTATGCTCACCGAGGAATAGAGGTGACCCTCTCCATTCATGGCGATGTAGAGGCCAGTCTTGACTGACTGGATGGCCACGACTCTCAGACCCACAGGAATTAAGTTAAACAGAGCTGGAGACAAAACACAGGAACATTTATTTTCATGTGCGTCTATGTGTGTGTGTGTGTGTGTGTGTGTGTGTGTGTGTGTGTGTGTGTGTGTGTGTGGTGTGTGTTTGTTCGGATAGCTGAAATGTTCGTCTGTTGCTCCACTGGTTTGGTGAGGTGATAAAGCAGTTCACCCTCGGGGGGGCTGCTTGCAGGGCTTTTAGAGTCTGCAAAAGAAGATGCCTGCAGAACACTGACTGAAAATTCAACCCACTGCTTTAACTAGAAATTCTCATCATACCCAAATACTCATGTTACTTCACAATAGAGGAGCTACACTAGAACATTTAAAACAACAACAAAAAGAACGATGAATATTGAATATTATTATAATTACAATACCTCTATTGTGATCTATTCATGTGTGTAGCTCCCCTTATATTCAAATTGGACAATAATTCTGTGGATTATTGGCCGTCCATTGCTGTGACCTTTCAGAAGATGGTGAATTTCTGTGGTCACTTTAAATGGCAGCTCATCAACCTGTTGACCTCTTAGACTCATATTGATTAGCCTGCGGATAGCTCAGAGAGTCCAGATGGTACGATAGAAACAGATAAATCTAAAGTAAAACCTGCCTCTATTCATGTTTACAAAAAAATATGGTTCAATGTTAATATTTTACAGTAATTGTATTTCAGTGTGGGTAAATGTGCAAATATCCCAATGTAAAGCTGGTTAACTTTTTTTATACATATTTTAAAAACACAATTTTCCCTGTATTTGAAGTCACCACGAGGTTTCTCCACTCATCTTCACCGTCTCCACTTGGGGAAGTTTTGAAAAATTTCGGAATGATTTGTTTTTCCATAAGATTACCAGATTGTGGCTGTGGTTTGATCTTCCTGCCCCATTCGCCTATTTGAATCCTCTCACTGATAGAATTTGTATTGTCCACAAAGTGTGTTTCATCTCCACTTCTTTTTTATATTGGATCTTGAGCTGTATTGTTTGTCTCATCTCAGGGATCGGATTGGTTTTGGCCGTAGCATGTACAGATATTGTCATTTCATGCTGTGAGTTTGATACCTTGCTTTCAAATATCCTCATGTGAGTATTCTGCCTCCACAGCAGTGCATCTTTCTCAATATCCACATAGCAGAGTCCTTATTATCAGAGCTGCACAGATACTATTACTGAATCTCTCTAAAGAGCATTTACAGCGTTCAGGGTTGAGCAGGAAATATTATTTAAATGTGCATAGATCCAGCTGCAGGTAATCATTCTGAACCTGGATCACGCTCGTGCACAGGACTCAATGACATGAGGATGAGCACCCAGCTGATTAGAGGTGGTAACACAACTTCTTTGGAATGCTGTAGGAAATGTCGCTGATGTCTCCCCGGCGAGATAAAGTGACGCTTTGAAACAAGCGCGAGTTGCAGTAAATTCTGTTTGATGTGCACACAGAGCCGTGGCAGAAATGTGACAAAATGGAGACGTGAAGACATAAATAAATCAATCATAGTACACAAGTGGGACGTAGCTGCAACAGGCGCCTGACAGACAGCAACCAGGACACTTTGGACCAGTGAGTTTGCTGCTTTAGTTATCACTGACTATCTTTTTTCTCCAAGAGTTGCATGCTAGAATACGGAGAAAGCTACATTTGACGATACGCCGTCCATTTGCAGCTCCTCCCTGAAGGCTGTGTCGGTGCAGAGGTCTAACAAAACAAAAAGCCTTAAAAATGAAATGCCCCGAGCAGCCGCTTGTCGCTTTCAGTGTTACACTCTGAAACCGCACCGCCTGCTCTCTATATGAAATGTCCCAAACAGAGCTGTTATAAAAACACTTTATGGTTTCATATGCTGTGAATGTCGATCAAATGCCGACCTTTAAAATGACTGTCATTCTAAACCAGCATTCTTAAAATGGTAGGTGGGGTAGCTGTACAATATGTTGGTAGCTTCTCTGGGAATTGAAGGGTTATGCAAGAGCCACTTAAAACAAATGCATATGTTGCTGTGGATTACAGATCCTCCCTTTTCTGTAGAGTGAGTGGTGTAATGTGCAGCTGGCTGAGCAGAGAGCTGCATTTGGAACGCATCGTTTTTTCTCCCCTGTGACACGATGTAATTTAAACCTTTTTTCAGTAATCGCTCTTGTTTTTTTAAACAGAAATACATCTCTGGGATTCAGGCCCCTTGCTTTTAGTAAGGATAGAGGTTTTTGCTTAAATGATATACTAAAATGTTAAATAAACATGTAAAGTCACTCTTGCCACGTCATTTCCCAAAACTAAACTGACTTCAACCCTGTTAAACTTAATTTACTATGTGCGGATATTGAATCACTAAGAGTGGATAAAAGAAAGCAAATGAATTATGATGTATAGTAGGTGAACATTTTGCAACCCTGCCAATTTCTTAATTAAAAATGTTTTTCTCATTATGTTGAGTAAATAAGTAGTTAAATAGCAGTACTTTTCTATCAAAACACAATTGCTGTTATTTATTTGTTTAAGCAGGTTTACCTTGGAGAAATGCCCATTTACAAGCTCTTAGCATATTGAATATCATATACATATATATATGATAGTAAATGTGTGTGTGCGCATGTGTGTGTGTGTGTCGTGTGTCTACTTGCAGGAGTTGGTGCTGTCGTCTTTGGTCCCGTCCATACTTCCATCCTGGCCCATCTGGAGATAGAAGCCCTGTCTGCAGAACAACCTCGTCACTATGCCCTTCAGCTGTGGTTCTATATAACACAGACAGAACAGAGAGAACCACACGGGCCTTTTTTTTAAGAATTCAACTTCAAATCAGGACATGTTAGACGTCATACGCTCAAGTGAAACTTTAAATAAGCGTCGTCAGTTTCTGGAGAACAAGTTATGCACAAATTTGTCCTGTGAATTCAATTTCCGCACACATTCCCAGAAGGCCACGTTGGGGATACAGCGCGGTGCAGCATTAAAGAAGTACAATGTGGCCACATGTCACCTGCTGCATCCTGAGGGATTTCCTCTGGAGAGACTAGTCAAGCACATCCAATCCATTACAGGATTCTTGGACTAATCCTTCCTTCGCCGTCATTGTTCCACTCGAATAACGCTGATAATTTATTTCTGAACCACTGATAGTAAAGAGCAGCTGTGTTGTCGCATTGTAGCCGTCATATTTAGTTTGCTATTGACCAATAGTTTAGTTTACAGGCAGATAATTCTGTGGAGTTTGTTTGTCTGAAGCATTATATATTGCAGACAATATATGATGTTACTGTTCTCTAAAATATTAGATGGGATGTTTACATAATCACATCTAATATTGCAAGGAGAAGAAAGTCATTATGATTTTTTTCATGTTTAGTTGAAACGCAGGCGCTCTCGGCTATTTCATATCGAGACAATTAAGCAGCCCTCGCTTTTGCCGCTCGCTGTTTGATTCCTGCAACTCGCAATCAAACCAGAAATTATTGAAATAAAAACGAAATGAAACTGTAGCTGCTCAGAATGAGGCACAACTGGTGTTTTAACAGTGGAGCATCTTCGACAGGTACAGACAGGCTCACTACCCCTCATCACACCTTCTCCTGTGGATCCAGTGACGCTTTTTCCACACAAACACACACAGACGTTGGTTGGTGACACTTATTGTTTGATACGGCTTCTCACGCACACGCACATGTGACCACACCCATTCTTCCTCCACACACAGCAGTGATTTCATCTTTGCCGGGGCATCCATCAGCGGGGGGGGGGGGGGGGGGGGGGGGGAGGGAGGGATCCCCTTTGAACATATGTGTTTGTGTGTGTTTCTGAGAGAGAAAGGGGGAATGGGTAATAGTACCCTAATGCATAAAGACAGAAAAAAAAGCCAAGACTGACCCAGTTCTATGTGTGGGTGTGTGTGTGTGAGGGAGAGAGGCAGGGGTGTTTTCCATCTTTGTGAGGGATCCATCTTGTGCAACAGGGCAGAAGGAGAGAAGAGAAGCCGTGAAGAATGTAACCAGTGCTGGAACAGACAATATTCCCTTCACATGATTTTTTGCGTGTTGTGTGGTGCCGTCGAAAACGAATCCTAGTTATAGCAGAGAGCCGGCAATTACATTTACTGGCAGGGATCACCCTCCACTGTGAGGAGCCTGCGCAGATCACATGAAATCAGAACATTTGATTTTTCATTCCCCAGTGAAACTGTTATTTCCAATATTTTGTCACGATGCAGCACGGTGTATATTTTCATTCACGTAAAGCCGACAGCATGAGAGCAGAAACCGCCCGCTGCTGCGCACAGACTGAATTCAGTCCTGTTTCAATCTCTCTGTCCTTGTTTGTGTGACGCACAATCTGAAGATGCTGCTGCTGTTATTGTCTCATCGTTCTCTGAAACATGTCGTATCTTCTGCATTTCATCTATTGAAATACTTGATATATTACTGCAGGTACATGTCAGTTGCAATTTGTTAATACCTCTCCTCAATTTGATATATTAAAAAAAAGCTCTCTGTATGTTGTCAGTACTCTGTTTACATAATCACCAGAAGCCTGACCCTTTATGCTCAAAAGTATAATTTTCCCAGAATTTGAATATACTGTATAATCTCAAATATGTTATTTCTTTTCAGGTCTTTGTACACATTGGCTAAGTCTCCCGAAAGTTTAAAACTTTTTCTTGTTATGCCCTTTTGAGAAATGTTTGACGTTCTAACTTTTCATCATGCTTACATCAAGTATATTCTGTTACATCTGTTTTATGAGTGAGGCCGACACAATAATTAAATTATATTGTTCCAACATAAATTTACTCAAATATAAATTAATATTTTGTCTTGAATCCTCTTTATCTAATATGTGAATAGCTACAATAACAATTACATCTAAACAGAGGTTTAACAAAACAATATAATCCAAAATCTTAATTTAGTCACCAGTCATCATTCATCTTGTTTGGTTTAATTTATCTTCATGTAGATTTTTAATTATCATTTCTATTCCAAGTATTACAGTTTCAAATGATGTGGACAGTGGAGTATTGTATACTCCTGGGTCAATTGTTTAATAAGCACCACTGGGCATTTAGCTACCAGCGTGTGCAGGAGAGAGGGAGAGAGAGAGAGAGAGAGAGAGAGAGAGAGAGAGAGAGAGAGAGAGAGAGAGAGAGAGAGAGTTGTTATTCTGCAAAACAAGAGTCAACTGCGACTGTAAAAAAGCAAAACTATAATTTAGGTTCCTCGTTAAACTGTAGGGTCAGACATTTAATAAACGCCATAATAAACGCAGTAATAAATGTTAAGTTATTACCCATGTGCGTTTAATAAGTCCCATAATAAACATAGTACTAAACTTTTAATAAGCAGCACCAAACGTTTAATAGGCAGTTGACATTAAATCATAACTTTACTCTTTGATAGAGAGTTGCTCCTAAGGCTTCTCCAGGTGAGCCAGTCCAGTTCTGGAAGTTTCTTCCTGTTAAAAGTTTCTGTCTGCTCATTATGGGAACAGTTGGGTCTCTCTCTATAATATTGTAATGTCTTAATCTTACTATGTAAAGTGCCTGGAGATAATGCATGTTGTGATGTGGCGCCATAAGAATAAATCTGAAATTGAATTGAAATGGAGGCGTTTGCATAACTCCCTGCTGTAATGGATGAGAAATCAATGCGTCTCCACGAGGGACTGTCCTGCTGCATCATCCTCTATTTACACGTCTGTCCACCCGTCTCTTGTCCATTGGTCCATTTACCCCGAGACCGGCCTGACGTGGACGACCGTCGCCACAGTGACATTCCCACAGTCGTCAAGGTGATGTTCCCATTCTTAGCAGTATCTTCATATCCCGTCTGTTACTAGGGAAATTCCCATCCTCACGTTGCCATGGCAACAGTCTTGTGGTTCCAGACTGTTCCAGTGGAAGGGTATTCCCCCATCCACACAGACCAGCACACATACAGTGCACACAGACACACAGACACACACAGACACACACACTTTCACCATGATGTGATTTGATTCAATCAGTCCCCGTCAGGCGGCCACGCTAATTTGACATGTCATATTGTCTGTTGATTCACCCCGATACAAAGTATACACTGTGATCTCATACAAGCGATGCAGCGAAGACCTTCGTCTTTTTAAATACACACACACACACACACACACACACACACACACACACACACACACACACACACACACACACACACACACACACACACACACACACACACACACACACACACACACACACACACACACAATCTCTCCAAACAAAAGCCTTTCACGACCAGCAACTACCCTCATTTACATCAGAGTGATTACTGATGAGACCAAGGCTCATGGTGCTGAAAAGGGCAGACTTCTCGTTAAAATACAGACACTGTTCGTCCATTCAGATCAGGTTTAGTCTCTGTTAATGGACTTCATGTGTGATATAGCCGCAATGATGCAGTTTGTTTATGTCTCTAGCTAATAAATAACAAACTCAGAAACATAATTTGGACTTAATGAGACATTATGATCAAATGTCTGCACCTCATATTGCCATTGCCTTCAGCTTTAATGCACCGATATGGATTTTGAGATTCTGCTTATGATTACGTATCGACTGAAAGGCATGAGAACAACCTGTACTGAAAGCCTGTCAATCATTGTGTGAACCACAGAGCTTTAGATCTGTCCCGCACGGAATAACATTCTTCAGCTTTCTTGATGTAAAAATATTGGTTTTTCTTTTCTGAGATGGAGGAAACAGTGTTTTCTAGCTGTGCGTCTGGTTCAGGTTCATGGCACCAGAGCAGCTGTGAAGTCGTTTTATTTAGCCCTCTTCTTGTTTGCCCTGGTTTGCTGTTCATCTCAGGCCGGCTGGGGGAAATACTTCCGACTGCTTGTCCTGAGAAAACGCTGATTCACATTTTTTAAGTCTTTGATCACATGTTTAGAGGCTTTTCTTTTTTATTCAGGCAGATCTCTGCTGCGGGGGGGGGGGGGTCCTTATCAGGTGCATGAAAACGTGCAAATTGCTTCTATCGATATAAATAAGCAGCAACGATTTTTCGGTCCTTCCTCATCTCCTGCAGTAATTGCTTATTCTGGCATATGCTAAATCTTAATGACGAGGGCAAATCGGTTAATTGTAATTTTATAAAAGTTTCCTTTTTCTTGGGTGGTATTTTAGAAAGAGAACTCTTTTGTTGTGTATTATATTTGGAGAGCATCAGACAGGAGACAAAATTCTTCAATTCTTCCTCATCTTCCTTATTCTGGAATATCCAAAATCTCTACGACACGGAGTTCATGACAAAAGGTGAGGACTAGACACAACAACATATTGGCTAATTGTAAGTCTAGTAAACGTCCTTTTTGAGTTGGGTTATGAGAAAAAAACTTTTTTGTCACTGATTATATTTGGAGAGCTTGAAACAGAATAATTCTTGGTTTGCAGTTTAATTTAATATGTAAGAAGTTATATTGTCCAACTTGAAATCTAGTTTTTAGTGTCTTTTGAGGCGTTATGGACTGATTTGTATCATAGCAACACTTGAATACATTGGATAATCTGGTCATGAGTGATATTATAGACGAATACATTTATCAAGAAAATGTATGGATTTATTTATCCATGATAAAAAAAAGTCTACATCCGCATAGATACACACTCCTGCGGCTTCTTTGTTTCTCTGAGAAAAACAAAGTCTATATTTTCCAGCATTAAGTAAATATCACTCCAGCTGACAGCTGTGGCATTTCTTGCTGCTTTTATTATTCGAAATAGCAGTTCACCTGCCTGGCGTCCATCTGTCAGAGGAGAACAGAAACTGCCTTTTGCTGCACGCAGACTGAAATCAGTCACATTTCAATCTCTCTGTCCTTCTTTGTGTGACGCAAATGTCTGAGGAAGCTGCTGCAATTGTTTGCTATTGTCTCTCATCGATCTCCAGAACATGCCTCATCTTCTGATATCATCTGTGCTCATTTATAAAAACATAATGTAAAATATACCTATTTTTGGCTTAAAACCCCTATTTGATGTTAAAGTGCATCTCAGTGATTGTGTGTAAAATTATAATACATCACGATGTTATGACTCAGCCGGTGGGATTTTTCTCAAGGCCGCATGATTTCTTTTTGACCCAAGAGACCAAAGCCAATATTTTTGTGGGATAATCTTTTAATTTGGTAGGGAAATCCCACCCATTGTGTCACAATCAAATCCTCAACTTGCAGTCGGACTGGTGGAGTAGTTTCAGGTGGGTTCACAGCTATGAAGTGATGCTGATTCACCACTGGGTTCATACGAAGGAGTCAAATCCTTTTTATGTATTCTCTGCTCAAAAGGTCTAATTACTAGAACTTATTTTTGAACACAATATTTGACGATGATTATAATGAAGGCTGAACATCATTTAGAGTTGGGTCTGTCTGTCTCTCCTTCACAAAACCTCTGGAAGACAGTAGGGGATGTTGGCAAATCTCTCTCACACACACACAAACACACACACTGAGCGGGGAGATTGTGGACATTGCCAAGCTTTCAGCAGCAGCTCTCACAGCTGGGAACAGAGAGGAGGGAGGTGGGAAAAGAGGTTGCTGGAAAGAGGGGTTGAAAGAAGAAAAAAATAAGGGAGAAGCCTGGAGGAAGGATGAAAAGAGCAAAGGTATATGTGGAAGGCGATGAGCTGAGGATTGAGAGAAGGAGAAAGGTGAAAAAAGAAGAGGAGAGGAGAGAAGGGAAGAGGAAAGGAGATGAGGCTGTTGTCCCCCCAACAAGAAAGGAAAGGGAGGGTGTAAAATGAGGCTGGAAGAGGGGATGTTAAGATTTAAGCTATGGGGTGGACTGGAGGAGAGGAGAATGAAGAAACACAACGAAAAGGAGAAAGAAGATGATGTGACAACAAAATGGGGAAAGTGGAAAAAGAGGGCCTATAGGCAACATGTGATGAGACGGAGGAGGAAAAGAAAAGATGAAGGAAGGAGAAAGGAGAGGAACTAAGGGAACGAGGAGCAGCTCTGAGGTATAGGAAAGGAAGATTGGGTGATTTAAGAAGGGTGAGAGGATGAAGGACAAAAGGAGGTGCAGGACAAGGAGAGACAAAAACGGAAAAGAAAGGAACAATGAGGAAGTGTGGATAACATGGAGGTCGAGGCAAAATAAGAGAAGGAAAAATGGAGAGGAGGGGGTAAAATAAAAATGGAGTGTGAAGAAGGGTTGAAAAGATCTGCAGTCGGGAGGAAGGTGAGAAAAAGGGGAGGACAAATTAAGAGGGGAGGAGGTTGTTATTGAAGACTGGAAGGACAAAAAGGGATGGAAGGTAAGTAGAAATGTAGAAAGGACGTGAGGGCGAAAGGTAGGAGGGGAAAAAAGAAAAAAAGGGGGAGGAAATTAAAGGAAAGGAGGTGACAAACTAAAAAAAGGGAGGAAGAGGACGAAAAGAGGAGATCACCTTCAGTTCCCACAGAGAGCTGGAATTCTGGTGATGCCACCGACGGCCGTCAATCACCAGCCCAAACTGGTGAAAACCAATGCCCATCAACATGACTCCTCACGTTTGCCTCCCCTCTATCTCGTCCTACTCTTCCTTCCCTCATTTCCTTCCTCCGTCTCTCCTCCCTCCGTACGCTGTCACCTGCTGGCTTCTCACACAATCAATTGATTACAACGGCACTTATCGCCTCGGCTTTTCAACGTTTACCAAGACACACAATCACAACACTTGTGAATTTGCATTCGCTTCCATATATAAATCCCTTCCATATGCACAGACACATCCATCCCATAATTTGACAATGACGTTAAGTTAGATTTTGGAGAGATTCTGATGAAAGAGAAAAAAAAAAATCAGACTTACACAAAGCTAAGTGCAATTTCAAAATAAGAGCGAGGGGCGTCATTGTGTTCCGACATGTTTTGGGGTGTTATGGCAAAGTCTGATCTTGGTGATGGGGCATTTTGTATTATGAGCTGAAAATTAGAGAGTGAGGTAGAGATGCATGAGGAGAGAGAGAGAGAGAGAGAGAGAGAGAGAGAGAGAGAGAGAGACTAGACAGACTAATCTTTGGCTTCAATAATGGATGTAGCTGAAAACTACTGAACCGTGGGGCACTGCAAGACATGACAGTGTGTGTGTGCGCGTGTGTCAAAACAGAATTGAGGAAGAGAGAGGGACGAGTGTGTCAGTTTGGGTTTATGCGTGATTGGGGTGCATGCGCGTGTATGAGCACACATGCATGCACCAGCCGAGGCGTGCGCGTGTGAAGGTGCCAGTGGAGCCATGATTGCGGACGCGCGTAAAAGTGTATCCGTGCGTGCGCTCTCGGTTATCAATATGCATGTGCCAGTGTGCGTGTGCATGCATGTGCGCGTCTGCCCGTCGCACCTTGCCTCCGTAGCCTCCTCTTCTTCAGGCCAAAGATCCGGACTTTGGAGAAGATGTCGACCAGGTTCCCGTTGCACAGCCCCGGCTTCTTACCGGGGCTCTTCCGCCGCCGGTGCGGGGTCGGTCGGTGGGCGTGTTGCTCCCTGGCCTGTCGCTTCTGCCGGATCAACCCGCTGGCGATAGCCGCTGCCATGTCTCCGCCGAAAGAGCCGCCACACAAACAGCCCGGTCTCCGTCCGCGTCTCCGGTCCCTTCAGCCGTGTCGACCGGAGGGGACGGAGCGGAGCGCGGACACAAGCAGACACGAAGCCCCTGGTGTCTCCGCTCCAGCGGCTATTACAGCCCCATACTTGCGGTGGGATCGCAGTAAAGACTTGAATAAACCCCCGCACTTCACGTTACAGCATATTTCGGGTGGTCGGTAACCCCCGGGCCATCGGTTGGAGACGCGCAGCGGTTCACCTGTCCGTCACGTTTCACCGGGCGCTCTGTCAGCCGGGGAGCAGCGGCTGTCACTGCGCCGCTCCTCCCACCGAATGTACCGGAGCCCGTGTGTCACCTGGTGTCCCCATGGTCGGGAGGCGAGGAGAAGGAAACCGGCGGAGCCTCCCCCGGTGAACGGTGTGCTCTCTCTCCTCCGGTGAATGGTGTCCTCTCCCTCCTCCGGTAAATGGTGTCCTCTCTCTCTCCTCCAGTAAATGGTGTCCTCTCTCTCCTCCGCTGAACGGTGTCCTCTCTCTCCTCCGGTGAACGTCCACTTGTGCACCCCGAGGCGCGCGTGCCGCCGCCAGCCGATCCAGCTGCGTAAAACCAGCGCGAGACACCGAGAGCAGCACCGGAAACTGGGCGGTGTCTCTTTCAAAGTTAAAGCTCCATATGGGACCCATCTTTTTCTCTAAAAGGTTTTCAACCGTTTCAGAAATTGTTGGCTATGCAGATATATGAACATATCTACCATTCTTTAAATCTTTTGAACTGTGCTTTCTGATTTTGATTGTTTTCAATTCATTTCCCCTCCTTGTTGTTTTATATGTCTGTGGTCAGCTCCTTGGATTACGGGCTCTATAAATGAAATAATAGTCTTGCATTGACGCCCCATTTGACAATTTTATTATTATTATTCAGCCATATTTTATTTGTCTGTTATGTTACTACTTGTTGCTGCCATCAAGGGGCCAATTATAATCGTATCGAGATCACTTTAGAAAATACAATACATAATTATTTCATACTTATATGGCATACCCTATTACACACGTTTGTTAAAGTGTATCCCTTTTTTCATATATATATATATGGGGAAATCTGTTTTATTGATAATATCAGAATCCACCTTATTTGGCCAAGTAATTATGCACATCCAGGGAATTTGACCCCAGTTCAACTATCTATGTAGTTATATTGTAAACAACATATGGCGAACATTGACTTGAGAATAGTGCAAAAGATAAACAATAGACACTATACACAAACAGTGATGAATAGGAAATGAATACATGATAATATGCGTTTGTCTTTTAAATCAATTTTACAGATTGCATAAAGTTGTCCTGCTTTGTTAGCTGCTTTTATTTAGTGACCCTATATCATGATTCTTCTAGTCCTCTTTTATGACGTCCTTGCTCCTATTCAACATTGACGTTTAGTTGCAATGGTTTATTTTTAAACTCTTTTTAAACATTATAGGTCTACAAAAGTCGCACATGGGATATCATTTCAAATAGAACACAAAACCTATATTCCTATTCGGTATTTACGATATTTAATAATCTATATTATTTTGAAAGAGATGACCGGATGCTTCTGTCATGGTCCTTTTCGGTAGTTTGATGAACGAAAGCGCGAGCGCTCTGTGGAACCGCTTGAGCCACGCGCCAAGCACACACTCCCAAAAACAACCGGTGTGTGTCTGTATGCGTGTGTGCGTGTGTTAGTGTGTTTGTGGAGGTGTTGGGGCGACGTCACCGGCAGCAGGTGCCCTGGTGTGGTTAACATAGTGTGATATAACTCAGTGGAACTGAATATTTCATATGTTCTGCACCACTTTGACCTGTACAATATCTCTTACAGTGTTATATAGTCTCATATACCGGAAGTGTGGTCGCTATAATAGTCCTAAATATCTGGAGGCTATAATTTAAATAATTGTTCTCGCCATTGCTTAAAAATCCATAATGTTTCCATTAAATGCTTAACTTTCATATGGCTCTTTTCTATCTTTACAGTACAACTCACATGCAGCTATTCACACACACATTCATGTACATGTAAATGAAACACTTCTTTACGCCCACCTGAGCTACAACATTATAAGTGCATGACTTATCACATTACCATCCCACACGTCTGTCTTATCCATTAATTCCAGGTAAAACCCCTCACATAGCTACATGATGAACGACATAAAACAGTTTTTTATGTCGTAAAAAGTTTTCAACCCCAAAACACTATTTGAATGTGCAAATTGTATATTTCCAAACATTCAATGCAAAATGCCTCCTTAATTGAAAAGTGTATTCGCTATGTGTCAAGAACTTAAGTTAAATCTAAGTGCTTAAGATCTTCTAGTTATGAAGTAAATTTAAATTATCTGAAAATAAAATAGAATATGAATAAGAAGTAATTGAAGCATTGTGATAACCAGCCCTCTGTACTTAATTGTTTGTTGGGCCACATAGGATATGAATCTGTGCCTGATTGCAACTCATACAGTATTTTGAGGAATCGAATGCTGAAAACGAAACCTGCTTCATTCACCAGTTCATCCCACACCGGGCTATCGTCTGTACTCAGCTCATGACAGCCTGTCTTAATGAATGGGTTTAAAAAATGCAAGAGGTGGGCTTGATTGACAGGCTGATAAGCTTGAGAGCTGCCGGGTCTCGGGTTTGTCTTCTGTACATGTGCTTTCCATCTGTAAGCCTATACTGCAGGTCTGAATGAAGATCACCCACATTTCCTCCACAACATAACACCAGTGTCAGGTGAGATTGTAAAAGTTGTGGCTGCAAGATTTAGGACTAACTATTAGACCAATTAAAATGATGTATGGTTATTTTTATTCTTATTTAGGTTTTGCCTACATTTCACAAGCCAGCGTGAATTTGTTTCTTTAGGTGCAAGGTCTAACATTTACAAATAAGAGCACTGAAATTAGATTTATCTTTCAACAAGGAATATGATGTCGAACGAAAATGCCAGAACATTTCCAAACCTGTTCTTACAAAGAATAATGTACAGCATGTTTGGACAGATTGGGATTCAATACCTTTAAAATAACAGTTTCGTTCATGGATGTCGTAGCTCTTAAGGATTTGCTCTGGTGCCTTTGGTGACAGTGACATTTCCTGGAGCACTAACAAGTAGCAGAATCCCCTCCATTTTGTTAAAATCTGACTGACAGGTTGCCATGAATTTTATATAACACTTTCATGCCCTTAAGGGATGAATGATTCCCTCCAGTGTCAGTTCTAAATGTCAGCTTTGCATACAAGGTCTCTCTGTCAATTGTTAGGTTGATTCAATCATTATGGGGATAGAGCCTATTGATCCCAATATAGATTATTCATTTCTTCATATTCTTATGTTTAAAATTATAGTAACATATCACTGAGGTCTGCTCACATTCAAATTAGATGATAATAAAAGTAGTTGTGTTGCAGCTTTTTAGTGCTATTCATAATATATACTTTTTTTTAAAAAGTTATGTGGATCCAAAAATGAACTTGAGGGCAGCAAGTGAAGCAGATGTCATTAAAAAATAATCAGCTGTCACTTTGAGGCTACATGACGCCAGTGAGAGGTCAAAGCATTTTTAAGGAAAATGTTTCAGCACCATGGACAGCGAACACACACACCACAAAGTCACACTCACACAGTCAGTCATACACTCACAGTCACACACTCACACACTCACAGTCACACACTCACAGTCTCCTCAAATACGCACTCACAGTCACACACATCTGCAAGGTATCAAAGTTTGATGTATGCCTTCCCCTGTACCCACTAGGTGGCACCAGAGTGTGTCTAACAATAGAGTTCACAGATAACTGTACTAATCGTGGTCCTGGTAGTTCTATGTAGGTCTGATGATAGCAGAGTGCATGACTAAAAACCTGCTTCTATACAAAGCTATAATGCCGACACAGGCTTATTATATAGGTCTTGGAGAGCTGAATATGTCTGTTTCATTGTGTTCTGGGATTCTGATAAATCTTCGCCTGCTTGCTCCAATTATTCCGTCAGTTCAAAGATGCATCTCGACACAGCAGCAGCAGCAGTTTGTCATCCCAGATCTTCATCTTGTCTCCCAACACAGCAGGTGAACCCAGATTCTCAGAGAGGATCCCAGGCTTTCCTTCTTTTGCCCTTCATGTTGCTGACACAGGATTATTCACACACTTGTCAGCAGGAAAAGAAGAAAAATAACAAGTGTGTAAGAGTGCACTTGTGTGTGTGTGTGGTTGTGTGTGTGGCTCTATCCAGGTCAGACCAAGTGAAGGAGTTATGAATAAATCAAAGCTACATTTACATTAAAATTAATCTCTTCTGCTGCTTTTTATAACATCAGGGGAAGGTGGGACACAGCTCTTCAACTTCAAAAAGAACATCCTTTGCTCCCTGTCCTTCGTCCATCTACTTATTCGTCCATTCCTTCCAAAAGAGAGACCACACACCTCACGGCACACGGGCATAGATACACAGAAGAGCACTCACACAAATCGTGCACGTAGGCAGAAAAATATGCCACACTGTGCATGAAATGCACTCATTAAACATCCAGCTCTCTCCTGAGGGAACACACACACACACACACACACACACACACACACACACACTCCTATTCATCTCTATTCTATTTGAGGATTTTCTGCATGTGTGTGTCGAAACAATTTACTTCTAGGTCTATGCAGAGGCAACAGTGCCCTCTACAGGCCCTAAAAGAGAATAGCACTTTCTACTGACTCATCCTCTATACCTCAATCACTTATTCTACTTCTTTCCAGACAATCTTTACATCTATACGTTTTTTAAACTAACAGACTTCATTTGATGTCATTTCTCTGTAAATTCTCAACAAGTGTTTGAGAGGCTTTCATATCGTGTTCCTTAGAGCTACGTGCAAATACAGAAAACATCTTCATCAGGTTGACAAAACATGCACAGCAATAATAAAAATGCTATGCAAATACTCACAACACAACGGAAGTGTTTCCAGGGGACACTAACAAATTATGAACACTTCTGTTGCCAAGGTTTTTTAGTTTTTTCTTTACTTCTTAATAAAGACAGCAGGTAGTTTGTCAATATTAACATTACAAGTGTGACTGTTATTCTCATCTGGGGCCTCTGGTGGCTGCTTACAGAAGATCCCCTCTGTTCAGAGACTGCAGATTTTACACCTACAGTTGGATGAATAGATGTGAGATTTAGAGACACCCTCCTTCATGGCCTACTTTTCTCATAAGAAACTAGCCTGCAGGATGGAGGTATCCTAAATAAAAGGGAAGAATTTGCTGCAGATAGGAAACATCTTCAATTCCTCCGCAAATGATCTCTTTCATTCATTATGTTCAAACTGCAAGTAATATGTCAGCTGTGAGCCACCACAAGGAGAACACCACCATACTTTATCTTGTGAGTCTGTGTGGTGGAGTTAATACACAATATTTCAGAGTTGTTGATAACTGGAGACAAGTCAGACCTGACCAGACTGGGAAAGGAACAAATTATGAATATTTCATGCGTGGATTGTTAATGATTTGTTGCCTCCCTGGATGCAAAAATTATGCACAACACGTTAAAGCTAATACTGTCAGTATGTTGCCAGGACATTTGCTTCGAAGATTTATTAAGGTTGTTTTTTAGCCCTGCTACAAAGAACAGTATAATCATGCTGAAGTTCTCTGAGGAGAGGAAAAGGAGGAACTTGTCCGTGTGCAGGTAAGAGTCCAGTTTCCTCTGAATGTGGCAAGACCACTCTGAGGCCAAAAATAATACATGCAAGTGTCGCATTAGGAGAGAGACTTATCCTTGTTAAAATAAGGTTTCAAACAGTATGCAATTTAGCCCTTTGAGGAAAAAATAAGTAGTCCCTGAATATGGTGCCTACAGCCTTTTCTTCAGATTGACAGTTCTTTTAGGAGCAACATCATGTAAATAAACCTAATGAATCAGCCCCCAAAAAATAGTAGCACTGAAAAGCCTCTCGATGATTCTGTTCTCACACACCAAGACAGAAGTGCTGCCCACACCGATAAGAAAGACAGAGGTATTGAACAGAACTGGCACCGAACAACTAAAACTGCTCAACCACCCCCAGAGAGGCATTGAACATGTTGGGCGTGGGAGGATGAAGATGACTGTCCTGATCTTTGTTTTCTCAGGGAATATCGAGGACAAAGTATAATTGTTTTAACATTTGCTCTAAGTATGAAGGAACATGACAAAGAAAGGCCCATGATCACTTTTATAACTTAACTAGACTTAATTCAGCTGTAGTTTGTATTTTTTAAATGGACGCTACAAAGAAGTCAAATTCGGGGATGGGGTAACAAGTCTGTGAGTTCTTACATTCGGGGGTCAGAGGCTGAAAAGTTGGGGTACCCCTGATTCAGACTGAGACCCCTCCCCTGAGATCATTTGTCAAACAGCAGCACTGCAGGTAGCGCTCTCATCTGTGTCTGAGCAGCGATG
Source organism: Pleuronectes platessa (assembly GCF_947347685.1). Lineage (NCBI taxonomy): Eukaryota > Metazoa > Chordata > Actinopteri > Pleuronectiformes > Pleuronectidae > Pleuronectes > Pleuronectes platessa. Next base: position 4,778,968 of record NC_070649.1, read on the forward strand.
GTGGCAGCTCTGACTGATTCAAGTAATAATGTATTGCTCTCCTGCTGGGAACAAACAGGAGAGCAACAACAAAGCAACGGGTAAACACTGCATTAATGTATAAATATATGCCGAGTAAAACAGAGTTTAATACCTCAGGCTGTGGGTATGAAAACAGAGGAGAGACGGGAGATGAAGGGAGATGAGAAATGGAGCGATAGAGGAGGAGGAGGAGAGACAGACAGGGAGGTAATAGATGTGGGTGGGTGTTTCCCCAGACAGGAGTGTGAGGATAGCCACTGTGAACTGAGCAGGATGAGTCATAATTCAGACACCACCCACACACACACAGACAGACACACACTAGCAGGGGCACAGACACGGGGAAATCCACTGTTACCTAGGTAACGGGTGATTAGTGACGCAGGTAGTGCCTCAGGAAAGGAGGGAGCGAGCGTGCACCTGCATGGGAACATCTGGGATCAGTTTCATTCATCATACTGCGTCTCTTTCTGCTGCGTCTGTGGGCCGCTTCGTTCTCAAACACAAACACACACTTGGACCCTGTTGCTGCATGAAAACACACACACACACAGTCTTTCTTCTCTGTCAAAACAATCCCACAAGGGACACCTGGCCCAACTCATCAGAAACTGTGGGGACGGGTCAGGTTCCCACACTATAGGTGAAATGCTTGATTAAAGATGTTGTTCCATTAGTTAAAATATGTAAAAAACTACTGTGTTGACTATAAGATACAAATACAGACAGAGGAGGGGGGGGCTATTAAGCTTCTAAGAGCAACACCCCTCTGATTCTGAAGCATTTTTCGATCTCAGTTTCAACTTCAGCCTATTGATATGAAAATGAAAGAAAGAGAGCTGACCCCTTTGTTATTAAACGGTACCTCTTCTTTCTGCCAGGTCCTATCCAGCGTGTAAAGGTCAACAGCAGCCTCTCAGACACCAGATCAATCAGTAGAGGTGCTGCACTGGATAGTGTGAGATCTGCAGGGCTCTTCACCTTGTATACAAATGTGTGTGAGCATAAAACCAGATAACCAGATATCTAACTATTCTGATGGGACAATGATGCATCATCTAGCATAGTTCAAAAGATGTATGAAATTTGGAGAAAACACATATCAGATATTTGTATTATTTCAACTCAATTGACTTATATAACCTTTTATACGACCATAGGGTCTTTGTCAGGATGGATTGATGGCTTCAAATTGTGCAACTTTTAAAGTTTTTACTGGCAACAATTAAACACCCATCTTAAGGGAAAATAAAGCTCTGTATCATAGCTCTTCTCCTCTCTTCTCTTTTTTCTCCTCTATCTTTGTACATCCCATCTCAGCGGGGAGGAGGAGAGAGGGAATGGAGGGACTAAATTATTCATTCATAACTCCCCCCTTCCTCCCTTTTCTATCTCTGTCTGCTGTCTTGAATCCCCCTCCCCTCTTTCTCCTTCTCTCTGATGTACCGACTCCTCTCTCACCCCGAACATTCCAAAGACGAGATCTACCTGGTAACAGATAATACACAGGAGTCTGGGAGTCACAACACTCAAAGTAGCTTTATTATCACATAAAACTTTCTGCCACGACCGGAAACACCGACTAAATATATAAAATGGGCCAGCCCTTGTAACCTAGCACCAACAGAAAAAGTTGTGTGCATTATTACAGATATAGAGAGGGTCTGTATTATTGCCACTGATACATTTGAGGTTTTACTAATCATGACTTTAAGGGTCATAAATATCTGTCCATCCATGATTGAGACAGTTTGGCTCACCTTTGCGGAGCAGTGCTGACATCCATCTTTATTTACAGTCTATGGTTTAGAATCATTCAATCAGTTCTAATTCAATGTCATTCATGATGGCTGCCTGCCGTCCTGATATTTCAAAGCTACAGTGAGATTCAGTAAACACAATCTAATTGTATGAAGTATCATAATAAGCCAATCAAAAAGCAGCAGTGTAACACAGTGTTTAGGAGCATTTCCCAGAGTCCAGATGTGACTGTTGAAGTATATACAGTCAGGGGCCTAAGTCATCAGCGGCAATTGTCTACGCAAAATGATAGCAGCTGAAAATGGAAGACGTCTGCATCAGACCAGGTTACATAAGCGCCCCAGATCTTTCCCCCGAAAAAAGAAATAAGAACTACAGAGGACAACGAGAGGAGCGGGGAGAAGAAAGGCGGGGATGGGGGAAGAGATAACTCCAGAGACTGAAGGGAGAACTCCTCCGAGCAAGAGTTTGAATTAAAGGGGGGGAGCTGAGAGTCAAAGCTTGGTGGAGGAGGAAAGAAGACGGAATCAGCGTTAACAGCTCTATAGTCGGACACAATCTCAGTTTGTTACACACTGTGTCTAGACTTAGTGTTTATAATGTCTTTTCTTGCATTATATCGCAGGTTGTTTAACTATTGAACACTGGGTCTATATATAGCTTGTGCATTGTGCGGATCTATATATAGATCAGGCAGTGCAGTCACTCAAGACGCAAGTACACTCTCATGAAAATACTTCATCTTCTCCACTTATCCTACAGCTCGCTCAGTCTCTCTTCCTGAAGCTGTCATTCATCCAGCGTCATCCTTTCATTTTTCCACACCTCCTTCCACATCCCTCACACACTTCTCACATGGTTTTATGTTGAAATGATCCAATATAAAGGCAAGATCAAAGATGAGAGAAAAACTGAAAACTGGTTTGAGAATCAGAGCTTTGCTTCTTCTTTCCTCTTCTATTAATCATCTCACAACCCCAAAGGATTTATCTGCTGTCCCTGTATATAAAACTGTTAATAAAGTATATGTCCAGCAACTACAGTGCCTTGCATAAGTATTCACCCCCCTTGGACTTTTTCCCATTATGTACTGTTACTAACTGGAATTCAAATAGACTTAAATAAACTTTTTCCCGTTTGATCAACAAAAAATGCATAGTACTTTGGAGGTGCAAAATAAATTTTATTGTGACACAAACAATAATGAGAACAAAAAAGTTGACATCTGTTGGGTGCTAAGTATTCACCCCCCTGTGTCAATACTTGGTAGAACCCCCTTTCGCTGCAATTACAGCTGCAAGTCTTTTGGGGTATGTCTCTACCAGCTTTGCACATCTAGAGATGGAAAGGTTTGTCCATTCTTCTTGGCAAAAAAGATGAAGCTCAGTCAGATTGGATGGAGACCGTCTGTGAACCGCAATCTTCAAGTCTTGCCATAGATTCTCTATTGGATTGAGGTCTGGGCTTTGACTGGGCCATTTTAAGACATTAACATTCTTTAATCCAAACCATTCCTTTGTAGCTCTGGCTGTATGTTTAGGGTCATTGTCCTGCTGGAAGATGAACCTCCGCCCCAGTCTCAAGTCTTTTGCAGACTGCATCAGATTTTCTTCAAGGATTTCCCTGTATTTGGCTCCATCCATCTTTCCCTCTATTCTGACCAGTTTCCCTGTACCTGCTGAAGAGAAGCATCCCCACAGCATGATGCTACCACCACCATGTTTCACTGTTGGGATGGTGTGCTCAGGGTGATGGGCAGTGTTGGGTTTTCGCCACACATAGCGTTTTGCATTGAGGCCAAAAAGTTCAATTTTGGTCTCATCTGACCAGAGCACCTTCTTCCACATGTTTGCTGTGTCTCCCACATGGCTTCTGGCAAACTCCAAACGGGATTTTTTATGGATCCCTTTCAACAATGGCTTTCTTCTTGCCACTCTTCCATAAAGGCCAGATTTGTGGAGTAGACGACTAATAGTTGTCCTGTGGACAGATTCTCCCACCTCAGCTGTGGATCTCTGCAACTCCTCCAGAGTAACCATGGGCCTCCTGGATGCTTCTCTGATTAATTTTCTCCTTGTCCGACTCTTCAGTTTGGGTGGACGGCCTCCTCTTGGTAGGTTTGCGGTTGTGCCATATTCTTTCCATTTTCTTATGATGGATTTTATGGTGCTCAGAGAGATGTTCAAAGCTCTGGATATTTTTTTATAACCTAACCCTGCTTCATATTTCTCCACAACTTTATCCCTGACCTGTTTGGTGAGCTCCTTGGTCTTCATGATGCTGTTTGTTCAGTAATGATCTCCAACAAACTCTGAGTCCGTCACAGAACAGGTGTATTTATACTGAGATTAAATTGCAGACAGGTGGACCCTATTTACTAATTATGTGACTTGCAAATGTGACTTGTGAATGCAATTGGTCGCACCAGATCTTTGTTAGGGGTTTCACAGTAAAGGGGGTGAATACATATGCACTCAACACTTTTCAGACTTTTATTTGTAAATAATTGTGAAATCCATGTAATATTTCCCCCCACTTCCAAATGATGCACTATTTTGTGTTGGTCCATTACATAAACTCACGATGAAATAAATTTTAATCTGGGGTTATACCATGACAAAATGTAGAAAAGTCCAAAGGGGGTGAATACTTATGCAAGGCACTGTACCACAGTGACATGCTGCTACCACACTGATGCTTCTGTATTTCTAATTATGCCATGTACACTGATATATTAATCAGAGGGACCAAAAATAGTACTTTTGCTTTAATATTTTATCTACATGTTGCTGTTAATACCTTCGGATCGAGTTGTAATGCAGTATTTCTATCATTCCTGTACTTTTACATAAGGATCTGAATATTCCCACTGAGATTCTCTTCTTGTTCTATTCCTTCAGCTAAATGCAACAAACATCCATCTCCCTGTGACACTGCTGTTCTAAAATATATGTGTACCGCTTCACTGTGCAGTACAGTTATCTGCAATAACTCAGGACAGCTCTGTACATACATCACACATACACTGGTCCTTTAATGAGTAACGGCAGTGACTTCCTTCTCATGCCTCTGAGCCGTTGACTTCAGCCCTCTCTGTAATGAGTCAGTCACGTCGTGCATGGCTCATTGTTATTAGGTTCGTCAGGCTGTCACAACCCTGGGCATCAGAGAAAAGTCTGTACCCTTGGAGCTGGTTTTAATCCCCCTGACCTTTGCTTAAGTTTAAAATCATTTTTTGAAGCATAAAAAGCAGCGGCAACTTGTCAATTTGTACTTTATATTTGCTGCTGCGGACAAATTATTCGTTATTTTCTTTAGCCGTGTTTTTTTCCTGCGCTTTCTACATGTGCTGCCGACTGAATAAGACATATAATTCGTTTTTCAATATTAAGAACACAAAGCGTAGGAAGATAAATGACAAGAGATAAAACTCTGTCACAAATTCCTGGCTCGACAAAAGAAAATGTTTTCAGTGCCGCCCACAGCCGAGCACATGCTGGGAGAGGACTGGTAATTTGCTTCGACAGCGGAACCAGGAAGTTACAGTCGGAGCAATGAAATGTCTTCAGCTTACAGCTTATTAAAAAAGTGTTATTCCTTAAACCTCCTAAACTCTAGATAAATAAAGTAGTGATAACAATTGGCGCAGATTACACCAGATCTCAATGACGTGAAAGACATTTCTGAGGCAGACTAGTTTGCACCAGCCTGGATATAATGGTCTTACCACAGTTACCACTGCACTTTCGGGACCTTGAAATCCATGTGCTTGTGCGTATGTGTACAGTAAATCCTCTGACAATGATGACATGAGCAGTTCAGCAAAAATGGTCCAGTAGAGAAACCCATTCTGCCTGTGAGCCAAAATAAGACTAATCCAAACTGTCACAGATACAATACAGATCTAACAGCAGAGCAGCTCAGCACGAATAAGTGTTGAGGGTTTAAAATACAATAAGCGTTTAACATCTGTGTCCATCGAGGTATTAAGCTGCTCATAACACACGTAGGTATTAATTCAGAACTGGACAAATGGGCATGAAACTGGACTGAACCTTCTCAGTGCACAGAGCGTACTCTCATTTTACCCCATTTGATGTTATAACTCAGATGAGCTTTTTACTTTTGTTATTCTGGAAAACCGGCAATAACTTTATCCCTCTAACAGATCTAATACAGTTTATTCCTCTGTGCCACATAGCCTCCATAAATCAGTGAGCGACAATGTGTTCTGGGCGACGTGTTCCTGATACTGTAAATTATTTTGTCCCACTCACACCATCCTGCTGCTGAAAATACAGAAAAGTGGGTATAAATCTGCAGCAAAAAATACTCCCTGACAAACACACAATTCACACAAAAAAACTACACTCCGTAGCTGTTTGAGGAAATTACAGAGCGTTTTTAAAACTACATGTTGTACTTTGTGACCTACTTTTCTAAAGATTTATGTCTTCAGTATAGGACCCATCAGGCTTCGGGGTGAGTGCCACAGACAAGGAAGGGAGGTGGTGGAAGTAATGAAAGATGGACTCAAACATTGTTCTATTACGTTTTCTAACGCCATTAGGATAAAATAAAGATTGAGGACCAACATTATCCTCCAAATGATTCAAAGTTAGCAGAGTTTTCAGGGGAGAATGTTTACATTTTAGACTCTAAAGTGAGGTGTATACTTTGAATCTTTTTTTGAGCCAACTTCTCAAACACATGACTCATTCCAGAGTCTGACCGAACTTCAGCTTTGTCGTGCGTCATTTGTCTTGCAATTAATTTCTGTCATGTCAGAATATGGCTCGGCCGTTTGTCCTCCAGACAGACACTACAGTGTGACGCCTGACTTATCAACGATGACAAAGAGCACAGCAGTTTCTCTAGTGTCCCTGTGTGTGGTGAGTCCCTTCTCAGTCTCTGTCATCATAAACAAACTTTAAACTGCCTCTAAATTCACAGTCAATACATCACGTAAGCCCTGAGTGGTATGAGTTGAGATTAATAGTCACGGTTCTTTTACACAGCAAATAAAATACAACAGCTTTGGTCCCATAAATTATCCTGTTAAACCTCAGAGAAATAGGAATTTATAATTTTTTCTATTATAGGTTTATGTGGTAAAATAATGAATTTGAGAAGATCAGGTTGACTCAGTTTGTTTTCACGCTTTTCTGACTAATTGGTTGGTTTAACTTTAGACAAACGTATATAGTTAACATACAATAACTTCACATGTATACGTTTTGACAACTTTTAATACTCTCTTTACTATATGTCAAATTGATGTTAGAAAAACTTTTTAAAAATATTTTAAACGGAATATAAGTATAAATAAGTCAGGACGGATGTTTCCGGTGTAAAGAGGATCTTACCTGGTTCAGCTTTGCCTAAAGCAGCCTTTATTCTCCGCTCTGCTACCTTCAGTATCAATTCAAAGTCCATTACCAATACACACAAACCAACACACCAACTCAATGGACTCCTTGGAAAATGCACTCCTTAAATGTGGCCTCATGCACAAGCACACAGACACACACACACACAGAGGGGCAGATATGGCGATTATGTCATGCAGGGCTGTCATCAAGCAGAAGGTTAAATGCAGACATGGGAAGACTGAACGTCAGCTCAAGTATGTGTGAGTGAGAGGTAGGATAAAGTTGTTGAGAACAAAGAAAGATAAAAGAAGAAGCAGGATGAAAAACAATGAGAAGTCCACAGAAGCCACTTAGCATTTCCATGAATGTTTAAATAATAGTAACAATGGGTTTATTTGTATAACACTTTACAAAACAAAGTTAAAAGTGCTTCGCAAAATATATGGCAATAGAATACAAAGGAATCAAAAAATAAAGGGTTGTTTTTTTACCTTAAGCTTTAAAATTATAGAGAATTACAGAAAGGGGCCAGATTCTTAGCAAAGAGCTCAAATGACAATTTTAGTCTTTTACTTATGAAAAACATCTTCAGTGGAGAGATTGTTGTCTGTCACAGCTGCCACATAAGATTAAGTTTTCCCAAATACTGGAACTCCCCTTTAAGGCCAAACAAAGTACTGTGGATAACTGCTGAAAACTCTGGAGGAAGCTGTTAAGCGCAACTTGAGTTGTTATTAATTTGTAAAGGAAGAATCACCAGCCTCATCCTTCAGTCCTGTTGCATTACAGCACAGTCACTATGTATATTCTGTATTTCCATCCGGAAAAATTAAACTGTTTTTATGCAGCGATTCCGAGCGAGACCGAGTTGTTGTCGAGTGTTTTCTCTGCTTCTTATCATTCAGTCTGTGAAAACACGTCTTAGTGGAGCCTTTGTTGCCCTGCTGCTTTTTAAGTGCACTTGGAAAAATATCACTCAGCACTCACTTCTCTCTTGACAGAAACCTGGAGCGAGGGCTGTCCAAACATACATGCACACGCGTGCGCACAAACACACACACTCTCTCACACACACTCACATCATGATCCATCGTTCATTTTGAAGATTATAGACTCATAACTGCTGAACCAGACTTAACAACAGTAGTTTATTTCAACCACCGCCAACGTTCTCAGTTTGTTATCAGCAGGATTAAGCAAAAACTTGGTAAAAGGAACCCAGTCATCATTTACTCTGATATGAATGAGTTAACAGTTAACTGTGGCTGTGTGGGGTTTTTCCCAGGTACTCCAGCTTCCTCCCTCAGTCTGACAACATGCAGGTAAATAGGACTCTAAATGGTTTATAGGTGTGAATGTGTGGATGGTTGGCTGTGTATGTCAGTGCTGGGATGGGCTGGTGACCAGCTCGCTCCACTGTCAGCTGGGATTGGCCCCAGCCACTGGATGGATGGATAAGAAATACTGCATAATTTTGGCCTTTCATCTGCAAATTCAAGTTTATGGAGTTTCCTGCTAACAAAGTAGTTTGTTTAGTTATATAAAAGGACGTGTGATGGCATTGCGTGTGTTACACGCGTGATTAGTTGACATTTTCTCTGTGTGTCTGTAAGTGTGACGTACATGATGCTTTCAGGCGAAAGCCAGCAAAGTCATAATGTTTTCTGCAGACTCAGTGTATTTAGACAGTGAGGCCATGAGCTAATGAGCATGCTGTCTCACTCTCATATACACACACACACACACACACCAAGGGAGTGTATTAGAGTGCTGCACCAAAACCCTCCATGTGACCTTAGAGGACAGACATCACTAGGACTGTCACTTTTTTGTCAACTCATCACCTTTCAGAAACGTAGCAGCACGCAATCCAGAAACAGAGGAAGAGACACACAAATTCACTTTGTTGCAAGCTTGGGGGAAAATATAAATATTCCTCTATCCAGCAAAATTACTTCTGAGTGCAGATCTCTGCAACGTTTTAAGAATCACAAACTGGAGATAAAATTAAATACAATATATTTAAAATAACTACGTTTGTGTGGACCTTTCACTTGCAGAGACAAATCCAAGTTGGCACCAACCCGACGCCTATACTCCAGGGTTTAAATAAAATATAGAGTGCGATGCCTTAATGGCAACTCTCCAGAGGAGGTGAGCAGGCATCTGCGTGCATGTGTGTGCGTGGGTGCAAGTCTCTATCTGGGTCACGTCACATGGGACATGAGGCATCGAGTAATGTTGGGCCTTATTTATTTTAACAATGAATGATATCGATGCTGGTTCATCCCATTTACGACACTGGAGCTCCATTCACAAAGGAAGAGGCTACAGAGCAGTGGGACCTGACCTGTGTCAAAAATAGCCATTCACTGTATATTCATCCTGTACATGTTGTTTTACTGTAAGTGGGGGGAGACTGAATTTTTCACTAATAAATTATCTGCTGTTTCACACAAAAATTACAAAACCAGTGAATTATTAAGTGGCTTTCATCTTGAAGCAGCTGAAGGACAATCAATGTATTTGTTATTAGGTCTACAGTACTTTTTTAACAATGCTAGAAGTCTACAAGTTGTTTTCAGATGCTTTTGTTAAGATGCAGCCATGTTAAACTGTAAGATGAACATTGGCCATAAAAAGTCATATGAATATTCATGCTAATGTAATCTGACCTCTTCTCACACAATCAAACTTTAAATATCAAAACTCACATGGGGGTGTGACTGAGCACCTTCCGGCTCGTATAGGGAGAAGCCTTGACCCTGTGGTCTTTCTTCTGGTGTTAGAATGAGGGTTTCTGTCTTAGTACAGCTTCAAAATATATATATTTTCAATCTTTTTGTAACTTGTTTTATTAGGAAGTGTAACAACACTGCAGCATCTTTGGATTTTTGTTATGTTCCAAAGTTTTTAACTCTAAAACAGCAAAGAGAAATAAAAAACAATTCTAGCCTGGTTCTAAGTGAATCATCATAACATGCAACACAAACTCAAACATCCATACACACTAAACAAACCTGTATCTCTGCTTTCCCTGTAGAGCTTTACTAAATATTGCAATTCAGAGGAAAAACACCAACAAACGCTAAGTCAACAAAACTCTCCCTACAACAGCTCTGTATTTCACCACCGAGTGTATTTTCCACCAACACACATATACACACACAAACCCACAAAATAAAAAAACGCCAAGGTAAAGAGCTCATACAGTACGATTTCTTTAACTAAAGGAGGAAGTGACAGCTAATGCTGCTGGCAGCTATAAATCCACAAGTCTGGCTGCTGGTGTCTCTCAGAGATAGTTTACAGTATGTACTGCCAATCTTCTCTGCCTTCCCACTGTGTGTGGGGGTGGGTGGGTGAAATATGCTTTCATTAATCATCTCACAAACCAAAACTTAAATACAAGTTTATGCCAAGTTTCTAATTCACTTGCATTTAATTAATTTGTATTTCAACTATTTAAAACATCACAGTGGATTTCTGGGGGTTTGTGCACATACCAAGGGTGCGGTCGAAAATCTAATTCTAATACAGTTAGAAGTATTTCAATAGCTGCCATAATAACAGCTGTTTCACCACAGAAAACACTGGACCATCCCTAATGAAAGTAAAGGAGAAAATGCTGCCCCACCACTCATTGTGGCAGCAACATTAAAAGCAACACAGATCCACGTGGATATAAACAAAAACCTCTAACCCTAATGACATCCTGCAATAGCATCACAGCTGTTTTATTTCTAATTTGACTGATCAAAAGCACATTCAACCATCATAAGTCATCAGAGCTACAGTATGCAAGTGTGTCAATTTAATGACATGACTTTGAACCTGCAGCATAACTACGAGTTCGTTTTAAGTCCCGCTTTAATCCAGCCGGTCCCGCTTCAAGCAATTCATCAAAGGGGAATGTTGTGTAAAAGGGAATTAAAGCAGAAACACTGAGCCCAGAGGACGTCAAACAGAACCACAAACAGAATTCCAGGCAGTGTTGCGTTGGCAGGCAGTGAAAAGAAGCAGTTAACACAACTGTTAACATCTATGCTACAATTTTGTCCTTCCATCTGTGCCAGTGTTTGTTTTCATCTTTAACCTGTGAGATTAAGGCTTTATCTTTAGTGTTGAGCATGTTCTGCTTCTGTGTTTTTCTCATCAATGGCACAGCGTCATAGTTGTGCCTTCTTCCTTGACCTGTTGATCAGGTACAAGTAGGTTCTGAGGAAAGACCGACAGGCTTTTCACAAATATCGTTTAAGTATTGAACCAAAAATCAAAGACATTAAAACTCAAGGGGAAACTGGCTGTGAGCTGTCCGTGGTGCTGAAGTTGAGCGTCTCTGTCCCGGTGCATCAGCTTTAAAGCAGAGGGACGGTGCTCTGCAACTAACAGGGAAATAAAATGATTGTTTAGGGATTCAGGGACAAAGAGTGGACACAGCATTAATGTCTCTGACCTCATCACAGCATCAGGACATCCACTGTGTTTTGTGTGCTCAATGCTTTCACTTGTCTTTGGTTACTCCAGCATTCACTACATGTAACTGCATATAGATTCAAATGTATAGAGAAGACATGCAAAGGACCGACTGTGTGAAGAACTCTTTCCACTTATACAGCACGATAAACCACAACGAACACAATGTGTTGGTTGTTTCATTTAGTGTAATGTTCCTTCAATTGAGGACTGATGAACTGCCACTGAATTCAGACACTGGAAAAAAACCTTGTTTCAGGCTCTGCATAAAAATACAACATATAAATAAAGTTAGCTTATTATTATAACAAATTAAACAAGGCAGTAATTAACATGATTTACAGTTTGGTTCATAAATAAATTACCCTTCCAATTATCCGTATGACTGTATATTATGTTTACCTCATGCCCTTGATGCAGACCAGTCCTTTTTAGCAGTTTAAATAGTTTTTAAGATGGGAATACAACTTAGTCAAGGGAATTGAAGGGTTACTCACGCTGGGAAGGAACTCTATCTTGGGGCCTCAGTCAAGAATCTGTCGAGTAATATATTAAAGGAAGGTTCGAGTCTCTACCGGAAGTCCTGGAGACACACTCCGAGTGGTCCGCTAATTAGCTAACTAATTAGCCACCTGTCGCTAGCTTCTTTAGCTTCTCCTCTGTCGTCTTTCTAACAACTTTACTGAACTTCATAACGAGTTCACATCCTGGCAACCATATTAAACTATCTTGACTGTGTCGAGTCGTGTCGGTGGAGACTAGGAATGTGCCGGAAAACTAACGCGTCACTCCCGTCGTCCTCTCCCTCATCCCTCCATCAGAAAACTCCACTTCCTGTTTAGCCACAGGTGTACGGAAGCGGCACACCACAATAAAGCAGAAAGAGTCCCAATATGCAGGAATACTCTAAAACAACCCCCCCCCCCCCCCCCCCCCCAGTGTATCATAGTGATACATATTAAATATTAGACTTATGTGTAATAGGTTATTTTGTATAGCCTATAAAATAATATAACTGATTAATTGTTGAGTTTAAAAAAATTATGAATATATGGAAAAGTCAAATGTAACAGAGCTCAATGGGAAGACAATGGTCTGACAAACACTTTTCTAAGTAGAGTGTCCAAAAAAAAGTTTGGAAGTTTTGGCAAACTTCTGGATGCTCTGTGAAATGACCCATCCATTAAATTACCTTATCATTCCAAGTTCAGAGCTGGTTAAAGGAACAACTGTCCTCTCTGTTCATAAAGAACACCGACCTACATCTGACCACAACTTTTCTTTGGCCTCATTGAGCCCGCAGTTGTCCTCTAAACACGGTGTGGAGGATACAGGGGCCCACGTTTGCAATGTCAATATCCCAATAGTGTCAACAACATCCACTTCCTGTTGCAGTGCCAGTGTCAATGCCTGCCCTGCCCTCACCCCGGAGCGGAGGGTGGAAGAACTGATGGAAAACAAATCAAACTATTTGGTCAAAGCTTTCAACAAATAAACGCACCCCTTGCTCCAATAGAGAGAGAGAAGAGCTAAAGTGAATTCCCTCTTCATTACATTGTCCCTGCACCCTGGTGATGAACAGCCTGCAGGGACACGAGACAGACGGGTGTCCCAGGCCAGATTGTTGACACATCTGGACCCACATCCCTCTGATGTTGTCTGTGCACGAGGAGGAGTTTGTGTTGTCTGCAGCCATGAGAAGAGACAGAAAGACACTGAGACTCTTCCTTATCGTATGTGCCACACTGTACATCCACGGTGCCAGTCTAAATAAAGCCATGTGCTGTTTAATCATGCCGGTTACTGGAGCCTGAACGCTTCTGCATGCTGCATTACACTTGGCTTTCTGCAACATCTCCACCACACACGCACGCACGTTTATTTTTATTTCTTGCACGCACTGCCACTGTGGTCAGCGTAGGAGCAACCTGTGCTAACAAGTTATCCCCCCCCCCCCCCCCCCCCCGACTCTGCGCCCCCACCCCACATCATAATTCCCCCTCCCTACCCTGTAGTCCACTCACTTGCTGCACAATTGCAGACAGACACCAGCGAGCAGGCGACCAGTGCAGTCTCAGGGGGGGGACACACACAAGCACACACTCCAGCGTGCACGCCACAGATCAGACAACCAATAAAGTGTCCTTCTCTCACCCCCCCACCACACGCACACGCACACAAACTCACCAGTTGGGTTCTTGGTTTTCTTGAGGCTCCTGCCACAAAGACACTGCAGCATATGCGATCCTTTGCTGAAAATGTTGTTCCAAATAAACCGCATGGATTTGGCCGAGACGGGGGGGGAGGAGGAGGAGGTGGTGGAGGAAGAGGAGGTGGGGGACGAGAGGCGCTCCGGATGCGGCAGCCTAAGATTCACCCACCGCATGGGGGCTAGTACGCCCCTCTGTTTGCATGCCAGCAGAGCCGGCCAGCTGTTGGGCTCAGTTCGGCGGTGCTTCGGAGCCCCGATCTGCACCATAGACCATAAGAGGAGCAGGGAACCCGGCTCGTCGCCCGGCTTCTCGCCCGGTTCCTCCGCGAGCCCCGAGACCAGCAGCTGCACGTATTCCGCGTCGACGTCGTCCCCGTGCGGCAGGAAAAGAGCGACCGCTGCGGCGCTTGTCTCGCTGGTCGCCGCCTCCGGCTGCCCCAGCGGCCGGTGCTCCTCAGCGGCGGAGGAGCGGTCGGTGCTGCTGCTGCCGCCCGGCCGCCGCGGAGCGAGAACCCCGCGGGTGCTCCTCTTCAAATGGCGTCGTCTGCCGCACGGCGCGGGGAGAGGAGCGGCGGCGGCGGACAGGCATGCGGCGGCGCTAGCGTGAAGTCGGCGGTACGCGGCGGCTGTCGGCTTCTGCACAAAAAACCATTGCATATTAGTGGGGAGCGCAGGGGGTCGGTGGGTCCGTCCGTCCAGGAGGAGGGGAGGGGGGTGCGGATACCGACTTGTCCGTCAGCAAGTCGGTGTCATCCCAGAATCCACACAGCGGTAAAGTACTGCAGCAGAGGGGGGTCCCCTCCAAAAACACACTCAGACACACTGGTGCTCACCCACAGATGCAGCGTCCTCCTCTTCCTCCTCCTCCTCCTCCTCCTCCAGCGGTGGTCCTCCGCTCCTCTCTGGTCAGTGGGAGCGCGTCAGGCAGCTGGAGCGGCAGGTGAATCACTGCAGGAGCCTCTGTAGTGTCCCGCTCACTGTTTTCTCTCTTTAGAACAAAGTCCTCATGAATATTTCATCCCCGTTTCGGCCTCCACTTCTCAATAATCCATCAGCTCCAGTGCGCCAGGATACTGCTGCTGCTGTCTTTCCGTCTCCTCCTCCTCCTCCTCCTCTTCCTCACCTTGCTGTTGAAAAGAAACTGCTGGACTATACGGCTCTGCTGCCCCCCACCACAACCACACCAGAAACTTAAGGGATGATGATGAGAAGAAGAAGAAGGAAGAAGATGAAGGAGATGGAGACCGGGGTCTGGCTCCTGGTTCCTCCGCGCGCTTCTCCGGTGTCTGCTTTCTACAGCCGCGCTGGAGACGACCGACGGGCCGGTGGCGCGAGAGAAGGTGCACTGACTATCTATACCCAACCAGCAACCAAGTCTGAGCACCTCCACACAACACGCGTTCCGCTCGGCACCTTCACAATAAACCACACCAAGGTGAGGATTGAGCTTTTGGAGCACGTGTCCTTATCTCCAGTGCAGATCTGTTTCCTTATGATACATTTAAATAAGGTTTATGAGAAGACTGTTATTTTCCATGTGTCTTGATGGAAAATGAAGGAAATAAACTGCCTATTGAGGATGAAACACTTGAAATTAAAAGAATAAATCATTCCACTCGAGTATGAGCCACATGGCTTTTAGTCCCAAACTCTTATTGGTTATTCACAGACTGTTTATTTGTGCTCAATAATCTAAACTATTTAACCCAACACTCACTGGTATTCCTAAATCCACACTGGTTTGGTGACCAGGCTTTTGCCATCAGGGGCAGATCTTTACTTGTTTGTATAACTCGTGCGTAAAAGGTTTTTTTTTTTATCTGAAAAGCTTTTGATGCACGAGATGAGTATTTTCTAAAAGTAAGAGAGCTGCACTTGCACTATTTCCTGATCACACTGTGCACATCAGCTACAGCTCGACAACCCTTCATGTTTGAGTTCA
Source organism: Pleuronectes platessa (assembly GCF_947347685.1). Lineage (NCBI taxonomy): Eukaryota > Metazoa > Chordata > Actinopteri > Pleuronectiformes > Pleuronectidae > Pleuronectes > Pleuronectes platessa. Next base: position 4,794,752 of record NC_070649.1, read on the forward strand.
CAGCTTGATTCGCATTACTCACGACCTTTATTCTGAAGGAAAGAAGAGCTCCGGTTCGACTGCGCAGCTTGACGCAGCCCCGCGGAGAGAGAGAGAGAGAGAGAGAGAGAGTGCGCGCAGTTACGTAGACATGTGGTCCCCACACCGTCAGGATCTCGAACCATAACCGGCAACAAAGGTGGGGGTGGGGGGTTCGGCGATAGCGTCACCGATACTGGTACGAGACAGTGCTACTACTTTCCACTGACGGTGCGTCCTGCTCTGCGTCAGAGAGGCGTTCGTCTGGGAGAATCCTGCCTCTCGTGTCTGGGGACGGACCTGTTGCATGTCTGTAGCGCTGCGGAATGAAGTGTTGTTTGGTGCATCGGATGAATTTACACTGAGAAGACCTCACGCGTCCTTCACAGCTTCTCTCGACGTGTCACGCACATCACGCGCGGACGAGAGGGAGCTGGAAATGCTGCAGTGTTTTTTTTTTCAGAGGAGCTGTCCAGAGTGCTGAAGCCGCACCAAACACGAATACGCGCGCGTGGGGGAACCTCGTCAGTGCACGAGCCCAATGACACGCACGCGAGCTCCCTGGGCTGTAATAACAACGTTAGAGACATTTATGAAATCTCAGGGAAGCAAGTTTTGGATATAAAACAGTGGAAGAGACAGAAAATTCACCATTTTGAGATTTGTGGCTTCTCGAAAACACAACAATTCTTTAAATATGTCTGTGGCTCATTTACTTTTGAAACATTAAAATGATTGAAGATGATGTTCTGTATACTTCAAATTCAAATACAACCACATTTCTTAGAGTTTTCTTATTATTCCAAGGGTCAGATGGTTCTATGCTCTTGCTGAACACTGACAATGTGCCACTTACATCCATGTTTGTAGTGTTGTTCCCTGTAATCAGACCTCACCCACAGCTGCACTGCAGTATAAATCTACAGGATAATGATCCATCACATGTCGTGAGAGAGGCGCCCACACAGTCACCACAGCAGGGCGGCAGGTTTCTCTCCCTGCTCTGTTCACGACTCGCATTGTTCTGAGGAGATCAAGGCCGCAGCGTGGGACTGCTGTCAGCACAGTGCACGAGGAGCACACTGCAGACACTGTGTGAGCAGAGGTGTGTGTTTGCTGTGCACAAATACAGCAGCTGGACGAGGAAGAGGAACCGATCCACCTGTTGGCCCGTGTAAGCTTCACAACACTGTTAAATTTAGAATAATATGTCATATTCTCATGATATAAACCCATCATAGTGGGACCCAGAGCCTTCAGTCGTCAAGCTCTTGTGCCTGAAATGGATCTGAACAGAGGACTTGGCCTATTCTACAGGTTGTCAAGGTCTATGAAGCAAATTGTTGCTTGTGAATATGGAAAAATACAAATGACAAAGTCTTCTGTGACTGTGAGGCTCAGTTCAGGGAGGAAACTCTTCAGAATAAAGAGCCCATCAAAGTAAAACCCTTCATAAGTAAATCCTCATTGCGTTAAAAGCCCAGGGGAGGTGATTCCTGGCTCCTTCCAGCACTTGCCTGACTGACACATTGCAAAGACTGAATGCATGTGGTGGATGTGGCTGGTGAGAAGCGGGTTAGCACTAATCCTGCTGATGTATTGATCTGTTGGCAGAAAAGCACATCAGGGGAAGAGCTGCTCCTCCGGCCACAGAACAAGCTGTGAGGCCGGTGCTGAAGGACACACGATGAAAACACAGAGATGGTTCTGATTTGTGAGGATTCATGTTTAATCTGAGCCCAGTTGATAACAGACATTAATTTACAAATGGTAGAAAAGCTGAATGGTCAGCCAGGGTTCAGGATTATCCAGCTGTGGCGTTTATCTGTCAAATAATTTTAATGAACTTTTATATCACTTATGCACAATATTTGTACACTGATGTGATAATCTGGTTTATGCTGAGGATTAAATCATGAAAACTGAATCGACCTCTGAATCAAATGAAAACATCAACTGGATAATAGAGCATCTAACGTGAGTCTATGTGGTAGTGCTCCACCTACTGGCCGTTAAGAAAAAGTACAAGCAATTGCTATTGTGCAGAGGCAGTTACAAGTGGTTGATTTGCTGGTTAAAACCTATGGTTTAACACAAAGTTTAAATCCAAACTTAAAATAGAAATATGATTTTTTTTGCCTCTAGTTCATCATTGATCAAAAGTTAATGTTAAAACACTAGATGAAAGATCAGTTTGGGATTTTGATCAGTTCTTTTAATGTTTAAATATCGACTTATGTGTATGAAATGTTTTTGTGGAGATATAATGAACTAACATCTGAAATAATAACACGTTCATTCTATTCTGAACATATTTCTGGGCATTAAATCAAACTTTAGACTTTGAGGATTCAAGATGGAGACGCTGAGAAAGTAGGTAAATTGACTGTATATTACTATTTTTGAAAGCACTTGGCCGCCATCTCGTGTCACATATCGGTACTGCACCTGAATTAAACGTCACTCATGACCCGCCCCTTCGATAACGTCAGAGGACGGTTGCGGAAGTAACATGGAACTGTCAAGCTAACGACCGTAAGCCACCTTTCAAGCAGAACTACATTGACTTAAGAGATTGGATATAATATAATAACTTTATTATACTTCACTTCATCATTTTGATATAACAGTCTGGAGGTTTTGTAGATGTTTGTATCGTAGTGCTAGCTTACAGCAGCTAGCATAATGCTAGTTAGGTTAGAGAAGGATATTTCTAAGTGGTCGTAGTAAAATAATGTGAAAGGGTGATTCCATAAGAAAAAGAAAGTGGATTATATTGTACAAATATTACATATTCTACTTTACACTGCTTCTGTTTTGATTTGTCCTACCTGGTAGATCCGCGCTGGTTTTATTGTGAAGGCGCCGGTCGGAAATCGTGTTAGTCCCCCTGCAGGCTTCACTGTGTGTGAAGCAGATTAATGGTGGAGGATCTCTGTTATTCGATCGCCGGTCGTGTTGTTATTCTCTCTGGTTCCGAGGGTTTACTTGTCCAGTTTGAATGGAAGGGGGCGAGCTGAGGACCCGGGCCGATCCGGGCCAGTCCAGGAAAGGACAAGACACCAGGGAGAGCAGCACCCAGACTGACAGCCGGGTACAAGGTGAGCTGGGTGGAAAACATAGTTCATACCGTGACAGGAATGGTGGAGATCCTGTCACAACACAGCTGATCTATGTTGATGATATAAACTCATGGAGGCTGTTTATCATTATGTCATCATCTGTTTGTGTTGATGCGGGATTCCCAGAACCATCATGGTTATGTCATCATGGTAGTTGTTTCCTCTTGAGGACAGATTCCATCTTAAGGGACTAAAGCCGGGTCCCAAAGAGGCTTCAGGTTCTTCCTGAGGTCCTGGTTAAGGTTACAATGGGAACTGTCGTTAGGTTAAGCTTAGATGTGAGTTAAGGTTGTGATGAGGCTGTGCAAAATGAATGGAAGTCAATGCAAAGTCCCTCTAAGGATAGCTGTGCAAACTTGTGTGTGTATAGCTGACAGTTTCATCCTTGTTGACAGGGACGTGTCAGCTTTGGTGCAAATACAAATACAAGCACTTTGAATGTTTCATGAAAGTGTTTCTGTTCAGTCGATACCTGGTTTAGAAAGTGATGGGAAATTGTCGATGTCACCACACTGAGCAGGTTTGTGCAGTTCCTCCTGCAGACATTTTGGATTTTGGAAGTCAAATAACCACGGTGCATGGTCATATCAGTAAATCAGGGTTCAGGTTTATCCAGAATAATGTTTTTTTAGCTGTTGCTTGTGTGTCTTTGCAGCTGTGAGACGTGGAATCAGCCTCAGGCAGCTCTGATGCAGCCTTTCAACACGCATTCCTCCTGCACATACTTGACAGTGTTTATGATACAGTGTAATTACTGCTTAGCATAGACGCATCTTGATGACAGAGCATGGAGAAGATGACTGTTCTGTTCTGTTCCTCTCCCAGGTCATGGCCCCAGGTTGTCGAAGGTCAATCTCTTCACCTTACTGAGTCTGTGGATGGAGCGGTTCCCTCAGGAGCAGTATGAGGAGGAGGACCCCAGTCAGGTAGGTGTCCCATCAACTGAGAATAAAACATGAGTAGAATGTCCTCCTCATCACCGACACTGGATCGTACCGCTGTGAATCTGCTGTGTTCCAGATCCGGGGGATGGGCTTGGTGGTGGTGCAGGACAGCAAGGTGCTGGGACTCCACTGCTCGGGCGTTGAGCTCCACGCGGGGCAGGCAGCCATCATCCAGCATGGCGCCCGCTTGGCTGACTGTCACCTGTACTTCTCCAGGAGACCCTGTGCCACGTGCCTCAAGATGATCATCAACGGTGAGGGGGGGGACGAACAGGAAAATCCCAAACACAAAGCAGGATTTGGTTGCACCAGCTTTTCATAAACAATTTTCTTATGTCTGAAATCTTGAGGTTAACGTGCAGATCTCTACCCAGAATCCACTTTTATAATCTTTTATTGCCGTATTAATTCAGGTGGTTATTACAGCAGTGGTTGTAAATTTTAATAACATCATTACAAATTAATCTTTTATTTAATGTCAGCACCAAGTTGAACTTTGGAACTGAGCGATGTTCAATTCCAGATTCCAGATATAAATACTGATGCTTGCTCCTCTCCAGCTGGGGTCAGTCAGATCTCCTTCTGGCCCGGTGACCCTGAGGTCAGCATGCTGGGCTCCACCTCCACAAACCATTCGGCCGCCCGCTCCCACAGTCCGCCGGGCTGCTTCAAGGAGGAGGCCGCGCTGGACGCCATTGCAACGGAGAAGCTGAAGTCCAACAGCCGGCCGCACATCGGCGTGCTGCTGCAGCCCCTGGCGTCGGGCCTGGCTCAGTTCCTCCGTGAGTCGTCCAGAGAGTGCGACTTCATGGAGAAGGTGGCTGATGATGAACCAGGTCTGAACACAGAGGAGCTCTTCAACAGGTACCAAACATGTTGATGCAGCACTAATAACAAGGAAGTATCAACACCCAGTTAACGATCTGTGTTGCACATAATAGGGAGACATGCTTCCTGTTTTCTAGAGAACGGTCCAGACACCTGAAGGATTTCTCCAGACACTTCCTGGTCGCGACCCCCTGGCAGCACCGGGACATTCTGAAGCAAATGGGTCTGGAGAACTTCTGCGTGGAGCCGTACTTCTCCAACCTGAGACAGAACATGATGGAGCTGGTGGAGGTTCTGGCTGCAGTGGCTGCCGGGGTGCCGCTGCGACGCCACGGATTCCACAGGTCAGAAACACTCAGACTGGATTCTGGAGTGAACGTGGTCCATCCACAGCTTTCACACTCTGTTGACCGGTTTGTGTCTGTGATGCAGGGAACAGTGTTCGACCCCCGAGCAGCCGCTGCCTCCTCATCATGAGGGCGTGTCCCAAGAAGTGGCTCTTCACTGCATTATCCAAGCCAGACTGCTCGCCTATAGAACAGGTAGGGCTGGTTGTTTTTCTTCGGGGGAGCAGATGTACGCCTGCAGGACATTTCCCTGAATGACTTAAAGGTCACAATCATTTTTAAAACGGTCCTTTTCATTCCAGAGGATCCTAAAGTGGGCGTGGGCGCTGTTATCTGGGCCAGACGACTCTCGGTGAGCTCATCTTTCTTGTCTTCCCTTGAATAATTTAAAACCAAGGCAAAATAATATTAGTTCTGTTAGATTCAGTTAACATTGTCTGACACAATATCAGCCGAGGAGTTTAGACGGAGTGGGACGTCTGTACCTCTTGGGTTGTGGGTACAACGCCTACCCAGCCGGCTCGCAGTACGCAGAGTACCCGCAGATGGACAACAAACAGGAGGACCGACAAAGACGCAAATACAGATACATCGTCCACGCGGAGCAGAACGCCCTCACCTTCAGGTTCGGTCACGTCCGTACACACAGATGAAGCAGTCACACGTTTAATTATAGAAACTCATTCTCTTCATTCTGATGCTTTCAGGACTCGAGAAATCCAACCGGGGGAGGCCACCATGCTGTTTGTCACCAAGTGTCCGTGTGACGAGTGCGTCCCTCTGATCAGAGGAGCCGGCATCACACACATCTACACCACGGACCAGGACAGGGACAAAGACAAGGGAGACATTTCCTACCTGAGGTTCAGCAGCTTGAAGGACGTCAGCAAGTTCACGGTGAGCACTGGGAGGGCAACAAGGTCAAATCAAGTTAATTAATTTACCTTTAAACTTATCTGAGGGGACGTTCTGACAGCGGTAGAATATCTATGTTAATTTATTCTGCTTTTATACGGAAACACCCTTCAAGTCAGCACTTGTTGGATGTGTAGCTGCTGCTGCACTCAAAGTCTAACTCCCTCTTCTGTGTCTCCACAGTGGCAGAGGAGTCCTTCACTCGGCTCAGCGTCCTCTCCTGAAATTGCCAGTAAGTTCCACGAGGTTCACACCGCTCATAAAAGAACCATCTTAATTTAAAGTGCAATTTATTTTGAATATTTGCTCGACATTAAGCAGCAACATGAATACTTTACATATTCTCAAACTAGAATTAAACTGAAGATTTTCCACGTGGTAATGTTGTGGTTGCAGACGGTTGTGTTGGGAAGCAGAGCAGGCGGAGGGAGGAGGAGGAGAGCCACAGCAACAAGAAGCTGTGCGTCAACAGAACGCACGACTCGTCCGTCAGCTGAGCATCGCCCCCAGACACACGGACAGATGGATGGACCAACCAGAAAGCTCATGTGCCACAGATCAGATCATTTAACGGTTCAAGTTGGGAGACGCAGGTCTGCGATGAGCTGCTGCAGTTCAATTCTGTATTTGATCCACCAGTCGTGGAGTTGTGTGGGAAGCTGTTCTCCCAGTGAGAGACGAGAAGAAGCTGAGCTTCCAACACAATGACCTCAATGGGAAATCAGTAGAACAGAGGGAGGGATGAAAGAGGAGAAGTGTCATTTTTAAATGCATGGGAGGAGGGAAGGAAATGTGGGGACGACAAACAAACAAATATTTTAATATAATATAAACTGTGACATGTAGATTTATCTTTTTTTATAAATATATTTAAGTGGTGAAGTTTATTTGAACGGTGTAAGGTTTTAATGTGTCATACTGAATGTGTGTGTGTGTGTGTGTGTGTGTGTTTGTATGCGAGTGTGTGTGTCACTCCTCTTGAGGTGAATAAAGTTTAAAAGAGTGGAAGAAGACTCTCTTGCTAAAACTTGAACAAACACGAGGACGGTGTAAACTTACGGTTCAGAAACATCCGATTAAAACCGACTGTGAACGTGTGGCTGGTCTTCTATGGCGGTATCCAAACATAACCACGTGTCTTCCAGCTGTGTTTACCAGAGTCAATGATCGAGAATGAGAGCGGTGATTGGCCTGGTCGCGTGTCACTCAAGGTACATCCAGCCAATCAGAGGAGATAGTCAGGTGGCTTAACGAGTATTTTCGACATTACCGTTACCGGGCGGACAAAAGCACCAAATTTTGCATGAGGCTTCCTTAGGGCTTGGTAGTCACTTTTAGCCTAGGAGCCACCCCTCCCCACTCCCTATTTAATATTTAAGGGTATTTTTCAGAATTCGGCCCATTTCTGTCCACAGACAGGGTGTAATTATATTAAAAACGAATTACATCTAATACATTTTAGATCCATTAATTAGTATAAACAAAAACAAGCCTAGACTTTTTTTATGGTTGCTCTTACTAATGATTTTAACACATTTTATTGGTGTTTAGTGGTACAATATCTGTGTTTTGGTGTTCTGCTGGGAAGGAACCAGTAAATTTAAAACCTTTGTGGCAGAATATGTCTTTTCTTACTATTATAGCAGCTTTCGCCAGGATAGCAGCATCTTCATTGAAGTCTCGATTCTTCAGTGCTTCATTCAACATGTCTCTCATTCCTTCCTTGAAAATGATAATAGTGTTTCTCCCATCAAACTGATCTTGTGCTTCTGGGAAGTGTTCGAGCAAATGATCTTTCAGTCTGGTTTTATTAACTGATTTATTGATGCCGAGTTCCCCAAGACGATTCACATACATGGAGTGGATTTCAGAGAGCTTAAAAAGGAGAGTTCCAGAGTCCACAGAATGTTCTATATAGCTGGTCAGTTCTACAAATGCTCTTGACTCATTCATCCTCTGATCTGTGAGTTCAGGTGTATGGTTTGTTTTCCGAGTGTGACTACGGTAGCGATTTTGAAGCTTGGTCAGGCATGTCAGATGGTATTTTGCTTCCATTGCCATTAGATCTCCTCCAACTATTCTCTTCATGAGCTGGGCATCTTTTAGTTCTGTAATCATGGCCCGGATATTCTTGTCAGCATCAAATGTTGACACTGCATGGAGCACATCACTTTCCTTTCCTTCTTCTCCACAGAATAAGCACTTTTGCAAGTCCAATGCTTGACGCTTTGTGGGCCGCCTCTGTTCAGGTTCATCTGATTGGCCATCTTTCTTTCTAATTGCTCTGGACAGCTTGGAATTGTTAAATTTCAGGTGGCAAGATTTGTGCCAGGAAGCAGAATGTGAAGCAAAACTATCAGCCGTTTCATCACTCCCAAAACAGAGTTTGACTGGAAGATCATCAATGGCCCGAAACTCTTCTACATTTGTCAGAAATGATGTGTATGCATCATTCTTGTCACTACTGGTTCCAGGACATTTTAGGGGACACTTCAATGGTTCTCGAGTGTCTTGCTGGCAAATAACACAGAGATCCCAGTTTAGATCCATTTTCAAGTCTCACAATCTGAAACGATAGAAAAGTTTACATTAATTAAAATTTTTAATTTAAAAATCAATATAAGGGCATTTCTCAGATTAAGGGCCAAATTGGGTTGCTGAAATTTTGAAAATTAAAATTCCAAATTTGACTAATTGGTATACATTAAATTATCCTAATATTAATTGTCCTTCAGTCAGAAGCAACGTTATGAGCTGGGTTGAGACCAAAAGATAAGGGAATTTCAGATTTTTTGCCACTTTCTTAACTATGTCAAGTAAATGTGTCATTACCATCACATCATCGAATATAGTCAAGTAGTAAAGTAAATGCCAAGTAAATGCCATTTGTCTCAACTATTGTTTTATACAGTGATCATTTAGACTGTCCAACATTGTCCAAAATAAATAATTGTTGGATGTTTTGTAATTTATACATAGGTTGCGGTGATGACAAATCACTTATCGTAACCTATTGTAACAAGCTGTAATGTGCTGGTAATGACTGTGCTGGTAATGACATGTTTGCCAAAAAACTAGCCTTACTAGCAAAGAGGATGGCTAATCAAGTGAAGCTAGCTTTCTACATGTAATGAACACCATTTAAACTATTAAAGTCATAAAAATGTTTTTAAAAAAATCGAAAATACAGAAATAGAACACATATGGTAATGACGCATAATAAGTGTATATGCCCCACACAAAGAATAAAGAGTAGATTTACTTACTTTTCTGGACATCAAGGCATCAGTTTACAGCTTACAGCTTGAAGTACAGAAGCTCCACTATGATATTAAGTTACCATGGCAACCAAATAAACATTTGATGAAAAAACAGTAGTAAAGTGCCTTTATGCAGAGTGTGTTGGTAATGACGGCTAAACCATGGGACAGGTAGAAATTAGCCAAAATAAAGTACAAAATGCATATATATATGCTTAATCTGTGCATGTAGTTTATTAGTTCAAGTAACATTAAATCCATATGCATATTTTTATTATTAATTTGTGATAAATAATGTTTGAGATATGGCACGACATGTGAAAACTATGGTGACGGACAACACCAAAACACAGATATTGTACCACTAAACACCAATAAAATGTGTTAAAATCATTAGTAAGAGCAACCATAAAAAAAGTCTAGGCTTGTTTTTGTTTATACTAATTAATGGATCTAAAATGTATTAGATGTAATTCGTTTTTAATATAATTACACCCTGTCTGTGGACAGAAATGGGCCGATTTCTGAAAAATGGGCCCGAATTCTGAAAAATACCCTTAAATATTAAATAGGGAGGGGGGAGGGGTGGCTCCTAGGCTAAATTTGACTACTAAGCCCTAAGGAAGACCCATGCAAAGTTTGGTGCTTTTGTCCAGTCGGTATCGGTATTTTCGTTAAGCCACCTGACTAAGAGGTTCAAGAGGCAGGTCTGCATCTCCAGAGAGAAGCAGCAGAGGACATGGAAATACACATAGCAGTTTTTAAGACTTTAAACCACGTATATATCATCTAAGGGGCCTTTAAACTTAACAGCTTTCTTTATTTATCTAGCATCGAGTAACGTTAATTGATTTTTGATCAATTCTTTACACAGGGAACTGCTCCATTGACCTTCTTCTTCCTTTGATACATTTCTACAAGTTAAATTCATGTCAGATAATCTAGAATAAGACAGTTAAGAGTGTCTTTCTGGTAAAAACAGTGTTAAAAGAGCACACCCCCCCACACACACACACACACACTCAATCTGCATTCCCATCCTTTTATTTGCTGCGGATGTGGTACAGTAGCGTCAGTGTGGAAAAGAAAGTTTCTGCTTTCAGAGAACAGACGACGTGACGATTTGCTTGAACGTGCTTTTTTATTGTTTGAGCCGTAAAACTGGGAAAAAGAACAAAAACTAAGAAAGAGCTCAAGCCTGGTGTACAGCTGGTTGCTCTACGCGTTATATTCTAATGTCATATAAATACTGTCACAACTTTTAAACATCCAAAAATAGCTGGTGTTGTTTATTTTTCACCCAAAAGAAAGAACAAGGATTTTATTTTTTTATGCCACATGGGAAAAACAGGAAAATGGCACTTTACAAGTTTATAATTGTTAGTCACTCTACAACCCTACTGCCTTTATTTCAGTTTGAAATTTACTAATAAACGTCCGAATTAAAAGACGTAATTATTTATTCCTCATGTTAATGCACATCAAATATTGATTAGGAAATAAATTTGAAATTTTACTTTACTTTTATAGAAAATGAAAAACGGCACAGTAGAGTTTTAATCCTTGCTGATTAAGCTTCTTTTTTGTTTTCTCCTTTAACAATATGTGGATTTTTCACAGTAACAGATCGACTCTGCGGCAAAAGTTTCGCAGCTCAAAACTTCACACGTGCTGGCAAAACTGAAAAAGTCACTCCGCTCACAATGGCAACTGATCAGCTGTGAATAAACAAGATTCTTGGACAGCGTAACTCAAACGTAGTGAGTTAAGAGGTTCACTGCTTAATCGAAAACAAATATGTTCCACCCAGAGCATATTTTCATCCACGTGATTAAGCTCCCCCTGGAAAGACACAGGAAAGAAATAAAAACGAGACATAAATAGAAGAGAAAACACACCAAACCAAAAAGGCACCTCTGAATCTTCTCGCCCGTTTCAACTCAAACACCAACATCTGATCCGAGAACACAGAGAAAACTAAAATCAATACAGCTCCTCTCCTCCACACAGCAAAGTGCCTCCTCTATGTTCATGCCCACATTGACACTTGTGCAAACCATTAACTGTACATGACAAGAAACAGAACTATATATTTATATATAAAAAAAATGCCATCAAGCAGTGTGATCAGCTCAAGATTAAGAAAAACAAAAAAACAAACAGAATCATCATATTATTTTTTCTTCATCATACAGAAAGTGCTACCAGCCACCAGCGAAGAGAACCAGTGATCAAAATGATTGAAGCTTGCTGTACCGAAAGCAGCCCAACATCCCCACCCCCTTGAAAGGCCCCTTGTTTCAGACGAGTCTTCAAATGAGCCTCAGGATGAGTGTTTTTTCATCTGCGAGCTTCGGCCGACGGCGACTGAAAGCAACCGCCTGCGAACGCCTCGGTTCTCAGTCGTGTAAAGTCGATTAGATCGGCACAGGCGAATGCTTCTGAGGCCGGGGGAGAATGATGTTTGACTGAAGAGACATGTTTAACAGCCAATTTAATGTTAAACTCAGATTGAGTCTCGTAAACTGCAAATTGTGACCAAGGCTTGGTGTCCTCGGGAAGCACGTTTCTCCACTAATAACTTTTGGAAGACTTTTTTTAATTCCAGGGTTGTATTCATGTCTGATAAAGCTTTATTGTCTCAGAACGACATTTATTTAGGCAATTGTTGGATTTGGCGGGACAATAACAAAGAGGTGTTCAGCTAGCAGAAGGTAACAGGGCATTACTGTCACCATCTTTAGCTCACAAAGCTTTTAGGGGTTAATGAGAATGTGTTTCACTCTGGGGAATCCTGACCAGAAACGTTGACCCAGCTTAAAAGAAAATAACAAAAGTAGAAAGTCTTCATTATCCTTCTGATTTGCAACTACTTCATTTGAACAGTTGAGCGAGGAGCTCGGGTGCAGCGACAGGTGATTGAAAGAAAAAGAAATAAACGGTCACGCCTGCTTGTTCGGAAGCCGCCCGACCATTCTGTCCAAAGCCTTATTTATAAATCGCTGGTTCTCCCAAACAAGCGAATCAGCTGCCTCCGACACCACAAGCTGTGGCACTACATGCTACAGATGACAAAAAAAAAGATTTAAAATAAAAATCAGTGATTGAGAACTACTCTGGCACACGTTTTTTATGAACCAACAAAGAGAAAAAAGACAAATAACGTCTTGAAGATTTTTTTCTTATTAAATAAAATAATGATTATTGTTAATTTGGTTTTTTTCTAAGTCTTCCTATTGATAAAAAGTCGAGGGGGGCGAGGGCAAGAGGGGGTTAATTCTCTAGGAGGTCGCCTTCTTCAGATCCCGGATCTGTTTGATTATGTACGTCTTCTCGTTGTTGAACAGCTCGTCGTCGGAGCGGTCCTTCTGGAAGTTGCTCAGGAAGTCGATGAGCTTGGTCTGGTTCTTGAGCAGGATGTCGATGATGGGCTGCGTCTTGTTGGGATTGGCTACGAAAACCTGAGGGAAAAAAACAAACATGTTTCAAGGAATCCTGTCGTAAAGCTCTCGCCTAAATATATTTGACATCCAGGCCTGGACGCAGGGAGGAAACTTGATTTGGCCACCATGACATTTAAGACACAATTTCTCTTTCATCAGTTACTGTCATGTCAGTCCAGCAGAATGTTGTTACTGTCAAATAGAAACGAGAGGTTCTTACCTTAAACACATGGAAGGCCTCAAACTGGATGTTGGAACTCTTGTCTCTGAGCAGATTCATCATCAGCTTGAGATTCTCCGGTTTGCTGATGTAGCGCGTCATCACCGTGAAGTTCTTCCTGTCAAGCAACAGCTCGCCCAGAAGCTGCAGGAGAGATTATTTAGAAACATGTGACCAAAGAAAATGGGATTGTTTCTTGGGTAAAAGTGTTGATTTGGTTTGGATGGTGGTGCCAGGAGTTAAACTGAGGGGAAAAACAGACAGATATGGAGGGTCCAAACCTTTAGTGACTGCCTCTTGGTGACGTAGTTCTCAGAGAGCAGCAGCTTCTCATAATTTACAAACACCTGCAATCACATAAAAAAACACACATTTTTAAACATGAACAACATGAAATCAGAACCCTTCAGCCTCTAGTTTAGAATTTCATAGCCCGTGTCACAGAAAAATGCTGTTTTTAAACTTGAATGCGGACGTTCAGAAAAAAAATCACATTAAGTATAACAATGAGGAAACTCAGAGAAGTCTCCCTCTTCTTCCACTTCCTCAAAACACTCACAAAACAGACTTCATGTTTTTGTACTTTCTTTTTAAATTTGAAAATCCATGGGATTAAACTAAAACATAAATATTTTGACAGAACTTTACCACTAATATTTCTAGCTGTTTTTTATCTCTGAAGCTCAAACTAACATGAGCAGCTCAACATTTACAGAACATCAAAATCGAATCAGTGACCCATTTTGTCAATGGCTTGACTTTACCGAGCCCGGGGCACCGTCTCCTGACAGGCAGTGACATCTGTCAACACACGACGTCCAGGTAGAAAAGGGCACTTTTGTGCAGGGTTACTTCAGGCCGAGTCCCCCACGGGGGCCCCTGCCTATGAAAGGGCCCCCTCTGCCTGGGGGAGGCTGACAACATAGAGCCGAGCTTTGTATCTGGAGACGTGTGGACACTGACAGGGGCCTTGCAGGGAAGTTTGAGTGTATTTGTCAGAACTTGAGTTCTGGAGTCCAAGACCACGACGCGTTCAATGAGACAAACCTTTAATGGAGAGATGACTGGGCCATTGAGCACTGGAGGGACTGATGCCTGATCTGATCACATACAGTCTGTGTCCAGTGCTCATTTAAAGCCTTGTTCGTGTTTATGTGTCCTCTGTGGCTGGTGTTGCGTGACCAAAGAGGGATGTGTGTGAGCGTGTTGCATGGATGTGGTTACAGATGTTGGGAAGGCGTGTGTGTGTGTGTGTGTGTGTGTGACTCACAGCATCGTAGTTCTGTTCGAGGAACTCGGCCACAAGCACTTTGTGTCTTGTCAGGAGATCCTGCAAATAAAGCAGGAAAAACATGTCAACATAAGAAACTTATTAGTGTTCTACTGTGATTTGTTCATATATTAGAGTTTGAAAAAGCTGGAATAGCGAAACACTGTATTGAAGGTTATCTGAGATATTATTCTAGCTCTGGGTCCACCCTTAACTTTCTCTGTGAATAAAAAACCTTTAGATGTTGAATGCTGTCACAAAAATATTGGAAGTTCAGGAAAATGGACTGACATCTTAAACAGAAACCTCAGTGTTACCTTGAAGGTGGCGAAGGCGTCGGAGGCGATGTCGAAGGGGGACATCTCCACGTAGGTGAAGAAACTGTGGAAATCCTCGGAGTGGAGGATGATCTTGGCGAGCGGCTCGTGGCGGATACACTCCCGCAGCATGATCCCACAGTTCAGCGCTACCTGGGCTGTATCGTACCTTTGAGCAGACAGAGAGTGTTGACTCTTTGGGAAGCCAGTCGATGAAGTGAAGTGTGTGTGTGGGGTACGTTCTGTAAGTCTCACCCTTTCAGAAGAGTAAAGAGGACCTCTTGATGGGAGCAGAGGTATTCGACTGTGGGGCTCCTCGTCCCGATCTGCCTCCTCAGGATGTTGTTGAAGATCTGACACACGTCCTTCTTCCTCTGGAAACCGACACACAAACCTCTCGGGTCAAATTGCAAATCGAGAACGTTTATTTATATTTTCCCTTTTATGTTTCTATGGCAGTTTAATCATGAGAGCAGGAGCACTCGTGATGTGTCGCAGGCTTGTTGTGTTTAAGGAGCCGCTCACAAAGACCCTTCTCTCCTCACCTCAAAGTCGATAACCTGCAGGTTCTCCACCAGCGATATCAGCAGGCCACTGTTGTACAGCTCCTGGGCGAGCTGGGCCACGGTCTCAGTGTGAGGCTCCTTGTCGTTGATCCCGCACAGGATCTCCTTCATGGACACCAAGCACTTGTTCACCTCCTCCGACGCCTGCAGGACAGAGTGGGTTAGATAGAGTTAATATGGTTCTTTCATAGAAACGTATGCGGAGAAACGCAAATACCGACCAAAAACAAACATTACAGATTGAGAGTCATTTCTTTAAGGAGGAAGGAAAAAGCTGCTACTGACTTCAGCACGAGTTTGGCTAATTTTATCTGTCTGTGCATCTGTCTGAGAGGGAGAGAGAGTAAATCGTCTCGACAGTGAAGTGTCAGGAGATGACAGGGCCAGGCTGTTCTCTGCTCTCATTTCACAGAGGGCTGTCACCCCTGGACCCCCAGGCATTTGCGCGCACACACACACACACACACACACACACACACACACACACACACACACACACACACACACACACACACACACACACACACACACACACACACACACACACACACACACACACACACACACACACACACACACACACACACACACACACACACACACACACACACATTTGGGTGTTTTCTTTCTAATTTAGCAAAAGCTGCAATTCCTTTTTATTGATCCATCTCGTTTACACCCAGGGCATGTGTCGTCAAGCAGTTAACGGCTGTTTGTCAATGGAGCTACACACACACACAAGCTTGTCCTTCTCTACCTTGTCTGTCTTTCCTTTCTGTTTGATCAGGATGGCCAGGTTTTCCCTCAGGGTCCTGACGATGTCCCCGGGACTCTTGTGGGATCTACCGAACAGCGGCATGACGCAATCGAACTTGCCTTAGGACCTGGGAAACACACACAAGCAAACACAGGGACATAGGAAAGAGCCGTTAATGACAAGCTGGATGCAATAAATAATGAGAAGGATTAGTTTGATGTGAGAAGGATGAGTCAGGATTACACCAGAGAAACTGCTTCTAAGAAACAATACTGAAGCCTATATAGAAGTCAATATTTTAAAAGTCTAAAAATCAGCCAAATTAATTTTGTAAAGCGCTTCAGGATGCCTCGAAACAATCAAGATGTGTCCTGAAAAAACATTTTACAGTTGAAAACAGACAAAGCAGAACAGAAAATAAATAAAAAATGAGTCAATAAAATCTCAAAAATATCCGCCCATCCCAGACAACCCTCCCCACCCTTGAACGAGACACGCAGTAATAGACTTATCATGAAGAATTCCTGGAATGGATGGATTTTAAAACCTCTGCTCTCGTATGACGACTCAACAAAAGGCAGCACAGAGAGAGAAAGAGAGAAAAGAAGTATGAATATGACGCTTGTTTGCGTTTCAGGATTCCTCTTGCACCTTGGAGACACATTCCAAAGTCATCTCTCGTCTATGTGAGCGACAGCTGCCGCCCCTCGGCCACCGGGCCTCAGTTAATCAAAGTCATGGTCAAAGCATTAGATTGTTACATAACCAATGTAACTGAAATCTACTTAGGAATGGACTTGTTCTCTCGACAGCTTTTTAATTCTTACAAATTAAATATGACCAAAGAGTCATATGGGCTCCATTAGTTGTGTTAATTGAGTTTTGGGGTTATTACATGATAAAGCTTGATAAAAACAACCAAGTTATTTTGCCCGGGTGACGTAACGAATGCCACGGACTGTTTGGGCAACACAAGTCAGGAAGGCCAAGAAGATTTCTGTTCATACAGGACTCTGGTGCAGTCACATTATGGTTAAACTGGCACATAACATCCAGACCTGCCGAGCGCCAAACAGGACTGTCAGCATTGCAGCACTAGTGTTGTGTCGTACACTCATGCAGGACATGGCGATAGAGGAAAAGCACTTCTGCTGTGCACGAATCAGGAGGTCAGGTTTGCAGGAAAACTAGAATATATGAAGTAAAAGAAAACTTAACACGTGCACGCCGTGTACGTGCACGTGACCGAGGGTGAGCGTTCGAAGCGTTCTGGCCTCCGCAATCCAGGCAGAGAACTTGTGACTGCTAATCCTCATCTGGGAATGTAAAAAACGGAAAGAAAAAGGGGCATTATACCCCCACTCCACTCCCCTCCCTTCCCTTCCCTTTAACCCTACCTCCATCCACCTCTGCTCCCATCCCTCCCTCCGTCCACTCTGCGCTATTGGTTGAAGCAGGGGAGGATCCAGTGCGAGTCCCCCTTGTTTTTCTGAGTGTGATACTAAATCACTGGACACACCAACCGAAGGAGTGAATTCCCATCTGTTCTTCAAGCTGTTGCTCGTTTTTCTGAGAAGTTTCTGACCTTGACAGTGTGTGTAATTCGCTCTAAAACAACGCCCTCGGTTTGCCCGGCAGAGCGTGGCACCTACGAGCCGGCACACGCTCTGATTTCCCCCGATGAGACTCAAACAAATTGTTTATCTCATGACTTTGGCACAAATATCATTAACTTCAGTTTTCATGAGGTGATCGTGGAGGAGACATCATAACAAGACACCTTGACATAAGGAAATAATGAAGAAAACAAGGGTGCCATTGTTTTCCCCAGAAGGAGGGAGAAATTGCAGTTTCCTAGAGCCTCTGGAAATACCTGGAAAATGTCTGAAAACAAAAGCAGGTGTGATTTTAATGGCAGGGAAAACCGGGACCGGGCGAAATGGCTACGTTTGCAACACTTAAGACATCAAAGGAACCTATGACCACTGACACTGTTACATTAACACACTGACTTTGATTGACTGGAATACTTTGACCTATAAATCCTTAGAGTTAAGTGATATTTTATATAAAGCCTGGAGAAGAGAAGACACAATCTGCAGAAGATGAAAGAAATGTTTCGTCATGATGACATCATGAGCCTCATTGAGGAGGTGGCGACAAGGAAAAATGACAGACCATTGTGGCACCACTTGTTGTGCAGCGGTGGACGGTGACACACAGAACATATGACTTTAGGGAATCGCCATACCTCATTCCCACTTGTTCCATAATGTGACTTAAATCTTCAGATCTGTATTCTGTCTTTTAGTACTTGGAGAAAAATGTTGAGGTGTGAGACATTTAAAAAATCCTGTAATTCAACAACAAGGCTCCTTCTGTTTCCCTTCATTATGACGTTGCAACCACGAAACCTGATCCCAGTCAATATTTGTCTAAGGATAAAAATGCAATGAGGAAGTCAAACCCTGCACTTGCACAACCTTTCCTGCTTTTTGTATCCAATCATATGTGCACAATGCAGTTTCAGGTTATAACGAGCTACAGTTGTAATATTTGTACATCGACCGCATCGGTTACTAAACGTTTCAGATTATTATTAACAAATCTATGATTGGTTATATCTCTCCCAGTCAGCTCATCTAATCACTAACCATCAATCAGAGAGTCACTCCATATGCTGACTGGGTTAAGGCTCCTATAGGCTGTGGTTTTGTATAAGGTTTACTTTGGATGTGGGGGGAATTCAATTGTTCACGACAAAGATCGAAGCCTACGATCACACTGACCTGAAGCAATAACAATCTAAAACCCCCAAAGAAAACAGAAGTAAATCGTTTGTTTGCATGAAAAGAGATTGAAAGGCCGACCATCTCAAAACCCCAAGACTCGCATCACATCCTCAAAAGGTTATCATCCGTCTCGCTATCAGCACTTTCCCAGCAGATTGTCTGCAGAGCGTGGATGTCACAAAGTCTGAGGACATATTTCCGCCGTGAACCTGCTCCTCCTGGATCTTCTGTGACCTTTCACTGAGACATATGGGCTTAATGTAAAAGCAGACACGTAAAAAGAGAATAGCCTTCACTTCCATCTGGAGCAGACCTGCGCTGAACAGGCGCTCAGCATCGTCTGATTAATTCAAGCCGGCCTAAAGGTCCCTCGATCAATCGTGAGTCAGTCTCAGCTGTGAATCATGACATTTGTATAAAATCTTTATTACCACCGTCTTCCCACATTTATGAATGAGCATTAGAGGTATGTGTTACTTCATAATAACAATAACAGCCATTGTATATGTGCAAACTGCACAGTCGTAGGGATCCATGACTGCAGCCAAAGAGTCAAACATAGCAAGATAGTGATGTGTCACACCTACATGCCACTCAGCCTATCATTAGTAGTTACGAGCTATAAGGCTTGTCATAGCTCATGTTTGCAGCAGGTGGCACCTTGGCCCTGCAGCTCCACTTGTCATGCACTTGACTCTGCATTAAAAATAAATGCACCTACACAAACTCAGGAAACCGTGACTAAGAGATATCCTGCATCAAAAGAAGACAAGAAGATGGCGGCCTCTGATTTGAGAGCGCTTCTTCTCGGCCAGCTGGAATGCAGAGGTTCATTGTGCATGGCAACACATAGAACTGTAATTGAAGTATTTAAGGAGGAGCCAGGCAGATGTTTACCCCTCAAACACTTCCTCTGTGTCCCTGTGTAAATGATTACAGCACAATGCAAAATACCAGGGTTTAGAATTTCAAATCTCAGTATCCAACTCAAAACAATCAAAGCCTTTCAAGTCCTGATCTCAGATTGGGCGTCATGTTTCACGCTGCAGCGTCACCACCCAGAGAAACATTGAGTTTTTGAGCTGATGATTCAGCATCACAGCTCATCACAAAACGACACTGAGGCTCTTTCAAGGCAGACGTCACACGCAAAGGAAACCTGAAGGGAACACTCCCTCAAAAGACTGATAGTGTTCTGAAAAGTCAATTCTCCCTTCCAGTTATGGCTCTGTGATTTTGGTTGCTGTATTCCCAGAAGCTTTATGCCCTCTGCTAAGTCTGAAAACAGGTACGCCTTCCTTCCAGAATCCCCTCCTTCTTTATAAGACTATGTCAGAAACAAGTTCCAACCACAGCTTTTGACTTGACCTATTTGATTTGTAGAACAAGTACAGAGGACTTGATTTCTTGAAATGAAAAATTATAAACATGAATACGGCAAAATGACACCCAGATGTCTACAAGGTAAACGTGTAAATCATTCCTACCTGTCATGTATTCTATTAGTGTTTTACTACTGCAAGCATCAGTAGTATGGTAAATGGTCCTTATTTATATATATAATTATATATTGTCTCCATGTCAAGGCATAGGAATGTACACAGAGTAACACAGGATGTAAGGTGCTGTGGCATTCAGAATAAAAGCAGAGCAGACTTAGGATCTCTTAAACGCACTAGAAGCCTAAAAAAAAATACAAATATAAAGCTTTAACCAACTAATAATATAAATAATATGTTTAATGGCAAATTTACATTGCAGATGTAGTGAAGAAAATATAATTTCCCTTAAGAATTTCGAAGAAAACCTTGTTAAGTTGTAAACCAACACATTTAAAAGCAGTTTTTAACAAGACATGCATGTACAACCTATGCACTTGATATATGTGGCTTTGCACAATGTTGTATTTTCGATATTGATTAATTCTGTCGATTATTTATATGATAAACCAATTACTTGAAGAAAATGTAAAAAGATTGTGAAAGATGGTTGCTACATCTTCAAAATGATTTCAACATTTAAAGAGACGTCTGTCACAAGCTAAAACTTAATTAATTGATTAATTGTTGATTTTTCTGGAAGTCAACTAATTACTTTTCATGCAAATACTCTTTAAAGCTGTGTTATTTGCACATTTAGGACCGGAAGTGGATTTGATTTCATCATGGGGGTCTGGCGGTGGTCGTCACAGAGAAACGAGGGGAGAACAAAAACAAAAACACAACACACACACGCTGTGTATGTGTGCAACTGAGGAGTTAAAGAGCCAAAATGAAGGATGGTGTGTGGAGGAATGGTGGCTGGTAGCTCAGGCGGCGGTACACAGCGACATAAGGCCGCACAAACAGCCCCAGACAGCGGGGTTTAACCCGGCTACACCCCTCTGTCGCCTCCGGGCTCAGCTCCCTTGTTGTCGGGCGGATTTCCGAAGCTAACCGCGGCTGTCTGCGTGGTTTTGGGGAGACAAACACGGAGGTGTCGTGTAGCGGCGCAAACACAAAACCAGGGGGGAAGTTTCTGGAGGCTGTCAGGGGGCAGAGGGAGCGTTACTCACGGGGGGAGGCTGCTCGCTCGGGGGCGTCCGTCAACCGTCTTCCACCCGCTTCCAGTCCGCAGCGAAGCCGAGGCTCCAGGGGCAAACAACGAAGGCTTCGTCTGTCGCGCCAGGGACCGTTGGCCGAGCAGGAAGAGGGTGAACCCGGCGTGAGTCAAGGGAAGCTGCCGGGGAACCTGCGGAGGAGCCGGTTGTTGTCGCGGAGGAAATAGTCCCAGTTCTGCCTTTAATTACGGGCGATATTCGTCTTATTGACTCCAACGCTGTCACACGCTCGCTCCGCAGCGCACGTCGCGTCACTTCCGGCTGCGGCGCGGCACACCCATGCCAGCTTGACGCATCAGTATCTTTCCAGAGTCTCGTTCCCGTCCGCTCACCGTAAAGCCTTTGTCACCGCCTTTCCCCTCAGCTTACTCTATTAAATACCATTAAAATAAGTGCAAATGTCATTAAGTTAAACAAGTGTAAAACCCCTGTTCTCACAATCACATAATACACCGCTTTTTACTAGTTAGAGGGGAAAATAAAAGGGAAAGGAGATAATGAAGGTAGCATAGTAAACTTATTGGAACGAAACCCAGGCTGAATCATGACGTATTAAAGTGGGAAAAGATCATTGGAGGTTAGATATCACGTGGATTCAACTGCACTTCCGGATCAGAACACATAAATAACATTACCTATGTAAACATGTGTTTTAAGAGCCAATAAATAAGCTATTAAAACTTAATTTCTATGATAATTTTTAACACTTTAGTCTTTATTTATTTTTGACTTCTTTGTGAACCTTGTTATTTTTAAAGGGTTAGGTTAAGTCTTTGACTGTGCTGCCTTTTATGTTTGAAAGTTGCTGTACATATAAAATGTATTATTAGGCCCAGGCACTGACAGACAGTGAGGCCCTATTGAAATTGTAAGGATTATTATTATACAGGCAAATTAATTGGCTTTTTGAGGGCTTTAAAGCACTCATATTCTTTCAGATGGGGAAGAGTGGGGATTGAACACCCAACCTTATTGTTGGAGAACGAACACTCTACAAAACTAAGCCACACCGATTATTGCAACAATTAAGATTGGATTACCTGTTCACTCACATGAGAAACTAAGCACAGGAAGAAGATGGACAAATTATTGTGTGTGTGTGTGTGTGTCTGTTTCTATGCTACTCTACACATTTCAGAGAAAACCATTGTATTTTCTACTTGAATACATATATTTGGCAGCCTTACTTAAGTTACTTTTATATTTTTGGATTTTAGATACTGGATGATTTTACATGCTTTAAAAACCTATTGTTAGAGAATAACCCAGTAGTTTCCAATCTTGGCTTTGACGCCTTACAAGAATCACAGTGTGGAACACATTTAATTTAATATCATTCTGAAAATTCATGCAAAACCTTCTAGTTTATATTTATTAATAAAATTGGACCTTTCTCACACTGGTGCAATTGAATGTGATGAAATAAATAGTTAAAATTATAAAGGAAACCATGTCAGACTTTATTAAAGCTGCTTTTCATTTTACATACAATTCAGACTTACATATTTACAAAATATACACAGATAGGTCTCATTATAATATCTTTATATCAACACCATACTCAGTAGATATACAATAGGAAATAAGGACAGTGGTCGCTGCAATGTGCTGCATAAAAAGAAACAAGAAAATAGAATAACCCTTCGGATCTCCCCGCCCTGCGCGCGAAGTGGGAATAATTCAATAAGATCTATTGCGTGATCACGATCAAACACTGACAAGTTTAGTGCCCGGTGTCAGCTTCAACGTGAGGGCAGAAAATAAACTCTCATCATGTACAACAGGGCCTGGTAAAAAATACTCTGACGTGAGAGGTTTGGAATTGAGGCGGATGAGGAGCATGCCATAAAAAGAGTCGACTATGACACGGAGAGAGACGCACAAGAAGAAACATGACCCTCTTCACGATATGCATGCTCTGGAGAGAAAAAGGACGCAAGGTATAGAGAGGACGACATCTGTACAAGTGTAACACGGAACCGACACGTATAACGCCACAGGTTAGCTTGCAGGTTTGCAGCACACGGTTCAAGGTCCGAGAGCTTTTCTGGAGAGGATCTTTTATCCTTTCACAGGAGAACGACATGCATTTTCTCAAACAAAAGAAAAAACATCAAGAGCTCTAATCATGGCCAACAAAACCACAGTGGTGTTGAACTTGGCTTTGTTGAGCACAGCAGCTGAGTTCTGGGTGCGGCTGGTTTTAGTGCGACATCTTGGTGTGTATTTGTCAGACGTTCAACAGCGAGTGTGGAAAGAAGGATGTGATTGTTTTACAATGCATCTTGTGGATACAGTAGAAGTATAAAACATGTTTGTGTGTTGACGGGTGTGTCACAGCAGCTGTTTGGCAGAGGTGTGCCATCAACCTGTTATCATCTCCACTACCAGGCCCAACTAACCAATCAGGCCTTGACCTTCTCAACCCCTCCCCTGCTATATAACTCACAATCAGTATTTGTTTTTGTGTTTTTTAACTCAACCAAGATAGTGACTAAGCTACATAGTGGTGTCGAGTAAACACTTATTGCTCTCGGGGGGTTGGTGGCGCAAACGTGTCGAGCAGGTCTGGGCCCCGGTCGGCCCTGCTCGCTCGCTTGCGGAGCAGGGCCGGCTGTCACATGCCTCGGCGGGGCCGGGAGCAGAGGACGAGGACAAAGCCGGCTTTTGTTGCTGCTGCAGCGCAGCGAGAAGATAGGTGAGCGGGGCGGCCATGACACAAAAAGAACTGGATCTGTGCAGCAGATATCACGTGCATGTTTACTGGGTTTTCTTTAGCGGCCTTAACTCCACTGATCCGCTAGTGGCCAGATTAAAGGTTTCAATAAAGTTTTGCAAACTAAATATGGACCCAGCATGACAGTTATCACTGAAAATCTGAAACACCTTCCTCCTGAACGGGTTTTACAGCCTTTCTCGGTGGGGTTGTGACACTTGCTAGATTTGCATCACACAACACACACATATGCAAGAATGCACACATACAAAGACATGTAGTTGACACACGCAGGTATGCAGTCACACCTGCTTGCCCACATGACGTCTTCCTGAGAGGTAAATCCAAAGTAGTTCAGAGCTGGGTTAGCTAATCCTTCTTCACACAAAAACAAAGAGGGAAGGGAAAGACATGTGACCACCAGGTGGCGCTGCTGTTGACATTCACATGGTGATACATCAGATTGAGTTGCATCGCAGTCAAAACAAGGGTAGAGGGAAGCTCTTGTTAATGTGGGTTGAATGCAGCATTCTGCAAAAACTGCTTCTACTCCAGACACCACAGGGATGTAACAGCCTGTGTGTCACCCACTTACATATAAAAAGACTTACAGCTACATGTCCACAAAGTTCCACCTGCTCAGTGACGCTCCGAGATGCACCGAAAGCACTTTTCTCTCCTTCATGCTGCAGCCAGCTGCCATTTTTCACAGTGTCTGACACTAAAGCCATCGTATCGTGTGAAATTCTGCTCAGAAACTACCTGTCAACGTGATGCCCAGGTTTGTAAGCTGCTGACGCCTCGTGTTTAGTGCAGGTATTTGAATTTGTCTTTAATGCTACATAATCTTATTGTAAATAAATTGAAAAAAAGCCAGACAGAAGGGGATTGAGCTCTTGTATCTTTTTTACGTGAATATTTTTAAATGTCAAAGAAATAAGAAGAGTAATACTGCAGAGTGGAAATGAGCTATTTTAGAGAAAGGTGGCTATGAGTCCTCTGCTAACATTCGCAGATACGATGATTGCTTTGGAGATGTTGTTAGGATCCGACAAACTGCAAGGTGTGTGTGAGCATTGAGATTCTGTCAGAGGCAGCTTCAGGTTTCTTGAAATTCCACCTTGCGATGATTTCAGGTGGAGTCCGGGGGGGAAAAGTGCAGTCGGTTCAGGGTTTGATGTCGGAGAAGCTGGTGTAGGTCTCGCTGCAGCTGGAAGACGTGCTGATGTTCCCGGAGACGCTGCCGTCTGTTGGACAAACGCACAAACAGCACAGGCAGGTCGAGTTAATGGGCAGGAGAGATGGGAACAACGTTGAGGTGCTTGCATGTTGGGCGTGAGGATACCTGAGCTGCTGAGCGACTGCGACGACTTGGACTCCGAGATGAGGCTGAGGAGGTTTGCCGCCGCCACCCAGCCCTCCTTGCTGCTGCGCAGGTTCCTCACAAACCTGCAGAGAGTCACACAAACCGTAACGTTACCTGGTGACATCAATATCCATTATGTGGCAGCAACACATGTGAGACAAAGAAGAAGACATTCACCACTGTCCGTCCTCTCCCTCTCTGATTAGCTGCACCACGTCTCCACTCTTGACAGACAGCTCCTGAGGTCCCGCCTTCTCGCAGTCTGCTACCACCGTGTACTTTCCTTGGGCCTGAAGGGGTTAAAGGTCACACAGGTCGGTTGGGGTTGAAAGGTGGCGAACTTCATCAACAGGCATCCCGATCATTTATCATATCTATGTTTCTGAAGGTTTTGGGTTTCAGGCTCACCAGCTTCTTTCCTCCGTCATCCTCGGGGTCCGAGTTAATGGGGTCCTCGCCGCTGGAGTAGCCGTCGTTCTCTTCCGATGCGTCCACCGAGAGAGACGTCTTGCTCCAGCCTGAAGAAAAAGGAGGGAGAGGGTGGCAAAATGAGTCGGGTGGGGGGGGAAGTACATGGCATTAGGAGAATCTGAATTCACACACAATCCCACTCTCTTTCCACGTGGTGTTAAAATGCTTCCTCACACATTTTCCATCAGAAATAGCTCTACAGGAAGTGGCTGCTTCTCAAGTGGATATTTTGGGATGTTTGTTGTTGGGAAATAAGTAAGGCTTAATGGTATTCTGCTTTTATTCGGGTTTACAATTTTTACCAGGAGCAAACAGAACACCACCTGGAAAGAGAGTCCGAGCCCCACACACACATCCATTACAAATCAAACCAAAGGCACTTCAAAGCCCAAACCCTCCTAAATCACAGAGGAGACCAACAGAGTGAGATCCTGGTGAATCACATCGATAAAAAAATAAAATAAGGTATGATCGAAGGAAACAGTCTGAAAAATAAGTTGGTGAGCACCGTGAACGTTTTACCTAAATCTCCTTATCCTCCACGCCACCATAACACCCAATGGTAGAAGAAGACTGAGTGATTGATTGGAGGTAGAGAAAGCATCATCGAGCCGGAGTTGAGATTTAAAATCTTTAGTTTTTTCATGTAAATGGGAGATTAGACAATAAGTCTCAAAACACGACTAAATGACCGTGTGGTCATTTTGCTGCACTTTACCTCTCGTTAAAAATCAATCACAACACCACAGCAAACCCCCACAGTGGCCCGGTCCCTCAGAGTGGCTCTGTACCTTGCCGCTTGCTCTGTAGCAGACTAGAGGTACTCATCCATTTGACTCTGCTTAGAGTGACATGGGCGGCCGGCACTGGACGGAGGGGAAGAGACAGCCGGGATAAATCGGTGAGTAAGAGCAATGAGTCGTACGATAAAGACGTTTTTTTTACAGAGCAGAAGAAAAACTACAGGTGGGATCAGGCGCTAAGGATTCTTCTCTCTGACGGGGAGATAAGGTTAGTAACACACATTCAGACCAGCTGGTCAGTTAGTACATCAACCACGAGAAAGATGATGATTATGACCTGAGGATGAAGATGAAAATGTCATCATGCAAATGTTAACTGCACAGTTCAGAGAGAAAATATAAACGACAGAGTATTTGCATGTTTCGTATAAACTTGCCAAAACAGGATGCTGAATAATAAATAATGTAATGGCTTAAAGGATATTTAAATAACATTTAAAACAACTCTGTGCAACTTTTACTAAGCAACAGCGCCCTCTGCAGCCACAGGCCTCTTTTATTATTGTCCAATCATGCAGGCATTAATGGAAAAGCATCTTTCACTAGTGTATGGCAAACAACGTAATGCAAAACAGTACATAACAAAAAAATACCCATAAAAATACTGTGTAGAATAAATTACTACATTGAAATTAATTAAAAGTTGACCTGTGGAAATAATGTGTGCTGTGTGACTGTTCAGCTCAATGAGTCCCCCTTGGTTTTTAATAGAGCTGCAGATTGTAGTGTGAATAAATCGCTCTTCCAGGACGTGCAGATGCTCTGTATGTAATTTGTTTTCTCTCGACACAAACACGTGATGGTGAATTTAAGATGATCGATGGAGGAAAAGCTTGTATTGGTGGTGGACGCCATAGAAGCCAGTGACGGTTGAAATCAACATCATAAAAAACACAGCACTGAAGTCCATTCTCACAAGGATAGAGCAATGAGGGATGGGATGATGATGAGCGATGGCCCTCTAGGATGAGACATCCGCTGCCGTGGGACAGAATTATACCTTTGAACCCAAACGGCGTGGGGTCGCTCTTGACCAGGTGGCGTTTGGTGCCGTGTTCGGGGCTCAGGGCCGAGCCTGGCCACACGGGAAGAAAGAAAGTGAAGAGGGGGAACAAGAGGAAGAGAAAAAGTGAGGAAGAAGAAGAAGAAATTGACAGAATTCTCTATAGATTCATGCTCGTAATACTACATTATATCTTTCTCTAATATGACCCTAGTCCATCGTAATAAATAACTTTGTTATCCTAATTTCGATTGAAGTATTGTGTCCCTGTTTCCTCCAGTGTTGCCTCTGTTACCTTTTGGACTCGCTTTGAGATTGCTGAAGCCCTGTAAAGTAAAACGCTTTTTAGCCGTAGAGGACCTGTCAGTGGTCGGACTTGTCACCGTTTCATCTGGAAGCGATGATTTTGAAATGGGGGGAAAGAGGAGAGCGTTGCAATCCCGAAAAGTTAAGGAGTGGCCACCAAGAGGTAGAGGGACAGAGAGGAAGACCGTGAAGATGATGGCGATGAAGAAAAGAGGAGTAAAGGTTAGTGTAGCTTAGATAAAACTGTCTGAGCACTTCAGCCTCAGCTGACGCAGATGTTTTTTGTGTGTCTGTTCATGAGGATTCAGCATGGATTAAAACACTCACCTTTGTGTTTGGGTGAGGAAGAGAAGTTTGCATCGGAGGTCGGGCTCGGCTCGGCTTTCTTCTCATCCTGCTTCTTCTGGTTCTTCTGACCACTGCTACGGAACGGGCTGGAGAAGACAAGATGACAAAATGTTATCGTGATAAATAAAGGCATGTGTGTGTGTGTGTGTGTGTGTGTGTCTGTGTCTGTGTGTGTGTGTGTGCAGTGACACCAACCTGAGTGAGATGGAGCTGCTGCTGCTGGTGGGACTCATAGAAACAGAGTCTAAGTTCTTCGGTTGTCTGGCGTCTGAAACATACAACAGTTTACTGCAGTTTCCAAAGGGCGTGCTGTGCATAAGAAAAGCAAACACAGCTGTATTTGCGGTTGTGTGCATGTGTGTGTGTGTGTGTGTGTGCGTGTTTTTGTGTGTGTGTGGGGGTGTGGGTGTACCTCTGCACGCTTTGAGTTGCTGGGTCAGAACTTTGCGGATCTCGTTCACCCACGAAGTTTTAATCTCGGGCGTTGCAGCCTGGATAAGACAAGGTATGACAATGACAAGGTTCCTCAGCCAAGGAGTTTGTGTTTTCACCCCGTTTGTTTGTGTGCAGGATTACAAAAGTCTACCCAATGGATTTCCAAGAAACATATACTGCAAGATAGGGTGTTTTCTTACATCTACAATGTCATTAATTTGTAAAAATTTCATGCTAGAGAAACCCACAAGTAAAACAGTTAGCAATTTGGTACAGATCCAAATAAAAGCGACCTCTCACCTGCACAATAAAAACCTCGTCTCTGGAGTTGCACCAAACTTCAAACTTCTTGTTATCTCCTTTAGCGCTCTCCGTTATTCCCACGGCACTCATCTGAGAGAGGTAAGGATGGAGAGACGTTAAGCAAAGGATATTTCACTGCAAATATTTAGCCCTTCAAATCTGAGCAGTGCTAGCGTACGCTGAGTGAGTGTTTGAAGCTG
The DNA here is from genome assembly GCF_947347685.1 of Pleuronectes platessa. Taxonomy (NCBI): domain Eukaryota; kingdom Metazoa; phylum Chordata; class Actinopteri; order Pleuronectiformes; family Pleuronectidae; genus Pleuronectes; species Pleuronectes platessa. The sequence goes on from NC_070649.1 coordinate 4,824,101, forward strand.
TACGAAGGCGCTTTCTCATAGCCCTCTCCGTTCTCCTCCCTCCGCTTGCAGAAGAGCAGGGCCTTCTCGTGCAGGAACAGGTGCCGCTGCATGGGCTTGAAGCGGGCCAGGTCCTTGACCTTGGCGTGACCTTTCTTGTGCTCTGTCCACACGCTGAAGGAGCCTTGCATGAGCAGGCGGCCCAGCTCCGAGAGGTTACCCTGAGAGAGGGAAAAGACAGCAAGGGATTTAGGTTGTGTTTATACTCAAACTGGAGTTTTCTAAAAGAAAAACTAAATAACAAAATAGAGAAATCTCTCCAACCTCATATCCTGTGATAGCGATGAGGTGCATGGAATCATTCACAGCTTTTAGAATCCCCAAAATAGAGGAGAGCGCCTCCTGTAGGTCATCACAGCCATCACAGCCTTTACTGTACTTCAACAACTCCTGCGACCGCAAAGCGGAGAACAAAGCAAGTTATTTTCCTGCTTCACGTTAACACAAATCCTCCAGATACATCCACAGCACCTGAACAAATCTAACCTTAAGCAGCAGCTGGTACTTGGTGATTCTCTGGACAGGTTTAAGGAGGTAGGAGTCCAAACCAAGTTTATGTTCCAGCTTCTTCTGGCACTCCTGATTCACAAAAAACACAAAACGATTAAGACGCATAAGAGTTAATTGTTGTCGAGGTGCCGCAGCAAAGATGATAGGCGGGGGGGGGGGGGGCTGACCTGGAAGAAGGCACAGTCGGAGCACTGTCTCCACAAGCTCTCGGAGCGAGGTTTGTTCTGGCAGTAGGCCTCGTAGATCTGCAGGTCCTTCATCTGAGCACAGAGAGGAAAACAGACATCAATAATAAGCTCAGTGCAAGGTCTGTTATCTGGGGATTTAACAATGATATATAAAGATTTGTATTAATTGGTAGTTTATCTCACCCGTTCTAAAAAGCAGCGGCCCACCAGCTCGGGAAAGTCAGTGTACGCTTCCAGTTCCTTTAGAAACGTCCTGGGGAAATTAAAAAATTAAGATCAAGACTTTTTAAGACCATAATGAATTACATTTAAGACCTATGACAAGACTAAAAGTTACTTCTGCATAAATTAATATATTATATTTTCCTCGCTAACCTCTTGTGGAACTGGTAGATTTCAGACATGTTCCCAAACAGGACGTCCTTCTTGCTGAGCAGCGTGCTGGGGATGAGAGGAGCCATGGCGGGGTTTTCCATCTCTGCTGCGTAGCCCTGTAGTTTTAACATCACATACATGTGTCACGTCGGCAAATCCACAAAATGTTTAGCAGTAGTGTGCACAGGAACACGCATGACTGACTCACCTCCAGGACGCAGAGCAGCTCCTCCACATACGCTCTCTCCGTCTCCAGCAGCTCGTTCATCACGTGACTGGAACACACACGCAAAACCATCAGCATCAATGCAACTACATATTTTAAACCTTTAAAGATGTACTTCAATAATCTGACAACATATCTGTCCTTTAACTGTTTCCTTACCGCCGAAGCACTGCCAGGTTTTCTTCTTCCTCTGAGAGAGAAGCGTGTCTGGTGCCATTAAGAAGAGGAGACTCCACCTGGAGTTATAGAGAATGATCACACACATTCAGGTATATAAAACATCTTTTTGTATTTTATAATCTTTTTAGATATATTCAAACAATATGAGTAAATGATTGAATATTCTTCATACATGAACCTTTTTGCAGATGGCATTATCTGCAGAATATCTCCTCTCTTTTCTCTGTTGATCTGCAAGGAGAAAAAGTAAGAAAGTGTTATTCATCCCAATACATCACTGATATATGTTGTAGTCTTTCTTCAATGATATCCATTCATCAATCCAGGCTTACTGGGCGAGGAGTGAGGCGACTTGACTTCGGGTCTCGGTGCCACTGGCTGGACCGGTCGGGTCTGTTTGGCTGCGAGTTTCTTCAAGCTGATGCGTCTCTTCTCGAACATCTCCTGCACAGAGCCCTGCTTCTGGAAAACTCTCTCTACCTGGTCCTGAAGGAGATCGAACACAAGCGGAGATGAACGTCAGGTGAACTTGAATCTCAGCGGGAAACACCATGATGGTTAAAGAAAGCCGCTTTCGACTGACCCTGAGCTGAGTGGTGAGCACCGATTCATACTGGCAGCAGATGGCGCTGCGGTCGGAGAGGGTGTGCAGCGGTAATGTTTCCAGGTACCGCTCCAGTTCTTGCAGAGCCGCTTCAGCTCCGTCCTGAGACTGACAGCGGTCAACGGGCTGGTTGGCCAATAGGAAGATGCCCTCCTCACACCACTGTGACGCCTGATGGGAACAGTGTGGTTGAAAGTGGTGAATTTTAACACTTGCATGGTGCTGAGGAAAAACTCCCTGTTCCACACCCCTACCTTCTCCAGAGAGTGGTGCATCTCCATCGCCCTGAGCAGCAGGTTCTTCTTGCACCTCAGGGTGGCGCTGATCTCATCGCACACCCCCCTTAGCTCGCTGCACTTCGGCCTGATGGAGTCCTCGGCGTAGTGCGAGTTCTCTATCAGCCTGTCACCTTCACAGGCCAGGGACACGGCGCGGTCCAGGATGTCCTGATGATTCACACATTGGAGATGTCAGAAAATAATTCCAAACATACAGAATATTGGGTCAGCAGCAGTGAAGGCAACATCGCCCTCTTGTGGAGTGTTTATGAAGTGACGCTGGATATAGTGGGACACCTACATAAAAGAAATCTTTAGGTTTTTAATCTAAGTGCAAACACAGGTGCTCTTTCCTCATCTTTGTATTTCTTCCTGTTCACATCCCAGCGAGGGGGGGGAGCAGGTCGGGACATTAATTATGTCATTGGCCATATGGCTTCAAGGCTGCATCACACATGTGAAATTGTTGAGCATGTGTTTTCTCTTCCACGTGAGCTGCGCTATTAATCGGGATTGTGTGTGTTTGTGTGTATTTCTTACACAGGCCTTTTCCTCGTGCCCGCCGAGCTCTCGGAGGACATGCTCGCCGTGGGCGGGGCTGACGCTGACCTCGGAGAAACTCGACAGCCTTTCTGAGGTCACATCGAGCTGAGCACGCACCTAGAAACACACATACACACTCCATTAACCTTGTGAAGGATCGGTCGTCGGTGCGGCAGGGCGGCAACAACATTTCCCATAAACTCACTTCACGGAAGTGCTGTTCAAAATGGCGCAGCTGCAAACACTGTTCCAGCTTCGTGCGGTGATGCTCCCAGAAATCGTCAAACGCCGTCTCAGTCTCGTCCAGCTGACCCAGGAGTCTGAGAGGGAGGAAGGAGGGATGAAAAGAGAGGAGGAAAGGAAGAGGGGAGGAGATTCATTAATTTGTTCAAGATAGTAATCCATTTTTGCATCAGTTCATCCCTTCCTCTACCTCTGCACAGTCTCCAAATTCTCCAGCTCATCATGGGTCATGCTGTATTCGGGGTCTGTCTGTAGAGGCTCGTTGATACAGTCCAACAGGCGTCCCCCTTGAGACAGCGCCACCTGCAGGTCCTCCTGGAATTTGAACAAAACATTTTTCTTTAGTTGCGACGAGAATTAGAAAAACCTTGAGTTCAGGCTTAAAAAGACAGAAAAGCATCTCCGACCTTCATTGTGTCCTTCTTCAGTGTGTGTGTGTGCAGCAGGTTGGTGGTGGCCTCGGCGTCGTTTGGTAATTCTGTCTCCGCGAGCTCAGTGCCGAACGCCTGCAGAGTCTGAGCCGTGGTCTTTACCATGAGGGCGAACGCCTCGATTGCCTGCGGAGGATTTGAAAATGTACACAAAGCTCTCGCTTGCAGTTTGAGGGCCTAAAATGGGGTTGTGTGTGTTTCTGTGTACGTACAGTGCGGTGAGAGATCCAGCTCTCGTGGTGGTACTCCTGCGTGCCTCCCAGCTCTCTGGTGAGTTGTCCTGGGTCGATATAAGCATGGAGCTCAGTCACCGAACTCAGCATCACCACCTGATAAAAACATATACTCAATAAATACACATTGAAAAAGTACACGTAAAATACAAAAAGGAAAGAAAATCATACAAGTTCTTTACTGAAATGAAAACATGTTTCTAGTTTGTTGTCGTTCTGGGCTATTCAGGATCCTGCAGCTCCACAGGGAGCTACACTGACCTAGATAATGCATCCAGTGAGTCACAGAAATACATTCATTATGTAGGATGAGATTTAGCTCGAGACACATGCAAATGTGAGGAAACGTGTGAAAAAAAGAGATTAGAGCCGGCACCTTCATTTTGAACTCGTCCCTGCTGAACTTGAACAGGAAGTCTGACAGAGTCCGCTGCAACAAAGTAGTGGGACGCAAAACCAGAACCAAGTTCAAGTTCCCTGGAAATGAGCCCTGAGAGAGAAAACAGCAGCTGTTAGATTTCAGGTTTAGAGTAAATAAAATGTAGAGGATGATGCTCAGTGATCTGTGTCAATTTGTATTTTGATATTTTACACCTCAGCTCATTTGATACCGTGCATTTGCTGCCATTTTGAATTAAGTGAATGAAAATAAGATACATGAACTGTAAATAAAAGGGGATGTTTTGTCTTAATAGCACAAAGCTGCACTGAGCAAATCTGTGCAGCCACCATCCCTCTGCAGCCATTCTGCACCAGCCTGACGGGATTCTTCCAGGATTTAATATCCACTAAATCTCCAACGTTCCATCAGACTCCCCCGTCACACCTTCCATCTCGTGATGTTATTAGTCCCGGGACTTTTGGAGCAGCCACAGCGTTAGCTCTTACACCACTAACAGGTTAAAGCGCGGAATTGCCTTTACACAGACATCAGCCACAGGAGGCCACTCAGCTGAAAGCCCATATTGGTTATGGCTTTCCTCTAAAACCCTGGGTGAATTGCTCCACCCTATTAGGCATCATAAATCAATGGAAGGTGACACATACATGCGTTCATATGGGCACGTGCTCACACACAGGGCCCGAGCCGGGATCAGGAAATCCTCAGCAGTGCCGTAAATAAAGTCAGACTAGAGTCTTGAAAGGAAAACTGTGAAAAGATTCAGGATATCTGAAGCTGGGAGAAAATGCATGCAGTGAAGTTTTAATTTGAATCCCTTTGCTTTGAGCATGTTGTTGTATTCAAGCTGCTTACTTATGTTCATAAGCATTTTACCTGGATGTTCTGCAGAGCTATGCTTGCTGCTGTTGCCAGTGCAAACAACCAATCCACTGGCAGTGACCATAAAGTTATTCTGAGGAACATTTGAAAGCATCGAGACATTGAATCTGTGGAGGCAATCTTCAAACCGGGGTCTGCAATCTCAAAATGGCGCCACCCAGTGACGTCCTCCGTCATCTCAAAGTGGACATTCATCACAACCGCAAATTACATCCCATAAAAAGCAGACACCGCCAAGTGTGCCGTGATAAAGTGATGCGAGCGGCTCTAATTCAGTCTACAAGGAGACTAGCAAACACACACACACACACATACATACAAAAACACACACATTCATCATAGTCATGAAATGCCTGCTGGTGGTTGCCACGGAAACCATTTCTCCTTGGGAATCGCATGGAGAGAGATGGGGGAGAGAGAGAGAGAGAGAGAGAGAGAGAGAGAGCGAGAGAGAGAGAGAGAGAGAGAGAGAGAGAGAGAGAGCATGATTGAATAGTGGGGAGAGGCTATGCGGAGAGAGGATGAGTGTGTGTGAGAGAGAGAGAGAGAGAGAGAGAGATAGATAGAGAGAAAGAGTGACAGTCGCTTATGTCTGTTTGTGTGGAGGAGTCTTGTAAAAGCGTCAGTGGTGTCCCAGCTTCACTTTGCTCTTTCTGTTATGTATTTTTTTGTCTCACAAACACACACACACATATACACAGACACACAAACAGTCTGTTGTGATGAAACACTCATGGTTCCGCTCCAGTTTCCACCCAAACTGTCGGCTGACGGTATATTTTAAATAACTCAACAGTACTCGCTGCTCTAATTGTAGCAAATCTGCGGATATTGAACAATATGAAAGAATAAATAAATGCAGCTAGTGCACGTGTTTGTATATGACAAGCAATTATACATAGATTTCTTTTATTGACTATACAAAACCCAGCATAAAATATATGTGTAACTGGAATCAAATTTAATTCAATAAACCCTTTGAGGTCTCGGCTTAATTTGTAAATCTGCATTAACATGACAATGCACACACACCGCTCAGTGCATCCCCCCCCTTAACAGATGATTACAGACATGCTACTGTGCTGGGAACTCACTTCTACCTCAAATTGATGCACACACTCCCTTCTCAAAGATAAAAAAGCATGCATTAATACATGATAAGGATTTAGAATTTCATTTTCTGTTGACCGGACTGATTTATGTGCGTTTGGCGAGGAGGCAGGGAGGGGAAGGCTCTCCACTCGTGTCCTCTAATGACATCCACGCTGGTCCCGTGGGAGTTGTGTACAGCCACGGTGTTAAACCACCTCCCTCCGCATGTACAAACCCCCTTTTCTCTTGGAAATATGGCAACGGCCCCAGATTATAACAAAGAGATTACTTTGGAATCTCTGCTGCACCGTAACAGCTTTTTATGGCTGTTCAAACGTATTTGTCTTGTTTGCACCGGCTGATAGAACCGTCTGCATCCCCCCCCTGCAGCAAAACCCCTGTATTATGCCTGAGTGACTGCATATTTATTACCCTAAATCACACAAGATGAGCTGCTGCAGACATGGAGGCGTCCACATCATCATTTCACCACAATGAATGTGGTTTACGCTAATTAATTTCTGGTATAGAGGTGGATCAACAGCACGATGTTTGACTGTTGGTTTAATTCTTCAAGTGACTGATAAAGGTCATCCATTACTACAATAGTCATTCATAGTAATTGTTATTATAGTAAGTGTGGAAAAAATGTAAACAAATATATAGGGACCATCCATTTGAGGTCAAAGGTCAACATTGCACTGTACAGGCGACCAAAACCTACAACCACCAGATTTACATGATAATAACTGTCTGCTCCTCTTTATATTTGTATTATTTCTCCCCTTGTCGGGCCAGAGAACAAGCGAACGGCAGCGCTCGACCTTGAAACAGCCGGGGACATCTCACGGGAAAGACTGACGACCTTCACTTTCCAGCAAGACAGCGCGTCATTGGCTGGTGGACAAAGCAGAGCCGGGCTTGCACAAGGACATGCAGGAGAACAGCCACAGGGGGATTGAAGTGAGGGGGACCAAGGAGGAGAGACGCTCCTCTCACCATCTGCTCTCCATGCCTTCAGGTGAAGTTATAATTCACAAACGCAGACTAGGATTTAAGAGGCTTTCCTCACCTGAATCTGCGGATTTAGATCGATTTAGAGAGACAGTGTCTTGGATTGACTGTATACCGATTCAAATTCAGTTTTCTTTTTAAGATGTTGTCTGTCTATAGTATTTCTGCCTCTAACTGGTCAGCAGGTTAGTACTTAATGTGCTGATTTGCTTTACAGCCTGAAATAAGAAGCTGCAGAGTTATTTTCTAATCCTATCAACAGTCAGGGACACAAAAGAAGAACAGATGAGTGAAGAGAGGGATGGAAGATGGAGAAGAAGAGGGGAGGTGGAGAGATGTGATCAGCAGGAGAGGTGCAGGGAGGAGAGGAGGTCCTGCAGAGCGGCCTCTGCTACCCCGCTGATAACCTCCCCTCTAACTACCTCTATGAATCACGGGTATGATAGAGTGCCACTCTTTTAATCTTTTCTTCATCACCTTTTTCCAATCTTCCCTTTGTCCTTGTAACAACAGGCAACAACAAGATGTGTCAGAGAAGCTTTATATGTTTTCTATCAAACATGCATCACAGGGCCGACAGACAGACAAAAAACTAAATGACAAAACTGAAAGTGAAATATCTTTCCCTCGAAATAGCTTTGGAAAAATATCCGGACTTTGGTTTGGTGTATGTTGAGATGTTTTGAATCAGTAGTAGGTTGCCCTTTGGAAACCTAATTTTACATTTTTTATGTGTGTTTTCATATATCTTGTTTTGTGTTCAATTCAAACGACCATGTGCTTTAACACTAATTAACGGCAGAGAGGCAACAACTGCTGGTCCCTGATTGGTCCGTGATGCCTGGTGGGGCCATGTCTTGAGTGTGCAGATGTTGTGCAGGTGAAATTATTGTCACAGTGCCGACAGTTTCTTAGAAAACACCACGGAAAAGCCATTAGGCTTCTTCGTAATCAGTGTCCAATTACCATATATTAGCATATATCTGCATACACGCTAAAACAGTGTAGTACAGGAGGCGCGTCGTAACAACAGATGTGGTGAGGAGTCGTCCACGTGTCGGCAGAGCTGGTTAATCATGAATCACGGCTGGAGCACGAGGAAGAAAACGTCAAAATAAAGAGCTTCGTACGAGAGAAACCCAGCTATCGACCATATGTGTGCCCTGTCTCTTGCCCATGGCAGCCGGGATTGGCACCAGCTCACCACTGCAGCAACCAAGGATATATGGTATAGATGATGGATGAATGGTAGGATGCATGGATGGACAGAATGATGGATGGATGGATGGAGGGATGGATCAAGCACAGAAGGATTCTTAGCCTTCATTTGATCCCTTTTCTAATCTTTGGATGTTGTTAACAAGTTTGACTTGTAGAATTTTTACCTAAAATACATCACGCAACTGTAACAAAGCTGTAAAGACAGTGTTAGTTTCTGGAAACCTCCCCTAGACTTTTTCATATCATTACATGTTATTTAATATTAAATGTAACACTTCTTCATTAATATGCCTAAGAAGGACTAGACCTGTGTTATTTGTTGTTGACTTGTTTACTTACGTTATCAAAAATGTTTCCAACAACGTTCAAATCAAGAGAAATCCGCAATTTTATTAAAAAGGTATTCAAGATAAAGGGACGTTTCATTTTGGTCGCCTTTTATTTGCGTCACATCCGCTTTGACAAAGGAAAAACAAACTGCTAACCAGTTAACCAGTCCAATGTTTTATCATGGGATTTTAGATTATGAGTATTTGTATTCTGTGAACATGATTTGTGTCTGAGTTGTGTCAATGGAAACAACAACTCCCATGATGCCACGCTGCTTCACAACGTCATCAAACTAGGTCTTTTGCTGTGCTTTGATTGAGAAGGAACATATTGTACGTTTAAGGGCCTCAACTTCTCTGGTCTCCTTTTTTTAGGCTAAGAATAAACAAAAGAAAACACACAAAGCTTGGACTTGCTACTCCTGCATCTCACTGCAGTCACACACGCACAGCACCAACCAGCCACTCCACTATAAGATGCTATTTATATAACCTCCATCCGGCCTCCTTCCAACACCCAGTAAGAAAAACATACCTTTGCCTAATTGTCAGTACATGAAACACACACATAATATTTAGCTTGTGCAAGCCAGCAAACACACACCAAAGACAACAACATCCATTACTCTAAGTGGTGACAAACCAAATTATACACACACACGTACAGCTGACACCAGCAACTACACCCGCACATCCACGGCCCAACAAACATTAAACACATGTAGAGTAATGCACACTCGACAAAACAGCTCTTTTTAGGCATCATGAGCAAATGATGCACCATCCAGTGTTCTGCTATAAGGAGAGTTGCTCTGGGACAAACACACTCACAGCGATGCGGAGCAGGGTAGCCCTGACGGCGGCCCATCGGTCCAGTCGTCTGTCGATGACCAGGATGAAACCCACTCCCGATGCGGCACCGCTGCAGGAGAGAGACACACACGCTGTTGTCAGAAGGGAAATCACTTTTTCTGGGTGTCTGAAAGTGTGTATTCGGGTTATGGAGCAGTAATTTCCCACTGCAGGGGAAAAGCTTCCATAACTGTCTGCAGGCTGGATCAATACACATATATATAACAATATATGAAAAATATGAAATATTCCAGGATTACAAACTGATGCTGGGAAAGGTGAAAGCCTGTTTATCTGTAATCATCATTTGTCATCAGCGATGATGATGAGAGGCCCTTGAGATTACCATGGCAACCTTGCCACTGCAGTAATGTGTGTGTCGCTACATGTTCCACAGGCGGTGCAATGTGTAGCAACCTCATTAAGCTAATGTGTGCGTGTGTGTGTCAGTGCGTGCACGTGTGTGCATGTGAGGATGCAGCAATGCCAATGAATTGACATGCACCCTGACACCACACACAGGCAAAAAGGGATGGAGGTTGAAGCACAACACACACACACACGCAAACACACACACAAATACTGCTGACTTGGTCCATCTGGTTGTCCCTGTTTGCCAATTTTCATCATCACACATACACATATAGAGCAAATGAGCGCACTACGCTACCCAGTGAACGCTGCGACCGCAAATCCTCAGTCCATCTCTATACAGGAAAAAAATATTTAAATCCCATGAACCAAGGCGGTTGAGTCGCTATTCCAGATTTAGAAAAAAATATGAAAAATCCTCAATATTCCATTGTTATCATCCATCAATAATCCAATCCTCCTTAATTTGTCCGTGTTCTGCTGCTGTCAGTGTTCAGTTCCTGTATCCATCATCTGTCTGCAGCCTGCAGATGGAGAGCGGGGACCGTTCACATCCTTAAAGAGCTTCTCCCTCCTCCTTGTCCTTCTCCCTCGGCTGCTCCTCCGCCACCCTCCTCCACCACCCTCTTCCCCACCATCGGCCAATTAAAGCCCAGCTCTGCATCTTGCTGTTCCCATCGCGGCCAATCAGCGCTCAGGGTGCAGCCGATTGGCAGCTCGGTGCACATAGCTCGTGGGGGAGAAAGGGAGGGGGATTCAGGGAGAGGGGTATGAAAGGTGATGTGCCACAGAAAAATATAGAAAGAGAAGCCGCCATGACACACATATACAGGTACAAACGTGTATGTACATATATAGATGAATCATCTCCATCCTTTCTCCTCCTTTTTTATAAACATGTATGTGCATGCAAGTGTGTGTGTGTGTGTGTGTCTGCACCATGGCAGTGCAGCATTCAGCAGTAAAGGTGCAGGAACGAGAGGAAGGGAGGGAGGTAAGAGGGAGGAGGGACAGATGGAGGGAGGCGAGAATAAAGGCAGAGAGAGGAGGAGTAATAAAGACAAAAAGAAGAAAGGAGGTGGGATTATGATTTAATTTGAATCTGATTAGCAAAACAAACCGCACTACGTTTCACCCCAACCCCAAACCAGCACCAGGGCTATTATGGTAGTTTACTTGGGAAAATGCTTAAATTAAATACGTAAAAGCAAATCGTATTCACATTTACATTAACATCTTCAATAAAAGAGCCTTAGGGTAATTTTTCCTCCCTGTATCTCATCGTGTTAACCCTTTTATTCCCATTCCTCGTCTTTCATTCTGTAAAATGTATTATTTTATTATTTTCCTTGGCTCTTCCCTTTTGGAATTGTGCTGACATCTGCTGGCTGCACATGGTACTGCCTGTCAAAGTTGTTAGACCACACACACTCAGACCACATGCCTGAGTGTTTGTGTGTGTGTGTGTGTGAGTGTGTGCATGTCATGCTGACCTGGGGACGCTGGTGAGGTAGCCGAGGACGCTTTGGAGCTCCTGCTCCTCCAGCTCGCTGAACTCGGGGAACTCTGGGAAGACCATGATAGGGCGTCCGCTTATCCCGCGGCCCCCTGGAGACACAGGAGGTCAGGGGGGACAGGCAGAAAGGTCAGGGGGGACAGGCAGAAAGGTCAGGGTGATATCCAGGCAGGGACGACCTCAGCTCTGAGACATGTTGGTGACTTCCTTTTGATTCGTTTTACTAAAATATGCCTGAAAAACTTACCACCTGATAAAAACAGCATTTGAATACCCCTTATTACATATTTAAGAATAACTATGAAATAAGGAAGTTAAAAACTTTTTCTAAACTCCCTTTAACTGAATAATTTCCCACTAAAAAGTCAAAACAAGTACGATACCTAAGACCAACAAAAAGACGGAGCAAAAACTTTATGCAAAAGATGAAAATATAAAAAGGGCCTCACACACACACACACACACACAAGCTTGGCCTTCTCCCTCTCTCACTGCATGGGTCAAGTTGCAATGCAGATTGTTCCGTTGATAAATTATTCAAATGCCGTCACAGGGCAGCCGTTTTCGTCATGGTAACCCTACACATGTCCCTAAGTGTGAGCGTTTCTATGAGCATCCGTTTGTAGCTCTGTGTGTATTTCTATATGAGATGCGTGTGTGTGTACGTGTGTGTACATGCACCCTATCTGAGTCAACACTTAACTTTAAAGAAAAACCTTTCGAGCTACAATCCTGAGGGAAGGCCCCTGAAATATCCCTCAATTTAAATACACAAATGGCATTTTTTAAACTTCGTGACCAATGTATTCCTCCCAAATCACATAGAAACGGTTCAGTGGTGCAGAAGAGTCTTTAAAGACGCCACTTTAAAGTCTGCAGACAGAGCTGAAGTGAAGTTATTTCTGGAATCTGGGTGACAAACGTGCGCTCGCGTGAACCCGCTGTCAAAGATGCTCCTTTAATCTCGCGCTTTGACAAAGGAGAAAAACATATGACGAGGACAGACTAGAGGGATGAAGCTGCACAATAACAATGATTTAGCCGAGATTATCTTTAAAAATATCGACAGTGTAACAGAGATTTAGATAATGGCCTAATTATCACACATCACAAATATGAACTTTGACCCCAGAGAGTTTATATATATTAGATTAACTGACTCAAATGTGTTTTGTGTCGACATCCCAATTCTCCGATCTAATTTAAACAGTGAATGAGGTGACACAATATAAGGAAAGAGTCCCACAACCCCCAGCGTGCATGTTGCTCAGGAGAGAACGACATCAAACCAACCTGGCAGGATGGCAAACTGTTTCTGGAGTTCAGATCCGATTTCTGCAGCACACAGAGGACCATCTTCCCCATGCATGATGTCATCTGGAGAGACAGAGAAAAAGATTATCACTGGTTTTATTTATCAAGATATATTTTTTAAATATACTATTTTATAATTTAATTATTCCCGAACCAGGATTCAACCCTCTTTCCTGCAAGGAAACAGCGCTAACCACTGCACCACCGTGCCACCCATGTTAGTGAGGATGAAGGGGAGAAAGCAAAGCAGTGACAGTAACAGGGGATGAAGTAAACAGCATTTGGATTTCCTCTGGTCAAGCTGGATTACAGTAATCTCATTTAGACATGTACACACACAGGAAGACACAGATAGAGGGAGAAGCGCTCTCCTCCGTCCATGCGGTGACAATGTGGGACACATACGTTCCACACTCGTTTAAACTGTGTACATATCATGTGTGCATCTGTGAAGGAAAACTGAGAATTCTTTAACGTCTCTGTCGAAAGCGTGTCTGCACACAGACAAAGGCTGGCACTGCAGCCGGTGTGAGCCAATGTTGGCGAGGTTTCCCAGCAGTATGGTGGGACTGGCAGCGAGATGGCATTCATTACCAGTACAAACCAAACAAGCTGATTGGATTGTTTTTTAAAAGGCCTTCCACCGATATCTCCTTGGGATCAGAGAGCGCTGCACATGTCTGGCTGTGCTCCAGAGTTTTAAGCAGACTGACAGGTGGTCCACAACACACTGAAACACACACCCTGACATATGACAACACACTTGCTCTCACACACACAGTCTCCAACGTAGAGATCAAGTCAGAATGTGCACCGGGCACCTCCTCTCCTGCTCTTCCTCTGGTTTGTGGTGCAGCGGAGGCCCATCTTAGCAGACATGCTGGGTTTGGGCAAATTACAGGCTGCTTCACTTTGTTGGAAGTTTATTAAAGTGGACCCGCATTAGTGCCACGTTTAAATCTCCATAAACTGCATCCTGCTCTAAAAAGTCTACCTCCTCTCTTTTAATCCCTTCCTTTATTCTTTTCTTCTTCTTCTCAGTTTATTCCCGTGGAGACAGATAATTATGCATGTGTGATTTGTGGTGTTCCCTGGCACATAAGCTGAATGGTCCCTGAGTCACTGCTCGGACATCCTAATGCAATCCCCCTGATATCTGGAGCCATGCCCAGTGACTTACTGGCATTATTACTCCCTGTGTATGTGTGTGTGCCCGTGTTGAGACATCATAAACCTGCAGGATGACAGATTCCTGCCTGACCGCAGCTACACGCATGTCGTGCCACCTATTTAATCGCCCCCCTGCGTCCCAAACATCCTGTAAACAGCTGCCGGCGCTCTCGCTCCGGCTGCACCGCGCCGAGTGCGGACTGCACATGAGACGTGAGATGCGCAACGTGTGGTACATGAGTCACCGTCTAGCCAATGGTATGCTGACACACTGTATGTGGCATTACTGAGGTTCTAAGCTCTTAATCTGGCGGGGTTTCTTCATCATGTGGAGCCGCTGCAGAAAACGACAGGGTCCTCGCTGTCACCGATTCACAGAAATGTACAGGATTATATTTGTGATGGAGTATGGTGGTTGATGGACCACCTGTAATTCAGGTATTTGATGGATGACCATGGAAAAGACAAAGAATGGTTCTGTAAGGTCCTTTTTTGAGGCCATTACATTTTCAAGGTAGTCAAAGGAAGGGCTGGGCGATGAAACGACTATCAATAATTACTGCAATATGATTTTTATGAATATCTATACAACAAAAGTCCTATATCATTATAATGCTGCGTGCACAGTGAGGAGGTATAAATATAAAATCTGTAACTGATACAGGTGGCTGGCTGCAGTATAGGTCTTAGTCCTTCCTAATTCTTATCACATTAATGATTGTTCAAGTGCAAATTTTTCCATCAAGTTTGGTTTTACCTGAGGGATGAAAAGTCATGATTGACAGCTGGGACTGACTCAGGATCCTAACCCTAACCATATCGTCAAGACCTATATCGTAAGTTCTACCACCATTTGTTTTAATTTGAGAGAAGAAAAGAATATCCTGAAACTAAATGATGGGAATGTAAATTTCCATATGTTTGACGCTGATTCTGTTTCAGATCAGTAGCTACTTTCACACCGGCTCACAAGTGAGAAAATAACAACAATTCCAAACAACCTGCACAGTGCACATGGCTCATGCACACGGCTCGTGCACTTCAGTGAATGGTGCTGCAGACATATCAGACATTCAGGCGTCGAGCTGCTTTTCACTGCTGCTGGAACCCTTAAAACTCTCTGCTTTGTCCTCAGGGGAATGAATGAAATTTAACTATAGCGGCTAAGCTGCGAGCGAACCTCTTTACCCACCACACACACACACACACACACATGCACACACACTGGAAGTGGGGCAACGCAGCAAAACACAAATAGTGATTATGGGGGGGCTCGAAAGAATGTCCACCCCGCCTCATTGGACCCTTCCCCCCCAAAGCCCTGACATCCCTTCCCCAGTTCATTCATCTTTTTCTCAGGGGCTTAGCAGAGGGGCTAAATGGTGCACAACTCAAAAATCGTTCCATTAAAACTAAATTTTAACAGTTAAAAAGGGTCAAGCTCAAATAAAACCATCAGGATTAATTAACTCGAGTTGATCCCATATATTCCCCTGATGCAATGACAATGGTAGTGACGTGTGACACCTCTACATGCATCACTTCACCGTTTAAACGCAGCATCAGAGGAATTCTACAACACGGGGAACTAAACTGAACCCGTTTCACTCTCCTGAGAGTCTGCAGCTGAGAGCGTGTTTGTCTGTGTGGCCCTGGAATTAGAGAGGTGAAAAGATGGTGAGGATGAGGTGGAGGAGGAGGAGGAGGAGGGAACGCGGCGTTCAAAAAAAAAAGGAAAAAGAAACGAGCGCAGAGGTGCTCTTGTCTCAATAGGATGAAATGGAGGACAGGGTTTCTTTACACATGCCTACATATTTAATGTGTTGGCCTGGTGCGAGTTGATACTGCCGATGTGTTTTCTCCGTGGTGGGGGGGGGTCAAGAGCAGTAACAAGTTCCACACGACTGTAAAATGCAAGGTTGCAATCACCATGGCAGTTTGGGGATATTGCCGTGCAAACTTATTAAATCAATCTTGCACAACAAGTATTATTCTGTTGCTCCTTCCAATCTTGTCTACAGATATAAATCATGATTAATCTATAAAATGATCAGAACCTCTTACAAATACCAGCAAAACACAGTGTTGCTTCGGAACATGAGGATAAGTTCATCTAATCTGCTTCAGCATCTCTCCTCTACACAGTTAACACAAATGATACTGTACAAACTGTGTATGTGTGTGTTGAGATTAGATTAGAGAAACACTCGCTGACAATGTAATTGGAAAAACTCAATTTGTCAAACAAGATGCGCTCTGGTAATGTCAGTAAGTCAGGGGTGAAAGAAAGGCAACGGCCCAGTTAAGCCCAATAAAGGTCCAGTCCAGTACACATACTCAAACAGAAAACAAGGGATGGAGAGCCAGCGAACGCAGACGCACAAACACACACACACACACACACGCATCCGCCTCCTTTGTTCTGCAGCTGTTTTACTACAGGTATTCATCGCTAAACACACATTGTCAAGTTCAAAGCCGACAGACAGCTGGTCTCTGCTGGTTAATGGCTGCCAGAGCTGGTGGCTGGTCAGAATTCAAAGCCACAGGAAGCTGGAGAGATGTGCGACACTGCCACAACTCAGACGAACACACACACACAGGAACCTGACCGGGAACTATGAAAACAAAACAAGCACGCCATGGTCAGGGATGAGAGGTGCACCAACACACAGATAGACACGCTTTCACTGATGCACTGAAGTCCGGATGTTTTCCCTGAAATCTTCCGGAGGGGCTGCATGAGAAAACTCAAATGTCTGAGTCGGTTCCCCCGGACATTTACTGTAACTTTTCCTGCCAGCCCCCCCATTGCAAGTGTCAGCTAGGGCCCATGTGAGAATACAGCAGGAAAATTCACAGCGAGCGATTGGACAGAAAACTAAAAGAATACAAACATCTCAGGAGCTGTACACTTCGCCAAAGACGCAGAGATTCGAGAGCTTACCTATAAAGGCCAATATTGGTGGATAATAATAATGAAATGGAATCAATACGAAAAATATAAAACATTGATAACATAACCTAGCGTCCTGTCGACCCGGCACTAGGGCGTCACTGAGACCTTCAGCTGTGGTACGAGGCAACTGGAGAGAGGACGGACTTGGAATGTAGACTTGAAGGCACTTGGATGGAGGCGTGTGTGTGAGGTGTTAAGGGGGGGATGGAGGGTTAAAAGTTGTTGCACTGGTATCGAATACCAGCAGAGCGATGGCATTTGATGTGTTTGCATGTAGAAGGGCAAGGATTTGTCTGTGTGTATGTGTGTGTACACTTGTGTGAGGGAATCTGAGCCCTATTATCTGGCTTTATAGGCAGGGTTTACTGAAGTCCCATCTGTTACTGCTGTGGGACAGCTAGCACACACACACACACACACAACACAACAACTGGGTCACACGGCCAATAGTGGCCCGTAATGCGTGTACGATTGTGTTTGTGTGTGTGTGTGTGTGTGTGTGTGTGTTTGTGTGCCCATCCCCTGTCACAGAGCAGTGGGTCAGGAGAAACAGAAACATGAAAATGTTTCTGTTGACTGATGTTGCATGAATTCAAGCTCAACTGTTCTGGTTCAGCAGCTCTGTTTGCAGTCAGAAAACACACAGGGGTCACCTCAGATATCCCAGAGGTTACTTATACTTATATTACATTTTATAGAAATGGTTCCAGTTCTAAAATGCATAAAACTGACTATTCCACCAGGACAGGACCTCTTACTTACAGTCAGTAGAGGCACTGAATGTATTGATCCAATCGTGAGGTGTCTGTGGTTGTGATCTGTGGATTTTCTGGATTCCTAAGTCCCATTATTTATGTTGCAATAAACTCCCATCCCGCATGTTTAAAAGACAGAGATGCAGCTGTAACAGTGACGCGCTCGCCTGTGAACAATGGCCTCAGCCTCAGCTCCGTCACTGGCAGCGAGCCCCGATCTACTGAATAGATGTTCACATCATCATCTCAGCAAAACAACACACTTACTGTCCCTCCCCACCCCCCCCACCCCCCTGCAGTCTGAGCTGCCGTCACAACACGCACAGACACGCAACCACGAGCGAGGCCCATGACAAGAAGTTGACTTTCTGAGCGAGCAAACGGATTAAATACACAATTTACAGTAATTGATGTCGGTGTTGATGTTGCTGCACAACAATAATAAGCAACAAAAGTTTAACCCTTTTCTAGACTGTTCAGGCTGAAGCATCTTTATTTATACAATAAACTCTTATTGCTATTAAACGCATATATTTCTCATCGATAAAATACGTGTTTCCTAAAGTAGGGGTCAGTAAAATGTCAATAAAAATGACCAAATAGAATGTTAAAATAACAAGTGGTGTGGTTTTAGGAGGGGATGATCTGACCGTGCTGTGAGCATGACAGCTATTGTCTTTGAAGTGTGCTCTACTCGCAATCTTGTGGGTTTAAAATCCAGCTCCTTCCTCCCTTCCGACAATTAGTGAGGAAGAAAATCACCAGCGGTAAAAGCTCGGCTGCGAGAAGAAGCAGCGGCACATGTAAGTGCAGCCTTTATTTAGCTGCCTCGGGCCAAAGCTACCATTCAACGACACAGAACAAAGAAGATGAAAACCGAGAAGGAACGAGGGGAGAGGAAAAAAGGAAAATGACAGACATGGCTAGTAAGTCAAGAATCCAGGAGGACTGTGTTTTTACTTGCCCTTAAAAAGAAACGCGCCGCTGTAGGAAAAAACAGACATGGCTCTTTTTACACAATGATATCATTCACTGGAGGCAAAACTCATCTCTTGTAGTTCTTCTTCTTATTGTCCTATAGTGTTTTATTGTCCATGCAGCACCAAGGTCAAGACAAATCCACTTCCTTGTTGAAGAAAGTGGTTCGACGCCATAACTTCTCCCAGAACTGTGATCTTGACACAGATATAATCGCTTGGTAACTGTTGTGTTTGTTGTGAAGCCGAGAAGGTCACAAACAAAAGGTCAGGATCCCTGTTTTTCAAAAGCTAATATGACAAGCTAAAATAAAAGGGACTGAATTACAGGACAGCACCCCAGGGTAGTAAATAAATAAATAAAGCTTTCAATAAAGGATTTAACTTGATTTCATGTAAGTAACACAAGGAATTGTTGACATCTGGTGCATTAATGCATCAATTTTAAGAGTGTTAAATGAGCATTGCACCGATTTTATGATTCAACTTTATTATATAGAAATGAGCTTTTGCAAGGCAGTGGGTCAGATGTAACTAAATGCATTATGGGAAGTGTGGGATCTAGTCTCACAGCTCTAGTAACGTTATAAAAGTGCTTTACGTTCCGACCCTGACCAGTGGTCACGAGCTGTGGGTGATGACCAAAAGAACCGGATCACAAACACAGGCAGCCGAACTGAGTTAGATCCAGAACTGGCTGGAGGGGCTACAAATCCCATCAGGCCTGAAAACACCTCAGGATCCCCCAGGAAGAGCTGAAGGAGGAGGCCGGGGAGAGGGACTGTCTAGAACGCCCGGCCTCTGTGACCCAATCTCGGATAAGTGGAAGAAAATGGATGGATGGATTTTAGGTTATACCCACACAATAAGAAGTGCCTAAAAAGCAGTTGTGTATTAACAAATGTAGCTTCTGAGTCATCAATATCTTTGATTTGTTGTGTTTTGTCCTTGTGTTAACTCGATCCCTCCTCAGGGATCATTAAAGATTCATCCCACCCATTCAATGTAACTTAGCCGTGTATTGACTTCATTGATTATGTTCTCCTGCTAACAGTGTCTCACTGTGTTGATAGAGTGTAGCAGCTATTTGTCGTCGTGAATGACCCTAGAGGATAACCTAAGTTGACTGAAAGCTGTACCGAATATAAACAAGTACTTTTAAATTCTTCCTATTCTCCCCAGAGACACACACACGCACGCACACATACACACAAGTCCAAGATTACCTTCTGAGAGCTGAGACTTGTCAACTTGTAATCTTACTTTGGCAAAAATAAGAACTCTGAGAGGCTGATACCTCGGTACGCAGCAACACAAAACAAAAGACACCTGAAAAAAAGCAAACGGAGAGCCAAGAAAAGCACAGCGGCATCTCAGGGACTATTATCAACACCGGTGCAACCCCCCCCCCAATTAAATAATGAGACTTAATGAGAGAATCAACCAATGAACACACAGAAACAAGCAGCGCGAGTGGAAATAAGGGGGAGGAGATGTTGACATTCAAACACTCAAAAGGGTTTTGTCCCAACTCTGCTCCCAACTGACAAGAGGAAACGCACTGGGTTAATGGGACAAACGTGATTAACATGCCGTCAGGGTACTGTACTGAATAGGGGACGGAAGAGCGTTACAAACACACAACACACACACACACACACATCTCATTTCAATACACAGTCAGGACCTCCGCAGAAGTAACTGATGGATGGTGATGCCTTTAGCAGGAAAAGCATCATTGTGCAACGGAGACAAAATCAATATGGATAACAGAGTCAGGTCTTGTTTTTAGATCATTCATAAAGTGGTTATACACTGCTCTGATTCAATTAAGTTGGAGATTAGTTACACACTGATAAGGACTTCCATACGTTTGTCCAATATTTTCTATCGATGTTCAGGATCTCCAGAGGATGTTACGTTGCTTTTAAACGTGACCTGCACCCTGATCTTTGGAGTCAATTTCCTTATAATCACATTTTTATCAACCAATGCAGCATTTCTAGAAGTTTAGTAAATCTTAAAACTAAAAGTACAGAGGATGCTGAATGACCACTCTTCCATTTCCTTGCTTTCAATCCATCTGTGACACGCGATCAAAGTTACCTAACACGCAGGGCAAAGCTGGCACCAAGCGAAACGCAGGTGTATTTGATAGTTCCGGACAAACACGGCTGTCAGTTTCCCCTTCATCTAGTTTGAATAACAAATGAACTTCATTAGAACACCCATGGGTGTGTTGCTTTAAACACATATCTTGTCTATTCTGATCTCCAGGTTTGTACTGCAGGATGTGATGAACACTTCAGCTTCTACATGATCAAACATACAACACTAACCAGCTGGTCTACCTGTGATGGACAAGTCTGAGCACACACACACACACACACACGCAGGATAGCATCTGCAGACTTATCATCGTCTTATCTCTCTGTATATAAAACCTGTTCACACACACTCATAATATTAAATCAACAGAGCTTGGACTCTCTCTCACTGTCTCTCTCTCTCACACACACACACAAACACACGCACACACACACAAGCACACACTCACACACACTGTACCTGTCATCATCTTCAGCTGCAGCCACAGCCTGGTGATATCGTGGCAGAGTTGAGACACTCGGTTTAGAGCCATTGTGTTGTGGGGACATGTATGCCCTCTCTTGTACACACACACAGACACACAAATAAAAGCGCACGCACTAAGTTACAACATGTTCACACACAGTTACAGCACACACTCACACACAGGCACGTATTCTGTCAGAGTACATCACGGTGGAAGTTCAGGCAGCCCATTCCGCCACAGCTGAAGCCTGCAGCCGCTTACTGAGCTGTCACAGTGCGATGCAGCCCACACACACTCACACTCTCACATACACACACACACACACACACACACACCCACCCCTCCTCCTACATTTGTGCCAGCCAGCAAGGCGGAGTTTCAGATGTTCCTCCCCCAGTTTCACATTTCACACGGTTTTTACAGATGGAGAAACACTACATGTGACACACACACACACACACACTTCACATAAGCCTTCCCAAGATTGAGCTCATCATCGTTGTAACTGCAATTAAAAAATACTTTGCATAGAAAATGTATGTTGTGAGCATCATAAGAAATATTTTACACAATCATTACACATGTGTCCAATTTCCATCTACCTCATGTAAATTATTCTAATAAGTCTGTAATGTTGTTCCACAGCCATTAAGTGATCAGTTTGATTACTTAACTATGAATGTAATTATGAATTAGTGTGATTCAATTGAAATATGTCAGTAGCAGCTGGCAGGTTCCACTGTGTTCGCTCTCCCGATACTAACAAGAGCAGCGACAGGGATATCAATTTACCAGTCTGCCCAGCGGTTAGCTGGATTTTCCTTTTTAATTATTTTATTCAGTTGCGCTTCAGGTTGTGTGTTCAGTTGGGTTTCGCCAACACCCATATATAGGCAACACCTTGCGGAGAACACGCATCAGTTGCCAACGAAGTATCTGTTTTGGTCCGACATTCTGGTGCTGGGGCGACATCTAGTGGCGGCGACTGTCGAATGTGTCACCTTTAAGTACTGTGCCCCAATTACAACCTACACCACTGCACTTTACGTGTCGCTTGTCCTTTTCCTACCGTCCATGCTTTTCACAATTGTTGAGATCAATATATCCGATGTCTGCATTTCTGTCTGTTTACATTGTGTGTAGCCTGAATGACGATAAGGTGAATCATAGCGATAACTCAAAAATTAAAAATTCATGTCAGGTCATTGTTTATTCTCTGGGTTTGGCGAGTGATTACTTGAATGCAAAGCAACTCTTAACTCAACCATGTGAACACGATAGTCAAATAGAAATTAGACTCCGAATTAGGCCGTAAAGCAAACATGATTTTTAATAAGCATACTGTCAAGAGTCCAAAATCAAGACTCGTGCTAGTGCCGGAGGGAACAGAGTTGTTTTCCTCGGGTTTTCTCACACTGTTTTCCTCGTGTTTTCTCACACTCTCTTAAACACACACACACAAAATGCCAGTAAAGACAGCAGGGGGACCCAGAGTCAGTGTCCCACACACAGAGGCGGGGAGAAGTTGGACTGGTGAAAATGTGAATCAACCCTCAGGAGGTTGAATCATAATAAACGCTGCCCTGCTGAGCAAAAGAAATATTTTAAACTGTCACTCTGTTTGTCCACCACCATGTTCACGCTCTACCACATCAACAAAGAACACAGTGACTATGGGTTTATTTTTGTTGTCTCTCACTTCCTCTTTACTTCCTCTGTCACAACCTAGTGCACATGTGATCTGAGGCCATGCAGCAACGCTACATTTAGTGTAACAGAAACTCAAGGAGAACCAGATTCATCCACAGACCTCCTCTATGATCTCCTGCTGATGACCACAAAGGAGATAATCCATGCTGCTCACATGCACGAACACACAAACACACACATGCATGGAAACCCCTTCACTCAGTCTTCCTCAGTGGTCTCCAAATAAAGTACACAACAGTCAGTTAATTAACTTGCACAATAGCTTTAATTGTGAAGATCTGTATCTTCCACCCCACCTAAATTAGGTGCAGATGCATTGATGTGTCAATTCTTCCAGACGTCGGTTTTAAATCTAAATCTGATTCTTTCAGTGTCTGGGGTCAAACTTTTTGTTCGAGGAAATTATAGAGATTAGGCGAGAGGAGATAAACTATGGATGTGTGAGATTAAAACGAATCTTTCAGACTAGTCTGGAATCAGATTATCATGGGGGGACACAAGGGCGTTTGAGCCAATGGGATTAAAAAACATCTGAACACAACAATGAAAGGTCCTTTTGCAATTACTTCACATGTAGATCTGCTTAAAAATGTAGCTGCTACATGTGTGTGTGTTTATCTTATGTCAGATTTAGATGATAGAGCACTTTGGCACAGGGACAGGAAAAGGCAAAGGGTTTACAATGGTTCATTTCCTGTCTCTGGTGATTTATGCTGATTTAAAGTTCTACCCACGAATGCTCACATTTTTGGAAGGAGGGTGGCACCAACATGGTCAAGAATTAAATCAGCAGTGGTTCTAATTCATTTTCAAACACTTCCACAAGCGTAGTTATGGTTTATTACAAACTACAACTAAAGAGCAACCCACCCTTGCGGCATTATAGGCCTTTACTTTAATTTTGACCTCGAAATAAAGTTGTTTCTGGCTTATTTGTAGTTTATTTGCTTGATTCAAACCTGTCTGATCACTGCTTGTGTTTCTTGCTCTGCCTGCCATTGTGTTCCCAAATAATATGGATAGAGATGGATGATAAACTACAAAAATATGACCCAAGCTGTAATTGAGTATTTTAAATGTTACAATAATTCAACCACTATTATTTTCCCTTTACTTTCAAAGTTAACTTTCTTCTACGATTCTGAAAAATAATCAGTATAGTTATTTAATGAACGTTGTACTCATGACTCCAACCCTCCAATGACGTTTATTATGAACCGAGCTTTGAGTCATCATGTTGCAGCGGCTGTAATTCAATTAACTTCAGGCCACTTTCAAGATTTAATTCAAACTGCAGAAACAGCTGAAAAAAATAGACTTTTAAAGCGTCTTTGATCAGCGCCAAGTTAAAAATATTTCATGATGTGTGCACAAGCATTTGTTTAAATAGAAGCAGAGCAGACTTCAGTGTGTGTGTGTGTGTGTGTGTGTGTAGGGGATGTAAAGGAGACCTGTTTGTGCCTGGATGTGGGGCAGACTGCAGCTAGAATAACAGATAAATCTTTTATTTGAGACATCAACCCCCTACCACCACCACGTCTGTGTCGGCAAAGACGAAACACTACTGACTGCTTCCGCATCAGGATCAAAAGCTATTGGCCAGCTGGAGCCTAAACAGGAAGTCACCAAATGAGAAGTGACTAACAGGAAGAGACAAGAAGAGGAAGATAGAAAAAAAAAAAAGGTGTGAACAAGGGGCCAATTGGAACCAGATCTGTCAGCACTGAATTCAATTATTTCACAGAACAAGCAGGCCCTCTGAAAACAAGTTAAAAAGAGAACTGTACATGCAGGAAGACAAGCATGAAAAAAGAAATTCACAAAGTATGAGCTGCCTTCTTCCAATTTGCCTCATTTAATTTTTTATTGGGCAAAAGAAAAAACACTCAAATTGGACTCGGTCACACTCAAAATCACCGTTTATAGATGAGGAGCTACAGTAGGTTTCCATTACCGTCGTTACACATGTGACATGTTGACATTTAGTGTAACTTGGTTAAAGTCAGACTCCTGTCTCCTGTCAATCAAAACATCTATAAATGTCTGGACCAGAGACTGTATGGACAGTCTATTCAACTTCCTCCCACTAATCAGAAATTAGGCCAAAATAACCGGCACATGAACGCCGTACATCAAATCCTGTGTGGACCATATATTAATATGACCCTCGCAGAAGCCACAGGATAACCCACGAGTGACAAGGAGAAGTGGTCACCATGTTGACCGAACAGAAAACAAAAGTGTGACAGGGCGAGGAAAACAGGAGGAGATCATGAGATTGACCACGAAAGAGAGAAGTTAGGGATTGACCGTCAGTGTCGATGGATCTTTGTGAGTCAGGAAAACACAGAGGGAAGTTACAACCGCTGACCATGAGAAAAACCAAGACATTTTTGTGGTGCGGCAAATCCACTTAGAAATGGAAATTAATAACTGTACTGTTACAGCTATTTCTGAATCTACAGCACTTTTCAATCACACACAGCATTTACACACTGAGAGAACAGATTATTCATAAGCATTAGCTGGGGATCAAACCAAACACCTTCTGGCTAGTGGACGACCCGCTCTATCTCCTGAGCCACAGCCACCCAATTAGTCACATAAATCCATCAAAAATTTGTTGTAATTAACAAGACATATACAAATGTATGTATGGCCTCTAAAGAAGTGCTTGATTTTATTTATTACGATCTACAAACTCAAACTGCCCCATCTCACATCTTAGAATCATTATGTCGAAAAGAAGGTGGTGGAAATATGAGTGGAAATTGCAAATGTGAGGCGAAAAAATTAGATCAAGCGCAGCTCTGACTAAAAATACACACGTCTTCTCTAAATACGGAACAAAGCCGACAGGAAACAGACCAGAATAGACGTGAACCATCACTTGACAGGCACAAGGTGTATATAAGAACTCATCGAGCAAACACTGCACAGTTCCCACATGCGTATTGACACCAAGGTCAACAAATAGTCAGGCAACTTTTGTTAGGACAGACACACACCTCGCCTCCTTTCTCAGACACACACACAAACACACACGCACACAAAGTCACTCTTGGGTAATTATTCCACCTTTTATTGAACCACCTTGAGTAAATAAGGATGTAGCAGTATACTGTATCACTCATTTCCTGTATTGGCCTCTTGTGATGATTTATTAAAGGCGGAAATAAAGTCATTGTGTTTCCTGTGCAGCTTCATATCGTCCACGACAGCTAAATTAATAGGTGTGCATGACTGATTGCCCCCCCCGCCCATCTCAAGTTCCAAGGAAAAGCTAGTTAGCGTTTACATTTTCAATGCAGTTATCTCACTGACCTTGCAAGCACTTGAATTAGGGCAAATTATATAATTTCAACTTTGACTAGAGTTCCAGTTTTTGCAAGTTGTTGAACCTTAGGTTATTTATGTCTGGGAATTTATCAAGTCAAAAGTTTGAATAGAAATCACAACTGTCATGACTGCAAAAAAATATTTCATGTAACAGAGGTTTGAAAAATACAAAAATGCATGTGAGCATCATGTAGCAAGAAACCACAACCTGGACCAAAAGCAGCATTTGCAGAATAGAGGAAATATTTGTATATTTTGTATTCAATAATAAAAGCGGATTCTGCATTTCATGCACTGACGCACTTCTCTCTCACACACACACACATCCCTCTGAAAACTCACTGTATAGCTGCTGACAGCACAGGGCGTATCTATAGTAGCTCTCCATCTCCTCCAGCGAGATGCTGACAAGCCTCTCTCCTCCAGATCCCTGTTTTCCAGCCTTCCTCTCGTCCCTCCGCCTGCTCTCCTCTTCCTCCCTCGCCGTCTTCATATCCTCCACTAGAGAGAAGAATCTCACCCGCCTCATCCCGCTCTCCTCCTCATTTGTGTTCCCAAACGCTCTCTCAATCTCTCCCATGCATATGAACACACAAACACGCCTGTCGAAGTTTGTTGAGTGATTATACCACACCTATTTCCTCAGCCCCTCCCGCCTTCTGTGGAAATCTGCCACACTCATGCACGTACCTCCCAAATGTACCAATAATACCATAGAACACCACATCTGGTATGCATAGGCTAAAGCAGGTGACGGCTTTAATTTGAAATGATGCCATGATGTCTGCAGATAGAAAATCCTTTCCACAGCCTACATGTGAATGTTATCAGATAGCGCAGGCTTTACTGCTTCACCTACAACTATCAAAATGTGATGCAACATCTACTCTGTATTAACGAATCATATAGGTTTTAATACACATGCACAAGAGCCTGAAAAGAGTCTGTGTGAGAAACTTGTTCATATGCACAGGTATTGATTCGTCTGGGCCACGTAACAGAATGTACAAAACTCAATGCCCCCTCTTTCTGAACCCTCTAAACTTGACTTAACCTGCGATGACCCCTGAAACACGAGCGTGTGCATGTTCCACGTCCGCACAGTTCAATGAGTCCGAAAGTGTCGAATCAGAAATCCACACATTAAGACGACACTCACCTCCTCTGTTAGTCTGGGTGTGTTTGTGGTTCTGTTTCCTTTTTGTGGCTTGACGGCCACAGCAAATATAAGCGGACCTGACACACACAGTCGACCAGCCTGCTCGTCTTTCTAATAAGTTTCTCCCACTTTTGTGCCCGTCTGTCTGATCCTGGTGGACAGACATGTCTGCTGCCGCTGCATTGAGACATATGTTTAGTTACCAATTAGCCATTCAAAAGGGCTATTTCATGTTATCAGTTACAAAGGTCAAACGGCGAAGAGTGCTGCGTTCAAAGAACTGTAGTGTAGAGACTCTGCCTTAAAGTCACAGCTAGTGCTGATGCCACAGATCATGAACACACAACTAGACCTGCTACTTGAAAACGTCTATACTATGAGGGGATCCTCTTCTGGGAAGTCTGGGAAGATTTCAGAGCCTTTTACTTGTTTATGGTACCTGAAGGCCACCGTAGTGTCTCCTTCACGTTGGGAAGAAGTTGTGAGACCAGAGAATTCTAGGGCATCTCAATTTGCACTAGAATGGTTCATTCCTCCTCCAGGGCTCAGCAGTTCCCTTATGACACCACATTTCATCAAGTTTCATGAATTATTTCGGAGAAACTAAGGAAAATGTTGCAAAACTTCCTATTTTGCAATGTTGAAGAAAGTCCCCTGCTCTGGATCCGCACCAAAATGTTTTGGGTTCCTCCTGACATGAGCTGACATCCTTCTACCAAGTTTCATGATGATCCCTCCAGTGTTTTTTGTGCAATCCTGCTAACTAACCAACAACTGGACAAAAACATAACCTACTTAGAAATAACCTCATAGACTCACACATTTCATTTTCCATTTCCCTCAAACTCCAAGTCATCCACACAAACTTTACTGAAGCCTCAGCAGGAAACCAAAGAGAGAGAGAGTTTGTATTCCGTTTCATGGTGAGGGGGGAAAACACAGCGACGGGAATCTCCCCCTGCTGATTGGAAAATCCTGTCCTGTCATCCTGTCACACTCACTTAAGCGGCACACACTAGAGAACCAGACGCACTTCAGTGTACTCGCACACACTCAAACTACACTGACCTGTTCTCCAGATCGCTCCATCGCTGCTGCCGTGGTGGGACTGTCGGGTCAACACGCTGACAGACGCGGACAGATTGTGGAGAATTCGACTAAGAGCGGCTTGGCCCTCTTGAACAGACATGGTCCCAGAGAGTGCTTCATGCCGTCATGTCTGTGTATGATCACGGACGCTATTCGGGCCGCCCTGCCTCTCTCTGCTCTCCCTCACCTCCCAGTCTGCTGTGTTTCCTCTCGTGAATGTGTGATGGTTTATCTCCCTTAACGTCTGATGTGTGTTTATCACAGGAAGAGAGGGGGGGAGGGCGGGTTATGACACAAGCCCCTGTTCAGTTAATTACACTAACTCATGTGTTTGTGTCTGGTCCTGAACACAAACAACTAATTAAATGATGTAATTGAAAAAAAATGTTTTTCAGTTTCATGTGACTAAAAATGTCTATAATCGTAAGGAGATTGCACCAGTATGTGTTGTTGATGTTTGAAGATACTTACTGCCATTTTGGGCCAAATTTAACACAGTAGAATCGAAGACTATCTCAAAAAGGAATAACTGCTGCTACTAATTTCTAGATTTCTCTCAAGAATGCTTGTGTATTGTTTATTTGATAGATTATTTTTTCATTTGTCGGAGCTCATTTAAAAGAAGCTTGTGGCATAAGCGAGGTTTGGACCTCTTTTGAGCCTTAGGAAGAAGAGTTGAATTACACCAGTGCCATCACATCATCTTCACTTCACCCAAACTTATCTTCACACAATCGCACAAACCCTCCCGATTTAAACTTCACAAACAGCAAGCAAAAGCAGGTCATGCACTTTTCATTAAGTGGCACCCCCTCACTATTAGATTTAGATCAAAAACCAGTGCCCTCCTTCTGTTCAGTGGCTTCAAAACCAGTCACACTGACGACAAATTGAGTTACTCTGTTCTTTTCTGGATAAAGCCCATTCTCTGAGAAGAGCTGGACTGTCAATCACCAGATGTAGTTATACATATTAATACTATGATTATCTGATTGTTTGATTTAAATCTCAGAAGACGATGCCAATGCATTTCAGTTTTTACAGAGAGCTGAAGGACCTGAGAGAAAGAGCAAAGGAAAAAAAGGGGCTGTAGCCGACATGCAACAGGTTTGAACTGAACGATGACGCAGAGCAACCGGTGACTCAATGCTGATGGTAAATGTCTATATTTAATACAAACCATGGTATTTATATATTTATATATATATATATATATATATATATATATATCGCAGCCGCTCTGTGCAAATTATATCAATACATGATGTACACTTAACTTAAATTTGACTCCTATCTGCTTTCATGTGTGCACATTTCCCACCTAAATAACTGCACACAGGCAGATGACAGTAATTGTATAATCATTCCTGCAGATTGTCTCACTGGTTCAAATTACTCCTTGATTTGCTGGAACTCCTTTAAGGACACCTGGGGTAAAATCCCATTTTCAAAATCATGGCCCCATTAGAACTACTTTACAACATGAAAGCTGCGACTTGATTGCAACATCATTTTCTCTCACATTTAATGTGACACATTCAACTAACTCAGATTAAATTTGCAACCCCTTGAGAGGGACACTTGCGATATGCATGTGAGCAGAAACAAGCCCTGGTGGACTAAGTCAAACACCTGCAGCTAAGAAATGTTGGCATCTACCCAATTCAACTGGGACAATAAAATATACCATAAGCTCATATAAGCTCTCCCTGGCAAAATCTAAATATTAAACTACAATTTCTCAGACACAATGAAAATCATGTTAAGGTGGCATTTCTGGATCACAGTTAAAAGCACAGACACTGCAGGGATCCCTACCGCTGATCGAGGACAGCACCTCCAGCGATCGCTCCGGGTCTTCTGGCATCGACTGTTGCTCTGTCATCCTCGCTCCAGGACTCAGATCTCAGCAGACGCTCCTCTTTGACATGAACTTCACGGATCCCTGAAACCACCACAGACCCTAAATATTACCACAAGAACCAGGGACTAGAGTGAATCTATGAGTAAGAGCAGCACTGAGCCGTGGACTCAGGTGAAAGGACAGACAGAGGCTGAAACTGTCCATTTAATTTGGTCAGCAGCGCGCAGAGAGGGAGGGGAGGAAGGAAGACACACACACACACAGCAGAGCACTGAAGGTACTTTTGCAATTGCATAACACATGATGCCTTTGTGTACCACACACACACTTCTGTCCTCACTGGCGTTAACAACGTTGCTGTCGCTATATTTATCTCTCCATTTAATTTAGCTGTGCAGCACTAGTTTTTGGACTTTCACAGTCATCTTAGGTCCAAACCACCAATATAAGAATATAACAATAGAGGAATAGAATAATATAAATAATATAATAGAAAATATGGAATGACCCCTGTAGATGTAATGGCTCCAACATGTGTTCAAGGCCCAAAAGGTTTATTTTAAACAAATCAACTCTAGGTAAATTCACAATGTGCAAGGAGCTGGTGTCAGGTCAGTGTTTTCTGGCTCATGAGGAGTATGAGCATCAATATATCCACAATGATCTTACACACAGTCACACACACCTGATGACTTAATCGTAAATTTGTCCAATTCCCCTCATCCAGCTTCCAGTCCCTATACCACAGTGGCTTCTTTCACTGCTTTGACAATAGCTGCGACGTGCCCTGGGTCATATGGACAGAGATCTTGTGATTTGGAGATATGCCAGGCTAAATAAAGACCAAGGCCAGTTCCACATGCAACAAAATGTGACAACTTCACAGACATGGCCCAGGGGGATGTCCAGAGCACTGCTACATTGAAAAGTGCACACAGGTTTTCCACAGGTGTTTTCTTAGGGAGGGCCACAAACCAATTTATAGTTTCTGAAAAAACTAATATTGAGGCTAATGATGAAATAAAGGCGACCAGGCACTCCTGCATACCTCATTATTAATGGTTATTAATTAAAGAAGAGTCGTATAGTTCTGGTTTGTCGATCTGTATTCTTTAAACAGCCAAATTGTGAACGAGGTTCGTCGTGCTAGCGCCTCCATGGTTCTGTGACCGACAGAGCAGCGCTGCCTCCATGCGTCCTGTTGGGATATTACATTAATACAACTTTGAGTCGACAGTTGATGGTTCACTTTTATTTCGTAAAATCGAATCGAGACTTAATGATCACCAGCTAATGTGAGGCCTTACCTGCGCGTCCTCCAAAACCAAGGCAGCGTTCACCTCCGCGCAACAAAGTAGACCCGGATAGGTCCTGCTGCTTCCTCCTCCTCCTCCTCCTCTTCTTCTTTTTCATGCTGTTGGAGGTCAGAAATAAATTCACGTTATGGTTGGAAATTGTTCTGTATGAGCTGAAATATGTATTTGCCCGTGACACCATTTCCTCATCAATTATGGGCTGGACTGAAAGTTTGCGCCAGTTTAGAGCTTAGTGGCTCCTCTGGGAAACCTGTGGAAGAGCAATGGTGACATCTAGTGGGAACATTAGTTAGTACAAGAAGAAATGTCCAATCTAAGAATGAGGAGCTGAACCATTTATCCCAAATAATTATGTTGAATTTAAAGAATATAAAGACATTTTTGCATTAACTAAAATAAATGCATCTGGATCTCTGCATGTGTATTTTGTGGATTTTGTGAAAGGCTTGTTTGAAAGGTGCTATATAAATAAAGTTTTGAGTGATTGATATTGAACATCTCCACCATCGGCGGCGTCGAGCTGACTGGAGAAAGGGGAGAAATGACCGGAAACGAGCAAACATTAAACCCAACAATATTTCAATAAATTATAATGGGGATTATGGTAATCAGCATTAAATATGATAGCAGCTTAAATAACATGCTGTCAATTTACCTATATGTGCACGTTTTTACGAGACGGCTTTTGCAGTGTATTATTATATTTGTACTTCTTCCCCTTATAGCAATACTTTTAATATTACTATGTTTGTGTTGTGATATTGCTGGAGTTCAAATGGGCGACAATTTTCGAAGTGCTTCCGGGAGGCCTTTACTATTAAAGCCAACACCGGAAGTGGCGTCGTGTCATTTCCGCGCGCTTCACAGTTGCACCCCAAATCGCCTTATGGTTGTTCGGGACTCGAACGATTCGCTCGCAGCTCAAAAAACACGGAAACACGGGATCGTCCACAGGTTGTTTTCACCGTGGACGTTTTGCTCTCATCCGAGGACAGCCGGGCTTCCACATCCATTCTAAGAACCAGTCGGTCTCCCCCCGGTGAGTTGCCTCTCCCTAAAAAAAAAAACACACACACAGCTTCTCAACTTTGATGCAATAGCGGATATCCTCGTGTTCGATCCCCTTCTTCTCATCTCTCCTCGACACTGCCCACGCGCTGCAGTCTCGGGACACGTCTTTTTTTGCGTGTTTCTTCCCTTTTTCTTCTGCGGGGTAAAACGCGTTTGAATTGGCCCAACGTGCGGGAGAAATTGTGCGTTAAAACTTCACACGTCGTAGCGAGGCAGCAGCTGTAGCTAGCTCGTCCCGTTACATAGACTACACCCACTATCTCTAAATCAGCCCTGTTCTATGGGCCACTGTTCACTTTAGGTGGGAATGGTCGTGTAGGTGGAGGAATTCATTTTTCACACGTTTATTTTTAATAATTTCCGTCGTGCTAACGTTTTTTATTTTTTGTTTTTCTTTACGACATTGACACGTATTTACCACCGTTTCATTTACATAGTTGTCAAATTGTAACGGAAGCGAACTCTCGGCGGGTAAGTGGGCGAAGCTAATTGCTGGAAGCTACAAGTGTCTCCAGCTGGTTTACCGTCATTTCTTCTTTAAAGCCGCTATAATGACCATGTTATACAGTCTACTAGCTTCATTGTACTCTGTGAAGATTCATGTTCAGTGTCTCACCTCAAGCTGCCAAAATGGATCGAGTCCTCTTCTGATTTTTAACAATATTTAGGTTCTCTCCAAACCAAACAACATTGGATTGCCCTTCAAAATAAAGATAGGAAACAACTTCCTGTTAATGTATGCAATGTTGCCTAAAGCAATATCGTATGCAGCATTAAAAATTGAAGCTTTAAATTTGTATTACATAAAAGAGCGACAGTGGCAGTCTCAAGATAAGGATATTTAGACCAGGTCACTAAAACGATAATAATAATTATTGAAATACAATATTCATCAATAGCTGTGTCACAAAAGTCAAATATATATTGATTCATTTGCTATGAGATGTTGACAGGTGATCTGTGACATGACACTGTACAATCAAATACAACACAACTTAAACTCTTTCCCTGAATCGTTTCAAACTCCTATAACTGTTCAACACAGGTCATCGCCAAACTATTTCAGACTTGTGTGAATGTTTAGGGATCTGTAACTCGTAGTTTTCATAAGAATTAGGAACAGGATTCATTTTATTTTTGCCGTTAAGCTTACTTGACTTCCTCTTTTCGTTCTATATCCTCTCTCCTGAAACTATAGTTATTTTCAACTCTATGCATTGTATAGCCAGGGTTTAACTGATGGATGCTTTCTTAAAACTTTTCGGAAAGGAATAAACAGGAAATACTAGTAGATAATATTGTTTCACCAACGTATACTGTGTTTCTTACGGAAAAAAAACATGTCGGTTTCTCTTTCTCTTTTTCTCAGGCCGTGAGATACAAGTGTTCCTGTCGTCCACTGACAGATTCTTCCTCAACGGGTGTAAGGGAGCGAGGAAATAAAGATGCCGAAACCGGTAAGAAACTGAAAGCTAGATGAGAACTGGTGCTTTTATCATGCTGTGTTTTAGAGAGATAGTCAGGCACATGAGCTGCTCAGGGAGAGAAGTCCGGGATAAAACACTTTAGTAAGACACTCTCCAGTATAATTGATTCAGATTGTTTAGTGCAAAAACTCTTAACAATCTTCAAGCTCCGGATGTCTGATATGAATCAGAAACATGAAAGTTGCTAGTTTGTTCCTGCTCAGTCTGCTTGTACAATCTGACTCCTCAGAGCTGCTCTCTTGTCGTAACGGTAGGCGTGCACTGCCGCCCCAAGGCTACATTTGAGCGTTGGGTGGAGTGGCAGTT
This sequence comes from Pleuronectes platessa, assembly GCF_947347685.1. Classification (NCBI taxonomy): domain Eukaryota; kingdom Metazoa; phylum Chordata; class Actinopteri; order Pleuronectiformes; family Pleuronectidae; genus Pleuronectes; species Pleuronectes platessa. Next base: position 4,858,720 of record NC_070649.1, read on the forward strand.
TCATACCCATGGCTGCTCCCACTCCACGTACTCCTCTTCCAAGTAAACAACAGCCAGAGTGTGAAGTGTACTGCCTGGCCCACAGGCCGTGCAACTGCAACACTGCTGCCATTGTTGCTTAAAGGGTGGAGAGAATGCCAGAGAGAGTCCTGGGATGTGAACAACGCACATACAAGACCGATTTTAAGCAGTTGCTTCATGGTTGTCTGATTCCCACTGTTGTCATGCTGCTTTTTTCATCATGGTTCTGGGAATACTGTTTGTTTCACGGTTAGTTTTCTCTTTTCAAAGTGTGGGGTTGTCCAGCCCATGTGTTACTCTGCACAAACTAAATATGATACAGCTCCTCTTCGCATTTGGCATTCTTAGTTTACCAGCTCAGGGTCAAGTTGCTGTAGCTTACATCAGTACATTTCAGAGGAACTGGGAACAACAGGCTTCAGGCTTCTCCACAAATGGAGCGCATCGCCTGTCTAGTTCTATAGGTGCTGGGTTTATGGGTTTGGGTGTGGAGGGACAGCCAAGCAAAGGCAATGATGTCCCCCTTTTGTGTCTTGAGTCATCAGGGGACCGTCCCAAAAAGACAGCTTGTACAGCGGAGTGCTGGCCTCTCTGCTGAGAGGGACATGTCTGTCACAGACAATAACTGACAGAGAAAGTACAGCCTGTGGCAGGGAGGCACTGACATAATAAACAGAGGAAGGACAGCAGGGCTGATCAGACGTGACCATCTCTGGGATCCGTGCCAGACCTCCAAAACTTTTGGAATAGACTTCTAATGCCTTAGTTGGCACAGGGAACAGTCGTAAAAAGTGTTTGTTGACGTAGCAGGGAGGCTACTGAATTATCAGTAACACTCACAACTATATTGATAATGCATCGATAATTTAAAACATGCAGCATTCTTTTCTAACAATGTTCTGTAACTGAGGAGAAGATGATTAGACTGACACTCATAAGATGCAGCGTAGGAATGTAACACACTTTTCCATAGATAAACTGTTTCATTCATCAGCTTAGTTCTACAGCAACTGTTCCTGACTCTCTGACAACATACCATAGGGTTATTTTGTGTGGAGCCTTTCATAGTGAGAACCACCACTTAAAACCAATTGAACCAGTGCCCTGGAGGTGGCTTTGTTACTGTCGCACACTGCTGACTTTGACCTTGTTGGCTTAAAGAGTCTTTGTATACGTCCGTTGGTTTATGCAACTTATATTCAGAAATGGTTTTGTTTTGTTCTGACTGAAAATGGGCATAAAATACAGTTTTTCATACCAAAGCTGCAACTGTGCTTCTCCCTGAGTGACACATGACTCCTTGGATGCCATTAGTGGTTAATCCAATGGGTTAATATATCAATGGATTTTTAATCAGTGGTGATTAATTGATGATGATTTAGATATCGATGTCCCTATTTGAGGGCTTCAACATCAGTGTGCGTAAAACGTAAACCTTCAAACAGTCGCAGTGAGTGTTTCTATGAATACAAATTATTAGTAATATGGAATAATGTGCTGTTTCTTTATCAGTTGACATCATATCCCCACATCCACTTGACTCCCAACCCCTTTGTTTGGTGCAGTGTGTGGGCTGTGGAATTATGAGGTGACAGCACCCCACAGGAAGAGGGCCCAAACGGGTTTCCTAGCCCGTGGCTGTTTTCCTGTTTGCAGGAGAGGAGGCCCCCTGTGTGTATCGGGGCCCAGTCTGTGTCAACATCCTGCCTCTATGCAAGCAAGGGAAAAAAGGTGAAGAGACAGGATTATCAGCAGACGACCGAAGGCCTGGAAGGGAAAGGAGATGTCGGGGAAGATGAGCGTAGGGATCAGGACAAATGGGAAGTTGACAAAGAGAAGAAAGGAAACTAGGGATTTGTTGTAGGGCTGAGGAGATACCCAGCGGTTTAGGAGGTATGAAAATAGGGACATTTAGAGGAAGGTAGGAGCAGCAGAGTTGGTGCAGCTCAACATGAAACTCTTGTTTGCCTCTTGTGTTTGACCCATCACCTCATTTACAATACAAAAGCTAGGTCCATAGTCAAGAAGGGTATGTGAGACCCTCCTTTTCCCCTTTTTATTGCCCATTGAGTGTATCTTGTAAAATCTCTTCAAGTGTTTCAACAACAGGCTGCAAAACTTTCCAGTTTCCTAAAAGATGAGTTTGTGTCTGTAGCTTGTGGTTATTCCTCTTCTCCTCTCACTCCCCCTTTCACCCTCCCTCCCTCAGAGGCCTGCCTCACCCTGCGGGGGGGGGTTAATCGCAGAGACAGACAGCTGCTCGGAGCCCAGCAGGACAGATTAGCAGCTCTACTGATTGAAGTGTGTGTGTGTGTGTCTCTCTCTTAAGGCCTTGCTCTGCAAAGCTTCTCTAAACAGCTTACAGGAACTAAACAGCTGCACATTTAACAAGGGGCCTGTCTGAGTGAGAACTCCTCTTCCCAACTGAAATGGAGAGGGGGATTTAGAAACATGGCAAAATGACACTAAACACGCAAAATACAGGCAATTTAAATTATCCATCCGCTGATTTTGACACAATTTGGAGTCTCTGTTATATACATGCAAAAAGATAGTTAAAGTCGGGATAAAATGATCCAGAATTTAAAAAAGGAATGGTTACTTCTACTCTTTAATATTTGTATCCTCTTGCAATGATGTGTCTGCTTCCTGATTCCCAATAAGCACTTCCTTGACACTTTTTCTGTCTTGCAACCCGTTAGACTAGTGACTGGATGACCGCTCGGTGTTGTGGCTGCAGGAGGTCAGTTTCAAAAAATGAAATGCTGCCATTCGGTTGTATTATGTGGATATGTGCAAGTTAAATGGTGGATAAGACAGTCGATCTGAATACAACAAACTTATCATATTAGTTTTTATGGTTTCCTTCTTGATTTGAGGAACTGTTGAGACACGTCATTTGAAATCATGACTCAAACTCCTTTGTATGAAAGGGCCGCATTAAACAGACTGAAGTTTGTGGGTAAAATGCATGCTTTGACCTGCTTGAGCAAACAAAAAACTTGTGAAATGCGTCTGCTTGTTTAACCTAATGATTTCAAAAGAGATCCTCTTAGGAACTGTCACCCGAGGGACAAATGTCACATAAGGACAGGCTTGCAAAAGTTGCTCCTTTGAGACGTCTCAGTTGTCAGTGTGTGATTAGCCGTCAGCGCCCCGGCATGTTGTTGTCGCTCTTCTCCTCCCCGTCTCTCTGCAGGAGAGGGGATTAACTAACCGTCTGGTCCACACAGGATTCCACCTCTCTCTGCGCCCTGGCTACGTTTTTGCCAGAGACGCGTACCCGCATGCAGCACAAAGGGCCGGTTCTTTCACAGCTGATGGCTGATGGCAGGCGGGTCCCACACAAACACAGGGCAAGAGCCATTCAAGGCCGGTCACTTAAAAACCCCAGCTCAACACTCCACTCTCCATAGCTGCTCCTGTCTCAGGAAGTCAGTGAGGCAGCTTCTTTTTTAAACAAACACAAAACACAAATTCATCTTCCAGTGAATCGTGGACAGGCTATTTTGCTGATGTGGCTTTTAAGTGTAGTTAGTTGGAGATGTTCATTCAGGATGTCTACAGTGTGGAGAAAGTGCTGCAACTTTTCATGGCTAATTAATGAGAGTTAGACAGAGGCAGATACATTGTGGTGGGAGCTGTGTGGTGCGGGAGTCCAGCTATGTGCTGTATAGACACAAGTTCCATGGATTATTCATTGCCTGGGAAACGGAGAGATGAAGGCCGGAGAGACGGTGAAAAAAATAAGAGAGGCACTGAGAGAAATGCAAAGTAAGCGTTCCTGAGGTTTTGTGTTGAAGTGAAAAGGAAAGGCTCCGTCTGTGTCCCTTTTCCTTTCCCTTGATTTTTGCACGGTTGGCCCATCTACAGCAACCTCGCTGTAACTTGATCTCAAAAGAAATACACCCGAGATCCTCTCTCTTGCTTCCTGTTGTGCGCGCTTTTTGTTTCACTCTTGCTTTACTTTATTCTTTTTGCTCTCTGCCTCTCATTTTCTCACCTTCATCTGTACCATGCACGTTTCCCTCCGCCTCTTCTCGAGTTGTTCACCACCAGCGAGGCGACATACGGCCTCCTGTGTGTAGGTAGTCGTGGGAGGAAGGATGTGAGATGCTTCATAGGTCGGCCCCGCTCTGCACCGTGCCATGAGCCGCTGCTAGGCGCGCCGCCAATGCTGCTAAACAGGGCACAGCCAATGCCTGAGTTTTATCTCCCGCTCCGCCCCAGCAGAGGCCCTGCAGTTGTAGGCTGCCTTGAGAGGTGGGCTTTGCTCTCCCTGGCAGTGCAGGATGGAAAATGAAAGGACGAGACCAGAGTTTACAGTGGCTTCAATAAATTTGGTTGACACAAGTTGAGAAATTGCGCAACAAACTGTCATTAATCTCTGTAGGAATTCTGTAATTTTCTGGCAGATTGTTGCTCGACCGAAAAACAGTTCATCCCATAACAGGCAATCTCAGAAGGCACTCACTGTTTCTCATTTGTAATTATAAGTTGAGAAAGTATTTCTGTGTATGAAAGGGAAGCAGACATTTTTGACAAGTATAATTCTTATTTGTATTTATGGTAAAACAAGATTTTCCACCAAAACATGCAGTTTACCAACAGTTTTTTGGTTAGCAAATTATATCGGGACTTTAGAACTGAGAAGAGTCGGGTTTCGCTGATCTTTCTAATATTTGAAAATAAAATCCTTGTATTAATAATGCAACAAGTTGAACTTCTTGCTGTGTTTGTTTTCCAGATCAACGTCCGGGTCACCACCATGGATGCAGAGCTGGAGTTTGCCATCCAGCCCAACACCACAGGGAAGCAGCTCTTCGACCAGGTGTGCACGAGTGAAACAACTGACTTCCTTTTTGATATCTGCAGAGTTTAATCCTCCTCGTCTCACTTTACCCTCACCCTGCATCCATTAACTGATATACAGTGAATCAGAAGATTTACCCCAACAAGTTGTGCACACAGTTTACCTGATGGGCATGTCATTGTCAGCCAGTTTTAGAAACCTTCCCAGCAGCATTAAGTGATGAGGTGATAAGCTGCACTGTATTGATAAGATAATTATACTATAATATGGCTACACCCTATTGAGAGAACCCAACCTCTGTGGCATGTCACCTTCTTTCTATCCATTTCCTGTCTGTCTACACTGTGAACAGCTTTTAAAATGATCCTTTAACAAGCTGTAGCAATGTCTTTTTGTTTTGATCCCAGGTGGTGAAGACAGTGGGTCTGCGGGAGGTCTGGTTCTTCGGTCTACAGTATGTGGACAGTAAAGGCTACAGCACTTGGCTCAAACTCAATAAGAAGGCGAGTGTCACATCAAATCAAAATAAACAGTTTGTAGCTGTTCTTTCTTCCTTCTTCCATCTCTCTGCCTCCTTCTGTTTTCAATTCTTTGCCAGGATTCAATCTTGATCTGTTTGTCAGTGTCTGTTTGGGATTTGTCTGGAAGTTGTGCTGTGGTTTGGAGCCTCGGATGTTCTCTTTCAACAGCCCTCCTCTCTCATTCAGGCCAACATACCCTCCGGCCTGAACATCTACTATTACAGTGTCTGTGTGTCTCCGAGTATGCGTGACAGAAAATTCCCCTCAAACAGTTTTCTGTGTCTCTGTCTGTCTGTGTACCAATAACATATGTAGGACGACACACATTACAGAAGTGTCTTGTGGTGAATGTGCTTGTTACAGTTACTGATGGATTTTAGCTCAAACAATGCTATGTTTTTAAGGCAAATGCATTTCTTAAACACAAGCACAAAAGATAAACATATTTAAAGAAACCTGAAATGAGGTTATTAAACAATAACAGAGTTCTCCAGAGTTTGGGACCTATACTGCAAAAGCATGATAGTCTAAAGTCATCAATTGGGCTCTAACATGATTATTCACAAGCTGATGTGTTCCTTCTACCTGGACACTAAGATGCAGCTGTGACACAAACATGATGTGACTAAGCGATTGATGCATAATGACACTGTTGTTGTTGTTGTTGTTTAGGTGACCCAGCAGGATGTGAAGAAGGAAAACCCCCTGCAGTTTAAGTTCAGAGCCAAATTCTTCCCTGAGGATGTGTCAGAGGAGCTCATCCAGGAGATCACCCAGAGACTCTTCTTTCTTCAGGTAACAAACCACTGATCAAGTTTATCTAGATGTAGTGGATTGTCTAGAAAATGCGAGTGGTGGTGCTATTTGAAAACTATCATTAACTATTTTACGTCCTCCCCGTTCTGCCAGGTGAAGGAGGCCATCCTGAATGATGAGAACTATTGTCCCCCAGAGACGGCGGTGTTACTGGCATCATACGCTGTCCAGACCAAGTATGGAGACTACAACAAAGATGCCCACAAGCCTGGCTACCTTACCCATGACAGACTGCTGCCTCAGAGGTACAAACATCTCACAAACCGCTCTGAACATGAGTGACCAAACTACCACCTACTGTGGGAGGCGTCCGCTCAACTACCCCACACACACACACACACACAGACACACTTCATCACACAAACCCTGGAATGCGTCTCGTTCCCTGGTAGGATCTTGTATGATTTCCTCCGAAGGAAACTATTCTGTGCCGATCGACATTCCTTCGGGCGAAAGTCATTTCATTGTGGTCAAAGTGTGTGTGTTTGTGTGCAGAGTCCTGGAGCAACACAAGCTGACCAAGGAGCAGTGGGAGGACCGGATACAGACTTGGCATGAAGAACACAGAGGAATGCTCAGGTGTGTGTGTGTGTGTGTGTGTGTGTGTGTGTGTGTGTGTGTGTGTGTGTGTGTGTGTGTGTGTGTGTGTGTGTGTGTGTGTGTGTGTGTGTGTGTGTGTGTGTGTGTGTGTGTGTGTGTGTGTGTGTGTGTGTGTGTGTGTGTGTGTGTGTGTGTGTGTGTGTGTGTGTAATTGAGGGAGATGAAGAAAAAATATTTCTGTGTGTACGTGTTTGAAACTTGTTGTCATGTTAGGACGAGTTTGTCGACATTCCTTTGGATGTGATTTTATTTTTTAAATGTAAAATTAATTTCTCTTTCATAGCTATGATAATATTTCTAAAAGCGTAACTCATCAGTTTTGTGTTTCCTCTTCGTTAGAGAGGACTCGATGATGGAGTATCTTAAAATCGCCCAGGACCTGGAGATGTACGGCGTCAACTACTTTGAGATCAAAAACAAGAAGGGCACGCAGCTGTGGTTGGGCGTGGATGCTCTGGGCCTCAACATCTATGAGCATGAAGACAAGTAAGGCACAAAAACACACAGATCTGTCCGGTGTACTCACAAAATAACTGCTCTATCATTCTGGAGAAATCCTTTGTTTGATATTAGCCTAAACATTGGGCGAGCACTAACAAGTGTACAGAAGGACGATATTTTTAGAAGTGAAAAATGAGGCTGAGGTGGAGAAAGGAACTGAAGAGTCTTTCCTGGTTAGATTTTGTTTCCGCTTTCGTAGAGGAAAGTATAGATATTATCAGAACTCTTGTAGCGTTTCCTCTCACTGTCTCTCTGCCTTGGCCTTCCTGTCTGTTATCTGGGGTCATCACAGCTGCCATCCTTTTCCCCTCGCCCAGGTGACAACAGAGAGATAAAAAATTGTTTTGGTTTCCGCTCTGTCATCAAGAGCCTGTTGCTTTCTGATCAGAGAACTACAGGTATCCTGTCAAATTTTGGCAGGAGAGGATATTTAGAGTTTCATCCACCTTCTGTTTCCTGTCATTCTTTCCAACTTCACTGATGCAGCCTGAAAGATCCAGTCTGATAATTTCATGTTAGTCAGTTTGTCCATGCTGGGCACCATCTGCTGGCCAAGTTTTATAAAGCCTGTTTGTTTTGTTTTCAGGTTGACACCAAAGATCGGCTTCCCCTGGAGCGAGATTCGAAACATCTCTTTCAACGACAAGAAGTTCGTCATCAAACCGATCGACAAGAAAGCGCCTGTGAGTGGGAAATTCATCAAAAGTGTCCTCAGAACATTTCCTGCTTTACGGTTAAGTTTATTTATCTTGCTTCTCTCTTTTCTTACCCATGTAGGACTTTGTGTTTTACGCCCCGCGCCTGCGCATCAACAAGCGAATCTTGGCGTTGTGTATGGGAAACCACGAGTTGTACATGAGGAGGAGAAAGCCCGACACCATCGAGGTGCAACAGATGAAGGCTCAGGCCCGGGAGGAGAAGCACCACAAACAAACGGAGAGGTACTGAAAATACCATATACATATAGTAGTCTTCATAACTATTGTAAATTCAATTGATTGTAAATCCATCAGACCAAGGTTTTAAGTGATGTAGCTACTCTTTACTCCAAATATGCTGCTTGTAGATATCTGTTTTAATGCTTCTCCACCAGAGGGCTGCCTTCCTCTTTTACACGCCTGCTCCGAGTATGTGGTCATTTTATGGCGTTAAAAAAGTCCTTGCTTTTACATTCATTAATAAACTTCTTCTTTTTTTTTCTAGGGCCCAGCTGGAGAATGAGAAAAAGAAGCGAGAGCATGCGGAGAAAGAAAAGGAAAAGATAGAGCGTGAGAAAGATGAGCTCATGGAGCGGCTGAGACAGATTGAGGAGCAGACGATGAGAGCTCAGAAAGGTATTTGTTTTTCTTACTTATCGATCTGTTCACTTATCTGTGCTGCCTCCCCCTCATCCTCTGTCTATCCAATCAGAGCCTATCTCTTGGTTTGAAGATCAGTTGTCTGTTGAACTGAAAATTTGGTTAAAGCCGTCCGTCTTTGTCTGAACTGTTTTTGTGTTTGATCCCACAGAGCTCGAGGAGCAGACTCGCCGGGCCCTGGAGCTGGAGCACGAGCGAAGGAGAGCGAGGGAGGAGGCGGAGAGGCTGGAGAGAGAGAGGACAATGGCCGAAGAGGCGAAGGGGGAGCTGGCCAAACAGGCCGCAGACCAGCTGAAGAACCAGGAGCAACTGGTGCGTGTTTGTTTGACTGATGCTGCGAGCAATTTCAGGCTGTGTACATTTTTGTGCACACAAGCATCTTTAATAGACAGTGAAGTCCATTCTTCTGCAAGCAGGCACTGACTGTTTGATGTATGTTTGATCCCAGGCTGCTGAACTGGCAGAATTCACAGCCAAGATCGCTCTCCTGGAAGACGCCAAGAGGAAGAAAGAAGACGAGGCCTCAGAATGGCAACACAAGGTAACGCACTCCTCTCCCCTCAATCCTGCAGGAGCAAACTTTGGCCTCATTATTAAATCTTTCATCAAAATTGTGATGAACCTTTTAACCACTTGGAAATCTTTCAGTCTAATCATCTATGTCAGTATATTTAAAGCATAACCGAACTAATGGAGTCAGGGCTGACCTCCTCCTCAGTTATTAAATGATGTGGTCCTCCTCCATGCTCCCTCTTGCAGGCTCTCTCAGCCCAGGACGACTTGGAGAAGACCAAGGAGGAGCTAAAGACGGCGATGACAATTATGCCGGCACCTCCGGGCAGCAATACTGAGAGCGAGCACGACGAGCAGGACGAGAACCACGCAGAGGCCAGTGCCGAGCTGTCCAACGAGGGCGTCAGCGAGATCGACCTCCGCAGCGAAGAGGCGCGCGTCACCGAAGCCCAGAAGAACGAGAGGGTGAAGCAGCAGCTGCAGGTGAGCAACGAGAGAAATCTGAAAATATCAGTACAAAGCAGTTCTGTAGCAAAGAAGAAACACCAGTCAGGACAAAGAAGATTCCTTAATTTAGTTTGCCTTTTTATTCTGTCTTCTCTTTTACCCTCCTCTTCCTCATTAACCTTTTTATGTTTGGTCTTCTATCCCATCACTCAGTCATTAAGTTCAGAGTTGGCCCAGGCCAGAGACGAAACCAAGAAGACACAGAACGACGTGCTACACGCCGAGAATGTGAAAGCCGGCCGAGACAAATACAAAACGCTGCGCCAGATCCGATCGGGCAACACGAAGCAGCGCATTGACGAGTTTGAGTCCATGTGAGGACGGCGCCTCCCCTCCCCTCCGCCCGCTTTCCCCTCAGGGGCACCTGTTCCCGAACTTTCCCCCCCGGCGGCTGCTTGATTTTTCATGGACAACAGATGCTGCCGTCCCCTCGACGCCCTCAAGCAATATTGAGAAATGATCTTGTCAAACTTTGCCAAAGTCCTGTCCCACGTGTCCACTCTGAAAGTCTGTAAATCTCGGTGATCGTCGAAAGTGCAGAGGTGTGTATTAGTAATCCTTAAGCACAGAGGGAAGGAGAAACTGTAAAACCAAAATGGAAGCGATTGGAAGTTTCCTTTTTATTTTGAGTAAACAGGGCCATAGAAAGCTACTTTATTTAGCCTCTCGACTTGGATGCAAAGCTTTAGTATGAATCCATATCTTCAGTTGTTTTTAAGTTCAAGTCCTCTGCTTTTTGTTTGACTCATTTTAACGATGGCGCCCTTTGTTTTAGTTTGTCTGTCCAACACAATGAGGAGTTTGGGAATAAATGAGGTCATTCATGTTACGTCAGGTCACATTTCACATGCTAAATATGCTAATTCACTTAGCCCCTGTACGCTAAGCTGAAGTCTCGTCAATCTGTAGTTGTAATGTTCCATCAGTAGGTTTCTCTACAAAGACACTGCAGTATTTTTATAGTTTAATTTGAGGCCGAATAACATAACTTGATGTGGATCATTAATCCTTTCGTTAATGAAATTGAAGTGAGTGGAGCCTCACGGGGAGAAGAGATGCCCGAACTGGTCGCATGAACGAATGTAGCAAAGATTACAAAGGGAAAGTGTTTCTTCACATGCACAGGTGATAGGACCGCATGTACCGAGCTTGTGCCACTGAGCTTTCGCCCTCAAGCTTAAAAGTGTTACAGAGATAAGCTAATTGGTAGCCGTGTGTCTGTTTGTGTGTGTGTGTGTGCGTGTGTTCCCTGTCGCATCTCAGTGTTTCATTCCCAGTCACCACAGACGGTTTTCTCTGCCTACCAGTACACAGAGGATCCCAGGGAGTTTAACAGACCGACAGAACAGACAAGACGAGTGTCGCGTCTGTGCTGCTCGTGTCTGTCCGACGGTATGAATATTAGTGTGTTTCTTGTGTGTACGTGTGTGTCTATATATGAATGTGTACAGGTGTGGAAGCTGAAGCCTGGCACTTCTCTGGCTGGGGAGCTTATGAAAACATCAGTCCTCGATCTCTACCTCAGTAATGTTAGTAGTGGTGACTGACGGTCAAACACTGTGAATGTGTGTCTGTTTGCGTGTGTGTGTGTCCAACCCCCCCCTCGTTCCAAAACATAAGGTCATGATTTATTTCGGTTGCTGTTACATGCTTGGGCTGGTTTTGACAAAGTGTTATTTCTTACATATGAAGCTATATTTACTCGGTGGTCTCTCCCTCCTCGCTCAGATTTTTTTTATTCCTTCTCATTTTGCCTGAGAGGAAATCCCCCAAAACAATGAGGAAGGTGAATGTAATAGTGTTGCAAGCATCAGACTAGAGCCGGACTGTAAACAGATTTTCAGAGGTTATTTTACTGTCCCCTGACTGGGACCTGTGAAGTGTGACTGGAACCGAGACCTCGAAAAAAAGAAGGCTGTCGTGTAAATTAATGAAAATGGCCTTAAGTGTCTGTTGGAACCTTTTCTCCTCTTTAACAATTCCCTCTTTTAAGACCTGAAATGAATTCTTGGAGCTGAAGAGGCCTGTGTTAGTTCCGCTTAATGTGAAGGGACCTCGCTATTGGGATTTCTGCAAATCTCTCCAGAATGAAATGGGAGAATTTGGCCAATATCTACCCCTGAAATCAAAAATTCCCATCTAACCCAACGTTAGTTTGTGGGCTGGCTAATACGTCCCAGGGTGCATTTGTTTGTCCATTTATTTTTTATTAACAATATGAGAAATGTTTATTTGTTGCGCAATCATCTGACAGCTGGTGTAGTTTGATTTTAAAATGAGTTTTAAAGCACTTGTATGAAACGGGACACTGAAACCTGCCTTTGTGTTTAACTCCAGTGTCCGTTGTTTGTGTTGTGTTTGCCATAGCAGGTTGGAAACAAAAAACAAAGACAAGGTCCTGCGCTTCCAGCTTATATTTTTGTATTCCCCTAAATCTGCAGCATGCATCGCTTCATTGGAGGGGAAACTCATGTTGACAAGCCCAAACCCCCGAATGTTGTCATCCTGCTTGTCCCCTCCAATGCAGCCAGCGTCTGCCTGTCCTGCCCCCAGCTGTCATATTGTGCCCCCCCCCCCTGCTCATGTTAGTGCTCTTTAAGATAGAAGGCAAAGATGGATTGCAGTTCACTCCATTGGTTCACAAATAAAAGTTTTAAATTTTGAACATTTTACTCTTTTGGATTCTTTCGTATCATCTATGCAATGTTGCTGTAAAGTGTGTTTTGGGTTCTTTATTCCACAAATCTGCTGTTTACTTCTAAAGTGTTTTAAGGAATATATTCTAATTAAAAAAACTTTAACAGCTCCTATTAAAAAGCATAGTTAAGTCTTACGACATTGAGAATGAAAATAAGAAGTCTTCAAGACAGAAGATGGTTCTTAATTATTGTTTCTGGTGATGGCAAGAAGTTTAGCATTTATTGTGATATTAAAGTACAGAAGCCCTAAACGAACATGGATTCATACATTATATTTCCTCCGTTTTCCTGTGATAACGAGTTAATTTCAATCATTATCTAGAGATGGGTCTTTAAAAAGCCTGTCATTACAGGAACTGTTTCATTCAGTGGAGCAGTGCCAGATGGGAAGTGTGGTCTTTTGATGCCACCTTGTGGCTAGAATAAGTAAGTGCAGCCAACCCATCCGGTAACTACTTCAAATATCAACACATTTATCAGATCTTCTGTGTGTTTGACTCGTCGCTGCAGATTTTTCATTGTTTACCCGAAAAGTGGGTTTTATTTATTTTCATTTATAAGACTATAGTATATAAGACACTGATATAATTTGGTAACAATGAATGTTTCACAACTCAACTGTAATATTTGAACTCCTCACATTACATTATAACATGTTAGATTATAAATATAGCTCAAAATGCCAGATAAGCTGAAGAATAAAGATCAAACCTGCATCCACAGGGATTGAACTCACATCTACAGAATGAACAGACTGCTGTCGTCTGACTGAGCTACTTGACCCAACACATACAAAGATCCTCTCATGAAGCTTTCAACTGTCTCATCTGACTTCATAAATTCCCTGAGTCCCATAAGAATTGAACCTACAACCTCAGATGTGCAAGTCCATCCTCTGACAGACTGAGCTACTTGACCAGACACACTTCAGCCTCTGTCTCCTTGGCTCTTTAATGTGAGAGTGGAGGACACACACACGTTCGTACAGACAAATTACCAGTGGAGTTACTGGTTCATGATGAAATGAAGCGGCGCGGCGGCAGCTCATAGTAAAAACAATCACTTAACTCGAGCTGGGCTTCATGACGTCTCTCTTTAGGGCTTCATGACGTCTCTCTTTAGGGCTTCATGACGTCTCTCTTTAGGGCTTCATGACGTCTCTCTCTAGGGCTTCATGACGTCTCTCTTTAGGGCTTCATGACGTCTCTCTCTAGGGCTTCATGACGTCTCTCTTCAGGGCTTCATGACGTTTCTCTCTAGGGCTTCATGACGTCTATCTTTAGGGCTTCATGACGTCTCTTTAGAGCTTCATGACGTCTCTGTTTAGGGCTTCATGACGTCTCTCTTCAGGGCTCCATGACGTCTCTCTTTAGGGCTCCATGACGTCTCTCTTTAGGGCTTCATGACGTCTCTGTTTAGGGCTTCATGACGTCTCTCTTCAGGGCTTCATGACGTCTCTGTTTAGGGCTTCATGACGTCTCTCTTTAGGGCTTCATGACGTCTCTGTTTAGGGCTTCATGACGTCTCTTTAGGGCTTCATGACGTCTCTGTTTCGGGCTCCATGGCGTCTCTCTCTAGGCCTTCATGACGTCTCTCTTCAGGGCTTCATGTCGTCTCTCTCTAGGGCTCTAACCCGGAAAGAGCTCAAAATGTCTGCGTGGACATTCATCAAGGACAGGTGCGTGAGTGTCTCTGGCGTCACGCTGTACCGTCACCATGGTTTCCAGCTGGAGGAGCTCTTCCGTAAACAGCTCGCGACTTCCCATGTACCATGATGCATTGCATTGTTGACATATAATTAATCGTTTTTTAATAAAAAAAAAAAAAAAAATCACCAGGTATGAATATCTTTGGGGGTAAATAAAAACATAAACAACTGTTACTAAAGTTTAAATTGTATTATATTTTTCTTTATACATCTGTTTACGGGTTGTCTGCTCTTCCAACAGCGGGTGCTGCAGCACCTGTCTCCAGTGATGCAGCTCATTTTGATAGAGGATATGATAAGATGATCAGCAAGTAATAAGTAACATGCAATACTTTACATATAAGTATTAAAAAAAACTATGAATGAACTTGTAAATCTCTTTAGTCCAACATCCTGATGAAACAATGTGGAACTTCAGATGTGTTTGGTCAAGCAGCAGCAGTTCTCTAGATGTGATCACTATACATAATGTATAGTAACGTGTGTGTGATCATTGAAACAAAAGTCTCTTCATAGCAGTACTCTCTTTAATGAACAACCACAGTTACAGTTGAGAATCTTACAAACAGTTATGCTGTATTTCTACTGGCAGAATGTAGATCCAGTTTGAAACAAGGGACTCTGTATAGATCTTTAACATCTAGAGCAAACAAGTCAATTGATCATTTATTATTACCATCGATGGCAGAGTGCACTTAAAAAACAAAACAATGTCGGACAAAGCTTCCTGATCCTACAGAAAACCAGAAAGCATTCGGCCCTGACTTGAATAACTGTTAAAGACGAGTGCTTCTCTGAACACTAACACTTTATGAAATGAAACATTAACCAAGAAAACATTAACAACCACGTTTGTGTACAAGTTAACCTAGAAGCATCTCAACAGCGAGTCTGAAGTACCACAGATGGCTCATAAATGCAAATACACAGCTTTGTACACAACTTAAATACATGCAGAAATCAAAACAAATCAAAACATGCTTAACAGTTAGCTGAACATAGTTCAGAGTATTGGATGTGTCATAAGCACAATGCCATGAAGAGGCATTACTTTGGGCCCACGCTCAGGTGCCACGCTGACACACGGTGTCAGGAGGCCAGAGAGGAGGCGCTTCTTCAATACACACAAAGGTTCCCTCATATCAACAGCACGTGTTGTTGTACACTCAGTCGACAGTTGTACAATGTGACACGTCGGACAGGAAAGAAACCAGTGGGCTTTACGCAGCTGGCTTGTGATGAACCGCACGACGAGCTCAGCGTCCACGTCAGTTCCGTCAGGCGGCGATTTCGGGCTCCACTCAGAGTTGCAGACACTCAAAACAGCCGCCGTTAAAGATGGACTCGAATTTAAAATTGAACTCATTACACACTGATGGGGGTCTGTCCCCTAAATTAATGATTTATAGAAATACTTTGCTACTGAGAATAAATCAGTTTGATAATGTGACTTATCCATATCAAGGCTAAAACAGAAACTAATTCACTTTCATTCTCAAATGGGCCGTCTTGTCCCGTCAGCCAGTGAAACTAAACAAAACAAAACTTCTCGCTGGTAGTATAACTGGAGCTCCTGTAAAATAAAAGCCAGCTTCAAACCCAAAAGCACAGAAAGAAGAAGAAGTTGAGGCGACCTAAACATAGTAGGCACACAACTCCTCCTGCTTCACAACATATTTGAAGTAATTGTCTCAAAGCTCAGATTAAAAAGATGTTTGCAATGCACTTCATCATCACGCAATACACAGAGAGAGGTTGATAAATAGTCCATGTACTGTATAGAACATCAGCGACTTAGTTCAGGATACAATTTGTATCAAACAAGGTTTTTCTCTGTCTAGCACGGATTCAGCTGGGATCTGCTACAGACAGCGGTGGTCGCTGGTCGCCGGTAGCACAGCAGGGGGGAGGGTGGGGTCGGTTAAATATATGTACAGTACGTGCACGCTCCGTTCACTGGTGTCGAGGTCGATCCCTGTCTGTGGCAGAAACCAGAGCGGACCCGGAATAAAGGGCCAGAGAGAGAGAGAGAGACAGAGAAAGAGAGAGAGAGAGAGAGAGATAGAGTTAGAGAAAGAGAGAGATGTCCCTTACTAAAACTAAGGTACACACGACAGGGTCACCCATCTCTACAGCTCTGACCGAAATACTGACACCACCTCGGACAAGACGACTTCCCCGACTTTGAGAAAAAACACACGACAGCAGCACAGCACACAGGAAGAGGTTAATATAATACACAGACCTTGGTTTAAATAGTCGTTTGAAACAGACAGGATTTCACAACGAAAAAATGTGAAGTGAAGTTTGAATAGTTACGACGCTTTCGTCAAAGCTGTGAATAGAAAATCTGGTGCTACACCACTGCTTGACTTGAGTCTGAGAGGAAGTTTACAGTGCACATAATGGGTCATAAATGAAATAACCCTTCATGTCAGTCGCTTTGGATGTGAAACGAGCACCTTAGGATCGGGGCTGTAAAATAAAAAAGTGCCTTAAAGCCTGGAGGCAGTCCTTCATGGGGAGCTATGGAAAATAAATAAAATAAATTGAAATGACAATCGAGCTCGTGTAGAACAATCTTCTCAATTTGCACTTTGTGTAAAAGTCACAGATTTCCACTCCATCTCTCCACACGAGTGAATTTAGTTGTCGCTGCACAGTGACTGGAGCTGGGGTTTGGATTATCTTCAGCAACTTCATAAGACAAGAACATGCTCTCCTTGCAGACAGGCCAGAAGCATTCCTGGGTTCCACCAGGCTTTCAAGTGTTTTAAAGGCAAATTCATGTTTGTCTGCTGATGCACACCACATTTTTTATTTTCTTAGTCTCTTCATCCCTCAGTAGCCCGTCTGGGCCTTCTCTGTCAGGATGGCGGCCGCTAGCTGCTGGGGGTCCGTGACGTGGGGGCTCCTGGCCATCACCCGGCTGACCAACTCCGAGGGAAAGATGTTGCACAGGTTGATGAACACTTTCTCCCTCACGTCCCCGTAGCAGCTGTGCGCAGGGGACTCCGAGTGCTGTGGCATGTAGGAGGGAGGAGCGTGGGAGGGCAGCGTCAGGTGAGGGCTGTGTGGAGAGTAGGGTGGAAGAGGGGAGCTGGATGGATGGGACGGGTGAGGAGGGTGGGCGGGAGGTGGCGGGTGGTTATGGTAATGTGTCGGGGACGGGTGGAGAGCTGGGTGAGAGGAGTGGTGCTGGGCGTACCCGTCCTGCGCCCAGGGAGGGGTGTGCCAGGAGGACTGGCGTGTGTCCGGGAGGCTCTGATAGGCTGACGGCTCGTATCTGGACGGCGGCAGCGGCTGTCTGTAGTACGTGTCCCAGCTGGGCAGAGCTTTCGGTCGGTGGTGATGGTGCGACGTGGAGAGGTGCTCGTACAGATGGGAGTCTGACACACTCTCTGCTCGAGTGGGGGCCAGGCAGCGGCCAAGAGGAGAGCCAGGGGGGTGAGGGTTGGGCTGCGGCAGAGAGTGGTAGTCGCCGGGGCAGCTGGAGCGTGCGGCCAGCGGCTGGTGCTGGAGATGGGGGGGTAAGGGGTAGAGAGGACGCTTCGGCAGAGCCTCTGACGGCTGTTGATCATGAGAACAGCTCTGCCCGCGTGTCATGCCCAGGTGGTAACTGTGAATGCTGGTGTTACTCGCGTGGCTGTGGGGCATATTTGTGTAATCGGCCGGGTGGAGACCACAGTGTTCATGGCTGGTTGCAGCGTGATGGGGATACAGGCGGCTGTGGGGGTTCGCGAAATGGATGTTGTCTTCCAGTAAGGTGTCAGGGGGGCAGACTGGGCACGGCCTCTCGCTGTACGAGTCGCAGCTGCTGCCACAACTGGTGCTGCTCTCGCTGCCGCACTCGGAGCCGGCGGAGCCGAAGGAGCCCGGCCGCAGGTCGGTGTCGTTGGGGAAGCGACAGTCTGGGCTCCGTCTGGAGGACAGGCCCAGGCCGGAGTAGGCACGCGTTACTGAGTAGTAGCTCAGGTCGGGGGACTCACAGTGAGGGTAGAGGTCGTGGCTGGGGGCTGGGAGGAGACAGTGAGGAGTGACTGCTCTGGACTGGTGGTCCTGGGGGAGGTTAAGGCTGGATGGAGGCCCCCCCGGGGCCGGGGACATGGTGATGCAGCTACCGCTGCCACTGGAACTGCTGCCACCACACATACTGTTCTTTTGGCTCTCCAGCCTCCCTTTAGCCAGCAGCTTCTCCTCAGCGTCGCTGTAGGACAGGGCTCGGATGCTGGGGTCCGACTGCCTCTTCGTGGCCCCTTTCTTTGCCTCGATGCTGCCAGCTGGCACACTGTGGCTCTTCACCAGCCCGGCGTCGCCCTGGTTCTTCACGGTGACGCAGGTCTTGGCGCTGGCTCGCAGCTCGTCGGCCACGGCTCGCTGAGGCTGCGCACCTCGCTCCGGGTGGTAGTACTTACACTTGTGGCCATAAGTGCACTTTTTTCCTGAAACACAAAACCAGAAAGTCTCATTTTAATAAGCATTACAGCAAACATTGCGTAACACGAGTCAATATGTGCTCCATATTGAAAACATAAAGTCTGCACACAAACATCAAACATTCAAATTTCTTTTAACTCATTTCCTGGTGCGCTTTTAGATGCACAACATTGTGCGTGTTTGTGTGTGTGGGTGTGTGTGTGCTCCCACCATATGGACAAGGCTGTTTCTTCTGCTCAGGCATGATGGGTCTCTTCCTCAGGAAGTTGTCTAAGGAGGGGCCATGACGGCCCAGAGGGTCGTCTGGGGGCATGAACCTGAGAGACGGTGACAGAGGGATTTTGCATTAGGGCTGCTGTGGTAGTCGGTGGCACCGGTGTTACACGGTGTACAGGCACATACCGATTATATAACTTGCCTTCTTGTGTGTCAGTGGTTAATGATAATGATGATAAGGATAATGTTGTTTCAGTTGCTATAATTCCTTCAGTAAATAGTTTGACGGAACAGGAAAGTAAAGAGATGTAGACGGAAAATAAAAGATGTAATTCTGCATCTAAAACCGAGTAAGAATTGTGAACTGTTGTGGCTTTTGTTAAATCAAATCTTAGTCACACATAAATCGCTCATATTTCATTCAGTTCCAACTCTTTCACAGTTCTTACACCAAGGTCTATCACTTGGGACAAAAGCCGTCCCTCACTAACCCCTCCCGTCCTACTTGTCGTTGACGAAGGAGTACATGAGCAGCCGCTCGTCGATGAACTTCTTCCACTCGGGCCTCTCGTTCGCCAGGTCCCGGTAGTTGTCGTTGGAGACGATGATGCCGTCTGACTCATACGCCAACTTCACAATGAAGCGGTCGTCATAGCAGACCACGCGCCGGCCTTGGACGCGTCGTGAGGGAGTGAAGACCAGAATCTTTTCTTTCTCCAGGCGACGCAAGATCTCCTGATCTGTGGAGGTGGGTGGGGCGTGTTGCAGTGAGGTTACAACAATCTGCACATACTGTGTTTGTGTGTGTCTGTGTTTGTGTGATTTTGCTGAGTCTCACTGACCTGTTATGGGGGCATCGGGCCGGGACTGCTCCTTCCTCCATGCGGGTACAAACACTGTGATGTCATGGTGGCCTCGCTCGAGGAACCAGTCCACCGCCAGCTGGATGCCCTGGCACGAAAACACCTCCTTGTTCCCGTGACTGCAAGGTGGAAAAAGGCGGAGGGGATTAGCAAATTCATGTTTGGGGTTTTTTAGTTGGTGTCATTTTACACTGACTGAACTGAACCACATTGAATACAATTGAGTCTAACACAACAATCCTGCATTAAAGCTGTAATAAACAGGAAGTCAGTAACTGGTGCCCGCTCACCTCATGGCGACATTGCTCCCGTCCAGCACAATCGGCCGCAGGTTGTCCTGGTCGCACACAGGGTCCGAGAGACAGGGCGAGTCCGACCTCTGGCTGTCCAGCAAGTCAGAGCAACCGCACGATGACGAGGAGGAGGAAGAGGATGAGGCGGAGGCCAATGATCCGGCCGGCTGCTCGCTGTCCGACTTGGTGCCCAGTTTGACCAGCTCTCCCAGTATGTCGTTGATGAGGGTGTCCGGGCCCAGCTTGGACAGCACCAGTCGCACCGTCTCCTCAGAGTAACCCAGCTTCAGGGCGAACTCCAGCTTAGCCTGGTACTCCTTCCCGCCAGCCTCGGATGCCGGCCTCGATGTGGAGGGACTGGGCCGAGGCTCGGGGGGGTTCTTACGCGGGGAGGTGGGTGGGGTCTGTGCAGGAATATCAGGTTCACGCTCTGGTGAGAGTTCAGGTGGGGGCTCGGGAGGCCCCTCGGTGCCTAAGTCCACACACTGCGTACGACAAAGTGGCTGGTGGGTGTTCTTATTGTGAGGTGATGCTCCCTCTCCTCCATCCGGGTCAGGGCCGGCAGCAAGGGTGGAGCTGGAAGAGGACACCAGCTCGCACTCGGAGTCAGGCCCAGCACTTTCCTCCGCTGTGGCCGGCGGAGGGGGATCGGCGGTGCTGCTGCTACCGGAGCTCTCCCCCTGCTCCTCCATAGCACGGGCTCCGTCAGCGCCGCCAGCCTGCCGGTCGGCCCCAGCTACGTGGAGATACTCCAGATCCGGCTCCGGGTCGAGCATGTGGCCGGCCCCTGCCTCCACATGGTCCTTCTGACCCATGGATCTGTCACAGACATCCAGCACACCGGAAGATGGATGCCCTCTCACACAGCTGGAGTCATTGGTGTCTAAAGAAAGAGAAACATGAGAGTAAGTGAGGAACGTGTTCTCACATCTCCTGTGACCACACGGATCTCACTCCCCTGATCTATATGCAAATACGCATGGACGTCATTTCTGTTTGCAAAGACCAAATGATGTTGATTCAAGCAGGTCAGGGTTTACAGACCAGGTCACTGAGAATACACAGATCTGCTGCAGAGAGAGATTTTACCCATTTGGAGAAAAAACAGAAACTCAGTATGTGGAAGCCAGAAATAAACAAAAAGACTGTGGGCACATGAATCCCAGAGATGGACAGTGACTGCAACTGAGAAGTTATTAAACGTAATACTGCAACTTTTCTCAAGTCTAAATAAAGGTACTTCATTGGAAGGCCTATTCCTGAATTTACTTGGGGGGCCAGGCTATTACTGATATTTATCTCTATTATTGTTAACATTATTATTTATGTAAAGTGCTAATATTTTTACCATTTGACACTTTCTTCAATAATCGTTTATACTGGTTCTCAAATGCAAATCTGATAATATGAGATGACAAATATTTGCGTTGAAGATATTAAAGCATTTTAAGTCTGTTACAAAAGCAACCAGTCCTGAAAACTTGTTTTCGATGTATTTGAATTCTGCTCACACGATCATGTAAAGTCAACAATATGTGTCATTTTAGGGAAATCTGACTCTTCACTTTAATTTCCCTCGGTATTTCCCCCCCCCCCAAGCCATCATGAAAGTCTGAGTCGTCTTTTTCACGCGGGCTCTGTCTGGGGCAGTGGCTGAGGCAGACACAAAGAGTCTGCGGGGGCCCCTCACCATAATTAATGGACTCCCCACTTTTTTGGGGGGGGGGGGGGACGCAGAGGGTTATTACTGGGGGGTGGGGGGGCCACGCCACAGCACATTAATCTAAACGGAAACAGAGGAAGAACTGTTGACAAAAAAAGAAGACAGCAAGCCGTTAGCGATGAGCGCGACCATCCCTCCCCCCTCCCCCCCCCCCCCACCTGGTAATTAGGCTCCATATGCTTCTTCCCACCAGGGTGGCAGAGTTTCTCATTAAAGTGCTCACGGCCTTCCGGGAGCCAATCACCGCGTTGCATTGAGGAACCGAAGACATGGGCTAATGTGATTGGTGCCAAAGGTTTAGCTGCACGTAAATTACAGGGAGCACTTTGGAAAAGTTCATCTGGGAGTGTGACGAACATCTTCATCTGCAGGAGCATAATAACAGGCCCACTGGATTCTATTATGTTATTATAGATGCTGTTTAAAAGTAACAGTATCTGAGGTTGTGTTTTACTGGGCTGAAATCCTCTTTGTACGTCATCAAACATCCTGGTTGTGGTTCTGAAAACAGGGGTGGGGGGGGGGAGTGCATTTTACGAAATAGCTGCTTCCTAGCAACGTGGCTGGGGCCGCTGTTGCTAAGCTACAGCTGTTGAAAGCATTCTCCAGTTGCAAATGCCAAAACAGCGTTCAGTGGTGTGGAGGAGGGGGGGGGGGGCCTCAGTGGGAGCCCAGCCCGCCACCCAAGACAATAGAGGTGGAATTGGACTCGGAGTGTGTGCACTGTGGGCGTTAATGGTGCCCCTGCACCCAGGAACAAACACACACACACACACACACACACACACACACACACACACACACACACACACACACACACACACACACACACACACACACACACACACACACACACACACACACACACACACACACACACACACACACACACACACACACACACACACACACTGACTCATACTGCTGTGGAGGGACTAATTTCACCTTCTCTATTAAAACCACCACATCCAAATTGCATTTCCACTCATGCTTCTCACACGATATTACAACGACTCCGATCAATCGATATTAGTAATGAAAACTTCCGATATCTGGTCACATCTATTCTAAGTATAGACAATGAATCTGATTATCTCCTTGCACAGATATTTCTTTCTGCACAAAACCACGTTAAACTCTTCATCGTATGGTCTTGAAAATAAAATATTAAACTTCAAAAACTTCAAATTATCATCATCGCAAAACTCCAATGCTTTGTCTCGCCATGTGAGAGAAAGTGAAAAAAAGAGTAATCCCAGATCAGTTTATGGTTTCATCCTTGGGCCATACACCACCCCATCATAAACTTTCATGGTAATCACCTGAGTATTTTTTGAATAATCCTTCTGACACACAGACGGATGCCAATAAAAACATATCCTCTTGAGGTAAACAAATTCATGGACAACAGATAACAAGTGCATGCTGGGAAAGATACAGGACAGGAACAATAAAGTTTCTTCAGGGTTTCAGGTCTAACCTTGTTCACACAGACCCTGATGCATCTCATTTAGGGGTGAATCTTAAAATGCACTGAAAATTTTAATGTTTTAAAATTATTTTTATGCTTTAGATCTTATTAACTTGTTTTATATTTGCATGGTGGTGCAGAGAAAGAAAGTTCCCTGTTTGAGCCCCCCCCCAGCCCTCCTTGTGACCCTAAGTGGGAGAGATAATGGATGGATTTGCTCGAATGTCTCTTTTGTTTATAAAGTGTTAGAAAACTATAGACAAAAGCCAAGAGGCAAAGGTGATGTATTGAAAAGTCTCAAAAGATATTAACGACTAAAACTGACTAAATATTAACGTACAACACTATCGATTGGACAGAATATCCATATTTAGTCATTTGGTAACTGCTTTTTCCCCAATTACACATTGATCTCAGTCCGTTTGGTCACATTCTTTCCACATCTAATCATAATCCTGTTAAATCTGACTCTTTTCATGGTTCGAATTTGAAAAGGAGACATCGTCTGGTGTGGTCCCGGCTGCGGTGAGTGATGCATTCAGCCGCCAGAGTCTCAACGGACCAACGGCAGAGCCGGTGACCTCCTCGCTCCATCTCCAGACCTGCGGGGTGAGTGGGTGCATCTTTCAAACATCAGCTGAGTGGCTCCCCCACACACAAACACACACACACACACAAACACACACACACCACTGCAGCCTTTGATGGAGGCAGTAATGAATATGTAACACAGTCCTTACAGAGCTTTGTATGTGGGAGCTTTGTGTAAGTGTGTAAAACTGAGGAGAGAGAGTGAGAGGAGGGAGTGAGGGGTTATGGGATTGAAGAAGGGGGGTGGGGTGGGGGGGGATGTCTGGCGGTACATCACTGCACCCCCGACACTGTGCAAAACTTTATGTTAAAAAAAATAGGGGGAGGGGGGGAATGTCCCAGGCTGAATAATCAGCTGGGGGGGTGGGGGGGAATATTATCTGTGTGTGTGTGGATAGGCTTTCCCCGCCAGCCGCAGGGGAACAGATGTCTGCTGAGCTGTACTCGCAACTGGTGTTTCCCCCCCGCACACACACAAACACAACAAAACACACTGCACCCCTGCCTCCAGACGGTCAATGGAGCAGCAAGAAAGACGCAGCGGGACACACACACACACACACACACACATACACACACACAGTCATATGTGCACAGAGAAAACTGCAAGCACACACACTCTCTTCCTGAGCCAAACAACCTCTTGCATCCTTCACCCTAATTCGACCCAGATTAAAAAACAAACAAAACAAAGCTTGCTTTTTGTTACCCCCGCCCCCTCCACAACAACACAACAGAACACAACCCCACCCCGACCCCCTATCATTACAGATAACACTGTTTGAAATTCAAACAGCCCCAGCGGTAGTGGAACTGCTGCAGGCAGGTGCAGCTCGGCAAACTCTCCATGTCACGTTGTGGTTTAACTGACAGTTCAGGTCTCGACTCTGCACGGCTCTGCCACAGTGTCTCACTAACTGTGTCTTCTCTTCCTTGTTTTAAGTTGTAAATTCAAGGGGAGTCAGCCATTTGAGTTGTGTCAGGGATTCATGAAGCTGCAGACCCTGCTGGTTTGGAAGCAGCAACCTGTCATGCAAGTAACACTGCTGCAGCACGGACAAGGGTTTTAAAGAAAATCTCCCAAATGCCACAAAAAAGGTGAATTTCAGTGTCAAATTTGATATGAAGGAAACGAGTGGGACTTACCAGGTTTTAAAAGATCAACAAAGAACCAAGAGAGGGATGTAAACTCATATTTAGATCCTCAAAGCAAAAGAAAAAAACAGTGCAGCTGTAAGTGAGAGTTAAGAAAAAGAAGTTGCAAATTTCCTCAGTATCTAGATCCAAGGATGATGTAGCTGCAGGTGGAGCTCAGAGCGACTCCAGCCTCCGTCCTCTGCGTCCGAGTGTCAGTCAGAGCTCAATCTTCTCTTTCCTGGTGGAGCAGGAGAAGTTGGACAATGAGCAGCAGAACAGATGGAGCAACAATGTCTCCCATTCCCTCGTGTAGAGTGGCTGCCCCTTCGCCCAATGGGAGCGCGGCGGCCTCACAATGAGGCGGTGGAGGCGAGGGGAGGAGGCGGGGAGTGGCTGCGGGCGAATGCCTTGCAACACCCAGTTTCCCCAAGGCACGCGTACTCAATGTGCACCACAACACACACACACACAGACACACACACACGCACGCTGCTCGGCCTCAAAGGGCTTCCCCTGTGTGGCCGATGAATC
This sequence comes from Pleuronectes platessa, assembly GCF_947347685.1. NCBI lineage: Eukaryota > Metazoa > Chordata > Actinopteri > Pleuronectiformes > Pleuronectidae > Pleuronectes > Pleuronectes platessa. The sequence goes on from NC_070649.1 coordinate 4,884,039, forward strand.
AACGAGGGGCGGGCGGCCGAACAATGGAGCCTCACAATGGGAGGCCGGGGAGGGCAGCTGCAGTGTGAGGGCTGCTGCTATTACGGCCCGGGGCAGCAATAGAGAACACCTGGCTGCAGAGCTCCACAGTCAGACTCCTCTCTTTGTCCCGGGCTGGGGGGGGTGGCAGGGGGTTAACACGGAAAGAAAGGGCCGGGGCCGCCTGAAAGAGCAGAGGGGCCTTTAAGAGAGTGCAGGGGGGAAAGAGGAGAGTGTGGCCCGGCTGAAAGGGAGAGAAAAGGACGACGGACATCAAAAAGTTTTACGTCCAGATGAGGATGAGGAGGGGACCTGCTCCTCTTTGTTCTGGCACACTTAGACCAGATGACTCGGAAGCACAGATCTTTGGCTTTCTGTCCTCGAAGGGGCCATGTGCAAATACAGAGGATTTAAATATCTCTTACTAAATAAATCCACATAAATAATCAAATCCTATAGAGTATGTTCGAGCTTTTGCACCAAATATGATGCAAATACACGTTTGAGATTAAACATAGAGGACCGAGAACTGGCTGCAAGAAGGGAATCGAGCCGATGAAGAAACAAAAGGATGGCTCCTATACTGGAATGAATCTAATTTATATATAGAAAGCACTTTACTAGTCAAAAATCTGAGCCAAAATGGGTTAAATAGTTCTAAAAAGATGAAGGTGAATTCAGACCTAAAGTCCAGAGGAAGCACAGTTTGAAAAATGGGTCTTAAAAGCCGCTTAGAACTCCGGAAGACGTCTGAAAATGTGGGTTTGGACATTCTCCGGAGTTTCACGTGTGTAGAACACAGCAGGAGATTCTCCGGGTCAGACGCGTTCGCAACAACAGGATCATGTACGGAGCATTGGGGGGGGGGCTGGCTAAAGGAACTGACGTGTAAACTCTGCTGCGGAAACGAAACCTCCTCCATAAACTAAGACTTAAAAACCCTTCAGACTTTATCTAGGGCTGGTGAGACGTCAGCATGTGATGAAGAGTTGTGTGTTGATTCAATAAGGATGTGTCGTGAGTCAGATCAGGGCATCGAACCGCACACACACACACACACACACACACACACACACACACAGACAGACAGAGGAGCGCTCTGCAGCCATCTGTCGCAGCAAACAGGTGTGTGTGCAGCAGCAGCAGCAGGGTGATCCTCTGTCTCTCTGTGGACACTGAGAACACAGAGTTCCACAGAGCTGAGGGACAGGATCAGCTCTGCCAGACGAGCAGAGAGGATTTGTTGGGGATTCCAGCGAAAGTGAAAATAAAGCTTGGCATGTGTTGTGATCAAAGCCCCGTCTTCTGGGGCCAAGCACGCAAACCAATATCTGGAAGTCAAACATTTCAAATAACAATAAATCTGCTGACTCTTGTGATTGAGGCTTCATATTTTACAGTGTTACTTTATTATAAATGATCATAAATCAAATATCAAATATGTAAAACAAGGGAAAAGTTCATATTCAACCTGTGATCAGATTCCAGATAAAGTCTAGAAACGCATCAGACCGTCTGAAGTAGTTTTCCTCGTGGTCCAGAAGAGGGCGCTGACTATAAGCTTAATGTGTTGCTTGGTTTTTATTGCTACATAATGTTATATATATATATATATCTATTATTATAAAAACAAACACTATCAAGCGAACAAGAGCAGAAGATCTCGACTCCGAAGCATCTGAGAGGCGGTGTGAAGAAGCATTTGTGTTCTACATCGCAGACGACAAAGTTACGATGATAGCTAAGGCAGTTTGTCGTCCAATATCCGTTCAAACTTGATAACGCACAATATTCTGTAAATAAAACAAGGAAAGTCTAAACAATGTTGTTGAAAGGTTCATATATCGGCCATGCTGGAAAAACTATCGTTAGTCTGGATCGGATTCATCAGACAGGTTGAAACAAACATGGAGAAAGATTTACACGTGTTGTAACCGACCCGGGTCTGTGGGCAACAGAAGGAGACCTCCTGCCCTCGTGACCTCTGACCTCTCACTCTCTCTGACCCCTGGAGGATGAAGTGGGGACCTCATGGCAGCAATCACCAGCTCGGTCAAACCAGTAAGACTGAGGAGATGCAGAGTCTGAGGGCCTGAGGGAGGGTCTACTGTGAAATAAAAAAATAATTTGATTTATATTAACCTAAAATAACGTAAGTTTTTGCAAATCGATACTATCAGTGAAACCCCGCCTGAGTGAAAGGAGAGGACGGGATTAAAAGCCTCAAGGGCCGGGGGCAGACAGCTGCTGGGACCCCCACCTCCACCAGGAGCTGCTCCTGATCTGCTCCACAGCTGTGGGGACGGACAAAAGGTGGACACGGGGACACTGAGTCCCTCCATGGGTCCAGAAGGGAGCAGAGGGAGCCTGTGTCCTGCTCGGGCCTCCTTGAAGAAACCGCATTCAAATCCCCCTCTTCCCGTGAAACAACACATGCACATCCCCGGTCGTGACGTTAGAAAACACGCTATCTGTAGCAGGGGGGGGGGGGGGGGGGGGGCGCAGGGGCGTGCACGGCCACCGCAGAGCCAGCCCCGTCACGACCTCCCTGCAGCTGCTGCCCGACACCAACCTGCGGCTCCTCGGGAGGAACGAGTCGCGATGTGCGGCCACTCACCTGATGATGAGCCGCTGCCGGAGCCTCCTGCACCTCCCGCGGAGCCGCTCGCTTCGTCTCGGTGAGAGGAGAAAGAAGAAAGGAGGAGAAGATGTGGAGGAGAAAAGGGTTCGCGTCACATCGTGGCGACGCAAAACATCCGGCGGGATGTGCGGCGTTACCCGGCCGACCTGCGGTAAGCTGGCGGGAGTGAGCACTTCCGCTGCGGCTCTTCACAATAAGAGCAGACGCTGTGAAGGGTACTTAGTGCTTTTACTTGGAAAAGGACATTTCCTCTTTAGCAAGCGACCTGAACAATAAGACGTCATCATTTCCTTAAAGCAGATTTACTAAGATCTTAATATTATTTAAAATTGTTTTAAATGAACAGTTTCCTAGAATGAACTTTATAAATATGATATACTGTTAAACGTTTTAGAACCTGACATTACACAGTTTAAATGAGCCCCACCCTAAAAAAGTATTTTATTCGGTTCATAAATATTAAAGATGATTTTGTGTCTCCTTCGTATATCTCCATATATTTTATTTTTCGTGTTATTTTATCTACCTTTATGTATTTTGTATACTTTCATATAGTGAAAGGTACTTTTACAGGTCATTTTATATTCTTTTTACATACTTTTAACCCATATTTAGGGCCCGAGCACTGACAGGCATTGACAGACAATGAGGCCCTATTGAAATTGTCAGGATTATTTTATTTTTTGACAGGCAAATTAATTGGCTTTTTGAAGGCTTTAACACGCTCAAATTCTTACCGAAATGTGCAGAAAATTATAAAGATCGATTTTTCGTCACACGGTGTGACCGTGGCGTGGCATCAAAGTTTGATTACACGCCAATAAAACACGATGTTCTGTATCACGGACATACATTGACCATGAATCCTTCGATGCTGAGCTGTAAACAACAACTCCACTCCTGCAGTGTTAGTGGTAATAGATTAAAGAAATCTTTGTCTTGTTTATATATGGGTTTGTATGTTTTATGTACTTTTACATGTAGGTTTTGTACAGGACTTCAAATGGGAGTGTTTTTGCAGTTTTGATGCCTCAACCTTAAAATGTGGGATATAAATTTCCCAATTTTGGCATCGCTAGCAGTAATAAATAAGCCAACACAGTAAAGTTATGGTTCCAAAGTTAATACATTTTAACGAGAACAGTTTTACAAAGCGTGACACCACACTGTAAATTACTTCTCATTTTATTCAATGGAAAAAAAAGACCTTCAGGAAAATACAGTAATTCCCATAGTACACACAGAGAGGACATAAATTAGAGAGGCGTGGCAGAGAGACGTTTGAGGGGAAACATGTCACCTGGCGGGTGGAAAACATTTTCCGTCCACGCTGCCACACAGCCAGGGGCACACTGCACTAAGCAGGATGTAGAGGAATCAGTAAAATCACACTCTGGATTGCGTAGCGTGAGCAAAAGTCAATTATTCCTGTACACACACACAAAAGAAAAGGTCTAATTGATGGTACAAAAAGGGAATAATGCAAAATACAAAAACAGGGTAAAACTCCGCCCTCGAAATAAACCATAAATATTCATATCGATGCACATTGGTTTGACAAAACAATTGCTTCTGTAAACATTTCCAACATAATTGCGTTAAAATTTAAAAACCACTGCAGTCGCATAATTATCTGAAGGGTTACATAATAAAAATCGCAAGAAACATGATTAAAAACTAAGTCCAAGTTAGAAAATATGCTGCTTGGTTCTTGTTGTCTGAAGTGGTTTCGTAACACTGCTTTTAGAACGGGTGATTTGTCTTCCCCTCCTCACGTTTACAAGTGAGAGCATCTTGTTCCCGTGTTCCGTGTGAAGGCGCCACCCGGCCTCGGAGCAGGAGCCCAGAGTCGAGTCGACCTGAAGGAGGTGAAATTCATCCCATTTGTTTGTGTCACACAGACGCAGGAGCCACGGGATGATGATGATCTGACAAATTTAACGGTGAAATGAAACCGTCGGGTTCTAGAGGATGAGTGAGGGAGAGAAATAAAATGAAGAAGTAAAATACATTTCTGGGATGGAGTGACGTTCCGGTTAAATTGATATTTTCCATCCAGACTGACTGAAAAATTTAAAAAACAAGAGGTCCAATAGTGAATCACATGGCTGGTTCAGACTTCCCACACTAAATCTACACGTCTTGGCTGCTCACGGAGGATGTTTGCGGTTTATAAATCGGCCTGAGCCCCTTTCCGAGGCAACGTTCAGCTGCACTTTAATACAGAGTGTGGAGATCGTGGACCTGATCGCTCCTCGATGTGGAGAGTGATGTTCAAAGCTTCTTCTCCGCCCGCTTCAGTGGCACCTATGCACGCTGCCTTCGTTCCCTTAGCGCCACTTCTGCCCGCTGGCGTCCATGCTACGTTAACGGCCACCTGCTAATCCTGCTAATTCACAGTTTATCCTAGCCCTACTAATGTCTGGTGTTAAAGGAAAATCAATCCACCCGACGAAGTCACATATCTGGGTCTGGAAAGCCCTGAAAAATACCACAGAGGACGATGAACAAGGTGGATTCTTCCTTTAAAACTCATCTACAGGTGTGTTCTTATGCTTCATGTATGTGCAGCGAGTCACATAGAAAATATACAGTGTATTAAAAACAGGGGCTAATTTAGTTAATAACACCAAAGCAACATGCCATCAGAAACAAGGGCTACTTCCGTCCCGACATAACCTACAGTACGTTTGAGGCAATGTGGTAAAAGTTGAGAAAGTGTTGGTTAAACCCGGGGGAGGTCGATGTCGTTAGTATGTACACGCTGATAATCCAGTACCCTGTGTTTAATGGATACATCAAGAAGGTCCCTTAAAAAATCTTCACTTTAAGGAGGAGAAGGCAAAAAAGTGAAGACGCAGGCAGATTTACAAGTCAAGCATCTTTTTACGGGAGTAGATCGGTGACTGTGAACGAGTGTGTATTCGTGACATGCTTGACGTGGAAATCTATCACGGAGGGAATAGGAGTTTGTTTCTAACCCGAATAGGACCTTGGACTAAGCGCAGCCACGAACGGCGGAGATCGAGGGTGTGGATTCAAAACTACGCCGGCGGTCGCGTTTAGCCTCTTTAACGGGTCCCTTCAGACAAACACACACATTGTCAGTCATTCACATGCTCAGTGTTGCCTCCGTTCACACACACACACACACACACGATGCAAAGTTTTACTATGACACATAACAGGTTTCATCAATCGCCATCGACAGGCGACAGAGCTGACGTCCCGCAGAGGAAGAGGAGGAGGAGTGGGTGGAGATGGGGTGAGGAGGAGAAGCTGGAGGCTGGTGTGGGGGGGTGGGGGTTCTGTCGGCGTAATACAGTTTACGGACACTAGGACAGAGACAGAACGATCCTCCACACACACACACACACACACAAACACACACCCCATCCCTCGCTTCTTTTCATGATTACAGTCCAATCCGTTGTTTGTTTGCCCCGAGCAGACGAGAGCAAAACCTTCTCCCCCTTCACAGAGATGCTTCTCCGGCTCAGGCTCGAGGCTGCTCTCGTCTTCATCGGTCATAGTCACAATCGTCGTCTGTTGGTCGCTGCTTGGTAACGGTCACCGTGTCGGCTGGCGCTGTGTGGTGGTGGTGGGGGGGGGTGACGGCTACCAGCTCATGAGGGAGGTGCGTCCCAGGGTCATGAAGTACACCTGGCTGGCACCTCCTTGGCGCACAGAGGCGAAGAAGACCTGACAGATCAGTGAACATGATTAAGATGAGTTAGTTGGGAACATTTAAAGGTTTTCTATGAGGCAAAATAACACGTCAAAAATACTAAATGTTATTTATCTTAAGCTGGAAGTAAAGACTTTAGAAAGGCAGAGAGAGATAAGGCTTCCTCACCTTGTCGTTCCGTTCACAGAGGAACTTGAGTCTCTGAGCTCTCTTGTGCATGAAGACCCCGTCCAGGTGGCCCGTCTCCACAGAGCGGATCTCTATGGCCTTCTCGCCCCAGCCCATGATCTGGTTTGACCTAATGTAGGCTGAGCAAACACAGAGGAGCAGTTTTTAGGAGGCGGCACAGTTTCCCTAGCTCACACTGATGGTGCACAGAACTGAGAGGCAGGACTTGAATCATTGTAAAAGTCAAACTGAGCCCACTGACCCACTGAAGTTGGCATTTCTCCCCACTGCAGCACCACGTCCTTGGTGATGCGCCCGTACGTGTTGACGTAGACGCCCTCGTCCTCGTAACACACCAGCAGCTCGATCCCGTCGGTGTTGGGCAAGATGATGATGGCGTGGCACTGAATGCTGGTCTGGATCTGAGGGGAGGGGGGGGGAAGACGCGTTTGAGAAGGAGAGTGAAGGGCGTGAAAAACAAGGTATGATGAGCGTCTCGGCTGAGCACTTACATGTGTGGGCAGGTAGATGTCGTAGACGGCACCGGAGTCCACATCCACAGCATGGAAGCCTGAGCAGGAGCCGTAGATGACCTTTAACCTCTGACCCTCCTCCACCGTCAGGTCCACCAGCAGAGGCCTGTGCACCAGGTCCCCAAAAGACTGAAACAATGGGTTAGTTAGTTAGTTAGTCAGAAATAAAAATGGAATCATTCCCCACTGCACAGACCTGGATCCATCCCAGAACTACATTTACCTTAAAGGCCATGAATTTGTGGTAGGGCTTTGGCGCCCAGGCGTACACCTCCACAGCATTCTTCAAGGCCAGCACCAAGAATTTAATCCTCTCATACTTCACTGGAATGAAAAAGAGTCAAGAGACGATCGTGAGTGAAGAGTACCTCCACCTCGATCGAGACAAATCTGTGGGAGCGTTTTTCCTTCCAGGTTGAAGAGTGTTGACAGATGAGGGAACGTACCGACTTTGTAGTGGACGCAGCCTTCCAGGTCGCCCACATTGACCCAGCCCTGCTTCTTCTCCACCTCGGGGTCATTGTGCAGGATCTTGTTCCTGAGCCACGACAGGTAATACACACGCAGCTTGTTCTTTTTACCTGCAGGAGGAGGGAGGGGAAATTCAGAGGGAGAACGACCTCAGACATATTTGGGCATCTCTTAATGATCCGACACCTAGAAATCCAAACCTCCATCACTACTTCTACATAACATAGGAAAGGTTTGGGTTAGCCACAGGTAACACATGTACCTGATATGGTGACCAGGACATTGAGACCCTCAAGCACATCCATCTGTTGGATGCGTCGTCTGTTGATCAGAGGGTAAACCTTCCCCTGACCGCTGCGGTCCAGCAGCATCAGACCGCTCTCCGTCCCCACCAGCAGGTTCACCCCTGGAACAAACACAAACATCAGTTCCCAGCGGTTTCAAGCAGCACTCGGCCGTATCACCAGCTTCTTTTCGACCTATGCTTACCCCAGAGAGCAGCACACAGGATCTCAGAGTTGAACCTCTTCTTGTATTTGCGAATCTCTGGCGTGTCGCTCGGCGGGCGTGTGTTCACTGGGTTGACGTTGACCACCGAGCCCTTACGGGACGGGTCGGCCTTCAGCGGGTCCACCAGGCGTCCGTCCAGACCAATGGCAGCTGAAGGGGGGAAACAGAGGGGGGACGTGTCAGATATGATGTCACTACACCCTGTACTTAAAAATCATTTGTGAAAAAACTATGCTGTAGACATTTCCTTGCATAACACTGTGAACGTCACCTGAGCTCAAATGTCTCAACATCATTTCTTTTTCAAGGCTGCAGAGAAAATTCGCTCCTCCTGATAAAAACACCTCAAAGAAAAGAAAAACATCCTTCCTTGCTTCATCCCGTCATCAGGGAACTGAAGTGGCTTCACAGTTTTTAATTACCCATGTTGTTGAGGGAGCTGCCGCTGGATGGGGAGATCTGGAGAAGGCGCGGGTCGATGAAGGGAGTGAAGGAGGAGGAAGACTTGTGTTTGGACATGGAGTTGCTCTCTGACTGGGACTGGGAGAGATTTAAAACATTTAGAAAACTATTCATGTATCTTGGAGACAACACAACTAACAGATATGAAACAGATTATTTATTCGGCCTTCGGTTCAAACCAGGAAATAAGAATATGCTACATTTATTTGCCAAATATAAAACTGACTCTGACTTGATTTAAACTACAAGAGCAACAGGCCTCCTCTGTTGTTTTGAGCACATGAGTTACAGTTCTGCCTCTGGGGGCTCATAAACAAAACTGCATCTAGCAAAACTGTTTTCAATCAAACTGAATTTTTTTGATGAGACAAAACAACTTGGAACACAAAGCTGGCAGTGAGATCTGGGGTTAGACAGAATCCAGTGAACATGCAGTTGTGTTAGTCGTTCTGAAGCCAGAGAGGACAGAATCGTTATCGGGAAAAAAACATGTGAGACAAGAAGAAATGTGTTGACGGGAAATGAGTGATGATTCAAAAATGAGCTGCTGTGAAGTGTTTAGAGGAAGTAAAAGAATCTGCTCCTAGTAAAGCACAGAGAGAAGAGAAGGGTTAGTCCACCACCCAAGACGCCTGCTGTTTGCGTCACACCACCAAAGAAGCTGTTATCTTGATTAATCCTGGAAGATAAATGTAATTTCTACTCTGCAAGTATAAATCTGCAGAATTCCAGTCCAAAAACATTGAGCTGCCACCACCACCATGCCAACACCGCAACTACTCCAAATAAACACGGCTCAGAAACACTTTCTTGCGGTTCACCCCAAAAAGGCCCAGTTTTAGTTTTCTTCCATGCCCTGACCGTGTTCTACCACCAGGAGGCACCAGTGTTAGCAGTGCAATGCAGTGAAGTTCAGGAAGAGGGAAGGAGGCTGCAGCCAGGCGACTCCCACCAGGTGGCAGGCAAGACCAGAAGGGGGCAGAGGAGAGCTGGAGTGAAGCAGGAGGGGACAGAGGGAGGGGGGGGAGGAGTGCAGGAGAGAGGCTCAGACCAACAATTAGGGAGTGGACGGCAGGTGTGAACAGAACTGAACAAGAATAACTATTAGAAATAATTAGAGGAAATTGCACTTGCAAATTATTTATTTTATCGAGCTTGAGGCCTGTAAAATTGATCGTCAGTTCCTCACGATCTTTGACTCAAACTGGATAAAAACAAACGGCCGGATTCTGCAGTTTGCTCCACGTCTGAGCCTGTTCACCTGCTGCCGTCCATTCCCTAATAGTTTGTCTCAGTGATGTGGGGGCGACATACCTCTATGGCAGTGAACTGGTCCAGGGGGTTCTGTGGGGACATGGCAGGACTGGCATGGCTAGATGATGAGGGGAAGGAAGGGAAGGAGGGGAAGGAGGAGGAGGAGGAGGAGGAGGAGGAAGAGGAAGGGATGGTTGTGGAGGAGGAAGAGGGGTGATGGCTCTGCTGGATAAGATCTGGCAGGTGGTGAATGCGGCCGGCAAAGCCGTTTTTCTCTGGCGGCCCGTGGATGGGGGTCTGGCCGTGGCCATGACCAGAGCCAGCCGAGGAAGAGGAGGAAGAGGAGGATGAGAGATTGACCAACCGCTTTATGTCAGCGGTGCTCTGGAAGCAAGAACAGGCACACTGTGGGCTCGAGCAAGCAGGTGAAGAGAAGGTGGTGGTGTGTGTTGGCTGCTTCGTACTATCCTTTACTCAACTAATCCAGACATTACACATTCTATAAACTCATCTCTGCAGACCACCACTGCTGTGCACGCTGCATCAACACAATTTAGCACAAAATGCAAAATGACAAACAGAAGATGATGGAGAATGAGATGACAATGACACAAAAGAAAAAGGGAAATGACTTTTCTAAAAATATGCAAGTAGAATATCTTGCCATCTGAGTAAGTCAGGTTTAGGTCTCTTCCTCTTACCTGTCTGATGACCAGCGTGCCGTCCTTGGAGGGCGTGTTTGCCTGGTCGCTCTCGGAGTCTTCAAGCAGCATGGTCTTAGTGGACTCCGTCTCCCCGTTGCTCAGTCTCCTGCGGAAGCCATGGGAATATCTGACGTCCGTAACCAGACCAGAGTTAACAGCCAAGCAGAGAAGCCATGCAACACTTTGCATAGTAAACATGAACGCAGCAGATAACTGAGGCAAACAAATAGCATCATCATCATCATCGCACTACTGCCTACCCAGCTTTGGAGTCCTCGGTCCCGGAGGTGGACTCCTCTCCAGCCTCCTGGTCCACCTCCTCGTCGTCGTCCTCATCAGTGGTGCCTGAATCCTCGCTTGAGGAGGAGTAGTCGGTGACCTTGTGGGGGGGCCGCACATCGTCTACCGCACGGAGCTCTTTGGCCAGAGCAGTCAGGTCCTGAAAGGAACAGTATTGAAGTCTTAGAAAAACAAGAAATGTAATATTTTGTTAAAACTACACAGCAGGAGCCTTGAAGTCATCCTTTATTACTTCATAGATGTTCCTATAGTCTCTGATTTCTAGGTATGTGTAGTATTTTCTCACTTAACTTAGCCCTGATTGGGAAATTTAGAGTGCAAATTTAAATAACTGTCGGCCTGAAACCTTGTTGGACCCGGGCTAGGACGTCATGAAGTCCAAGTTAAACAATAAGGTGAGTTTAGTGGCAGTAATGAGGGTTAATCCTAAGAAATATGAGTGTCACTCATTGCTTTGATACCCATGCTGCCCTCTGCTTGTTTTCACTTGCACACTCTGACTAATGCAGACTTTACGGTCAGTGACGAGCATCATAGGCGGTGATACGTCCCTGCCTTGTTGGACAAAGCAGGTGAGATTAGGAGCCATTCTGACAAGTACAAGGAAACAGGAGGGGTGTGTTTGCATTCAAATGTGCTTGCATTCATATCCAGGCTCAGGAAGCAGCTGTGGGGGGGTTTAACCGTTCTAGGGCCGTTGTGCGTTTTGTTGATGACAGGCAATGAACTGTGCAGACGTGAGGGACGACGCCAGCAGAAGGCAATGACATCACAGGCAGAGGGGACGTAACCAGCGACAGAATTATTGTATTAATCCTCCTCACAAAGGAGAAACGGCCCTATTTAAAAAAACTTTTGTTTATAATGCAATGAGTGGAGCAATGGTGCAAGCACAGCATCGGTGTGATTATGTAATCTCTTTTAACAGGCTTACCACATCAGCCTAAGAGGATCCCCGACAATCGGATTCATGTGATGTTGCACACATCAGGTGGTTGTTTAAATAGAGTAATAGAAAATAGAGATAAAACACAAGTGGGGAGGAGGGGTAAAAACCTGTTTTCACATTCAGCATCATACGATCGTAACCAGTGTTCTGGTGATGGGGGACTTACGGCTGGTCGAGTGGGTCTGGCGAGGTTCTTTTCATCTTGCTTCTTGGGAACGTTTTCAGGACGCTGGAGAGGAGACCCTTCAGATTTGGAGGAAGCTTTGAGAGGAGAAGGAAGGGGAGTTAGCGCGGGGACACATAAGAGCTGGCTCTGAAACAATCTTCAATTGCCTGTATTGGAACCACCACAAAACTGTCATTACAGTAATGGTCATAATTAAGTAATGAGCAGTGAATAGAGCTAGTGAAATGTAGGCGTGTACAGTACCAGGGGACTCACAGCGTGGCCTGAAGCGGTCCCCGGAGCTGGCCTGAGAGCTGGAGTTGGAGGAGCCGGAGGAGCTGCCGCTGCCCGGCCGGGGCTGCAGCTTCTCCACCCGGTCCCACAGCGGGCGCTGCTCCACGTTACTGTGACAGGGGACAAAGGCTCATTAACAAGAGCAAGAAGTAAACAGTAATATCATTCAGAGAGGGATTTGCTACAGTGCTTTCAAGGGAGTTAACAGATAAAGTTACCGGATGCGGAGTGGTAATGTTCCAAAAATATCCTTATTTCAAACGTCTGCAACTGCCTTAAAAAGTTCATAAACAACTGCACAATCCAAATGATTCTGAGGTGTCTTTGCTCACCTGCCAGCGCTCCTCTGTCCACCCGGGTTGCCAGGCTGTGATGGCAAAGGAGACTCTCTGCGTGACAGCACTGGAGACCTGGATGTTGTCCTCACTGGTACCTGGAGGAGACAGATTCAGACGTCTTCACACACAGTGGCAGCTACAGACATGAGCATAACCTCTGAATTACAGACAATCTGAAATTCAAAATGAAAGACAAGAATTTAAAGCTGCATCACATAAATCAGATAAACCTGATATCTCCCCTAGGAGGTATCACTGATAACAGAACCTCTCTAGCTTGATAACCATCCACAGAACAAATTTAGGTGCATTGCTGTGTAACAGCCTTTGAATTTTACTTTTAACTAATTTGTGGCCCTAGAATTGAAAGTTTTTTTCATTTCAATTCGACTTATATTAGTTGTATTTGAAGTTGATGTTCAACAAATGAGACTGAGCACAAAAACACAGGTCATGGTGAAGTGACTGAAATGAGAGGAGGTGAGGGAGGGAGGGAAGAGTCAAGGTCAGGTCGGGAGCGGGGGAGGCCATTATCGACTCCTTACCTTGGGAGGCACCTCCTCGCCGCTGGCCTGGTGCTCTGCCCTAGTCTGGCCCTGGGGGAGTTGGAGGGGAGGTTGGGGGTCAGTGCGTGCGTGCGATGGTGGGTGGTGGTGATGGTGGGGGTCCTGGGAGCGCAGGTGGAGTTGTGAAAAGCTAGAGTTCACGCCGCCGGGCTCGCTGAAGGACTGGGAGCGAATGACCGGAGGAGGAGGAGGAGGAGAGGGGGCGGCGCTGTTGCTACTTTTTAGAGCAGCCAGGTGGGACCACAGGACCTTTTAGGGAGTGAGGGAGGGAGGGAGGGAGGGGAGGGGAGGACAAGAGGGGGAGGGGGAGGGGGAGGAGGAGTAGGAGTAGGAGGAGGAGGAGGAGGGGAGGTGGAACAAGCAGACAACACAGTGAGACATGAGGGAAGATGTGTGTGGCTTTTCACATACAGGTGCTTAGATAAACTGGGTTCACATGCAAACAGACAAAGCACAAAACGACACGATGATGTGTTTCACTCAGATTCTCTGATTAATGTAAATACTATTTATTAGTTTATCGTTTTTATTAGTTAAAGAAAAAAATTCTACTTTTTTTACCCTTTGGATTTGTTTATGGATAACAAACAACATGCATCTAACATTGGATGTATGTTTAGAAACTATGTTGTGGAGTTAGTAAAGTAAAAGTTATTTTGGTTACAATTTTGTTTAATGCTATGGTAGGAAGTTAGTGGCATTAAAGAGGAAACTAGATCATCAATGGGTTAGTTCATCTCTATAAATAGATACTGTATGTAAATATACAGAATCTGCAGGTGAGGGGCAAGTTTTTAGGGACAGAAACCGTCTGTTTCTTTCTCTAGTTTGACCAATCATGGTTGAGCTGGAACAGGGGGGAGGAACTGGATGAAAAGAGGAAGAGGAGAAATAGGAAAAGCGAGGAAGAAGGATTTACCTGGGGCTCCATGGGCCGGTGCATGGCAGAGGCCTCGGCGGAGGAGCCGCCATTGGAGAATGGTTCAGAGGAGCGGGGAGGCAGTGGGGGCTGCTTGGGAGGAGGGGCGGTCTGAGGTGAGCCCTGAATGTTCTTACGGTACCGCTCGTCAGCCTGGGATGGGGGGGGGGAATCCAACAGGACAAAGATTGGATGAGGGTCAGGGCAAATATATCAGCTACCAAATAAAGAAGAGAGAAAATCAAAAAGTAGGAACCACTTAAGAAGATTAAAGTTTTAAGCCTGAATTAATAGTTCTCTTTTTCAGAATCACATGGTTCCAATCTCCTTGTATTTTCTAATTCTTTTTTAGGAAACCTTTGTTGCATTCAGAAACTTTCATATCTAATTCACAAAAAGACATTTGGTGACAACGATATTACACATGCTTGAAGCTGTACAGACACAGGTATGTGTGGACAGACAAGAGGTGGAGACGGGACACTTTAATACAAAATACACCTTAGAATTTGAATAATGAATGGGAAGGAAAGATCATTGTTAATGACACGGAACAGCTGATGACAGGAGATGCTGCTTGGGCTGTCCTGCATGTTAGTGTTCGGGCCTCAGCCATCCTCATGCATGGCCCTGATCCACACAGACACATTCACAGTGTAAACATTAAAGAAGTTCACAGGTCTGCGTCCAAGATCAAGAGAAATTCCTAACACTTGTGGTTCTGTATTGCTTTGAGGAAGAGTTCTGGGGAAAAGAAAATAATGAAATCCAATGGAATCATCTTTATTTTAATGGAGGGAAATTATTTGAAAATTACAAATTCATTATTTCTCTTTCTCTTGCTTCGCCTGCTCAAAGTGAAAATTAAGACGAAAACATTTCAGGCATCTTCGTGGATTTTAGTAGTCAAGGAGTCGCGCAACAGTGCAAGTGAGGACGAGTGCCAAGAGAAGAGTGGAGCAGAACAGCTCCGGTTTATTCAGGACACAAAGACACTGGTTGCTGGTGGTTGCGAGCCTGTGGTTTCCCCCCTGTTCTCCACCACCCCCCCCCCACTTGTTTCATTCAAAACGGCCTGGCTCAGATTGTCAGTGTTGTAACAAATTAGATATTGCTTTGGGAATAACGTTAAATTACATGTGACTGTTTGGGATAAGGAAAACCATTATTTGTTGCTCGCACCCCCTCCATCATCACGGTCAGTGAGTGAAGACAAGCAAGAGGAAGCTGGAAAGAGCAGGCGGCGGGGGAGGCAGAGCCGCGGAGGAGGTTCACCTCTCTGATAGGCTGCGGAGGATGACTGACAGGCTTGGCAGGCCTATCAGGCTCCGAACTCTCTGCCTCGGGAGGTTGGGAGTCAGTTGGGGGTTCGCTCTGAGAGAGGCTGGGGCTTGGGGAGAGTGGGGAGTTCTGGAGCGGGTCGGGACACGTCTCAGCTTTGTCCGTTTTTTCTGGCGCTGCTGCCTGGGGCTTAGCGCTGTCTGGGGGGACGGTCTGAGGGGCTCTGGGGGACTCGGGAGCGCCTCCCGCTACAGTAACTGCACTGTCGAGGACCTGTGCTTGTGGGGTTATTGAGAGGGCTCTGTCGGGGGGCAGGGTGGAGGTCTGTGGGGGTTTGCTATGGTCTGAGGAGAGCTTGGTCTTGTCGCCAGGCTGCGGTTTGGACTCGTGCTGGAGCGACAGCAGGTAGGCTTGCTCCTGCTGCAGGCGCTTATGGAGTCGCTCGGCCTTGCGCTGCTCCTCGAGCTCTCGCCACTTGAACTCCTATTGCAGAGTGTGTTCAGTGTGGTGAGGAGAGATGGCAACGTTGGCTTAATGAATGTAGGCTGAGAGTGCCGCCTCTTAAACCATTCTGTTTACAGACATCACCACTTGTCACCACATTCACCCATTTTACTCCTCAGTGACACCCTTACTTTTTAAGTGTGATTATGCTTATAGATGCTATGTAAAGTCATTATATCATTCTGATGAACCACAATAGATTTCAAAATGTTTCCAATCAAGAAGGCAATTATTGCTTCGACTCACTTCAAGAAAACAAAGCAAAATGCGATTAAAAACAGAAGATGCACTTTACATTTAAACCATTGAAACAATGGAAGAATATAACATTTTCTCTCACACAAGTTTGTGTAGCTGATTGAATTTAACAATGACAATATGACTGAAAAAAGCTGACAAATGCAAAACAAAGACATTTTGTGATGACTGTTGATGTTGTCTTCAGCACTGCTGTACTTTGAAAGGGTTTCACTCGTAAACAAGTGTCAATTAAAATACATAGAGGATCAGCTTCAGTGATAATCCTGTAAGAGACTTGCTTTAGCACAACTGAAAAAAGGGCTAATGCAGTGTGAGTGTGGTTGAAATGAAGAGGTGTATGTGTGGGACTGACCAGCAGCATGGCCTGTTCACGCAGCAGCTGCTCCTGCAGCATCTCCAGGTGCCTCTGCTCCTCCTCCAGCTGGCGCCGGATGTACTCCTGTCAGAAGCAAAGCAGTCAGTGGAGTCAATGGTAAGATCTCACAGGTAAACAGCGAGTGTACAACTTTTTGTGTATAGATTATAGATTTAACACATACTTATAATTTCCTTTTTTGATATTTTAAGTAAAAATATGTAACAACTGACCTGTTCGCGATCGTTCCTTCTCTTCTCGTCGTCGGACCGCCGGCGCTCCTCCTCTTCTTTGCGTCTACGATCCATCTCCTCAACACGCCTCTTGTCCTCCTGCTCGCGGCGACGCTGCTCACGCTCCTGTTGCCTCCTCATCTCCCGTTCGCGTCGTTGTTGCTGTGAGGTACACAAGATTTTGTTTGAGTTTTGAAGTTTTCAGTGTGGACTTTTCGTTTGTCAGGATCAGTCTCATCTATCTGTGACCAACCTCCTCCAGCCGCCTCCTCTGCTCCTTCTGCTGCTCAATGCGTTTCTGCCTCTCGGCCAATAGCTGGCGCTTGTACTCCTCTTGCTCGCGGAGCTGCTGCTCCTGGAGGTGCTGCTGGCGGCGGAGCGCCTCGGACCGCTCTTTGTTCTCCTGCTGCAGGCGGATGAAGTCGCGACGCAGAGTTGACTCCCCTGGCTGATTGACAATGGAGCTGGATGACAGGAGGAAGTGGGATAGACGGTTTTGATTAGATCAAATTACATTGAAAATGTTCCCTGAAAAATTGTTATACCCGTTTTTAAGAAGTGCTTTGACAACTTGATCATACCTGGGTTCTCCCTCCTGCTCGGGGGGGTCCTCCTCCTCCTCCTCGCTGCCACTGTACTCATACTCGGTCTCATCTGTAGTCGGTAAAATGAAGAAGTCACTCAGAGAAACTCACTACAGTTGTACACTCAGCAGAAACTGAGAAGAAATGATCAGAAACAAAGAGCCAGACGCACCTTTCTCTCCCCTCTTCTTCTTGGTCCGGTCGATGTGGTCTTTGAGTTGTATGCGGACCTGCCTCTCGTTGGGCTGGTCTCGGATGAAGGGATGCTTGAGCAGCTGCTCCGTCGGCGGGCGCTGGGTGTAGTTCTTCACCAGGCAGCCCTCGATGAAACTGAAAAACTTCTTGGACCTGTAGGGATGGTAGAGGATTGTTTACCCCTGAAACTCCATTGGTGGTTTTGTGGACTTAAACACTTCACCCACCCCTCAATCGGCATAGGGGTGAGTAGATAATGAGTGAATTATAATTTTTGGGTGAACTAACCCTTTAAGTAAAAATACAGCCTCAGTAATATGATCGAACTCAAAGCTCTCAAGCTCTGAAGAGTTGAATTTTTTCCACACTGCAGTGCATCCATCCAGAGCTGCACTGCAGTGTGTGTGCCAGGAGAGGTTGAGTCTGCCAGAGCAAGTGTATCACAGATGTTCAGCTCAGTAGCAAAGCACGGAGGAAAGGCCGAGCTCAGGATTCTGTAGCCTCTGTAGCTGCCTGATGTCAGATCGGAGATAAAAATCGAAATATGCCAGAACTAACTCGATTTGTAAGAATTTATTATGGAAAAAAGAAGAATAGAAAGGGTGGAAATACTCCTGCACACAAAGCGTCCTTCCTTTAGTGGTGCTCACCATTTTTTAGACTTGAGCCTGGGAGGAGGGTTTCTTGGAATGAGGAATAGCGCACGCATGGGATGCATGTCGCAAAGTGCTGAAAGACGAAGAACAGATGCAACGGTGAGAGTTTAAGAGACTGACCCAGCATCTAAACTCTGATGGTAATAAAAAGTGATACTCACGTGGTGCTCCTTCAGCCATTTCAATAGCTGTGATACCACAAGACCACAGATCACTCTGCAAGAGAAGACGACACAGATACTCAGACAAATAGAGACATTCACAGGTACAGTACGCCTGCCTCACACAAGTACACAATGTCAGGATTCAACAGCTGCTGTGGAGACACTTACTCTGTAATCGTATGTAGCGTCTGGGTTTTCGTCACAAGCGATGACCTCAGGGGCCATCCAATAAGGAGTCCCGATGAAGGTGTTCCTCCGGCCCACGGTCCGATCCAGCTGAGCACTCACACCGAAGTCCACTGGAGAGACACACGAGAGTCACCACAGTCAGCCTTGTGCTGTAAGTTCATGTTCTAACAGAGATCTGAACCGCTCTCACCTAGTTTGACTTCTGCATTCTCGGTGAGCAGGACATTCTGGCCCTTGATGTCGCGGTGGATGACGTGGTGGGCGTGTAAGTGGGCCAGACCCTGATGAGGAGAGACACACAGGACATGAATGAGAGGAGAGGAGGATGAGAAGTCAGGATAGGAGGATGAGAGAAGGAGAACTCACTCTGAGGATCTCTCTGGAGATGTAACCGATCCAGTCTTCCTTCAGCTGGTTCCCCTTGGTGTTCTTCACCAGGTCTGTAATGGAACCAGCTCCGCAGAACTCCATCACCAGCTACACAACAGATAGAAAACAAAATTAGAAAACAGTAGAAGTATAGGGAGTAAAGACAAATGGCTGCTTCATGTTTTTGTCCTTTACTGTAATTTCTTGTCTGGATTAGAGGACTTACCCATAGCTGGTCGTCGTGTCCTGGGGGGCTCTTCTTAATGAAAGCGCCATAATAGGTTGCTATGTTTCTGTGGTGGGAATACTTCTTCAGCATATTGATCTCCAGTTTAATTTCCTCCTCTTCATCCTAGCAACACACAAAAATTCCCCACAAAGTTAGAATAAAAAGAGGATGATTGTCCTCTGCTCTGGAAAAATCTTTTTCATACAACACAATAACGACTGTGTGGGATCATTTGGCCTTTCATTAATCATCATTTCACCTCCAGTGACATTTCATTTCACATCCAAATCAATACACTTCCATTGTTTGGGTCAAAGCAAGTGTCAAGCTGTGTGACAACGCCCTGGTGCTGCTCAGTCCGGCCTGGCCAGACCTTATTCAGGCCTCGGACTGTGTAACAATGCAGTACGAGTCCTTCATTTACTGGCAAACGATTCCTTTGTTTAGGGATTAATGATGCATGAGTGAGTTTCATAGTGAGTTGATGTGTGCAGAAGCCAGAAGCCATTATTGTTAATCCCTAGGAAGACTAAACATACATTAGATCGATGGCAAATCCCCCTACAGATACACTCTTGTGTGAGGCTGCAAAGAAAGCAAAGAACTCTGCCTGGACACTTAGAAAAGAATAACAAACATCATGAATATGAGGTGAGGAATCACGTTAAAGACAATAAACAAGAGAGTAAATAGATATCTTTCATAATCAAATTAAAAACAGAGATTATAATCAAACAAAATAACCTATAGATAAAAAAAATCCTATAGGGATGTTAGTGGGTTTTATCAAGGGTTTAAAAAGAGGTTGATCAGGTGCCAAATGGAGTTTTCATGCTGCGTTCAGTCTCTGTTGGAAATGTAACAGGAGCAAACGTGTCCAGTTTTCACAAAAGGTCATAACTGGCTTCAGCGGCAGCTCCCTGCTCGCACCCGATGGCAACTTGACAATGATTAACCGTGACACGCTAATTGAACACATGCAGGGATCAACCCGCGAGTGGTTCGCTTTACATGACCTCTCCTATAGAAGGTACAGTGGGAGGAGGGGGGGCCGTACAGTACTATCACTGCAGAGATACAATGTGGAGGTTTGCCTCTTTATATTATCAGGGATTTTATTTATTAAGTATTGAATCACCAGGCTGGACATCACCTAGATAAAGAGACGTGAAAATAAAAAAGGTGTGTTTTTCATTACCACATCTTGTAGAGTGATTTGCATCACCTACAGCAAAATGGCAGTTGGTCGTCTATGCAGGCGGCCATACTGCTGCTGCACGACTCGTTTGAGTTGACGTAAGCCCTTCTGTTGTGCGCACACCCCCCACTCCAGTCCCTCCCTCCCTCCCCCCCCCCCCCCCCCCCCCCCCCCCCACCCACCCCCTCTCTGCTGTGCAGCTGTTGGATTATCACACTGCCGACTGTGAAAGCCTCGCTGCCACAAGTCACATGGTGAGGGAGAGAGAGAGAGAGAGCAAGAGACACAATCATATGGTGATGTGTGTCAGAGAAAGAGAGAGAGAGAGAGAGAGAGACGAGGCGGAGTGGAGCTTTGGTCATTTGGCGGCGGGGAGGATATGAGTAAAAAACCATATGTCGACCACACACACAATTATCTGTTTTACTAGATCAGATGAATGTTAATGCTCGATTTGAGAGAATAAAATAATTTTGGGGGGATTTCTGGATCTATTGTTGGAAAAATTTGGCTCCTTTTTGCATTTTTACCAAACTAACACCAAAACAAATACAAAAATAAATCCAAAACAGACTATGAACAGAACAGCAACTTAAATTAAAGCCCCGAACAACCAAGGCCTTCGCCAGTTTGTAGTGTAGTGGTGTGCAGAAGATACACAAGCTACTATGCCCAAATCACCCAGCCGACTCTACACCAGAGGATTAGAATAATATTTGAATATATACCAACATAGAGCCTCAAAGTAGGAAGGCATTTTTAGCTCCGGCCCGGTATGGCGGCGGAGACGAGGAGTGGATGAGTGTCTGATTTGAGAATGTGGGTCAGAGTCGCACTGGACAAGCCTGCATGCCTGAGGATGAGCTCTAGAGCCACGACAGGGAAGAGAGGGCAACTTCAGCCTCACTGAAAATACAGTGATCATCAGGTAACAGTTATAAGATATAAATGCAAATGTGTTAATCGATTCATTGTTTCAGCTCTAAATGACAGTTTACACATACACACACATACAAGGAAAATACAAATGAAATCGTAGTCATGCTGACTGTGTGAGGTGTGCTGTGTCATTACAATGGTGGAGACAATACACGATGAATCAGTGAAACACCTGCAGCTAATAAAAGTCTGGCTTAGTTTCAGGATGACGTGTTATGATCACTGTCTGGGAAGTTTAGTAACATTAGAGATAATCTTCAGAAGGCCCACACCCAGTGATACACAATTATGCAGTAATTAGTACTGCAGCCTGGCTGATATGGGTTTTTACAGGTCATTGAGTTCAAAGATATTAGGAAGTAAAAAAAAAAAAACATTTATGCCTTAAATATAACTGTCAAACCCTTATGACACCCTTATTGAGTCTGGATATTTTACAGTTGAACCATTTTGTATCAGAACCTGACCCCAGCCTCCATGTTTTCCATAATAACAGACACGTGCAGCAGTGTAAAAAAAAAAAGTAGAATGCCAAGCCAACCTGACCAAACCCAACCTGAACCTGATCACCTTTTAAAAATATGTTTGCCCGCACCCAGCCCAACTCGCACAGGACTCCACATTCTAATATTTCGGTCGGGCCCGAGCTCCGTCCTCAGGTGTGCTGCTTAAAACACACATACATAATGGTGGCCTGTTTAAGGAAAAGCAGCCTGGAGTGTATACTCTGTGTTTTGAAGGGGCCTCCCACCACAATGACCTCCTGTAACTGACAGCACTGTCTCACAACAAACAAAAACAGGTTTCTCCTGTGCAGTAAGAGCACAAGAACCTGCTTTATGTAACACTTTCCATTGTTCAATATTGCCTAGAAAAGTAACTACATGTCTGGCACACGCCTAGTTCCAGTCACACAACGTGAAACAGTTGGGCAATATTCTCTTTACTGGTTAAACATGAGAACTGTATAACTCTGACTCATCATTACATGGGCTTATGAGAGGAGTGACAGCAGGCAAGTCGGGGCACACAGACCGTCTGCTGCTGCGTCAATCGCATGCGTCAGGCCTGTGAGCCGTCACTGTGTCGGGGGTGCACTGGGGAAATGTGTCCCAATAACCTTGGTGGTGCACCCAGCTGACGGCTTAAGATTTCATCTCTCAGCCCTAAGTGGAGAGTGTTCACCAGGCTCCAGAATTCAGGCCTGTCATTGTGCATGTACAGAATGATCACGCCCGTATTCCTCCATCATTATCATGGCCGTGTGGGTGGCTGGCCCTGCTGGCCTCCCCTGCTCCTCTGAATCCCTCAGCTTTGTGTCTCTGCATATGTGGATGTGTGGTTGTGTGCCTTCTCCCATCTGCAGACAGGACCTCCCACGGCTGAGGGCAGCCTGCTGGCCACTAAATGACGCACTTCACTCAATAGCATCCTGTTGCCTCTGCCCTGCCCATGCTGTTTATTATGGGGGTTGGGGCTCATTAAGGAGCGAAGCATTTTCTTCTCTGCCAGCGCAAACGCATTAAGACGTCAGATCTGATGGAATGTTCATGGAGATTGTAATATTAAACGGATAAGAGAAGAATAAATGACTCAATTATATCCAAGTATAATTTTTCCATGAACATTTCAATTCAATTTCAATGCAAATACCAGTATTTCTATTGAGCCCGGCTGATATAGATTTTTGGGGGGATGACAACTGATAAAGCGATGGGGCACTTTTGCGTTATGGGTGAACAAAAAGAAAAATCGATCCTACGAATTGTCAATAAACCTGATACAATTATCGATTATTGGCCAAAAAGCTAAAATAACAGACATAACTTATCTAAAAGTCTCCTGACGGAACTGGAACCAAATGTTACTAAAAGGGCAATGAAACTGAATTCTCTAAGATCAGTTATGAATTGTTTTTTCATTTTCTGTCAAACAATATGTTTTATGGTGAATTAGTATTCCTCCTGTCTTTGGGGAGTGCCAGCTGCACACGCTCACACCGTGATGAAGTCAAAGGTGAAACAATACGTGGTTCGGCCCTTACCTCGGTGACGTCCATGACCTTGATGGCAGCCAGCTGTCCAGTCTTGACGTGTCGTCCCTGTGAAGACACAAAACAGAGGTGAGCGTTCACACTTCACGTGGCAGACCCATTGTTCTGTTATCAACTGGCCGATGATTAATGAACTGGGAAACTTGTGCACATGTTACTGACAGAAAAACAGACTCTAAATGCTTTCCAGTGTATTGCCCATAGTAAATTGAATAAAAGTTTGTATCTATACACATACTGGCATTAATGATTCTCACATGACATATTAAGCTGAAAACATTGATTGATGACTACTTGAATGACAGAAAATTAATCTGCAGCTATACTAATGCAGTGAAAGTTTTCCCATTGTCAAAGATTACAATCTCAAGTCTCATGTATCCCACATAAACTCACTATATATAGAATCATACATGCTACAGATGGACAAAGTTATTCCCATACTATATAGACGGACCATTCCCAGACTCTTATACTCCCCAACACCCCGCTGCCACTCCTTACATAAACAAAGGACTAAAATAGAGGCCCCTCTTCGACCTCCCTCCCACCACCAGCTCTCTGAGAGGAGATAAAATATGGAACATTTTTGGGAGCTGGCCCACATGGGTATGGGACGGGTATTCCCCTTCTTCCCCCCACTGCAGTGATACTGTGTCTCTCTGCCGGTCACTGCAGCAGCTGTATCGCACACACACATCAATACACTGCGCAGACCCTGGAACAGTTTCAAAAGGAGGACGAGACACACACACACACACACACACACACACACACACACACACACACACACACACACACACACACACACACACACACACACACACACACACACACACACACACACACACACACACACACACACACACACACACACACACACACAAAAAGCACATTCTTGTCAAATCAGTCGCACACATGACGACCCCCACCGACATCATATTAGCCAGTGCATTCCATAGTCAATTGAAACAGTATGGATTATGACAATAAAAGCAATGCTGGCTTGGGGGGGGCTCTTTTGACTGAGGGATAAGAGGAATCCTTAACAATGCCTTTAATCCTCCAATTACAGCTGTGCCCCCCCCCCCACCCCCGACCTGCTGGTGCTGAGGTGGTGCACTGTGATGGGCTCGCAGGTCACAGGTGGGACCAAGAGGAACTCCGTGGACAGCCCCCATACTTGTCGACAAGTTACTACAATTTCTTTGGTGACTTAATATTATTGCTCTGGACAATAATTATTTGGGGATTGAGTGTTAACATATGACAGCCTATTGAAAATGGGTGTTTACATTAGGGTTTATTTAAAGACTTGTTTGGAATCAGTACTGGGAGGGGATGATAGGAAAGTGCAAGGTGATTCTTTCTCCGGGAGCCTGTAGGATTTATACGGTCACATAAACCCAAATGTCTCCGAGCTTCTGGGGGGAGATAAGGTTATCTAGGCCACAAAGTCGTTTTGCATTTTGATCGCACAAAACACCTAAGGTTACACAACATTGGGATTTAAGTGATGATACGAGTTCCCTGGCCGGCTTTTTATCCCCTTTCACCATCCAGTGTTCTTAGGAAAGATAACAAAAAAAAAAAAAGTGACACTTCACTGAGTCATTGAAGGTGTATTTAGAGGAAGGCTGATGACAAGTTAAATACAATGCAAAATACACCTAGCATATCTTGTATTTACAACATTGATCCAGGATGAATAGGCAAAACAATGAGAGAAATTGTGACACCTGTTTTAAAGCTTTTATTGCACCTTAGTCAACCAGTCTCTTCTCTGCTCTCTGTGGGGGAGGTGATAAGACACACACATATATTCAAAGTGGATTTCTCAAGCCGATACACACAGATATTTAAGTTTTTAAAGAAATCGGACAATATATCAGTTGTGATACATAAAGCCCTTTCATAATAGTATTATTAGGATTTTGTTCAAACAGGCTCTGAAGCACATGCCCGTATTCAAGTCACACTCAGGGTTTTTATGATCCAACGGTAAATTAAAGCATCTGATATTTGGTTCTATGAAGAGGATCGATGTAAATAAAGATACTTTTGCCTGAATCAGGTCTCATCTTAATAGATATGAAGATTTGATCTTGCGAATGTAGAAATTAATGTGTTTCCTAATGTCTACAGTGCTCTGTGGTAATTTACCACATGCCATCCCATCAGAACTGATAAACCACAATGCCTACTCTGTATTTTTCAAAGAGGAAACAGACCCATTTGAGGCTGCAACAAAAATCATGCTCATTATTGATTCATTTGTTGGTTGGAAAAAGATAATATAAGCTACTTAAATAATCAATTAACTATTCAAATGCTGATAGCCACCTTTTCTGATGTTTAACTAATCACCAATCGACTGACTGTTTCAGCTGGAGCTCTGTGGACGAGCCCCTGTGCCTCAGACCCTTGAATGGGTAAAGTTCAGTGAGCTGCACTCGGGCCCTGAAGGGCCCCTTGCAGCAGCCTGCTAGGCGTGGCTGGGGAGAGGTTATCTGAGGAACTGAGCTATCACTCAGCTCTCTCCGGCCTCCATCTCCACTCCTACATCCCAGCTCCTCTTAACCATGGCCAGATGTGCTGCTGGCATCTGCCCAGCTCAGCACTAAACCACTGACTGACTTACTGCCTACGGAGCCACAGACAGTACATTCAAATCTACCCTAAAACAAAATACACTGCTCGAAGAGGCCTCGATTCATGTCCCTCAACACTAGCAACTCATGAAGTGATGCTGCTCTATTGAGTGCTGACATAAGAGGAAGAAATAGACCGTTTCCCATTAAGTGGGCTTTATTTCACAAGCATGTGTAAACTAGAACCTGTGCTACTGCCAGTGCCAGTCAAAGGAAACACACTTCAGGCGGTGCTGTCATGGAGGGGATCCAAATTAGCAATGTACATAAATAAAAAACTGTTGGGAAAGCATATTAATGTTTTATCGTGGATTTTCACTTAACAGAAGTGAGCCGTAGTGCTCAGCAGTATCGTTAGTGGTCTGTGGGCAAAGAGGGGAGTTCTGTTTCTAATACACTTATCTACCAGGCTCACATCCACTGCATCCAGTGCATCCCAGAGCACAGTGAACCTCTCCCTCCGCACATCTTTCACACTAATGCACGATCGATCACACTTAGCAACGATTTCAAAAAAAGCCGGCTGGCTTTCTAACCAGGTCAGCCTCCAGTGCCATTGCACAACCGAGTGCTACAATTGAGCGACATGCTTTCTAACTAGCCACGTAGGTGCAAACAAACACGGCTTCATATCATTAGTTCACACAGCGAGGGAGGGAGAGGACCGCTGGGTGCCGTGGGTTGGTCCCTCAAAAGGTCACTGGTGGAAAGTGTGTGTGCAGTGAAGCGTTTATGTGAAGATCTGAGGTGACATTTGAACTGGCAGAGTGAGTAGGTAGCTGTGCAGAAGGTGATAAACAGGCAGGTCGCAACCTCCTTCTAACTCGAGAGGCTCCTGGACAGATGCAGCAACCCGACACGTATCAACACAAGTCCTTTCCTTAACTTTTCCTGGCCACCCACTAATAAAACGTCTGCAAAATATCTGAGTGCGGCCACTTGAGATTACAGTGGGTAAATGGCCAGAAAATTCACGTGGGCATGTTGATGATAAGAATACGAATATCGTGGGATGAAGAGGAGGAACCTTACACCTAGAAGACGCCGATGAAGACGTCAACTTGTAAAGACAACAAGATTTAAGAGCTTGTGGTGATTTAGGGCCGACGCTGGTGTCGATGTGCCGTGAGCAAAAAGAAAAGGGATCTTATATATCATGTCCTGACTCCTGCTTGCGCTACACAGGCGCCACCCCTCGTTTGAATGTGCCAGACCTGTCCTGTCGTAGCCTGAAAATATAACTCTATTTTCTGAAGTTCATGTATGAAAACACCTTTACTGACAACATATATCATACGAATGGCAGGGAGAAAGAAATGATCAATGAGCAGTAAGCAGCAGCACATGACATCCAGGGCTGTGCCTTGCCCCAGCCTCCCTGGGCTCTACTGCTTTATAATGCTGCATACCACCATACTGACCCAATTCTCCCTCTCACACTCACTCACTCACACTTGGGCCGGGCCGTGCTGCCTCCACATCAGCTCTCACCAGAGATGGAAGGATGGAAGAGGCAAAGACAAAGATGAGGAGCGGTGGAGGCCGAAAGAGAAATGGTGATGTGAGTGGAAGGAGGATAGAGGACAGGCAGTGAGTCTGTCCATCTTGGGGAAGAACACAGGGAGAGCTGAATAAGAGTCTGAGGCGGGGGGGGGGGGGGGGGGGGGGGGGGCTGGTTTGATGTGACTGGGCATATATTGATCAGAGTGCAGCAGCAGTGGCTATTGGCCGAGCCTCTCCAAGTGTTGTTAAAACAACATTTTAACAACACTTGAAGGGTGGGAAGTGGAGCCTCTCTGAGAAAAGATCCTCAGTCCTGGTATGAAGTCACTGAAATAACAAAAAAACCTAGAGAACTGTCTGGTTTCTGAAACAGTTTCATGTGGTGTAAATTGAAGAAAGCTGCGTGGGGAGTTTACTCTTGAGGTAAATCCCATCCCTGATGTGGACTGAGTGAGGTGTGTCGGTTTCATGAGAGGATCTGTCCCAGCACATTAACACATTAAGTTTTCTTAAGGAAATGTGAGGAGGCCGAAGAGACAAGAGCTGTCAACTCAGTCGAAGCCGCCGGGGAGAGACAAGCAAGACACTGTCCCGTCTGCCGGCACTTCTGTGTCTCATCTCAACACCACTCGGGTAATGAGGTGGCTCAATGATCTCCTCACAGACACACACGCACGAGAGAGAGCGACAAACACAGAGAGTTTTGTTCAGACAGCATGGCCAGTCAGGGGACGCTGCGGGTCTTGTGACACCCATTAGGGAGAGGGTCAGTGTGGGGGAGAGGCGGAGGGGGGGACAAAAGAGACACACACTCTGCCAGCTCGAGAGGACGCAAAGTGGAGGAGTGTGTGTCTGAGTTGAGTTTGAAATGTTTCACACATCAGGGCTATTCAAAAAGAGCACAGGCGAATGTACTTAAAAGGCTGCGTCCGAACACAGTGTGTGGACGACAATATGTGAACCTGGCCCCTGCTGCAGCGTGGGTGACACATTCAACACCCCGCGGGTTCTGACCTAAAAGCTGAGCAGCCAATCAGCACGCAGACCCCAGGGACCTTTACAGATGAGGGTGGCAAACCCTCTGCTGCTACAAGGTGCAGCAATGGCATCTAATCTTCTCTGCATGTAGAGCAGTGTTTAGTCACGTTCCCATGCATTCAATTGTAATAAATATTATGTCAATAGATCCTATAATCGGGGTTTTTATGTGCAAAGTCATTTTCTCTTGCAAAGTCTTATGGTCTTGCTTTGGGGAACAATATTTCTGAATTTTCCCCGTTTTCATCCACGTTATGGCGATTTCAAGTAAAGGCAATCTATATTTATTAAGCATTTTTCAGCACAGATGTAGAAAATCTTTAATAATTACTATATTACACTGACAGATACCTTAATAATCCAGTATCGGAGATTATGATACAGACTCTGAAACAAGCTGCAGTGGCTCTTTTACAGGACGACATGTGCGGATACAAGCAGAAGCACAGGGGTCGTTGAGGATGCACCTACAGAGCATTTTCATCCACTGGCTCGCTCATTCAGAGTGCAACATCTTTCACTTTGCAGGCTCCAGCACCATCCTCCGTTATTAAATCCACAAGCTTCCTCTTTTTTTTTGCACAAACATTGCAATGCACCTTGTTGCTTTCATCACAGACGACCACTACTGCCCTGAAACAAGCACCAGTCTAGCCAAGTGCCATATGGCTCTGGTAGACATTTAACAGATTGCACGAGAGGCTCCACTCCCTCTCCAGCAGCAGCTCCCACTCAGTGTGCCCGTCAGGCGTAGCCAGCCCCATGAGGACAGAGCCTCTTGTCCTGAGGGCAGGGGCGAGGCTGCACCTAAGGTTGTGGGGGGGAGGCAAAAATAACAAAGGATGGAGATGAAGGACAGTGTTCGGAAAGGTGGAGCAGCGGCAGAGCTCGAGCTTCACTCTAGGAAATTAGTTTCCTACTGGTGGGCACTGCTTTGGCACGGCCCCTGGATGCATGGCAGGCAGGCAGGCAGGTCAGCAGGGGCTTCAGGGGCCTAAAGCCTGACTATATATGGCAATTCTGTAGAGCAGGGGGAGAATCTTCCCAGCATACCACGCACAATTTTGAGGAATTATGTCTTTTTCTGTGTTATCATTACTCTCTCGTTTCTTAATCCCTCCATCCAAAGAGAAGCACCTGAGATGGTTTAGTGAGCCAGCTGGTCCAGGGCCAGCTGATAAGAGAAGGAGGGAGAGGATCTCTTTGTGCAGAGCTTCCACAGAGGCATTATTTTAAAATAACTCAAGACTTGAGAATGACTGCGTGTGGGAGACTAAAAGGATATAACTCTACTTGTGAATAGCCGTTTACTGTGACCAGGGAATTGCATTTGCTTTGTTCACCATTAACATGGTTCACCCACTGTTTTATAGCACAGCAGTTAAAGCTGCAGCGAGTGGGGACGCTAAACAAATTGTTTTAAGTTTCATTCTGGGGACGTGCACGTTTTGGGATGGAGACTCTCCCTCCACGCAACCACGGGCAGATGCAGGCGCTTCATACACCCGTGTGACAGATGAGCCCCACATGTATTACTGCGTTTTATTGTTTCTGTATTTCATGCTTCCTTATTTCTAGGTTGCTACGCCGTGTGAGCAGTTGTTGCCAAAGCTGGAGCAGCGACCTTTTCTTGCAGGATTCAGGGCAGGCTTTCCACCGCAGGGACGTGCAGCCGATTAGTCAAACAGCCAATGGGAGTCACGGGCGAGATTTCTAGAGAGAGTGCAATAGTCTGGTCTTCTCTCCGATCCCTTTATGCTGAAAGGTTATTATGGATGTGTTGCTCAATGACGCCAGAAATATGTTACCATCCCCAGCTTTAATACATTTCCCTTAAGATGCAATAAGAGGGGTTATGCTATTGCAGCTGCAAAACTCAAAATGGCTCACTGCAATAACATTTTACAAGTTAGACTCAAAATGATACGATAATGTTGCGATAAAGTCTCTTTATGGTTTGGTTATGGTAAGTAAATGACTGCAGCACTTTTCAAAAGGATTAATCACTCTGCATATTGAGCCATGCCTCCCACTCCTGTCAACCAGCTGGCTGGAGCTAAAAGGAGCCTTTTTAAGCTATAACATAATTTTCATTATGGCCGTCAGTCAAATTCTGCTGCGCTGTGTTTATTAGAAGTTGACTGTAATCTGGTTCCTCTCCAGGGCCGACGGCTGCCCTCCTGGCATGGAGCATGAAGCTGGAGCGCCAGCAGCACAGCGTGGTCACAGGGACCCGGACTCGGGAATTCAAGTCTTAGAGAGCAGCTCCTTTCTTTTCATTTTCTGGGATCGAGTGTGAAAGGTACAAGAAACACAGCGGAGAGTCACAGAGAGGTTTGTGTGGGATCTCCTGCTCGGTCAGAATTAACAGTCTTCATCTCAGTAGGGTTTATTTGATGTTTTTCCAAACTATGCCAACAAATTTAATAGCAGAGTTTCAGGACCAATAACAATACTCGAATGTTTAATCCTTGGACTGTGCATAAAGATGGATGACATGACTGCTTCTCAATTTCTCCCTGGTGACTGTCTGCAGTCTAAGCTAAAAACCCTACCTCCTCCATGGTCGAGGATGGGACAAGTACAGAACGTCAGATTTTTATCAAATAACGTTTTTGTCATTGTGGGTAGTTTTTAATAACTCTAATGAATTTCCAAATTGAAATGATCTGAAGTCTGTGTTTTAAACCCAAGCAGCCATGCAATACCGCTTAAATCTAAAATTGAATATTAACCAAACTATGTAATCATAGTATAAATTAATGAGGCTATAAAATCTGACAGGATATTTGACACCATCTTTCTGTGGTTAACAGGGAGGCCAATATATCAATATATCATCACGTCGAAGCCAAACTACTTCCCTTCGCCAATTCTGACTATCAACAAATATTCTATTTAGTAGTAGGAGTATCATGACTGAGTAATAAAGCCTTTGGAGGTGGCAGATGATTGTATTATGATCATTTTATTGTACGGCTGTGCAAAGTAAGATATAAATACATAAAGCTGCACTTGTCCACGGGATTCTTAATGTGTAATCTAACAACCAAACATTCAGCTTCCGCATGAACACAACACAAGTTTAAAAGGGAATCAAAAGTCGCCACAAATCAAAAGAGCAAAGAAGCGTGCTCCTGCTCACATTGTGTTATCTTAAAAGGCCCCTTGCAAACTGTGACCAAGTGCTTGACAAAGCAAGGGGGGGGGGAAGCCTCCGAGGGAGAAGAGAACTCCACCCCGTTTTCAGTTGGGGGGCCTGTTGTGATTATTCAGTCGGTTGGCGTTTGAAACCCGCGGACAAACGCCTCCTTTCTGTGGCTCCAACTGACTTACTGACCGACCGGGAGAGCCCGACCAGAGCGAGGAGACAAACTCAGCTTTGTGAGAGTGCAGGTTCTGTCTGGAGCGGGACAGCTGCTCTCCCACCACTTGCAGCACCCCCCCGCCCACACCACCACCACCACCACACTCCCAACTGCACGTGTACACAGGCCCCATGCTCCTTAAACTGGTTAACATGACACTGATCGACACCTGATTGACAGGATGCTGCTGCAGCAGGCTTCGGCGTTGCGATGACTTCCCTGTAGACGGTTCGGCTTATCTCATTGGGCCGTGTCTTTGTGTCAACTGCGGGCTAATCTGACAGCCCTCTCTTGTACGAGCTCCATTCCCACACAGACGCACTCGCAAATAGAATTAACACTGGACAGTGAATGGAGGGAGAGATTAAAAGGGGACACAGAAAAAAAAAAAGAGCGAGAGAGAGAGAAGCAGTAATTCTCTGTCCCACACGCCCGGCTCAAAACCATGTGGTGGGAAGATAGCGAGCGGGCATCTCACTTCCTAATGACAATCATCCGCTCCTCCTCAGAGCTGATTTCAGGTGTGGTTATACTGGGAGCACATGCATGCAGATTCCCCTGTGTGAGCGGAGGCTGGTGGGGGGGGGGGATCCTGGGAGTTTGGGGCACTGGGGGGATTGAATGCAGGTCACTGGAGCACTGAGGGCTGTTAGAATTAAATACTCAGCTTAGCTTGCTGCTTAGTGTGCGAGCAAATTGATGTTTTTTTGGCGGGGCCTGCCAGTACGAGCCTATTAACAGCGCCTAACAAATCTTAACACATCATATATGGCAGCAGGCGACAAAATGGAGCCCCCCCCCCCTCCCCACTGGTTAGCCCAGCTGCAGAAATGACAACAAAACAAGGCCCTGTTGTAGCATTTAGCTCAGGACCGATTGACTCCCCAATCCAAGGCCACATCTCAAACTTCAACACGAGTCTTCCTCTGCCTCCTCGGCTGCATCTCTCAACAGCCGCAATGTTCCTTCTCAGCAGAGAAATCTGACACCGGGAGCAGATGGCCCGGAGAGACTGGGATTCCCATGCAGTGAACTGGAAAAAGTCCTGATTTTTTTATAAAGCAGGATATGATTTTGTGAGAAGAAAGAAGAAAAGCAATCAAACCACAGATAAGAGAAAACAAGAGACGTGAGCTCAGCAGGATCTGGATTGTGGCTGATACTGTTTCTCCATCCTCGACAGGTGATGCAAGATCGGTGATGCATCCGACTGTAGACTGTCTGATTCACTCTTTAAACAGACACACACACACTCCCACACAGACAGACACACACACACTCCCACACAGACAGACGGACACACACTCCCAGCTGAACAGTCCACAGCCCCTGCTCACACACACACACCACAACAAACCAGTATCTGTAATATCACACCTTTCCCCCAGCTTCCCCGTGTCTAATGTGTTGTGTTGTGTTGTGTTGGCCCCAGCTACACATCCTATGTGTGTTACCCTGTCACTCCCTTTGTTCCCCGGCTGGATGGGGGACAGAAAAACAACAGTGGCTGTGCAGAAGAAACCAGGACGGGCCATGCACTGCGCCTGCAACCAACCTTGTATACTTGTCCATAGGTGCCATTTCCAACCACCTCCACCAATTCGAATATCCCAGCTGGATCCTGGAAAAAGAGAAACACAGAAATGGGAGTTTTTCGGGGGGGATGAAGCTTGACGAGGGGTGTCGGTGGGTTCGATCTGTGAACGGTTCGGTCCGGGGTGAGCCAGCTGTTGCGCCCTGCTCGCCCCTACATGCCAAATGCATCCCGAACAAAGGAAAAAGCAGACACTGGCAACACCTCGCTACGGCTCAGCGGTCATTTTCAAGCCGAGAGCGGCCGCGCAGAGCAGGTTGGAGCTAGCTAACATTAGCCCCATCCAAGGGACGAGGGTTGTTTTAATATCGAGGGATGTGGAATACAAGGTTTGATGTAAAGAAAACCCGGCTCCGAGGCTCCACTCACCCGCAGGGAAGCCAAGTCTATGTCAACTAGACTTTTAGCCGGAGAGTCGTTCGCCATCTTTTCAAATAAAAGCCGAGCTTCCCGTCGCGTTTGCAGAAAAATGTCCGCCGCTGGAGCACCGGCGGGGCTCGTCCGGGCGAGGTGGGGAACTCAGCTGAGGCCGCGTCGCACTCCTCTCCGTGGGGTCCGCTTCTCGGGCAGCAGCCGCTGGAGCTCAGGCTACTCCATGTTGAGGTGGCAGCAGCGGGCTCCCTGTCCGCTCTCTGCCGCTTCTGGCCGCTGGGTGTCTGACGAGCTAGCACGGGTAGCCTAGCCTTCCGCTGCGGACCTTCAGAATAAAAGCCT
Organism: Pleuronectes platessa; assembly: GCF_947347685.1. Taxonomy (NCBI): domain Eukaryota; kingdom Metazoa; phylum Chordata; class Actinopteri; order Pleuronectiformes; family Pleuronectidae; genus Pleuronectes; species Pleuronectes platessa. The sequence goes on from NC_070649.1 coordinate 4,918,098, forward strand.
GGCTCTGAACCAATGCTCTCTGGTGTCTGACAGATGTGACTCATTTCATTTAATATAATCATTTAATTAATATTATTAGTAATAGTAGCAGTATAATTATGATGAGTAGTAGTAGCAGTATTGTTATTCTCGTCTTTAGTATTATTATTATTATTAGTTGAAGTAGTAGTAGTAGTATTAGTGTTATTAGTAGTAGGAGCGGTATTAGTATAACTTTTATGGTCATTATCATTATTATTATTAGAAGTAGCAGTAGTAGTATAATCGTTATTTTGCCTTTATACTACTAAAGTATTATGAGTGGTAAATCGTATGATGTTGCAATTATTTGAAAGATTTGTAAGCTAATATTAAATAATGCGATGCTCTAACACAGATTTCATTAAAACAGTATCATGACACTTCCTGTCTTGCTGACATGTCAAAATGTAATTTCAAAGCGATATATGTGGTTGCAGGTTTCCGATTAGTACATAGTAGTAACAGAAGTAATAATACACAGTGTGTGTGGAGGTCTGCTAAAAGAAATGAGCTGTGAGCAAAATGTGTTAAAGAATAAGGTGCTGCATATAAGGAATGTATATATATATATATATATATAAGTTACATTCCTGTCAGACATTTTATTATGAGTTAACCAAGCTGTTCTGTTACTCTGGGCTATCAAGTTCCTTTTATGTTGAAAGCAAAATCAGATCCTTTCCGTTTGCAGCCCGGATGCTTCCGTCCAGCTTGACGCAGCTCTGATGGAGAACCGCACTCAGATTAGAAGCCGGTCGGCCTCGCGCAGAAAGAAAAGGGCTGGGCCTCGTTTCACCGAGCATGGACACCGAGGTTATTTAATGCATCGCTCATAACTGACTATATACCCTCACATCCGCCTGTATATAAGCATCTATACATGTTATACATGCAGCCAGGGCGGGGGGGGGGGGCCAGCATCCTCGTGCACATGCAACTTCCCTGTCAATATTGTAATCATGGGTGTGGCATGTGAGCAGCCTCAGGAGGGATGTTGTGCATGAATATAATTATTTCACATCATCATTAATAATGGAGCCAAATGTACAATAATGACTTTAAGAATTAGACTTTTCAATTGAGGAAAGTGAATTACAGCTAAATTAATATATTAACAGACAGATTTTATCACGACATGGGGGCTTTGTCAGTAATGATTCAGTTTGCTGCATGGAATGATCTTGTTAAGCATGTGAGTGAGTGTGAGTGTGTGTGTGTGTGTGCAGTCTCAGCTTCCCATCATAGCAAATCAATGTGCACGATAGTGAGCTCTTAAAAGGCCTTGTAGCACTGCACTTAAGTAATATAAAATAAGTACTATCATATGTGAGTACTCGTTGTGTTGCGTTTTTGCAATCTACAGTATTTTGCAACAAAAACACAAAAAACAACAAGAGGTAGTGTTTCAGTTATTTCTCATAACTCGGCTCTAACACACAAACATGATCTGTTGGTCAAACAAACCTCAAGTCAACACTGACAGGACAAACCCGTCAGGCAGGGTGACACACACACACACACACACTCAGGATCACACAAGCACAAAGACTTAACTCTTAAAAAGGTTACACTTAAGACACTTAACTAACGCTTAAGCTCTGTAAATCAACTTAAATCCATCTGCCAAGAGGTAAATCTTGTAGCAATGACACCTATAAAGTAAATCCTACTTCTCCTCCCATTGGCCAGGACTGTTTTCTGCTGACACATGACAATGAAGTCACTGTTTTGCCCTGATTCCCATGGTTCTAGTGTGTGTGGTGACATTTAGTCTGTGCACTGAGCAGGACAGTTTAATAATGGCTTACACTGCCACCTCGTGGAGATGGGATATTATTGCACAACAAACAACAAAACACACACAATGAAATATTAAAATCTGTCTCTTCAATGGAGTTTTATTACTAACCCGTCGTCCAAAACGTAGTCACAGCGTCTTACAACCGAGACGCTTCTTTGTGCCACTAGTCAGCCAGTTAATGTTATAAATAGCAACATGTAATACAAATGTTGAGTTGCAGGTCATGTTAAGAACATTTACACAGTACCCTTCGGTTATAGAAAAAAAACTAACAAGCCTTTAAAAATCCAGTGCCAACTTTTCCTTCAACATCCCAGAGCCGATAAATGGAGTGAACGAGGCGGAGCGACCAGAACAGCAGCTACAGGTTTGAATCAGGGAGCGACCAAGGTCTTCTGGTCTGTTTGTTACCATTCTGATGCAATTTACTGTCATTTTAAGAATAATTTAGTGTAATAGAAGACGTTAGAATGCCTCAAATGAAGCAAAAATTAATGATACAAGATATAAAAGTTGAAAAATGGTTGTAAAGATCATTAATCAGTCGTTATAGTCATGCTTTACTCCCTGATACACATCGTAGCGTTTGTCTAGCGCAAGAGGTACAGAAAAGACTAATTTGAGGAAACACTCTGTAGCACTGTTCACAGCTTTCAGTGACAAGATGAGTCATTGTAACAGGTGATCCCTACAGTGCAATATGATAGCTACATTACAGGGTCCCGGGCCTGTATCCCTGGCATTATAAGAGTCTGACATATAACTGTCATACATATAAAAAGGTAGCAAAGGTTTTTCTCTATTTGACCTGGATTTAATCTTTAAATTGACTCTTTGTCAGTTCCAGCCCAAGTCTCTGTAACAGCACTTTTAAATAATCAAATATGAGGCAGTACTTTTCCAGTGACTGCAAATATAGGCAGCATCTCCACAGTCGGTCAGTTATTCCACCAAAGGCGGTTCAAATTAAGAGCAACACGGATACAGTGCTCCACCTCCTGCATACGAGGCCTTTTCAGCCGCTCAGCTACGATACACCTCTGTCTCAGTGAATCAAAAATGTTGAGACAATTCATATGAAAACATTTGAGTGACTATTAATCATTTTTAGTCCAGTAGAAAGTCTGGGCTCGGATAACCAAAGAGGTGGAAGTCCCCCATGTAGCGTGCGAAGAGACGCCGGATGTCTCGCTTGCCAATGGTGGAGAAGTAGTGCTCCACCTTGGACTGGTTGTAGTGGGTGATGCCAGGAGGGATGGACGGGTAGGACACCAGCTTGTCAATGCCAGCCGCTTTGAGGATGTGGGGGGCGTCCTGCTCCAATGTCTCGTGGTGGCCGACCACGCTGTAGTGTATTTCGCACGGCGCACACAGCTCCGCGTAAGTCACCCAGTGAATAATGTGCTCGCCAAACTGCCGGTCCAAGCGCCGGCGGCCCTCCACGTCGCCCAAGTAGCGGACAAAGTCGTCAAAGTGCAGGCCAGACGCGGAGAGGCTGCTGTCGCGGTGGCTCTTGCGGTATTTGCGGATGATGGCGGGAGCGATGTCATGTTTATACCAAGGCTCGAAGCGAGGGTTCTTCACAAACTTGTCCTTGAATGCAGAAATGAGCCGCTCAAAGGGATCCCTCACAATGAAGAACTTAAAGTAGGTGTTTAATCTGTTGAAGAGGGATTCAGGGGTAAACAGTCAGGGAAGACCAATGAGCATTTCTGCACTTTTATTGACTACCAGACAATCTTGAAATAAATGTTGCCCTTTAAATGAAACCCAAATTTAAGCCAATCAATACACACTGTTCGTTTTCAGTAATCACCAAAACTCCAAACTCACCTGTGAGTTATTTCCTGTGGTTTGAGTGATGACAGGCGGGGCAGACCGTTTTTCTCGTGGTCGTGAACGAGGTTTTCTGGGATCTCATTCACATCAGAGTATCCTCCTGAAGAGAACCACATAAATCATTGATTTAATCAGCGAACAAAACAAACGCACCTTCACCCTTGAAATATTTAGAGCATTGTTTTAATATTTTACCATTTATGTGCAGCCAACCTATAAAATCATAACTGATGTTCATCAGTCAATCCTTTATTATGGTAAATATTTTCTTTGTTCAGGAATTAAAGCAAATTTGGAAAGATTCATATTTTTACCCTTCGTACTGAGCTAGAAATAAGGTTGATACACTGTCTTTCAAACAATGAGTCTCTGGAAATTAAAATGACGTCATGATTGTAGCAAATGAATTTGCATCTTGTTTCAATTTTTTTATAAAAAACAGACACACAAGATGCAACTTCAATTCGCTACAATCACTTGTCTGTTGCTGCATCAGACAGTGAGGTTACAATCATAAATCATTATCGGTTTGATCTATATTTTCATTCTCCGCTGCCAGCAGCACATTGTCCCCATCAGGTTACAACTGAATAAACATATTCTACAATTTTAATCTAACAAATACGATTTCAGCACTTTAGCATCCATTAAGGAAATTAAATTCTGCTAAATAATGTTGTGTCGCAGACGATTGTGTATAAATCAAACTGTTCACTTATTCACTATTTTCATCCCTGATCTTTTAAGATAAATATCCATTAATACCCAACATTAATCTTTTACCCGAGCTCTGTATTTGCCTGTTTCCATTTTTTCTTCACCATGCACGCACTTGAGTCACAACATCCTCAGATCAGATCAAACTCAGATGAGCTGCTCAGCAGAAAAAAACGTAGTCCCCCATCACATAGTTCACCAGGGATTGGCTGAGAGTTCTGGAACAGAGAACTTGAATCCCTGATTGTTCCTCCCTTTGTCCAGTCCACACTTACCATTGAGCACAATGAGGACCTTCTTCCACTGTGTGTTTCCCACTTTAGGCGTCTGGCAGAACAAGATCTTCTGTTTGTCGCAGACAAAGATGCGATCCAGGACGAACTTGCTGATGGAGACATGAGTCAAATTCCTGAGGCTGCTGTTCTTACACATGGACGACAGCAGCTCATTCCGCCTATCGGTGACTGCCTGCCAATCTGTCAGTGTGGGTGCTTCAGAAGGCTGGAACACACAAACACAAACAGTTCACTAGTGTGAGTGATAGTGCTTTTAACATGATTGTGCTCAGTTTAGTTAACGGTTATAAAAGTATTCACCTGATCTGAAGGTTGGGGGGCAGCTTTTTCTTGACTGGAATCTGGGATGGGTGGATTCAGCTTGGCGCCTGGTAGAGTCCAACTCTGACCAGCCAGCCTCTCTCCATAATCTAAAAAAACAACAAGTCAGAGCTGGTTGAACATCGCTTCCACAACAAATGGCGGACTACTACGACAAGACCCAGCAACTCACCATCCACGGCTCTGTAGCTGATGAACTTGCTGACGAACATGAGGATGAGCAGCACCCAGCCGCAAGCCCCGAGGAGCAGCCAATGGTGCCGCATCGCTCCGCACGTCAGCCGAGGGCCATGGAAACACTGTGACGGGCTCCCACCTGCACACACATGGAGGCTTTACCTGGGATAGCATGCTATTGCTAACACTAGCACCCCTCACATAGATGTCTGTTAACACCTCACTACGTTATGTCTGTGTCAAGGTATATAGTTAGCTACACACACATATATATATATATATATATATATATATATATATATATCCCTGCCTAGTTGCTAATGTGATACCTTATGACCAAGAGCTAACATTCCTGCATTAACTTTGTTTGTTATTGTTAGCCACCAAATGCTAACACAAACTTATTCAGACACACACACACACACACACAGCAACCACTGTTGACTGTATTTAATGAAGCTAACTGTTAGTTAAGAGAGTTAACCTTCTATTAGCTATACCTGTCACCTTGCCTTAAGGTTTGCTAGCACCTCACCACATTATATCCCTGTTGAGTTATGGAGTTAGCTTAGCTACGTGTGTATCCTTGCTTAGCTGCTAATTCAATAGCTTACAATTTTATGATTACACTCCTGCATTTAGACTGTTTGTTGTTGTTAGCCATCATATGCTAACTCATTCGCACCCAGTAGCCTCTGTTAACTGTATTTAATGAAGCTAACTTGTCGTTAGCTCACCAGCTAGCCACACCTGTCCCTCCCAGCCAACTTGTACTACGCTAGTTTTTCTTGCTTCGCATGTGAAAGTCAACACTGACACATTCTCTTCTACTTCTTCTTACCTTCTTATTGGAGTTACATCTATTTCAAAGCTGCACTAACTCTGTGAAAGACGCTGGACCTGCTGCTGCGCCCTGTTTGTTCTTCTTTAACCCAGTTTACATGATGCCACGCCTACTTCCGTGTTAGGGACAGGACCCGGTGTAGTCCCGAGTTCCGCCTGTAACTATTCCGAATTTATATAATCTCTTTTGTTGGATTTTATTATTGATCCGATGCATATTGTTCATGAATGTTTAGAGTTAATAATTATTTATTAGACAGTTAAATACGCATTTCCTTGCAATTAGCCTGAGTTCGTTAAAATGTGTAAAAATACAATAAAATAATGCCTGAGCTAAAACACGTTTTACTACAGCACTTTGTGTTGAAGAGCTGCTGCCATGAGATTCATTTGCAGATATTTAAGCATTAAAGCTAATTGGTTTATAGATATTCAGAAATAAAGTTGTTAATGTACTATTTGTCAATTGTTTATTTGATTAATTGCTGAGATTGGCATCCCCTTCCTTTTTATGACTAGAAACTGTATTAATATTCTTAGTGTAATGTCAAAACAGCCCAAAATATCAAAATAATAAAGAGTTTGACCCTAAAGTGTCAGAAAAGAGACCTGAGAGGATGCATTACTTGGCAAAGCAGTAAATCTGCAATTTTTGAACCTGTGCATATCCTACCTGCTGATTGTAATAAATCTGTGTCTAAATGTCTATATCTGAACAAAACATCTGGATGACCTCCACCGTCACATTTGTATTTTCAGTTTATACAGATTCAACAATAGTAATGATAACTAATATAAAGCACAACTTTTAAGGTAGACGTGTCAGTCTGTCGAGGATTACGTCTCAAATAACCATGCAACTATTACCAGGTTACTGTTGAAACTTTCAGTAATGGGATATTGATAATATAAACATAAATATAAGACACAACCCAAATCAAACAGTCGAGTGCAGAATCAGAAAGAAAGACAAAAAAAGAGCTCTTTTTTTTTTTTCTCATTTATTCCACTCGCAGAGGGGACAAATTTAGTTTTCATCAACATTGACTGTCTGCAGACCTGTTGGGGAAAGAAGAGAGTGAGGTGTCAGTGAGCGGTCGTTTTTGCTTCATTATTTATTTATTATTTGAAAGTCCATGAACATGTGTTTACCTTTGCATGTGGTGACAGGAACGTACGTGACCAGGGTGTACAGTTTGTTGGGAGAGTCTTCGTCCTCGTTACGCTTCCTGGACAGACGTACGCGTATCCTGTACGGCACGTTCCTGAAAAACATAATAGATACAGATGTAAGCTTTTTGATATGTTGCTGCAAACTTCACAGGCCTGCAGATGTGCCATGACTCCAAGTAAGTCTCAAAACATTGTCAAACTGAGCGACCTAATAAAATGTCACAATAAATGAGATGTGGTGGGTCAAGGGTGCATTGTGCGCTGAACCCACACTCAGATGTTGAAAACTACAGTGAACAAATTAATGTGTTGTCATGGAAAAACCTTGAATGTCTTTTCTTCAGCCTTTAAGATACAGTGATCTAAGCAAAGATGGTTACAACTTCTTATACGTCTGAGTGACAGCCAACAGATGCCAATTAGTTTGTTTCCCTATATTAGTCCCATCACATTCAAACTAGTGGCATTTACTCATTGACACACACCTAAACAAGATTTTAGAAATTGAACTTAAAGCTGTTGATTCTTCAGATGTGAGCACTGAGGTTATCCTCTCACCTGACACCCTTGCTCCACACTGCCTTGTTGAGACGAGTGTCAATGCGCACATCGGGAGTTCCCATCTCCTTCACTGCGAACTTGCGGATCTCCTTGATGGCACGGGGGGCCCTCTTCTTGAAACCCCTGCAAGACATTACCAGTATTAACAAGAGATGCTGACTGTGGTCAAACAAAAACACTTAAGTCCTCAGTTCACTGGATCTTTTAACTATTATTATAAGTCACAGATATGTTTCTTGTGTGTGAAATCTAATGGGTGAACATTGGTTCTGACACCAACCAAAACGAATGTATAGCTGCACTTTTCAGTGTTCAGCACTGACACACATGTTTTTATCTCTTTTTGCAAAAACTTTAAAACAAATCTAAATAGAAAGATCTGAGCATCATTTAAAACTGACCTCAGGTGCATTAACACTAACTTATGAGCTTATTAGTCCACATGGCCCCAGCCTCCCGTGTCCTCTTCCCAGTACTCACACTCCATGGATGCGCTTGTGAACGTTGATGGTGTACTCTCTGGTCACCACCTCGTTGATGGCTGAACGCCCCTTCTTCTTCTCTCCTTTCTTAGTTGGGGCCATCTGCAGAGCAACAAACTAGCATTAGTACACGAGAGCACGTTAGCATGTCCGGCGCTAGCACCGCTAGCCAACACCAGTGTATTTGACGGGAGGCAAGTGCTAACGTCAACTCTGGCTAAGCTAACGCGGGGATTATGTTATTTTAAACGACAGGGTAAACACAGGAGCCTGAACGAAGAATTACACAAAATCAAACTGGCACCATTATTTAAACTATTTGACAATTAGACAGGTCTGTGGAGAAGACAGCGCAAACTCGACTGAGCCACAATGGCAGCTGGAAGCCACCGGGGCTCAGTGGACCCGAGCGCGACCATCCGCCCTCTTTAATCACATTTATCGACTTTAAACCGCCTCAAAACTCTCAGATATAAAACTATAGAGCGATGATATGTGTAGTTATACGTGATGTTTGGTGAATTAGAGCTTTAATGTGGCAGGATGGCGTCAGATTGGAGGGAATTGAAATCCCGGAGAAAATACTCACATCGACTCTAGGTTGAGACGGAAGCCGGAAGGACGGAATCAACGGCGGAGGATTGTGGGTAAAGGAAACCGGTCCGTTTCTCGTCCACAACAGCGGCGCACGTACAAAGGTTCCTAGTGTTGATGATGTCAACACCAAACTAAACAGAACATGAAATTAACTTTGGTATTATATATATTTTTGTTGTTGTTTATTGAATCATACACAGGATAACAATGATTAAATAATTCAACCAAAACCTAAAATAGAGGAACCAAGTAACAGGCAGTAAAAAAATAATGTTTATAATAAACAGTGTTCTACCATCTTTTTATGTTTAGAAAATAGTTGAACCAGTCAGTCTTAAGAACAAGTTCTTTATTTAACCAAAATAACATTCTGTAGCCATTAAGACTATTTACACAACATATAGAAACATTTTATACAAATACATTTTAAATTGATATTTGCGCCTTTGACAATTATGTGATAGGCAGAATTAGTTAAAAAAAATCATTCATGTTTATATATACACAAGGTTTTGAATCAGTTAGAGAGAATATAATCTTTACCCCATTCACAATATAATAAATATTTATTTTTGTGATGAGGTGTAACCAGATGAGACCTATCCTCTATTTGTGTGGGCTCCCCTGAAACACTTGTATCAAATAACAGTGCTTTGTTCATATAGACGATAGACCATATGAGACATAACAATTTATAGAGTATGGAAGTATAGATCCTGGAGGTAGAACTTCCTCTTTAGACTGTAGGAGTGAAGATTCTTTATCGCTCATTCATAAAGGTAACACAAGCTTCATGTGGCTGCAATCGTACACTGTAGTACTTACCTAACAAAATGCAAAAGTCCGCATCTGGTAATTATAGTCATTGCTCCTCTTAAGCTATTTAATCTGGATTTTAAACTAGCACCTAGTTTGAACTTGGCAAATATCATACATTTATTATACAGTAAAATAAAAATACAGTGAACCCAGATATCGTTACTTGCACATGTTGCCATGAGAAAGAAACACCCTGGGAAAGTGTCTGCAAACATCGTAGAGATCTCAGGCTTCATCAGATCCCAGCGTCTCTGCGTCCGTAATGTCACTGAGGTGTCAGGTCACAGTCTGACAGCCCGGAGGAGGAGGCTTCACGTTAAATCCAGGTTTCTCTACGATAACGGCATTTTCCCCCCAATGTAATTCTGTTCATGATTTGTCCTCTGAATTCTCACATGTTTAATCCAACGTACTCTTTTAAAACTTTGACTCTGGATGAAGAAGCACTATGACACAGAAGTGGGGTGTCAAGTTCAAATTAATTATCTTCAGTCATTTGTTTTATTACCTAAGCACTCTAGTGTCTTTTCCTACTGGGAGCACTGGGGCTCCTTTTTGGACGGCGTGGGCTGTTTGTGGCGAGTCCTCCCACATGGCAGTGTTGGCGATCTGGCATTCCGCAGTGTTTTCAGGACGACATTGTGAAACTATTCAACACAAATACATGAAGCAAAAAAAAACAGTTTCTACAATCTCACAGTTGTAACAACTAACAGTTGAGGAATAGTTTGGCAGTGCTTGTTCATGAGAAAACATTCATTCAAGTCCCGGCAGGATGTTTCACTTTCAGAGATTTATGCTGCAGATATTTTGTGATATGATGGAAACACCCCCCACCCCGCAAAAAAATAAAACTGTCATCACAACTACAAGTGTCACATTATTTGAAGGCTGCACAGTCACTTCATACAAAGCAAAAGACCCGTTACAGAAATCAACATCTAACCATTTTAATGCACAGTTGTTGTGAACCAATGCACAATATATGAAAACAAGTCATAAGAACTTGGTTAGGCAGGTGAAATGGACAATTAAAAAGATGCTCTAAAATACTGTAATGCACACGCACAAAAAACTCATGACATAATTTCACATGTTATACCATTCTCGAACGCCGTTCATGACACGTCTCCATAGGCTAGAAAGTCCAATAGTCTATGGCACAGCACTTGCAGGTCGTCAAAAACATGTTAAGCATAAATGAAATCCACAAATTTGCTGTTTTTGTTTATTTTCTCTCGTATCTAAAAAGGCTGTGTATGTAATGCAATGGGGAAGAGAGATTGAGATCAGAGTTTAAGAGAGGTGACGGCGAAGAAGTCTTTTACTCGTTAAGCTCATTTCTTTCAGGACACACACACCTCAGGCTGAGCTGTGCTGAGCTTACTACTACCACCACTACCGGCTGCAGAAACCTCGGCCGCCGGCGCCGACCCGCTGTCGGGCCTTTCCGGGGCCGAAGCCTGGCCAGCCACGGTCCTTCTGAAGAGACGCATGCTCATCTGCAGCAGCTCGTTGTCTACCACGGGCGTAGTGGGGTACTGCTTGGTTAGGCCCTGAGGGAAAAAAACAAGATCAAGAGATGTAAGGGGGTCTTATTTGGAGAAAACAGACAATCAACACAGAAAAGGGCAAAACGGAATTCATGTATCTACCTTGTCATTTTTTAACAGCTGCCGACGGATGGCGAAGTCTCTGCGGGCACACAGGGCCTTGCAGCAGGGCCCGAGGTTTGTCAGTAGACCTGCCCGCTCCACCCGCCTGTTCAGGGCCGCCATGTTCAAGGCCCCAAGCTCATGCTCGAACAGCTTGTCGGCCTCTGGAAAGATGGAGGAGAAAGATTTAGACGAATGGATCTCACAAAAGAAATCGACACTATCCCAATTCTAAACTACAGTTAAAATCCAGAGTTTGCAGATTAAAAAGATGGAATCATGTTGTGAATTTATGGCTCAACAGTGTCTCTACTCTCACCTTTAGGGTCGTCCATCTCAGCCCTGCACACCTCTTTGACCTGCTCCAGGAGCTTGGGCCCGGCGAGGCGCTTGGAGATGCCCGTCCTAAGAAGCACGGCCCCTGGGGTGAATCGGAGCAACGCTGCCCCTGCTGCCCGGGGTTCCTGCTTCTTTTTGGGCATCAGGCTGGACCAGTCCACATCGATCACATCCAGAGGACCTGTCGGGTTAGAGAAATGGGGATTTCAATTTCCAAGGTGGATCTTTATGGTTTTATTGTCTTGTTATGATTTGCATAGTAGCCCATAGTGAAGGAATTTCCTGTTACCTGTCATTTTTTCATCGTCCTGCTGATCCTCTTTTTTCTGACTATCAGCAAGAATTTCATCCAGCTCATCATCACTGATTGGCTCATACTCCTCGCCAACAGATGGCACTGATTGGCCATCGTCTTCTTTACCGTCGTGGTCTCCTGAGAACACAGCACAGACAGATTCCTTTAAACCCACGCTGGAAATTGGAAAAAAGGTGACACTGAAACGCAGACATGCTTGAATCCTCTTACCGTCAATGCTGTCTGTCTTCTCCAGCTCCCGTTCCCGTGGCTCTCCCATGAGATGGTGACTGTTGCTGGCTTTCTCGGTCTCAGGTTGGCCAAAGGCTTCTCTCGGCAGCAGAGGCTCATATTCGCTCCTGTCCGGCCGCATCATGTCCCCTCGCAGGTCTCCTCTCATTTCCCCTCTAATGTCTCCCCTCAGGTCCCCTCGTCCTACAGGCCTGAGGTCCCCGTGGGGCGGCAGGTCCATCATCATCATCCTCTCTCGATCGCCGCCCCTCTCGCCTCTACTGTCTCTCTCCCGGTCCCTCTCCCGCTCCCTTTCCCGCTCATGCTGCTGGATGAGTCCTTCAGGGAGCAAGCGTTCCCTGTCCCTGATGTCCCGCTCCCTCAGGAGAGGTTCACGGCCGGGACGCATGAGCAGGGGCTCTCGTCCCCTAATGGGCCAGTCCCTTTGTTCTGGCTCCCAGTCTCGTGGTTGTTGGAGGGGCTGCTGGAGAAGCAACGGTTGCTGCTGCTGCTGCGGCTGTTGGGGAGGAGGAGGCCGGAGGTCCTTACGGTCTCGTTCCCGCTCGAACGGCTCCCGTTCTCTCTCCCGCTCTCTACTGTCATAGGAGCCTGCGCGGGACCTGGATCTGGTCTGTCTCTCGGAGTCAGGAGAGCTGCGTCTGGAGCTGTGGCTGTGAGAATCCTGCCGGTCTGTGAGACAACAGAGAACATTAGGGTTTTAAATGAGTAACATACTGTTGTGTTGTCTGTACTGTTCCTCGATGCATTTAGCAAGAAGGAACTATGATTCCATGATGTGTTTGTTAGTGTGAGTTTACCTGATGAGGTGCTGCGGCTTGGCTCTCCTCTCCTCAGCTGGTCAATTCGAGATTTCCTCTCAGCCACAGGAGGCTCATTTACAACCGGCCTCTCTCTCTCCCTCTCTCGGTCGCGGGAGTTGGCGCCCGGCTGTCTTCCCCGGCGGGATCGTGGACCCTGGGGGTCCTCGCGGTTTGCGGACTCGTTAGAGGGTGATCTCAGGCGTCGAGATGATGTGCGGCTCTGGTTGCTTCCCATGCTGCTGCTGCGAGTCTGCTCTGGAGGAGGTTTGCGGAGCAGAGGCTGGGACATGAGAGGCTGTGGAGTCAAAGTCTGCAGAAGCATTGGCGGATCCTGGGGGAGCAGCGGGGCAATGGCTGGGGGGTTACACCTCTCCCTGTCCCTGCCCAGCCGAGGACCAGCACTTCTCCTAGGAGGCTCAGCAGGAGCCAGGGGAGCTGTGACCTCCTCATCTGACCAGTCACTGAAGTTGTCCATTTTTGGTAGTGGAGCCGGCTCTGCGCTGACAACAGGGGCACGGTTATCAGGCCTCATTGAGGGTGGTGGGGTCCGGGGACCCCTCTTCTTCTTATTATGTGGCTGATGAGCTGCAGTATCTTCCTCAGATACATCGGACTCTGCTCCTCGCGAGCGTTTCCGCTTTCTGTCAAGCGCCTTCTTCTTGGGAACTTTCCTGGGTGATTGCAAGGCTGGAGGAGCATCTGCAGGAGCAGCAGCTGGGGGCTCAATGTTTAAACGGTCCCCGACTGGAGCTAAAATCTTGCCAGTGTTTATCTCTTCATCTTTGCGACCCTTCTTCAGCCCTTTCCTCAGTGACTTAGTCTTCTTCTTGCCTTCCTCGTGGGGCTGGGTTCCAGTTGTGTTTTCACTGCTGGTGACAAGGACTGGAGGAGCAGGAGGAGGTGGAGGAGGAGCAGGAGGTGGCGTGGATTCTCGCTGGTCTCTGCCTCTGACACGGGAGTCCGGCGCGTCTGAAAGGTGGTCGGCCCGCCTATCGCCTCCTCTGTTGCGGTCCCCACGAGGCTCTACGTCTTCGTGTCGACTGCGTGCCTCCCGTTTGTCCACCGCTCCTCTGCGCTCCTCATCCTTCCAGTGACTGGGCTTGTCATCAGAAGGAGCCGGCCTCGGTGGAGTACGCAGCAGGGGCTCCTGGGGTCGCACCACCTGGCTCAGCAGACGATGCTTGTCGCCACCTGCACACAGAACAGTCACATGACTACATTTAGACCTTCAAGGTCTAAGTCCAAGCTAAACCAAGGAAAACTAAACTTTAATTAGTTTAAAGTGAGTTCCAGTGTGTGCATTATACGAGAAGCGCATTCCCCATCAAACAGGAGTGTGTCCCTTCAAAAAAGAATTTGCCTACTGTCAGATGTAGGCGCACACAATGGGCTGGGGAGGAGGGGCTGTGGGTGGAGCTTGGCCTGCCCTCGGCCAATCGGGCGCTCACTTTTGTCGTCTCCACTGTTGTAGCCGTCGCTGTCGGCCGGACTGAGGTCCCTGGCTGCTCGCTTCGGGCTGGCCCGGGGGCTCGGGCTGCTCTCCGGCCTGGGCCTCTTACGACTAAAGGAGGAAATAAAAGTTTTTACAGTTTGATCATTACACCTGTGAAGTTTGAATACTGTGGTCATGTACACAAGATAAATAGATTAAGTGGATAGTTGCCTCGTCTTGCGATCGTCCCGGGTGTCTCGAACAGGCCGCTCCTCCCTGGTGTCATCTCTCCTCTCCCGCCTATCCTCCCTTCCCCTCTCTCTCTCCCTTTCCTCCCATTCGCGCTGCCTCTCTCGCTCTCGCTCCCGCTGCTCCCTCTCCCGTTCTCGCTCCTTCCGCTCCCTCTCGCGCTCCCTCTCTCTTTCCCTCTCCTCTCGCTCCCGCTCCCTCTCCTCTCGCTCCCGTTCCCTCTCTCGTTCCCGCTCGCGCTCCCTCTCCCTGGCCCGCTCCCTCTCTGCAGCCTCCCTCTCCTTCTCGCGCTCCTTTTCCCTCTCCTTCTCTTTTTCCTTCTCCCTCTCCCGTTCCCTGTCCCTTTCCCGCTCTCTCTCTCGATCGCGGGTCCGGTCGTCTCGTCGCTCCTCCACTCTTTCTGTCCTGCGATCGTCTCTCCTATCCTCCCTCTCAGGCTCATCTGATCTCCCCTGGTGTCTGTTTGGAGAAGCTGCTCTTTGATCTGGGAAAACAGAAAGTTTACATTGTTAGCCGATTAAAAAAAATACGATACTCATGACATCGTTTTTAATCCGCTGCAGGGGGATCCCTGTTTACTTACTATTTACACAAGCTTAAAATAAAGCAAACCCAAACCCTCACCTCTCTCTCGGTTGTCTCTGCGATCCCTCTCTCCGTGGCCTCCTCTCCTGTCATAGGAGGAGTCCCGGGCCTGCTCTCTGCGGTCACCATCATAGCGATCTCGGTCTGAGCCCCTCTCTGAGCTTCTTTCGGTAGCGCTGCGATCTGTGCTCCTCTCCACACTCCTCTCTCGCGCCACACTGCTTCGGGACTCCCAGTTGTCGTGGGTACTTTCCAGTTGGGAACCTCTGGAGTTTCTGTTTGAGCCTGACAGATGATAAAATACAGTAAGAAAAAAACCAAGCACAGTGTAGGAGTTTGTCAGTGACTGCAAATTATATAGAAGCTAAATGCAATGTTAGTTATTACCTTTATCAGACGTTTCATTTGTACGCCCTCTCCCTCTTCCGTTCCTCTCAGCTCTGTCGGTCCTGTTCTCAGTCCTCACTCCATCCTCACGACCATGTCCTCTCCCATAACTCCTGTCGTCCTGAGCGGGTTCCTCCTTTCTGTAAGTATCAGTCCTCTCCCTCTCTCGCTCCTTCTCTCGATCTCTGTCCTTATCCCGGTCCCTCTCTCGTTCCCGCTCGCGATCCCGCCGCTCCAGGGACTCTCGACTGGACCGGGTGTCTGTCCTGCTCTCTCTGGAGTCCTTTACATCCCTGCTGTCTCGATGGTCGCGGACGGTTTCCCGTCCTCTATCGCGAGTGTCCCGTCGCTCACGAGCCTCCCTGGTCTCCCTGTCGTCACGTGATGACACCTGTTCCGAGTCATAGTCCCGGTCGTCACGGACACTGTCTTTCTCTCGCTTGCTGCGGCTGTCTGTTTGGAAAAGATACTGATTATTTACTAAGTTATTGGATTTGCCTTTACAGCCTCATGGCACAATGTGGAAAGGAAGTATATAACAGAGTTACAAGACCAAAACAGTAAAACAACACGATTATACCAATACCATCTCTGTGCTCATGTCTGCGCTCCTGGGCGGGCGGACTCCTCTCTCGGTCACCACGACTCCTCTCGCGGCCCCTGGAGTGCTGCCGGCCAGGGCTCGATCTGTTGGAGCGGCGTCGGGGCGAGGAGGCGTCGTGGGAGGCCGGAGGTGACCTGGAGCGCCTGGAGCTCTGTGGTGAGGACCCTGCTGCAGCACTGCTCCGGTGGTAGGTGGGAGAGGAGGAGCGACGCCGGCGAGGAGACGGCGAGTGGCGCTGGGCAGAGGAGCCAGAGTGGGACGACGGGGAGTGGTGGCGGGAAGGAGTAGGGGTCCGCTGGTGGCGTGGAAGAGACGGAGACCTGCAGTGAGAAAATAAATGAGTGTTACCCTGCCCACAATTTATTGATCTAAGTGAATAACGGATGACATGTAAGACTATATTTGATTTCACATGTGCTTACCTGCGAGGAGGGGAGACCAGCACTGAGGTTTTATGGGACAAAGCTTTAGGAGAGGTGGATTTCTTCCGCACTGTGGGCGAAGGACATCTGGTGGGAGAAGGCTCTTCTGATGTCACCGACCGCTTGGCTTTGTGGGAACTATCTGATCGGTCTCTGTAAAAAGTTCAGATTCAAAAGAATGAGGATTATAAGTTGAGCTGAATAACTGGAGACAGTAGCAGTTTACCAACGATAGGTCCACAATTTACCTGCGTTTCTCCTTCTTCTCTTTGTGTTTCTCTGTATCTCGTCCCCGATCTTTCCCCTCCTTCGGCTTCTCCTCAGACTTCTCCTTGTTTTTGTGCTTGCATTTGTGTTTCTTCCCAACCACAGGGAGGTCCAGAGGGACTGGTGGAGGAGGACTGGGGGTACGAGGTCCTTTCTTTTTACTGTGGCTCCCTTTTGTAGACCTGGTTGGAAAAAGATAGAAACGGCTCAAATTGTAGACATCTAAATAGACAACATTTTCATAAAATATTGCCAAAATATTCGGAATAATTTTCAGGATATTTCGCTTACTAGACCAAAAGAAATGAAAACTGAACAAAAAAAACACACCTGGTAGATTCTGAAACAGGCGAGGAAATGGACGCCTTCTTCTCTTTCTTCCCAGAGCCTGGCCCTTTTGTTCCACTTTTGTGTTTCGGGGAGCCACCGGATTTCCTTGGCGACAGTGAATCTTTGGAACTCAACTGCTCTGGGGAGGCCTGAGGGGAGGGACAACAATCTGATCATGAGTCCCACGTATATAGACCATACCTCAATGCACTGAATCCCCCTGGAGGAATTTTTGAAAAAAAAGGGAGAAACTCATGGCTGCACACCTTGGGCAAGGCGGTGGTTCTGGTTTTGGCAGGGGTCTCTTCTTTCTTGATGACAATCTCCTCCCTCTTTTCCAGGTTCTCCTGCTCCAGTTTCATCAACTCACGTTGAATCTTCTGGCGCTTCATTTCTAGGGATAACTCGTAGTCGTAGTCACCGATATCTGAGTCTGTAAGTCAAGTCAGAGAGCATATTAATAATATTAAAGTAAAAATCATAAAATCTACTAAAGAGCCTTTAGGACGCTGACAATTCATCAGGTCACTTGTCCATTAAATATTTAACACATCAAGGTACTGAACCTTCTCGATTGGTTTCCCACTCTGTGGGCTCTTCTTCACTGGCTGGAGTGCGTTCCTTTGTGATCTTTATGTCCTCCTTCTCCCTGTGTCGGCCTCTGGAGGAGTCTCTCTGCTGCACATAGGGACAAACACTGATGTTGGAATGACGCAGACGTGTTGCATCGACTCCTTTGCTTCCTCTTGTTTACATAGACTAAATGCTCAATACACAATTGAAGTCCACCAAAGCCATTTCTTCATTTAAAATAGAGTCTGTACCTACACATTCACCGACAGATGACTACTTTCAAATGTCAGAGAACTCACTCTTGCTGTCGGGGATGCGGGCTCGTCTACGTCACGCTTCAGGTTTTCTGAGTCAACATCCTGTCTTTTATTCTTCATCCTCTCCCGCAGATCACCTGTGGGCCGCTCGGTTGACCTGAGACATGACATAAACAAAGAAAAGAAAAAACCCAGACATGTTGTGAGGCGACTGCACAGATCATAGATCCAAGTGGATATGGACAGAATTAAAAAAAACAATCCACATGGCAAAGGACAGAATTAAAAAAAACAATCCACATGGCAAAGGACAGGTGTAGGCGAGCCGTCTTACCGGAATCCTTTGGCCCGTGGTTGAGTTCCATGTGTGTAGCGACAAGTGTTGCCGTAACTGCAATTTCCGGTCTTCAACCAATTTCTGCAGTGACTCTGAAAGGGACAAACACAGAGATTAATGAGACAGAGCGACATCCACTGACTGAACCGGGACTGGGACGTTTCACGGTTGACGGCCTGCGCTGATCTTTGAGACGAGGCGAACAATAAATCACAACACAAGCATTATACAAACTCTTGAAACCCCAGCTGGCAATCATGTGTGTGCAGTTTACTTCATACATACATCAGCAGCATTACTCCCAGTGCTGGGACCGAGTCTCTCGAACACGCTGGGCCGGCGGGAAGGGGCGGCGGGGTTGCTGGTGCTGCTGGTCGTGGTGCTGCTGCTGTCAGATATGGTCTTTGAATTCTCCACTGTTACTTTCCGCCTGATCTTGGACATTCTGCAGGACTGAATGAAAAAACACAGCTTCGTGACATGTCTGCGTGGCGTCACCTGCAACAGCACAAGTCCACTCTCAGCAGGAATGTTATAAATACAAGTGAATGGACTAAAGGCTTTAAAAAAAACACCACGTACAACTGTACAACGCTGGCGGATGCACGTCCATTCCTCACTTCATTCATTCTGAGTGCAAAGACACACATGTTAGCATATGGATCTACGAATGAGACGCACACATTTTAGTTAGTACTCTACAGTTCTTGCTGCAACAGGTTTCCAATGGGATCCCGCACAGGCACGCGTGTAAAATACAAAAGTAGACGCTCTGTTGTTGTCCTGCTCTGCTGCTCACTTCTATCAAGCTAGTCTTAATGCTAGCTAGCTTCACATTAGCTAACGTTCTAGGCTAAGCGCACGACTCTAACGTAATTGTTTATGTCTCGAGTCCATTCGGGGTTTATGTAAAACCCAGCCAGTTAGAGGCTAACGGTTTTTAACTTAGCGTGACTCACACAGGAGAGCACAAACGAGTGGGTGCTAATGCTAACGTTAGCCAGCCAGGGGGCTAATGGTGTTCTATAGCAGCGCGGGGGCCTCGCAGCCGCCTGCAAGCCGCTTCTCTGCGGGGCAGCGTGGAGGGAAAACAGCTGCCTCACCCAGGATATTGATTCGGTGTCGCATCTACTTTGGTCCGGCGAGGGGATTCAGCTCGTGTAGAAATAACAAGGCTTTACTCTTTCGAACCAGAGGCAGAAACTGCCCGGAGCTCGTTCATGGTGGCGGAGAGAGCGCAGCTTACGGCCGCTTCTTCTTCTCTTGTTTGTTAGGAGGAGGCTTGGACTCCAGGGTGCTGCGTTAGCGCCATCTATTGGTAATCTGAACGCACTACCCATCGACGTAACCATAGACTTTATGTGAAGAATTTATATATATACACCAGTCGATTCATTTTTATTTATTTATAATGTTTGTATTGCAACGTATAAGACTGTATTTACAATATTCAATTATTGTATAATTGTCGTAAACTAGAATTTAATGGATGCAATGATTTTATATTTCCTATTTTTCATATCCCTATATACAGTCTATTTATTTTATTTAGTTAGTTTATTGCTTTTCAAAATGTCATACATACATATTTTAGACTGTATAAAAAGATATAGTTTATTCATTTCTGTTTAGTTTATTTATTAACTAAACATTCACACGTTTATAATTGTATTCATACGTTCTACATATGCAAGACACAGCAATACCACGGGCACAGTTATAATTAACAGAAGACTGCTAATCCATAACTTCTATCAGTTTATTGAACCGTTTACATATATATATTTGTTTATGTTATATGCAAACATTCAAAAGAATCTTAAAAAAAATAGATTCCCATAATACGTATAGTAGGAATGCTACAAAAAAATCATGATCTTTAAGCGATAGTACAGAAACTGTAGGGTTTCATTGACAAACTCAACGATGAACTTCCACCCTTCAACGTCTCAGGCAGCTCGAGGAGAATCTGTGGGATCTTGTGTTTTCTCAATAACCTTCAGAGCGATGGTCTTCACAGCGATCAGAGCTTCATTGCAGGCCCTGGAAATCTGAGAGGGTGGCAGGAGGAAGCCGTAACTCCCGCGGTCCTGCAGCTCAAACGTGAAGGAGTATTTGATGCCGAGGTTGTACGCCCAGTCATCAGAACCCCCAGGAGCCAGGTCTGGAGATCAGACACCTCCACTTGAGCACATGAGAGTCACTGCATCACACAAGCTGCGAAAAAAAGCTCCATACTTACATATTGTCTTTCCTCCAGCACCATATTTATAGATGTTCCTGTAATGTCTTTGGATTTTCTGGGCAGCTTCTTGGGCCATCTCAAGCTGTAACACACACACACAGATATCATGCACTATAAAGTCAGGCGTAGATGGGAAAGCATTTACGTAAAATAGGATCCCACATTTGAGTATGTTTGGTAAACTCTGGCTGTGACTGTTACACTCTTTTTTCTGATGGATCAATTGTTGTTTTATTAATTGGCCCGAACCCACTCACCAGGTCCCTGTGGTTCTCCGCTTCCTCCAAGGAGCAGGAGTAGGGGAAGAGCAGCATCTGAGAGTAGGAGTGGATGGAGAGGTAGAACTGGACCGAACTCTTGTGGTTACGCAGGAAGTTGGCCACGGCCTCGGACTCGGGCTCCGACTCGGGGAAGGCGCCACAGTAGATCTCGGAGCAGGGGTCAGAAGACGCCCCCTCAGCTGGGAAGAGCAGCAACACTTGTTGTATACACACTAGTCATGAGCATCAGTATTCAATGAGTGTCAGGATATTTCTACATTTAAATTAATGTCTGTGGAATTCATACATCATTTTTAAGAAAGGAGTTATCTCAAATAAAGAAGACATTTTAAAAATAGTGGCACATAATGAAATAAAACAAGATAATAAAGATAAAGATAAGAGAACGTAAGGATTTGGTTTTAAGACTTCGCTGCAAAAAGATTGGTGCAGGAATCTTGGGAAATTACTGACTGCACCAGTTGGCGTCAAAGTTCCTGTTGAGATCGGCTCCGATGCAGTTGCTGTTTCTGCTGACGGAGCGGTTCTTCCTCCACATCCTGTTCTGAATACAAATAAACAAATAAACAACTCACGACTGCAGTTAAGGTAGCTTTACCAAACATGACTTGTGTTGGCATGTGATCTCACTGTCGTCCACGTGAACTCGTATCCATCAGGGTTCATGACGGGCAGCACGTAGACGTCCATGTTGTCCAGTATTCTGGTAATGTCCGGGTTTGTATTGTAATATGACAAAGACTGTGGGGGGGCGGGGAGACGATGATTTTAAAAGCAGATCTGATCTGACTCTTCGTGACATTTCCAGACTGCTGCAGGTTTAATATACTCACATATTGCACGAACCATAAGCAGAAAGCAGGAGCGATCCACTCTCTGGCGTGGATTCCACAGTCGATCCACATTGCTTTCTTGTTTGGTCTGTTATTTAGAGTTAACTGCAAAGGTGAGAAAGGTCAATCATTTAAAACAGGAAAACAGGAAGTTTCTAAACACCTTGCACCTGAAAACACGAAGAATGCTCCTTAAGTTGAGCTTTAGCATCTTAAGAGTCATTAGAGTTTATTCCTTGTTGGTTGATGTTACCTTCAGAACATACAGTGGTCGCTTTTCAGTTGAGGAGCCAATGAGAATAGCTTTGACCGTGGTGGGGTTGTCATGTGTGATCCTTTCTATCCAATAATAGATCTACAATGGAGACAGTGTGTTTGAAATCCAAACTGTCCATTAACTGCAGTAAACAGCCGTCAATTTGTCGATAAAGAGAAAAAGCGTACGTCCTCCAGACTGTGATATCTCTCATAGAAAGTTGAGCTGCTTCGTGGGTCTGAGGAGTCGTTCATCGTCTGCATCTCGATCAACTCATTGGTGTTGGCCAGTAAAACCCTAGGGAAAAAAAAAAACCTGTTAACACACTGCCCAGCTGGGATGATAGATTGTGTGTCATCCTTGGTGAGTGGGTGTTTCTGGACATACTGGTGTGTGATGGCGTGTTTGTGTAGCAAGCCCCTGATGACCCCAGAGCTGTTTGCAGGGACAAACAAGTGGACTGTCGTCTCTTCCTTGATGTACTGAGGTGAAACCGGCTGCCATAAAGCTGTCTGTAAAGAGGGAGTACAGCATTAAGATTTACAGGAGGGAATTAAACTAGACGATTGCAATTTCTAACCTCATATTGGGTGGACACGTTCCTCACGATGTCCACTTGCTCCTGTGTTGTTGGGATGATCGACAGAACTTGATCTCTGAGTAAAAAGAAGACGAGACATCAGATTAATAAATTGCCCACCTGTGAATGTGTTTTCACCTGTAATATCATCAGAATGCAAACGTGAGGTGTGTGCGTTGACCTGTCGAGTTTACATGCGTTTTCCACAACATTTGCCTAACCCACTTTCTTTGTGGAAAAATGCTCTTACGTAATAAACAAAACTGTCAATTCATCGTAACTAAAACAGCAACAATCACCACACCAACTCACCCTGTTTCTGTGCAGCAGCCTTTATCCACAGTCAAAACTATAAACAGAAGCACAAGAGTCTTCATTGTGTCGGGATCCAGACGAGAAATGACAGCTTTGTTCAAAGCATGGGGGGTAGGGAGACATTATTGATTGCCACAGTGTTTATTTAGAGGTTAAACTTTACTTTTTTTGAAGGAGCGAGGGCATAGATCAGCCAGCATGGCCGGGTGGGATCAGGTCAGTGTGCATCTCCTACAACTCCAGTTAAACCAGTTGTCAAACTCATAAAATGTCGAAATAAATGAAGAATAAACTATTAAATTGTGTTTAACTCTGAAAGCTGGGAACTGGAGTGTAGTTGCACCTCCTTGCCTTTAGGTGGCGCTACATAAAGGC
Organism: Pleuronectes platessa; assembly: GCF_947347685.1. Classification (NCBI taxonomy): domain Eukaryota; kingdom Metazoa; phylum Chordata; class Actinopteri; order Pleuronectiformes; family Pleuronectidae; genus Pleuronectes; species Pleuronectes platessa. The sequence goes on from NC_070649.1 coordinate 4,941,414, forward strand.
GAGTGACAGTGTGGAAACACCGAAGGACAGGAAGTGACGGGTTCAAAGGTGATGTGTTGGTGATTTCGTGTTGTCAAGATGTCGGGCCACGATCAGCTGGTCCACTGCCTGTGCGAGTTAACCGGGTAAGATACTTTCCCGGTTTGATAAAAGTGTTTAAACGCATTAATCAAATGTTAAATGTGAAAGTTAAAAGTTAGCAGTTAGCTTGTTGTGTATCGTGGTGCGCGCAGGCTGCTGCTCCGGATGTAGCATAACAACACTACTTCTGGTTATTCAGCTAACTTGGTTATAACTTCTAACTTAAGTTATAAATAAACGAGATGTCTTCTTTGGTGTAACAGTAAAACTACGAAATCTAAACTCACAGCTGGTCCTCGTTAGTGCTCATGTAACTTCCCTTGTTTTGTATTGACTCATCTTCTGTGTCTGTACAAATATCCTTAAATAGTTATAACATATTATTTATCCTCTTTTAAATACATCAAAGCATCACATGTATTTTTAAGTAGAAGATTTCATTGTGATTCTGGAACAGCCTCCTGCTGAAGCCATTTTATTATTATAATAATGATGATAGTACATTTGCTTATTTGCTGTTAACCTCCACTCATTGCTGTGTGTCCCTGTTTTCCAGCTTGCTGTGGAAGTTGCTGCTGCCCCTGGTGTTCCTGTGTGTGCTGCTGATCGCGGTCCTGGTGCTGCTGGTGCTGGCCGTGCGTCTGTGGCTGCAGAGCAACAGGAACGCTCGGCGGGCGAGAGACAACCGTCCGACCGTGGCCTTCTTCCACCCATACTGCAACGCCGGCGGCGGGGGGGAGAGGGTGCTCTGGTGCGCCATCAGATCACTACAGAACAGGTAAGAGGGATGTTGATGCATCCTTTTCCCCTCTGCAATTACTTAAGGGCATTAAAATACCTTTTCTTTACGTGAACTCTTTCTTTATCGTAACCCTCATCTTCACAGGTATGCAGACATCAACGTGGTGGTGTACACGGGGGACCAGGGAGTGACGGGCCCGCAGATTCTGGACGGGGCGCAGCGTCGCTTCAACATCGTGCTCCCACGGCCGGTTCACTTCGTTTTCCTGAGGCACCGGCTGCTGGTGGAGCCCGGCCTGTTTCCTCACTTCACCCTGCTGGGACAGAGCGTGGGCTCCATTTTCCTGGGGTGGGAGGCGCTGACGGAGTTCGTCCCGGACCTTTACATCGACTCCATGGGCTACGCCTTCACGCTGCCGTTGTTTCGTTACTTGGGAGGCTGCAGCGTGGGGAGCTACGTTCACTACCCCACCGTCAGCACTGACATGCTGTCTGTAGTGAGAGAGAGGAACCCCAGGTATTTTATATATTATAGTCTTATAAGCATTTCTACAGAAACACTACAATCTATTTCCTAATTACAGGTTTTCTTATGAATACATTTAATCAAAAAGGCATCAAGAATTAACTTTATTGCCCTCTGCTGGTGATCAGAAGTAATTGCAGCAACTGTAAAGGCGTTTCCCTTTCCTTTTGAATCATATAGACATACAAATTTTATTAATCTATTAATGTCCTAGGTTCAACAACCCAGACTACGTCACCAACAATCTGTTCCTGAGTGCCTTCAAGGTGGTCTACTACTGCCTCTTCGCCCTCCTCTACGGCATGGCCGGCTCCTGCAGTGACCTCATCATGGTCAACTCCTCCTGGACCCTGGACCACATCCTTTCACTGTGGCGCGCGCCCAACCGCACCCACGTGGTCTACCCGCCCTGCGACGTCAGTGGCTTCCTGGACATCCCGCTGGAGGAGGACGGAGACAAGAAGCAGCACTCGATCGTCTCCGTCGGGCAGTTCCGGCCCGAGAAGGACCACCGGCTGCAGATCAGAGCCTTCAAGAAGGTGCTGGACGGGAGGAGGGCGGGCGCGGGGGGCAGGGAGGAGCTGAAGCTGGTTCTGGTTGGCGGGTGCAGGAACCAGGAGGATGAGGACAGGGTGCTCATGCTGAGGGGGCTGTGCCAGGAGCTGGGTGTAGGTGAGCAGGTGGAGTTCAAGCTGAATGTGACCTTCCAGGAGCTGAAGAGCGAGATGGGGGAAGCCACCATCGGACTTCACACCATGTGGAACGAACACTTTGGAATAGGTACTTTATCTAACTGAGCTTATTCTGACACTTTCTTATTTAAATGTTCTTGTTTAGATCATTAAAAAAAGTCATCTACACTTTGCTCCTCCCCCTCTAGGCGTTGTGGAGTGTATGGCAGCAGGGAAGGTCATTCTCGCCCACAAGACCGGCGGCCCCAAGCTGGACATCGTAGTACCTTTCGAGGGCGGCCAGACGGGCTTCCTGGCCGAAGACGAGGACAGCTACGCCGAGGCGATAGAGAGGATCCTGGCCATGACCCCCGCCAGCCGGCTGGAGCTCCGACGCAACGCCCGGCAGTCGGTGGCTCGCTTCTCAGATCAGGAGTTTGACGCCTGCTTCCTCGCTGCTATGGAGCCGCTGATGGGAACGCTGGAACGATGAGGAGAGAGGAGTCGCTCTTTGGTGTGTGTTCACGGGATGTTTGAAACCTTTGCTGCACTCGGGGCGGCGTTTACACCGAAGGACTTTTGTTTGAGATGAATACAAATCATCCCGCTTCGATTTGCAGTTCTGTCCGAGTTGTTTGTAAATAGCTTATTCTGTGAAATGACAGTTGTATCTCTTATTTTACAGGATTCAAACCTCTGTTAGAAGTTCTGCTTTTGTTAAAGAGTGATTTCAAAGAGTATAATATTTAATATGGTGAATAAATGGGAAAAAACGAGTTGTCTAGACATTCCAATCGTGTTGTTAGAACCTCTATATGCCCAAACTGTGAAGTATTTTTGATATCGATGATTGAAATAAAGATGATGGGAGGAAACGGTCATTTCAATCGCTGTGCTTGTGAATTAACTCTAATCTGGATTAAGGGACAGAAAGTTGACGGCCAGGAACATTCAGAGTGAGTTCTTTAATAGAACCAACAACCTGCCTCCTTACACGGGACTATGTGACATCATCAGTCTGTTCTGTGACCAAACCAAAGCCCTGGGGCAGAAAATAGTTTATCAAACATGAGTCCGTGAACATGGGTCGTCACTGTGAGATCGATAGTGCTGAGCAAAGGTTCAGTTACATAGAGGAAGCTGAACGCAGGAGGGAGGGAGGGTTTTTTCAGGGGTTATTGAAGTTAGGACAAACGTTGACCTATTATTAGGGAACTCACGGAAGCACAGAGGATAACTGATTTGGTGCACGTCAAGATGAGGTCACTCGTCGTCCTCTTGGTCCTGCTGCAGACTCTAGGAGCCTCAGGTGAGTGGCGTCCACGATACATAGCAACTATGACCATTGTCTATTATTTTCGTTTTACATTTCATTTGTACAACACGCAGGCGGGCGGCGGTACGACTCCGAGCGGTCCAACAGAGGCCTCGCAGCTGCTGTGGCAGGGCTCAACTCAGTGTATGACGCCAGCCATCTTTACCGGGCGACCCGCAGCTCTGTAAAAAAGGTGAGTGTGCACCTTTAATATTTGTGTAACTTTTTTTAAGTTGGTGGATGGTTTTTAGACTAGGTAGTTGTGTGTGACTCGTGGGATGTGTGACAGGTTGTTCCCGCGGGCCTGAACACCGATGACCTGCTGATGGTGTTCACCGTTAAAGAGACTCAGTGTGTGAAGGCGTCCGGGAGTGACCCGCAGACGTGTGCCTTCCAACGGGGATTCCGTGTGGTGAGATTTTTAATGTCAAATAAAATACAGTTCACAACCCAAAGGCCTGATATCTAGATTCTGGGTAGGACCTGTGTTGACAGACTGATGCAGCCCATTGTTTACATTGGCACAAACGCCCGGGACAGAGTTTGTCGATCGCACACGTTGTGCTGAGATGCAGGTGAAGAGATTCTCCCTTCTCCTTTCAGCCCTCATTCACCTGCTCCAGTCGGGTGAGGGTGTTCCCCACCTCGTCCCGGGTGGAGTCTCTGAGATGTCGAAAGGAGAGCAGCTCCAGCTCCGAGTCCAGCTCCAGCTCAGAGTCCAGTGAGGAGGTGAGGACACAGACACAAGGGGGGAGGAGGAGAGGGAGTGGGAGGAGGGGAGGGTATTTTTCAGTTTTTTAAATTTCAAACGTGCCCTAAATAAATCCTTTAATAACTAGATACATGTCCTTGGCTTTGATTCCACAGATGTCCTCAAGAGGGAGAAACCAGTTCAACGCCCCATTTGAAAACAGAGGTGGGTTTTAACAAGTGATGGTGCAGTACAGATAGTTACTGTTTAAACTCGTGGTGGGATGGTTGAGTCAGCTTGTCAGTCCACCTTCACCCGTGTGATATTCAGGGTATGTTAACTGACCAGTGACCCAAATGTCTTTGAACCAGTCCCAGCTCCTTCTGCACCTCCTTCTGCACCTCCTTCTGCACCTCCTCCTGACGAGACGGTGTATGATCATCCCGGACGAGGAGACACTTTCAGCAACTTCCTGGTGTGAAGGAGCAGCTCTACTCAGGGAAACATTTCGGTGCTGATCAGAAAGCAAACCTGAATTAAAGACAGATTTCGCCCACAATGGTTTGTGTGGTTATTTGTCCAGTTCAATTTATAAGTCGGTGGCAGATCAATAAACATCTCTCTAACTAGTTTTTTTTTTTGTATTTGGCTGTAAACCTCGAAAATGCTGTTAAAATATTAGGTGTAAAATAGGTTATACCACTAGAGGGAGTGTGAGATCCACAAACACTGTTCCCATTTAAACCTTTGTACTGGAAATGATTTGAAGAAAGGACTCTGACGCAGGTTGAGGTCTGATTCGAACATTTATATTGTGATTTTTCAGTTTATATGCAAGAGGACACGTTTGACTCTTCTCTGCAACCACTTGTCTTCACTTGGTTTGGCCTCCCTCCCCCCCACATGTTCACATCAGCACATCAATAACTTACATACTGTACTGTAGCAAACAATCCTGTCAAAGACGATGACACTCAAAAAGAAACGGTACACTGCCTTCGAGCGGCTGAGCGGGAGACAAATGAACAAGTTAAATTAAAATACAGAAGATCTCCTCGGAGCTGTTATAGTGTTGAAGCGATTCCGCGCTGCAGCCAATTTAAAACCAGTTTAAATAGTGTGAGATTCGAATGATATGTCAACCTGGCACATGTCGAGTTCCTGAAGGAAAACATAGCACCCTTTAAAAAAACTGAAGGCTAGAGATGAAAACCCTTCATGATCCACTCTGTAGGTACAATAGGAGGTGACCTTAGTGCCTGTGCAATAAGGGCTGAAGCAGTAATGGCACAAGGAGGAAACCAGACTCGAAGCAACATTCAGTCTAAAGCAACTCGAATGATTCCTGTCGCCGACCTCACGATATGAACGCTCTCTACATCAACCAGACAAATGCATCTGTTTCCCAATGGAGAGATGTGTTGACTTCACGTGGCCGAATCCGATCTGTACTTCCTGGATTGGGAGTTTTCTCTTTAAGACGGCGGGCGGCGAGGACCAGCAGCAACAGAGGAGCGGCCGCAACTGTACACAAACTGAAGGATGAGCTTCCTAAAGAGCAACAGCGAACTCACACAGAAAACACCACAATAGCCCCCCCCCCCCCCCTCCATTTACACAAGTCCAGTATAAGTTTGCATTAAATGAAACGTTTTGTCTCTCCAGTTGCACAGTCCAGACTTTTGGTAAAAGGCTTCCTTCTAGTTTGCATTTTGAGGATTTTAGCTGTTCATTAATTCTTACAGTTTTTAAATATGCCTTCCAGGTACATTCCATTGCGGCCTAATTGTTATCTCCCTCTCTAGACTTTGTTGACCAGCTGTTAAAAGACAGACTTGTAAAAAAAAAAAGAAAAGAAAAGAAAAAGAAAATCCTTCCATTTATCAATCATTAAATAATTTCATATAAAAAGCAAACCACTCCACAAAGGCCATCCCCAACACTTCACTGTTTCGCCACCACACATGCATGCACACAATGCCTGTGTGCATATTCAGTCTCTCTCTCTCTCTCTCTCTCTCTCTCTCTCGCTCACACACATGCACACACACCAGAACAGCTTCATGTTTTACAGCTTCTTGTTACATGAGGTCCATGCAGTACCAAAGCAGAATGATCCTGATGGTTTTTTTTTTGTTTCCAGTACGTGGCACAAACTTATGGAAAATATGCGGATACGTGGTTCGGCTCAGACTTGGATCCAGTAACATTTGCACAAATCTTACGAGTGTTTGTATTAAATCTGCTTGGCACACCGGAACAGCGAGTGGGTGACGGGGGGGGGGGGGGGTTACAATACAGGGCAATACAGTTTGTTCCAGAGAGTATAGCTAATGGCAGAAAAGGACTTTTATGTGACCTCAAACCTGCCTGCTCCAGTCTTAATTGTTCCAATATTGTAAACCTCACTGATCTGGAGCGCCGAGCATGTTAACGAAAATGCAATAATTAGCAAACACTCACTGACCACGGTCTGGTTTTAGGTTTTCATATATACACAGTCATCCATTTATCATTGTGGTCCCAAGAGGACAGAAGGTATCCAGGATTTAGCTCCCAGTTCACTTATGAATGTTCACTTCAATATATTCTTTCACTGTCTGTTCGTCCGTCTTCATAGCGTCCTTGTCTCGGAGTTCAACACTCTCCAGTAAGTTTGGTGCCGTCACCACGTTTAGGTGGTGCAGGTGGGGGTCCTCGTCGCAGCGTTGCATAGCCTGAGATGTTTCCGGACATGTAGCCACCGTTTCCTCCGTTGCTTTGCATTCCTTGGTCCTGAAGCAGCTCGGGGGGCGGTGGAGGCAGCGCCATGTCGTCCATGGTCCCGGAAGGTTCCAACTTGCCTGAGAGGCCGGCAGAGGTGAGAGAACCCTGCCGTCCCACCGACTTTCGCTTCAGTGTCCGGTGGAGATCATCCAAGAAATTGGGCTGGCCTGAGCTGCCCTTCGGGGAGGTCGGAGGGGGCGAAAGGGGAGGGGGCTCCGGGGTGTTGTTACTGCGCCGCACAAGTGTGGGTGGAGGAGTCTTTTTCAGGGAACTCTTTCCCCATGTTGAGTTGCTGACAAGGGAGACGGGCGGTGGAGGAGGGGGAGCCTGGGGCTGAGGATTCACCACGGCTACCCGCGGAGGCCCTCCGCTGTGGGTGTCACCAGGAGGGGGAGGAGGGGGGAAGATATCTGTGGCTGGGGGAGGAGGTGGGAAGTAGGCACAATCGGGTGGTGGGGAAGGGAAGTTGCCGCTGGACTGCTTTACCTGGCTCACTTTGGACTGGAGGCCCATGGGCAAGTTGGCCAGGTTGAGCTTGCCTGGTTTCGGGGGAGCGCGGGGTCCAGCTGAGTGGTCCTTTGAGGGAGATCCAGTAGAGGAGGAGGTGGGACAAGGGGATGAAGGTGGGGTGTTGCTCTTGGGGGCAAACTTACTGAGCAAGTTCCTCCTGGATTCCTCATACGAGCCTGAGGAATCGGACTTCACGCTGGAGTTCCTGCTGGGGGTAGGAGGTGCTTTCTTGCCTCCAAAGTTGGAAGAGCCAGACGGTGCCCTCATGGTGGAGTCAAGGTTTCCAGGGGGGAGGGGAGGAGGGGGCGGAGTCGGGCCAGTTACAGGTGCTGGGGGAGGCGGCGGAGGGGGAGCAGGGGGAGCAGGGGCAGCAGGGAAACCAGCGTTGCTGTCTGGAGGAGGAGGAGGGAACTCAGGAGACTGAAGCTGCTGGACACCCCCTGGCTGCCATCTTGGTTTGGTCTTGACTGCAGGTGGTGAGAGGGGGGCTTTGGGGCTCTCTGTGTGGTTGGCTACTTGGGAGGGGGCTCCTGGAAACTGACTGGCCAGTTGTTTCACTAAAGATATGGTGGGAGGGGCTCCTGTGGACATGGGTGGTTTAGAGAGGCTGTGCTGCTTGGGCAGAGTCCGAGGTGGTTGGCTGGAGGTGTGCCCTGCGTGGAGGCTGAACTGCTTCTTGAAGGCTCCAGATGAAGGTGGGGGTGGAGGTGGTGGTGGGGCTGGGGCAGGGCCCCCTAAGGCGGCATAGGGTGGAGCAGGAGGGAAAGGGGAGACAGGTGACACAGGCTTGGGGGGAGCATGAGGGATAAAACCTGGGGTGAAGGTTTTGGGTGGTGCTGGAGGTGGCGCCGGAGGGGGTGGAAACTGAGCTGGCACTGGGAACTGCTGGGGAGGGGGAGGAGGTGGTGGGGGCGGTGGAGGAGGAGGTGGCGGTGGTGGTGCGGGGGCAGGCGGTGGGTACTCGTCGAGGTCTCCACTCGGAGACAAGAGGTCCCGTGGCGGGCTGGGGAACCTTTCCTTCAGCGCCTGCTTCAGCCCAATGGAGTAAACGGGCTGGCTCATGGGAGCAGGACCAGGCGGGGGTGGAGGAGGAAATGCAAAACCATTGGTGTATGGAGCAGGAGGAGCTGGGGGCGGAGGCACGAAGGCAGGTGGGGGGGCTAGGCTGGGAGGACCGAGCCTCAGCGAGGCCATGGCTGACCCAGGGGTGGGCATGGATGGCGGAGGAGGTGGCGGCGGGGGAGGCGGGACATTAGTCCTTGCAGCAATGTGGTTCACATTGGGTTTGATGGACACTTTAGCAACTGGTGGTTTTGGAGCTGGGGGCAGGACTTGCAGCCTGTGGTGATTGGCCGTCTGCGAGGAGTTCTGGTTCTGCAGCCTGTTGATCGTGCTGAACTTGTACATGGTGACAGCTGGCGAGTGGTGCGACACACTTTGAACCGGCGGTGGCGGAGGGGGAGGTGGCGGTGGAGGAGGAGGTGGGGGCGGAGGAGCTGGCGGCTGCTGCTGTGTTTGGGGCATGTGGTGGTAGCCACTGACGGTCTGTGGCTGCTGCTGTGGTGGGGGCATGTGGTAGTAGTCACTGACGGCCTGTGGCTGCTGTGGTGGGGGCATGTGGTGATAGTCACTGACGGTCTGTGGCTGCTGTGGTGGGGGGGGCATGTGTTGGTAGTCACTGAAGGCCTGTGGCTGTTGCCGCTGCTGCTGCGGGGGCATGTGGTGGTAGTCACTGACGGTCTGTGGCTGCTGCTGTGGTGGGGGCATGTGGTGGTAGTCACTGTCGGTCTGTGGCTGCTGCTGCTGCTGCGGGGGCATGTGGTGGTAGTCACTGACAGTCTGTGGCTGTTGCTGCTGCTGCTGCCGCTGCTGCGGTGGGGGCATGTGGTGGTAGCCACTGACGGTCTGTGGCTGTTGCTGCTGCTGCAGGGGCATGTGGTGGTAGTCACTGACGGCCTGTGGTTGCTGCTGTGGTGGGGGCATGTGGTGGTAGCCACTGACAGTCTGTGGCTGCTGCTGCTGCTGCTGTGGGGGCATGTGGTGGTAGTCACTGACAGTCTGTGGCTGTTGCTGCTGCTGCTGCTGCTGTGGGGGCATGTGGTGGTAGTCACTGACAGTCTGTGGCTGTTGCTGCTGCTGCTGCTGCGGTGGGGGCATGTGGTGGTAGTCACTGACAGTCTGTGGCTGTTGCTGCTGCTGCTGCTGCTGTGGTGGGGGCATGTGGTGGTAGTCACTGACGGCCTGTGGCTGTTGCTGCTGCTGCTGTGGGGGGGGCATGTGGTGGTAGCCACTTAAGGCCTGTGGCTGCTGCTGCTGCTGCTGCTGCGGAGACTTTGGCGGCGGTGGCTGAGGGCGCTGAGGCGATTGGGGCAGAGGCTGCGGGGCCTGTTGAGGAGACTGAGGCGGCAGGTGCTGCTGTTGTGGTTGGACCAGTGTCTGGGGGTGCACTGGTGGGTGCTGAGGCTGTGGTGGGGGTGGTGTTTGGGCCTGGGGATGAGTCTGAGGAGGGGGCGTCAGGGCTGGGTGGTCCATTGAGTGCTGGCTGTGATGCCGGTGACTGTGGGAAGCATGCGGCAGGGTGGCTCCTCTGGATGCCTCCATTCTTATCTGCTGTAGAGAGATTGTGTGTCAGCACGGTGAAGAGAATAAGATATATTTTGAAATCCAAAAACAAGCTTTTGAAAGTACCTTGGAGCTCTCCTCGATCTGGGTCCCTCTCTTCCAGGCCTCAGAGAAGATGGAGCTCACCACACTCTGGGAGCGGCCATGAGAGGAGCCTGAGTCCACACCACTGTCCGACTGTCCTGAATGATTGGACTGGGACTCTGGAAGCACAGACAATCACAGAAGGAAGTGTATCCTCAGTACAGAAACAAAGAATGATACATGGAAGGTAATATGAAAATGCTATTCAATAAAACTGAATATTAAGACAATTATTGAAGTTATGAACTTCATTCAAATCTATCACATGAATTGACAGTGTACTAACCAGGTATGCTGGCAGAGCTGGAGCCTGATCGAATGCTGGAGGTGGAGAGAGACGACCAATCATAGGCCGCCTCTGTTCTCTTCATGGCTTCCTGGTAGTTCCCATAAAGCTGCTTTCCATACTACACACAAACACAGGCAGAGAAAAGGAGAAAGATAATGAAATAAAAGTAAGTTAGATAATTTCTCTGTGTCTCTTTCAGGACCTGAACTCAGGTTTTGACCTACCTTGGCGATTCGGATTCCATTCACCCACTGGTGCAGGGTCCTGACATCATCGCAGCACAAGTACTTGATGTACTGCGACTTCTTCTGGATTTGTGGATGCTGCAAAATGAAATGAATCAACAATAAATACTTTACTCTCCACGAATGCCTCAAATAACACAATGTTCCTCATAATGAAAATAGGCAATTCTGACTTATTAAATGGAAATCATTGAAAACGAGGTATAATCGAATACAGGCTAATGGCAGTAGATGCATGGAGGCTGCTTGTCAGACCATGTCAGTGAAAAGCTCTCATCGGTCTCTTAGGACCGTGGCAAACATTTCACACGTTCACACATACAGTGTTCTGTTAAATATGTTATTGTACAGATGATAACAGATCTTTGGAGGATTTTAACACATATTTCCCAGTGGTAGATGCAGCAATATGGCCTCACCTTGAGGGCCAGGCAGTAGTCAGTGGGAGCCTTGTATTTGCTGCGGTAGTCCTGGCCATAATACACGTTAACATGGTCCAACTGCAGGAAGCACACGAGATCTCTGGAGGCCTGCGGAGAGGGAGACACGGGAGACATTGATACATGGCCGATCACAAAGAGGAAAGAGGCCTGGCATAGCTGCAGTGAAGCAGAGTGCAGGAGTCGAATATTGTCAGTGAATCCAGAAAAGTTCACGCACAGAGAAGTTTGCATTGAGTAGATTACAGGAGAAAGATTACATATTAATATTTGAAGAATTGCAATAAACTGGCTTTAAATAATTACAGTTGGAGGATCTTCTTTATTTATTCGATGCTTGAGCTTGAACTGTAATGTACTGTAGAGCCTAACCTCCTTTTTCAGCTCACACTGATTACAGAATTTAAATAAGGCATCAAAATAATTAACCACTGGCCTCGAGTACTGCAGCTACCGCTAATGTGGTGCTATGGAAAACCGTGCAAAAAGTGTTGCAGTGTAAAAATTGCTTTAGAGGATGACAATTCTAAAAATAGAGCACACGTGGAGTGCAAATCTGTGCAGGGATCAGGCCCCAAAACAGGAAATACCACAGGGCTGATTGTGCGAGTCTGGTTCTCATAACCCGAACCCACATTGCTGTTCTCTAACTTCGCTATGTCTGAGTAGGATGACTGTGTGCCGACAGTGAACCATTCCAAGTCTCACTGACCTTGGCTTTGCCCTTTGGGACGTAATAGATCCCAGAAGCCCTGAGGAGGAAGTAACGCTTCTTCCACGACTTCTTCCCGTCCTCCTTCAGCCACAGGATGCCCTCGATCTCCGGCACAGACACCGAGCCGCCACAGAAACACTCCTGAAGAATAAGAATTGATTTTAAAGTTTTGTCTTCTGATTCATCCTCTCGTTCAGCCCTTTGCTGTCCTTTCAGCCTCACCTCTAATAGAGCCTCTTTATTCCTGTCTGCCATCTCTGATGTCTCCTTCCGCCCCAGCAAATAGTTCTGGAAACGATTTGAGAAGAACAGTGAAGTGAATAGAGGGCGAGGAGAGGAGAGAAGAGAAGGGGGGGGGGGGGGGGGGGGGGGGGGGGGGGGGTGTTAAGTCGGTGGCTCACCTCGTCTTATGTTAAATAAATTATTCACCTTTACTCGCTCTAGAGCTTTGACCCACTTCCAACCCCAACACAAACACACTCCCCTGCTCACTCGCTGTCTCTGTGGGCCCTGCAGTCGCCGAGCATGCATTAACCATGTGTGTGTGTGTGTGTTTGCCAACATGAGCTTTCAGCATTTACACGCTGAACGCAGAGCGGCTACAGAGGGTGCACCGAGAAGATGATCGGCCATCGCTCTGATGTGTGCGTGTGATGAAGCGTAATGGACGCTCACCTGTGGGTTTTTGAAAAGAGCGTATTTCTCGATGCGCTCGATGAACATGAGCTTGTTGTGGCTGTCCCGGGTCCAGTTCAACAGATTCTCCACCAGGTTCTCGTGATCCTCAAAAATACGTTCTGAGAGAGAGTGAGAGAAAGAGAGAGAGAGAGTAGGGGAGGAAAAAGGAAAGAGCGTGAAGATAACATGCAAGATGTGCAGTTTTCAATTGCTGACCTGCAAATGTGCATTTAATTTCCTCCTGCTGGGGATTTGTGTTTACAGGGTTGAGCATAAACCTTTAAATGTAAGCCTGAAGTCACAAACAGTGACTGTGCCAAGATCTCACATGATTACACCAGAGTGCACGTTTGTGACCTACATTGTTTACATTGGTCGCGCACTCTGCGCTTTCACTTCTACTGCGTGCAGAATGCCGTCCATATGCTATAACAGTGCAGACTGAAGCAAACCATAAACAATGTTTAGATGAGTCAGGAGCGGTGGGGACGTACCCATCTGGAGCTCCGTGATGGTTTCCACGAGGGCCCAGTCGGGGCTGTAGCCACAGTGTGACTTGTCCAGCAGGCTGTCCAGCACCTGCCTGACGGACTGCCGCTCGTCCACCATCATGGTCTTGGAGCTCTCGTCCGACATGTGGACCCTGATCACCAGCTGAGGAGGAGGGAGAGCGGAAGAGATGAGAATGTTGGTTGACTTAATGCGAAAAGCATGTAGGCAGTAGATCATCTAGTTATCTATCTAACTATCTATCTATCTATATCTATCTTTCCACCTGGCTGGATATAGGTTTAACTTTTCATTACTGTATGTTTGAACTGATTTTCTCAAAACCTGCTAAAAGGGTGGGGTATTGACCCAGGAAGAACTCATTGACTTTCGGAGTGGCTTGGATTAAGAAGGTGGTGTATCCAGGAATCCTTGTTCCACTTTAGAATTCTTAGCCTTTGGATACATCTACTTAACACTGTAATCCAGTAATCTTGCCAAAGTCTTTGCATCCACAGGTAAACAAAAGTCTTCCATAACAAGCGAGCTTAAACTAAGCTGAACGTGACCAACGCACAAGTGCAGAATCCAGCTGGACACAGTCAACAGCCCACATAAGACATGTCCTGGGGTGAAACTAAATACAACCCCTTGATTCCTTGACCTCCCGTTCATTCCCCGCCCATTGGGACCCAGACATCTAATCGGTATGTGGTGGTACAGTTGACCGGGACGTGTGACTCAGACGTGGGGAGTGTGACCTACATCTCTCACAGGAGGGACACTTACAAACCCCCTAGTCTGGCAGAAATAAAGAAGAATTGTCAAACTGAACCAGAAATCCCACAGCTTCAACGAGAGACAAGGTTGTGAAATTTCCATCAACCTGCAATAAAAATGGATAGAATGTGATAAATCTAAAATATAGTAAGTAGTATGACTGGCTGCGTAAAACGCTGACAAGCACGGTACTAATAATTTAGCACATCGCAGCGTTCTCCAGCGCTGAGGGTTCTTTTCATGTGCCGCCTGTACCAGGATGCTGTATCTTGTCATAATATATTCACTTGGCACTCAAGTCGAGCTCTGTTCATTGGAACGCTATTCACTGCATGGTAAAAAGGACCATTCTGCTAAATGGAGTAACAGAGACAGTTCATTCATCGGCGGAAATACTGTCTGTGGAGCCCAATACCGATTTCCCCAACGGAGACAACCACACGCCGTGGCTTTCAGTAAGGAAGGCGCCTCTGTTGTTCGCCCAGAACCAACACTCGCTTGGTCGGATGGTGTAAATGAGACGTCTTGTGCAGAAAGCGTTTGCATTGTCTCGTGACGCACACTGCATCTTTTTCCCAAAGCCTCTTTCTGATTTCGCGCTCCCTCCCCGGCTGATACACACACACACATAATCAAACACTGCAATGACCTATTTTCTCTGCGCCTCACCGCCTCGCTGTGAATGAAGTTCACAAAGACATGCGGCGTGCGGCGAATATGTTGATACGGCAATTACTATAACTGAGTCCAAATGGGTTTTTCCAAAAGAGAAAGCAAGTAAGTGAGGGAGAATGTGGTCATACCTTTTTAACCTGAGCCTCCTTGATTTTTTCCAGGGCGACTCGGATCTTCTCAGCCTTCAGTTTGGCTGCTTGCTCCTCCTAAAAGGAAGACAGGAGCACGGTTAACACATCTGTCATTCACACAAAATCACATGGCTATATTTCTCCCACAGCCTTGCCTCATCCCCTTCACCCAGGTCTTTCATCTTTCCTCGGGAAGGAATGAAACATCCTACACACACACACACATACTTCATTAAATAGTAAGCAGCCTTCTTCTACACCATTTAAACGCACAGGTTTCTGTCACGGTGGCGCTTGGTCTCTAATTTTCCTTTGGCTTACCTGCCCCCTCCAACAAGATGCCATCACCTCCATTCCACAGGTAGTGTCTCAGCAGGTTTTCCCTTATGTGTGAATAAACGAATAAACGCTGGGACGGCAAACCTCTGCTATTGTGACACTGGTCCAGCATCCCCTCAAATATGGCGCCCAATTTGCCGTCTACGGTTCCATATTGGATTTCGTATGGAGCTGCTGTGGTTTCTTTTGATCTCGCTATACAGCAGAGGGGAAACAATGGCTGAAGATCCCAGAAGGGCGAGCGGCTGTGGATGAGTGTGGGATCAGCTCAGAGCTTCTACGCCCTCCACTCTGACAGAAAATGATCTCCTTGCGACGATCATGTAAAAAAAAGAAAAGATAAAAACCTACTGCTGCTGCTGCTTCATTAAAAGTTATTCCACCGTGATCCTCCGCCCGGCGTCCATGTCCTCAATCACTCGAAGACGACGGCGGTCAAACGAGCCGAGGCTGAGCCGAGCACTTGGCGACAGCGCTGACACGCAGACATGTGCCTGAGATGTGCACAACTTGACTTAAGCCCCAAGTGAGACAGTGGGGAAGACGATGCCCCTCCCCCCTCCCACCCTTTCTCCCTGCTTCCTCCCCCCCTCTCCATCACTATCTTCCCCTCTCTCTCTTTCTAGAACAGATGCAGAGGTTCGGGAGCGTGCCCAATCGATAAAAGATAATCCCCCCCCAAAAAATAGTAGACTAGCCAACCACTGAGCCCCATTTGCAGGACCCTTTAGCAGTCAGGACAAGGAGTGGAGGGGGGGGAAACCGTGACTGACGCTGGCCCCCGGCGTGAAACTACAGCGACGAGGACTGAGAGTGGAATGAGAAGCCGAGGTGCTGAATATTTGAAGTTGTGCACACTCAGGCATGTGTGTTAAAAGACAGGGGGCAGAGGAGGGGCATTAACAAGCGCTCCCCAAGCCTGTAATCTCAAGAGCCACCCCCCGCCCCCTTGACCCGGGCTCAAGAGCACATACACCTTAATGCAATAAAGCCGTCCCTCTGTTTGGTCAACACGTAGATCCAGGCTTTTAGTCATCCGAGTGGGAGCGTGTGTGTTTGGAGGAGAAACAGAGGTCGTGGGGGTTGTGCAGATTATAGTCCAGAGTCAATCTGAGTCACACTGTAGGTTTAGCCCTCAGTGGACCCCCACCCCCCACCCCCACTACTCGCTCTCATGTCCTTTATCCCCTCGCCACACGAAACCTACACCATGCTTTTCTAATCGGACATTGGTCTGATTCCTATTCCGCCGCCGTTTTCCCATCCACTTTCACACACGAGCCAATTTTGAAAGGCTCTTCTGCCAAGCCTGGCTCTTCTTCCCACACTCTCCCTCCTCGCTTTTTCCCAAACAAACTGCGATCATTCACTATTCTGATTTCTGTGCGAGGGGGGAGGGAGAGGATGTGCAAGTCTCACCCATCAAATAGTGTAACGCTAACACATTAACTCCCTCGCAGCCTGTTCGCCGCAGGCTATCCGCCCTGTCCGCCTTTTTTAAAAGTGATTCAAATGCTTTCTGCAAACTTGGGCAGAGTTGAACGCTGAGATGCCAGAAACCAATAGCCTTGAAACAATTAATAATTTCAATTGTTTTCTATCCGGCTGAGAAAAAATAACTGCAAGACTCAGCAAGATTTTGGCAGATTAATATTTTCAGGGCAGAAGTCAGCTTCACATCTACTATAAGAGAGGGTTTTAAGAAAGAAACTTGAATGCAATGCCAGCGGCTGCTAATGAGGATCCGTCTCTTTTCTCTTACATGAATAGTACAACGCTGTCTTTGTTGTGAAGTCTTTAAAAGTCTTGAGAATGATCAAAATATCAAGAGCCACGGAAAAACCCTTCTATGATTCAAGATTTGAATCATTTGTGGTTTTGTGACAAATTCAGCGCAAGCTCTTGGATATTAAAATGTCGTTAGGATTTAGGGACCTCTTGGAATCCTTCGGCGTTGACTTGTCGTGTAGCGACGGCGGGATAAATCACAATCGTCAGCGGCCAACTCCAAACCTCAAATCTGCACACATCTGATCGGAATAAGCTCTGAGTGGCAGCCAAGGTCTGCTACTTATAAACACGCTGGGAAAGCTGACGGCTGCCAAGAGGTCGACAGTAAAATAAAGCGAGTTGAGAATGAAGGAGGAGCGATGCGAAGGATAAATAGATGAGACGGGTTACATACAATACTTTTGATGTATTGAATAGTAAAGCGTTAACAATAACACCAAATATTCCCCCCAAAATACAAACTTAATCATTGGACACAAACACACACAACTTTGAGATGACATATAGGGCTGCAACTAAAGACTATTTAAGTCAGGGTGCCTGATATAGGATTAACGATTAATCCATGATCAAATTCCTTACCTGTGAAATTATTGAATTATCGACAGGCTAATCATTGCAGCTCTAATGACATCAAGTCCTCTCTTGATGAAGGCCGGGTGCAAATCAAAAGCCAGCGTCATGAAGAGAGAGATGATGAATGAAAGTATAGACCCATAGTCAAAAGGCTACTGTATATGCCAGTGAAAGCTTAAAAAAAAATAATTCTGTGTATTCAAGCATGGTAACTGATGACGAGGAAAAATCCATTCTGATATTCTTGTGTTGTTAATTGTACAAATACCACAATTGAATTTAGGTATGTAGATTATGTCTTTCTCTCCATACGTGTATTCCTAATTCCACTGTTAATAATAGCGTTGGACAGATATCAGACAAAGAGTGACACTGTGTTCAATAGTGTTATCAAAATGGATCTTTCCTCTAATCATGCAAAGCAGAAACGAGGAGCAGTGCACGCACACCAGGAAAAAAAATCCCCACAAAGAAGCGAGTGTATTAGGAGGCGGTCACCTTGGTCAGGAGGTGAGAAGGCTTTCCAGCTATGCTTTTCAAAATGAGTGAGGTTTCTCGGTCCAGATACGAGTGCTTGGGTGAAGAGAGGAAGAAAGGAGATTGTAAATAAAGAAGAGAGCAGAGGAACAGACAAAAACACAGAGAAAAGTGGTGGCAGATGATTCTTGGAGGCTTTTTAATTATTATTTGCAGGTTTAGATCTGTTTTTATCTATTTTTTTTTTTTTAAGCGTGGAAGCGACAGAAGGTTCCATAAATGGAGTGCTCAGCAGCGGTGGCTGTCATGTAGCTGCAGCTGTGGGTAAAGAAGCAATGATGGTGAGAAGTAGAGGATGCAGAACATTGGAGCATGTGAATACATTGTATACTGTGAATTCTGGCTAAACCTACAGTTTACAACTAATTCCACAAACACACACAATCCATTCACACGGTACACACTGATGTGCTTTATGGCTGCATGTGCACACATGACACATAAACCAAAGGCTGCGCAGAAAATCTACAATGTCACTGTTAATTAAAACAGAATTAAATTAGTAAATGCATCAATAACAGAACTATGTGATCAGAACTTGTTCAAACCTTGCAGCCTCACATGGACTAATGCCTACACTCATGCACACATGCAAGCTCGCACACGTGCACTTACAGTGGCCCGATCCACTTCACCCGCTTGTGAGGTGAAGTCAAGCTGCCGCCTGGCCGGCTGACCATTGGCCCGCCGCAGTACGACATGCTGGGAAAAGGTGCAGGCAAGGGGTGTGTGTGGAGACGCCACAGATACATGAAAGGATGCAAACACAGATAATGTAAACACATGCAGACGAGGGGGACAGGGGACATGCTCTAGAACTTGTGTTAACTTGTGGACCTTTAACCAACAAGAATTTTGACTGATTACTGCTATTGGTTAATCTGTTTTTTAAAAAGAAGCATCAGTTATTGGTTAGAAATGAATATCGAAGTGTAGATCCTTCCTCACTGTTAGGGTTTTACATTCCTCTCCTCCTTTCCTAGCTGTCCCCCGTCCCAGACAAGTCACATAAACACACACATCTGTTTATGTACAGTGTATTTGCTGGAGTATTTACCACGGAACCAGGTTAAACTCCTCTCAAACACACATGAGGTAGTAGTTTAGCTTTTGTTAAGAGAGCCAAGAAGCTCCGTGAGTGAACAGAGAACATCATCCAATCCACAACATACCGCGGGACGTGTTGTGGATTGCGTCTGTGAGGCATGCAGTTTCTTCCAGACGTCATGCTGTGTAGGTTAAACATGCAGGACAGCAGCTGGACTCCATTTACTGAATGTGGTGACTTTGTGAAACACAGACTCCACTTACCAATACACATGGAGACGTGCATGTCTTTGACACGGTGGCGCTCACACACACTTTCTTATTAGCTAGTAATACTATGTCTACCTCTTGGGTTTCCTTTACATGTGTTTTTCTGTGTTTGAGTGTAGGCCATACCTCAGTGCTGGTCTGGTTCGGTCCCGGGGGGTTCGAGCTGCTCTGGCCCTCCGCCTCTCCTCCCGTCAACACTTTGTCAATGTCCAGGGAGTCCATGCTGGACGCTGAGGCACATGCTGAATTGACACTCGACCGCTGGGACGGCGCCTCCTGCTCGCTGACCGCGCCCACAGAGCCCGCCCTGCGGTGCTGCCCGCCGCCAGAGGACCCCGACGAGGGCCGCCGGAGCGTGGTGGAGGAGAACGAGGAAGAAGAGGAGGAGGAAGAGGAGGATGTCTGACGAGCCGCCTCGTCCATGCTGAGAGAGGCCTTCTCCAGCTGGGAAGTGATGTCATCGAGGGAGATGTTGGAGGCTGCGGGGCGAGCGTTGACGCTGCCGCCTCGTACCGTGTTGGCCGGCGATGCCCTGGTACTGCTACTGGTACTTCCTGTTGGGAAATGTCAACACGGTTCAGGTGGAGGAGGAATTTATACTTATTTATTTCATTATTGAACAGTATTTATTGTACATTTTCAACTACTGGAATTGTGCTGCAGCATGATGTAGCATTTCAATATAATTATCCAATATGAAAAATCACATACATTTGAAAGAAAAGGCTGTTAAACTGTTGTGCAGCTTGAATTGTAACAAGCGTATCTTTGGACAAACTGTGTGTAACAGTGTAAATGTTCCCCTTCCTCTATTATTGCCTCCATGTGATTGTTATTAGTCTTTTACTGTCTCCATTGGAAGACAAGTTTTCACCAGGAGCATGAATACTATTCCCTGTCTGTGCAAAACAAGCGTAAGCATCATCCGAGCCCAAGCACGGCAAACAGCTTTATTTACAATGATTCCATATTAATGTGAAGGGATTGCTGCAGTAGTTATTTTATTCATGATGAAATACTACATTGTGGCCAATGCAGATTATTCTGTGAGACTACCTCCGCTGCTTCCCCCTCCACTGGTGCCTGTGTGCTTGCTACTAGCAGCGCGGCCCACGCCGGTCCTCTGCTGGCCTTTACCCTGGCCTCGAGAGATGGAGTTTGGTTTGGATACGGTATTGAGCTCCTGCTCGATGGAGCACAGGTCGGCCATCAGGGCATCCAGGTCCACTGTGTCTCCCTGGTTCAACGCCTCTGCAGGGAGCGAATAGGGAGGATGCAGGAAGATGACAGAGGGGAACAGGTGTTATTAATCAATATTTCTGACCTTGTTCTCATCAGTGCTGTTATATCAAATACTGTGAATGAGGCCTCACCGTTTATGTTGTACATTGAGAAGCGGTAGGAGAAGTTGGCCATGTTGGTCTCCTGTCTGAGAGGAGGCTTCTGCAGGGCTTTCTGTGGCTTCCCATCATCCAGACTCTGAAGAGCAAACACACACCGATGAAACACACGCACTTCCTGACATTACAGTCAAACCACAGGATCTAAGCAGCCATGTCAGCCTGCTAGACTCATTCTTCTCTCTCAGACACACACATACACACACACCTGCACAAATACACAGTACAAAGCGGTGGTGGGAGGGGAGTTGCTAGGATACAGTGTAGGGAGACGGGATTAGCAGTGTTAAGGTTGCTATGGATACACTCCCTTCCTTTCTCTGTGCTCTTTTACCTGTGTGAGTCTTTGTGAGTCTCTATATAGATATATGTGTGTCTGTGTGTCTGTGTTTACCTGTGTGAGCTTGTCCAGTTCTCCCAGCCAGGCTCCAAACATCTTGTCCAGGTCCTGGTCCTCCTTATCGCTGTCCTCCTCTGCTCCATGGTCCAACTCGTCATCTGATACCTGCTCCATCTGCACACACACACAAAAAGACACATTGTCAGATGATTCTACACATGTGTGCAAATTCACACACAGACACACCGAATCAGATAACACCCACATAGCAAGAATGATCTAAGAGAGGAAAAAATAAATAAATAAAAAAAAACTCATGCCAACCTCACTGCCTGTTACCATGACAACCGCTCATGGACCCCTGGCGGGCACCCTGTGCAGTCTAATCGGTGGAATGCCCTATAGTGTCTGCTGTGCTGTTCCGTTCACCGCTGACACACCCTACACCTCGCCTTCCAGCTAAGGATCCACAGGATAGGGGGGGATGACGACGGAGGTAAAGGGAGGAAGAACGAGATGAACACCAACCAGCATCACAGGTGTGATCTCTGAAACCCTGCAGTGAATCACTTCAGCATGAGGCCGATACCAGTCGAGCCACTCTGAACAACAGGAGCAGGTGGTATTAGTGGCTATATGGGCCAGTGTGAGGGGATGAGGGCCCGGCAAGCAAAGGTGATGACAGGGCTCCCTCTGCTGGACGGAAAGGAGACGTGCTGCAGCTGCAACGTGTGATAGTTGCAGGAGCTCACATCTTGCAATGCTACAAAAAGCATTCTTTCTTATTTAGGGGCTCATCTAAGACACATTTACAAATAACATATGTGTAGATATTATGTAATGAGCCTTTAAGTATTGAGTTACAATGAATCTGGCTGGATACGACTGACAAAAGCAAATTGACAAACTATTTTCTTTTTAAATCCTACACAAGGACACTTTTCATTAGACAAAACAGGGCTGTACAAAGATTATTGGACCACAAAAATGGCCCCATTCCACAGTTAAACAATACGACGCCCCTCCCTGTCTGTGCGTAAAACATTTCTAGGTCAGCCGGGCTGTCACGCTCTGTGAGGACAATCTGATATTACCCAACCTGGAGAATGAATAAACACCCACGACATGCCAATGCGCTCGGAGGAAGAACCTGGTGACATGGGAGTCAAACAGAAGGAGAGCGTGGCTCAGCACAGTAGGACACACACCTGGGCAGCTGCCAAGGGTTGTGCATGTTTAGCTCCGCCCTTCCAGCCTTACACACACATCATAACACAGCATAAACTTAAGCGATGGATAATTAATAAACTCAATTCTACAACATACTTGTCTCCCTTAAGAGAGCCCTTGCTTTGGTACAGCCCACTGCCCCCCCAATACAGTCCAGTCAGATGGAATATTCCTGGGTAATCCCATTGATGTTTTCAGGGGGTGTCTTTCCACTCATGTTATTCACACTGTGTGGTGTCAGTCACTAGTGGGGACTGTACCAAACCAGGATTAACCCCTTTGTCGACCCCTGTTCGTTTGATCTCATGAATGTGTATGTGTGTGTTTGTGTGTCTAAGGCTCTATGGTTATACTGAATACTTGAGGCAATCTGAAAGTCACGCTTTGTTGATAGAAGCTGATAAAAGCGGGTAATAAAAGAGGCAGTCGGTTAAAGGCAATAAAACAGCCGGGCGTTTGTTAAAGCAAACAGGAATATGATAGCGAACACTTAAGAATATCGGTCAGCTGAAGACAAACACACACACTCGCTCACACACACACACACAAGCAGCTGAGGGGCGCTTGTTTCAGGGCAGCAGTGGTCACATTCCAGTCAGCACACGTGCTCCATCGCTGTATGTGCTGCTAACGGCATGAATAAATATACTGCCCCAGCCTCAGTGTCTTTACAGGTGGTATCATAAGCCTAAGCTGTGTTAGTGTATGTGCATGTGTGTGTATGTGCACGCACATTACAGGGCTGATGATGGAGGGTTTCCCGCACTGGCATACATATCAAACACATCAGGAACATCTTGTTGAGAAAGATAGAGTCTGGGTATGTAAACAAAAACATTCTAACAAAGCGTGTGCTCCATCTATGCACTCGTGAACGCGCGTGGGAGTCGGAACAGGAAATGGCCAGGATGTGCAGAATTCCTGATTTCCCTAATGGCAGGAAACACCATCTGTCCTTTGGGTTGTTGGTGCAACTCCTTGGGGATGAGAGGGACTTGTGGGCAGGAGGAGGAGATCGGGGAGCTGAAGGTAGGAGCCACAACGCTTCACCTTTACATGTACTCGGTGCATCACTGCAGATGACCCACAAAGTTTGCCCTCATGCAAATGACATGGTAACAGTGGACTTGGCTGCACGCGAATGTGTCTCCACACACGGTCCTTTGGTCAGAGACATTTCTCTTCGGGGGGGGTGGTTCCCAGCATGACAGGGGCTGTGTATCCTTGCAGTAAGGAATGACATCATGGCTGGCTGGAGGCAGACAGGAAGAGGAAATGGCCAAATTCGAAAATGAGCATACATTGTGTTTGCCTATTCTCTGAGGTGCTTCAATTTGTAAATACAAAGGCATGAAATGAGACGCACCTCAGGAGCTCGAACAGCTGTGTTTAAACAGCAATCAGCCTGCGGATCTATTACACACACATCTATATGTGGTGTGTGTGAATAGGAGAAATTGAAGATAGAAACACACACAAACACAAGGACTTTGAAAGTAGCTCTGCTGCTGCCATTTTAATGGAATAATACAACCTGAGTAGCAGATGCTGCTGCAGGTTTAAGTGAATTACCACCTGAGGCCCTGCTTTTAAGCTTATGGAGCATGACCTGGGAGAGACACAGGGATAAGAGGAAGCTCTCTCTCTCTCTCTGTGTGTGTGTGTGTGTGTGCATGAGAGAGACAGAGTGCACTCCTGCAGGCATCACTGCTGACCAAACACCCGCCTTGGCCTTCCCCCCCCCCCTCCTCATCCTGCACGGTCCCCCTTCTCTTGTCTGACCATCACCAGCACTCATCTGTCTCCTCTGACTGCTGGGTCTCTCAGGGGGTCTACGGGTTGAAAGGTCATAGGTCAAAAGGTCTTCTCACTGGAGTCTCGCTCTGCAGCCTTATTTTGGTAACGTATAAACGAGCAGCGTTCCTGCTGATGCTGCAGTGCCCCCCCGAAGGGAGACGAGGAGCGAGGGGAAGATGAAAAGTGTGCGCTCCAAATCTCTCTGAGTCGCAGAGAAAGCTCAGAAAGCACCCGGTGGTGCTGAGAAGATGAAGAGGAGGAGGAGGAGGAGGAGGACATGTCTATCTTTAGACTAAGTCGTTCATATCAGAGAGTGTCAAGAGGATTGGGAAAGGGAGCAGAATGAAGACGAGATATCAAACGGGCTGTGAAGAGTAGAACAGGGTCTTGAAAAGTTTTCCATAGTTTCTATATCAAGCAGCAAACCCTGAATCAAATGATATGCTACGGATTATCGAAAGGAATGAGGCTATAGGTTTCAAACTAGCAACTTCTTTGCCTGCTGTAAAGGCCTAAATAGTGAAAACTGATTACAGTAAACACTTCAGGTTAATAAATAAGAGGGGGGAACCTTGATGACCTCTCATCACATACATTGGAATGACTGGTGCTGCCTGAGGCCTATTCTCACAACTCAAGTGTCAAACCCCAGACTCCAGGCTAACCTGGATCAGTAACAGAGACATTTCCAGTCAAGCTACGAAAAGAATGCAATCCCACAATGTTAATCCTTTTGGGAAAACACGTCCTCTGCGTTTGGACCACTTCCGAGGCCAGTGACTTGGTCGGTGGTAATGGCCGGCATGTCGGAGAAATCCCATGAGAACACAAGGAGATTATAGAAAAGAGAGAAACTACTTTCAACCTCCCCCCCCACCCTCTTTCCTGCTCGAGACAGAAATGAGAGAAAGTCACACGAGCAATTGGGTTTGACAAAGAGAAGGGGAGAGTGCAAAATGACATCATAGGTCAGATTAGGTCTCCATGGCCGGCTCCTTCTTAATTCAGTTTGCGTGATGGGACAAAGCATTGCTGTTCATTTGGTCGACATCTGGAAAGGAGGAGGAGCAGAACTTGAAGTTTTCGCTGGATGAATGTACTGTAAATCACTTGTTATAGTAGAAAAAAAAAATCATGGTTCTGCCCCTTTGTACGGTTCATGGGTTCCTTCTTTTCCCATGCTTCCACCAAGTTTCGTGGAATTCAGCTTAATAGTTTTTGCGTAATCCTGCTGAGAAACCAACAATCAAAGCAAAAACATAACGTCCTCGATGGAGGTAATAATATAACACCAGCTCATTTAATCAACACAGAAAGGGAAAACAACCTTTCACCTACAACGTCAGCTCCACCTGCTCTGTTCCAGGTTGATATTCAAATCCTGAATCGCTCCCGACATTTGAGTTACAAACAAATCCTTTCACATTTCAATCACACAGGAAGTAGGAGGGCTGGGTATTGGAGCATGACCTTAGCTGTGTAAACACTGTTGTGGCCAGATACTCCTGCTGCTGGTGACTGACTGGATGTTTCCATCAAGCACTTCTAAATAAGACTATTTTGGGATTAAACACTCCACCTACCCGGTGCCTGTGTTATTTTTATAATGTTGCAATAAGAACTAATGAAACCAGGCATCAGTGGTTTGGCTGCCATCATTTCCGCCTCGGAAAAACAGTGAAATACACCCAAACCTCCAAAGCCACCCTGTCCTCACAGCTCTTTCCCTCTTCTCTTAAATGATCTTCAACAGAAAATAACTTACTTCACATTTCTGACACCTCTATTCTAAAAATAATCCCAGCATCACACTTTAATGGGACAATATTTGGCAGAAAAGGGGGACAGGAAGTGACCGGGCTCAGGGCGAGTAAACAACATGGCAATTAAACAAACTCTGTGAACTCTGATGAGGCATGAATACAGTGCAGTGGCGCTTGGCCGCAAATAGCGAGTGGGAATTCTTGAGAGTTTAGTGGCACACAAATGCTCTCAGTGACAAGAGTCTCCGGGGGCCGACGCAGACAAAGGCTCAAACCGAGGGAACACGTAAAACATTTAGCGACCCCGTGGCTAGGAATAGCTGCAAACATGGCCGGGGCAGCCTGGCTACTATGTGTGGGCCCCCCCCCCCAATACTCTGAATACCGCTGACCGACAGACTCTGGGGAAATTATGTGTGAGAAAAAGCAAAAGGGAATGGTGCGTGGGGTCAATTTGAGGAGAAGCATGTTTAATGAGCCACTTTGAATTGATGCAAATACGCAGAGTGGGGAAACTAGGAGGCGCGCCCCAGCTATATAATGTGTTTTAAGAGAAAAGGCCGTTGTATGACACTGTCCTGAAAAAATAAAAGCTTAAAGTTCAAATCATAGCAGCCCTAAAAATTCTTCAGACCTGGATATTGCAGCTCGACACCAAGATCGTGTTGGATAGTTTAGCTTATTTTTCTACGACAGGAAGAAGTAGAGATGCGTTGTCCATCTTTATATAAAGTATATGATACAAACACAAATATTTCCATGTCAATTCCCTGGTGACGAATGAAACTGCCACTACTTTGCAAACTATGAATGAACTGAATATATCAAACTATTGTTTTCATATAATGTTTTCACAAATGTCCCATTCTGTTTTTTTATTAGGCTTGTGCACAACACAACTTCAGTGATATACGACCAATACGTTCTTAAATATATAACACATCAATTTAATGTCTTCCTGACCTCTTCTTTCCTTTGTCTCCTCCTTGTGTCAGCCCCTTTCCCCCCCCCCACAGACTATGAATCACCTCTTACACACACATGTGTCTGATTGTCATCGTAGCCGACATGGCCCAGAATACTCCAGCTATAAAACACACAGTGAAATGACACAGTGTCAGGATATCATAATGACAGCCTGTGTCACACACTGGAGCCAATATACACTTCACCTCTGCACGGCTGCTCGGGTTTAACACCTTTGAGACATAAAACAGATGCAATCTGATTGTGTGAGCGTTATGATAATGGTATCTCCAGGTTCGTGTGTTCAGCGCAGTCTAGTCATTTGCTCATTTCCTTTCCCATCCCTCCTTTCCTCCCTTTTGGGCACTACACCTAGAGAAGAGCGAGGGAAACCACAAACCAGCGTCACTGACTCACGTGGACGTATAAAAGTTAAAAAGTGGACCGAGGAAATTGGCTGTGAGCTGTGGCAACGCTGTTGGTGGAAAAATTCTTTGAAGTTGGGCGCAGCTCGTCGGCCATTATCCAAAGTCTAACTGGGAGTGGTTGACCTGCACTGGCCACAGACATCTGACGCAAAGAATTACGTAATACTCTGTGTGTGTGTGTCTGTGTGTGCTGTGTTTCCTCTATGAATTAGACATGTAGGATAGAGGCAGCTTTAAAAGGTTAAAGAAGGTTATAGGCTTTTAGTTTTACAACACATATCGACGTGCTGACACTCAGCTGTTGTCATGTTTTTGACTCTGCACTCACAAGTCACGCTTGACGGTCGGCTTGACGCTGGCACGATCACAACCACAGTCACGGTTCCATGCTTGGGACACACAACGTAGCCGGCGTTCGTGTTAATGTGCCATGCTGGCTGTCAACATATCCAACTGCCTCATGGGATTTGATGAGTTCTTGTACTCTGAGAAACATTTATCGATGCTTTTAGCTTTATACGCTCTAAAACACAACGGGTCCATCATGGCAATGACTAACAGCTGTTATATGCATTTTAGACTGGAAGTTGCTTTACACAAAAAGCTTTCAGGCTGGAATCTAATGATAGTGTTTGAAATTGGCGGCTACAAGGTCAAAATATACTGTTACACTTTCGGCTCTGCAGCGTGGGGATTAGTCAGCACTCCTGGACTTGCAGTACAGATAAAGATAACAACTACACCATCTTCTGCAGACTGAGAGCTGCTGTAATTAATAGGAGTAGCTTCTATATTTTATTATATTGTCATGAGGAACGTAATGTCACACAGAACAGCAGAGGAGGAAGCAGGGAAGGACTAATTGGGGAAGGGAGATGAGATTGGTAGGAGGCCAGCGAGGAAGCAGGGAGAGTGATGGAGGGGATGATGGATAGGTACTATAAGGGTGGGAGGGGGTCAGCTATTAGCCTGTGAATATAGGGGAGGCCCTGATGGCCAAAACAACAGCTCTAGTGTCATTAGTCAAGCATGACCAACAGCCTGCAAGCTGAGGAGGAACCCGCACACAAACACACGCACATATGGATTCACAAAAACACACACACGCTCGCTGCAGCAGAGCGTGACACCGGCCGCCACTGTGGCTTATACAGCCAATTAGGAAGGAGGGGCACAGAAAGAGATGAGGGGGGGGGGGGACAGGGAGAGGAGAAAGATGAGGAGGATGTCAGAGGTGGACAGATGGAGAGGGAGTAAGGGGGAGGGGTGGGAGGGAGGGAAGAAGGGCAGGAGAAACAGAGGAGAGGCAGTGTGAAAATGCATAGTCACACTAGTGGGTGGTAGGTGTGAGTACTAAGCTTTATATCAGAGGGAGCTCAGCTTCAGCCGCCGTGCATGTATTCTAACAGGCGTCGCCATGGCAACACACGTGCACATCTCCACGGATGGACCTGCAGCGATCACGGAGATAACTGACATGTGAAGAGCTGATTCCACATCCAAGGCTTCTGATGACATCTGCCTGGAATCCTTAGAATTTCCCGATAATGCATTAAATGGTAAAAATACATGTGGGTGAGACTCCTGTCACCGTTTATCACTCATTCTCTCTTACGAACAAACAGACGTAGGATGGGTCAGCCTCTCTGCTTCCCTGCAGGGCAGCAGTCCAAATGTGAAATCAATAGTCTTGTCCCTGCCCTTAAGAGTTCGGATTACATCCACACACACATTTATATATTTATATATACGTACACCCACACAGGGGCTCAGGTGGTCTGCTGCAGTGAGTACACACACTTTAAAACATGATGCAGCACTGCAGCAGCAGCAGAGACAACAGAGGCTGAGTGCCGAGCAGGACTGGCAAGACATTCCGAAAAGGGAAAGAGATGAGAGGCCCACTGCTCTGCTTAAATAAAAAGAGCCAAAATCCTGTGAAGTAAAATTATTCAACTTGCAGAGCTGATGCTAATTTTGTGTCTGCTCCGCCATGAACGTGCAGCTCCACAGAATGGAGTGTGGTTAAATCTAGGACACCGGACCAAAGGATTCTTTCGTATCTTTGTCACTTAATACTTCCAGATTGTTTGTGTTTTAAAAAAATCTAAGTGTGTCATAGATAGATTAAGAATTAAGTAGATTTACATGGAAACATTCAAACAGTCTCATCCTGTGTTATCATCTCCTCTGGATAAATGAAATCATTATGTGCCAACAGGAAGAACTTTCCATTTGCTTGGTCTAGCAGAACAGCGGGTTTGCATCTGCCACCTGATAGGGAAAACAAAGCACAGTGGGCAACACAAACACACACAATCGCGCGACCGGTGCGCAAAAAGCACATTCCTGCTGCAACTAGCCAGCCGTGTGCAATGTGTCCTACCTAAAGGCAAAGAGAAACACGTATGCATCACATATCACAGGCAGCTGGGCACGTCTTCCCCACGTTTGTTTGCTACACTTCCCATCTCCCCCCTTGCTAAGCTACAGTGACTGGCTTGTGCTGAGACTCTTCGTGTGATGCTGAATGCGAAAGCAAATGTCCAAGTGTGTGTTTGTGTGTCTCATCGGACAGACACACACAAAAATGTGCCAGTCTGTTTCCTGCCACACCACCACCCCCCCCCCAGCATTCCTGCTGTGCCAACACTGCCATCCTTCCAAATGTGGAATGCCTGTCCATGCACAAATGAACACACACACACACACATACACACTCTTCATTTCCCAAAGATCCTTGTGGCTGCGATTCGTATATGTCTTCAGGGAACAACACGGGGGAGATCGTTCCAAGGACAGTCTGTTTTAAGAAAAGGCCACATGCATGAATGAAACAGTTGCTATGGTAACCACATCCCAGAACAATGACATGTAAGCCGTGGCCTCGTGCGTGTGTGATGTGCATGCTGACTAATATTGACAGCCCGGTGTCAAAGTTAGTGAGCGTCTCTGCTCGACAAACCTCTCCTTGGAGAACACGACAGTTACAGCCACAGAGCCGCCATCTGCAAACACACGGCTTCAAACGTTGACACAAGACAGAGACACATCCTGAAACTGTTTGAGTCCCGGGGAGAGGGCTTCCTTCCCTCGGCCTCAGGCTCTGTCACCACTGGGGTCCCATGTTTTAAAATCCATCCCACATCCTGGCTGTAACATACAGAGAACATGGAAGCTGTATTGAAACCTATAGTTAGAGTTTTACAGATCTGCTGTGGTGAATTCGAGTCTTGTGTTCTCTGCAGTCCTGCCCCAGGCGTGATGCTCCTTGGTCGGACCGCCCACCTCTGCCGGGGCTCACATGCACACACGCAGGCGTCATCCCGCATTGCATTCAAAGGAAAAAGAATATATATGGTGCCTGTACGAGTTCATCAAGCCGTTGTGATGCACATTCTTTTTTTTTCTTATTTGTGAGCTGAAAATAAAATGCAAGGTAGCAAATCTGACAGTGATTGAATCTAGGTTTTGAAAACCAGCGTCACACAGAGACAATTTGACGCTTCATCCTGTCATCAATTAGTTAATTTCAGAAAAAAGCAAGTCAGCGTCTCTTGTTCACATAAAAGTTAGAACCTTTTGAGAAGCTGGGGCTGCAAACTGAACCCAGATCTGTGACAGTTGGAGAGTAAAAGGTTCACTGGAGGGAGCATCTTGTTGCTGCAGACCACAGACGTGGCTCAGCCTCACATGGTTCCACTTTAGTCTGGAATTATCTCCTTCGGCGAAAAAGACTCTTCCCCTGACAAGATCCTCAGAGGCTTGACTCCTCTTTCATTTGGCTTTGATTTACAAGGCCTCCCGACTGAGGGTTTGACGAGGGGGGGGGGTGTGAAGCCTCCTCTCGACGCTCCACCAGCTCTGGAGTTACCTCTTTTTTTCTCAAAAATAACAAACACATGGATCCACACTGTCAACTTAACTTTAGATTTGAAAGCAAAGAGATGACAGATGATAGCTGGGGTGAGCACATGATGTCTTAGACATGCATGTCAGAGGCATTTGAGACCAGCTTAAATATAACCTCCCTGCTGGACAGCTTGTTACAACAGCAACTGGTGTCAAAATAATAATCTCTGTGGCATTTTGTAAGGAAGCCGGAGTTTTGCGAGGCTTACCCCAATGCAGTCAAAGCAGCGTTTACTCAGTCTGGTTTACAGGAAGTCTTACCTCTGAAGTGGCTTGATCTCCTTCCTATTGAGGTTTAAGGTCAGACGAATCCTCCACTCTGCGACCGGGTACTTTATCGCCTGGGAGCAAGAGAGAGAGGAAGAACAAAATCCATCACGTGTTAATTGGTTGGAATATTTTGTCGCTGCAGTAGCAAAAACACAACCCGTGCCATCCAAGGCCATTCGGTCAAACGTACGTATCCCCGGTGTTTGCTCTCACTGCACTGCAGAATTCTGGGAATTGTCGGTCGGCAGCTGGAGGAGAGCAGACTGATTTCAGTGTCACAAGAATGCGGAGGATTAACGACGGAGGGTGCTTCAGTGAAGAGACTTAACTAAGCACAGACCAAATGACACGCACAGCCAGAGAGACACTTATCGCACAGCTCTGAAAGCAATCAAGCGCACTTCTCCCTTCATTATGAAGTCTGTTCGTTATTACGGCGAGATTAAGAAGACGACACGTGAGCTGCAGAGGCCTCATCTGACTACAAAGCCCTTCAGACCCACACACACAGCTCGCCTTACAAGCAGGCTACCCACCACAGGCTGATCATTTCCCCAACGTGAGTCAGAGTAGAAACTCAAACCTTGTCAAAACTCTTACTCGTGTATTACCTGTGAGTCACCGGACTCCACCAGGTCTCAACAACACCGACCAATGTTAAAACGCTTCGGCGAGTCATCAACTCGACGCTGACTCACACCGGCTTCACCTTATTTAATCTCAAACAACTTGAATGCTGATTCATAGCCTGGCATTAAACTAGAATAAAGGCATGTCAGGTTATAACGCGCTGAGCTGGCCGGATAATACCAATGCGATGATTCGGTCGCGGTGCGCGTGTTGACTTTGCCACTTCCTCATAGTGTGTGTTTACTCTGTGTGTGAGATAGGCAGCTGATGTTGTGGCTAACTACGAGGAGGCTTTTCCCGCTGGCCTCAGCTGTTCCTTCGTCTCTGGACAAACCAACTGTTGTTCAGCCCCAGCATGTGGCCCTTCCCCTGGTGGAAAATAAAAAAAAGTGTGCGAATGCGTGTTTTCACAGCAAATAAGATTCTCGTAACAGGGAAAGTGTCAGAAAGAGCACAGGTCTGTTTGTGGTTGTGCACACGCACGCTATCCATACGTGTGTGTTTAAAACACAATTGCCTGTTTGAATTACAGGTCGCCCCCCCTTCCCCCACCACCGCCACCAACTCTCTCTCTCTCTCTCTCTCTCTCTGGTGTAATTTGCACACAGCTAACGTGTGATATCACTCAGTCAACACGAGGCCATAGAGCAGGTGTGGCAGTGACACATGGGTCTGTGCAGCTGCAGGGAACACAGTTGCTGCAGTCACAACAGCACACAGGCCGGCGGCAGCTGCTGGTCGGGGCTGAAAACAAAGGCAGGCCAGCGACACATGCACAGATAAACAGGACTGACTTTTTAACCACACTTTGAACAAAGAGGGAGACGACAACGTTTCATTTGAAGCCTTAAATCAAACATCACTGCTTCCACTTCAAAAAATATAAATTCCAGGAAGTACAAGTAGATATTCCCTGAAATTGCTGGGTGTGAGAGCGCAAATGCACAAGTCAGTTGCTCCAGACGTTTTCCAGAACTCTTCCTGCCAGCCCCCCCCCCCCCCCCCCCCCGAGAAAGATACGAGCCCGTGTGACGATAACATTTTCTGGGAAAATTCACAGCGAGCAAGTGATGGTGTCTACGTCATGTCCTGCCTCCTGCTCCTGATCAGGAAGAGATCCAGATCAAATTTTCAGATCTTTTTCTGAGGCGTCATTAAAGTTCTGGCCAAAAACTTGGGTATGAGAAGTAGAAAGGCTCAGATACATGTTTATGGAGCCTCTGCAAAAAGGGCGGCGAGAGGAGCGTGACCTGGAAACAATATTTCCCCTTGTGACTGCCCTGGGGCGACTGTGGGCACGACAAAAAAAACATACAACTGCCCTAAAGGTGCCCTGTGTGTCAAAGTTTTTACAACGCTTAGTCTCAACAGACTTTTTATGTGGCCCTGACTGGTGCCCCACTTCAACAACAGACCAAGGGGACACACAGGACCTATGCAGAGGACACAGGTGTGTCCTTGTCCAGTAACAGCTTCCCCCCCCATTTATGGCAAAGCTTTGGGGTGGCTCATTTCCTGTCAGGGCAGGAAGTGGGAAGGAGGGCAGGGGGCAGCGATGATGTCACAGCAGGAAAAAGAAAGACTGGATTGTTGAAGGGAAAGCCCAGGGAATGAGTAAGCAGGAATCAGACAGAGCTACTTGCACGATATGTTTGTCAAATATATTCTGTATATGGTGCTGATACAGAAAGTGATACATGGACTGGTGTTAGTCAAATGTGCCTTTTACAATAAAAAACAAATAAGAGGTATTGTCTAAGTAAGACTCCAGTTATAAAACCTGGGTTTAGGATCATACAGCAGAATCCAATCCAATAAAATACACAGGGGAAGGTTAGCTTACTAAAGACATTACAAACTGTACCACACTACAAACGGTAACCTTAAAAATACCACTTGTATGTTAATCATAATCATGCAAGGTGGTAGCAAAGTATTATATTACGGTAACACTATAATATGGCTTTAATTTAACACTGAAATACAACCATAAACTAATCTTTAAACAGAGACGGAAACCTGTTCTCGAACATTTCTGCACAAAAAAGCAGAAACTCCATATTATAGACGCATCACAGGCTCCAGATAAATCACGAGAGATGCATTCCTCTCATTCTTGTCTTGCTGCACATCTGGATATGTGATGCGTCTCAGTGATACGGCAAGGCAAAGACCGTTGGACGTGATAATCTGCTAGTGGCCTCTGTTTCACAACACGAAACATATCTGCTCCCTTATTCAACACTGATCTGTACAACGGTGGCTGGTTGCAGCGAGATGTATTGATCGGAGAGCGGCAAGCAGCCTCTTAATCCGGTTTGAGAGCAGGCTGAGGCCTTATCAGTGACCCTGAACACTCTTGTTAGGTCACTGAGATACAGCATCAGTCAGCTGAGGGATGGACGTCTACAGAAGCCATCCTCACAGGGAAGGAGCATTAGTATTGATCAGCTCTTACACCAAGTCAAGTGCAACTCACAAGAAGTAATCCTGCCACAGTGGACTGCCTGACCTCCTGAGGAAGTCCTCTTCAAATGTCAAATCTCAATAAAGGAAATCGTACATTTGAAAACTGAGCGTCTGTGCCTTTATAAGATCCAAACTGTGTTGAGGGTGCCACAGAACTGATCCTCTGTTTACAGACGACTTTGGCTGTTTCCACTCGCACACACAGTGACGTCTGGTTGCAATTACAAGGAGCTGATCTCCCCTCCTCAGTGGGATTCTCCACGGTCCGGGCAGTGAGCACACGGCTCTGGAAAAACCACACATGGTGGGAATTATGGAATAATGCTGCATCAGGAATGTTCCCACGATGGCCAGTGGGGTCTGATGGGGGTCCCCGGTGGGTTTCATGGGTAATGTAACACACACATACAAACTTATGTGGTCAAATGCCTCTTGTGCTAGTCCACAGTTGGACCCGTTGCTCTTGCGGTGGATTAAAATGGAATTTTTTTGTTCCAGCATTTTGAACCATTTTCATTCATAGCACCACAACTCATTAGCACAGATCGCACAAAGCAGCTCAAAGACAGAAATCAAATCGCATCCACATCATTGCGTTCTGTAACAGCAGTTAGGGGTGAGGGGTCAAGCTGGCTGAACGCAAATATGCTAATGACGGCTCCCCACAGCATTAAACTTGGTCGTGGTGCCACGAGTTGCCTGTGTGGCACGTGGACCGAAATAATCAGGAGTCACTAGAGAGTGAAGATCAGCGGAGCAGACACAGATTAGCAAGCTACTCAGCAACTAACTTAACCCAGTCAACAGGGGCTCGGGCTCAGTGGGAGAGCTGCAAGGGTATTAGTGAATGAGATTAGGCAAAAGCACGCACTTGCACACACACAGAGCACTATTTTGTGAGATTAGGCCTGAAGGTCTGAGCGACAGACAGGGGATTCTATCCCAAAAAGATGTGTCAATCCACTACTCCGACGACTGCTCTCCCTGGATCCTCTCTGTGTTGTAGGTCACTGCAGTTACTATCTGAACCTCCTACATTCCTTCAGTGTCCCACATGAACCCTGATGTTAAAAAGAAGGAAAAGATCCAAAGAATCCTGGCAGCATCGGTCTGTGCAGTAAACGCAGAACTCGAGCTTGAAGCCAAGTGTTGTGAAAAAGTGCGACTTGCGGACGTTGATGGAGGAAAAGCGAAGGATGACCTCAGCGTTTCCAAACCGCTTTTATTTCACATGACATCAGCAGCAGAGGAGAACTTTTTATTGGTTCTCATAAACTTGTCTCTCCTTCTCCTCCCCCTCCTCCTCCTCCTCCTCCTCTCACATTATCACCCTCTTCCTCACAGGTGTCCCTCCACCTCCACCTCCACCATGACTTTTTTCTGGCAGCCAGCTCGGTCACCAGTGACATGGCGATGTGCGTTGAACCCTGCGGTTCTTGGCTCTTGGCTCGGGAGGCACTGAGCGGGCAATGTGTCGAGGGCGGGCTGCTTTCCAGGCCCTCTGGTTTCCACTGCTTGAAGTTTCACCAGATGCTGCCTGGAGAGTGTAGCTACATGAGCAACTTTCATGATTATGGGTTAGATTGTAGTTAAAGATCTGAGGAGGGGGTGGGGGGGTAGGCCAAAGTGCATATTTAATGACAAAACAAGACATTTCAGAGCTAGTTTTTGCTCTATTGCTTGTTCAAATCTTAAAATGAAAAACAGAAACAGTTGGAGCTTTTAAATCACATAGGGACGAGTCTGGTTTTGCCGTCAGTGCATGTACATGATTTAAAGGAATCCTTCTGGGGCTACAATTCAAATAAATGACAACTTAAAGCCAGTGTATCCTCAGGTCTGGAATCTGTTTTCCGTGCATGCCAAGATATTTGTTTGTTCCAGTGATTCAGACGTATACCACTGCTTCTGTAACCACACACACAAACACGACCTCCCAACACAATGTGATGCCAGGAACAGAACGCTGTAATCCCTGCATCCCTGACATTTTCTGATAGTCTTATAATGTCACTATTGTTGGCGTGTACACCAGGAAGTAAACTAAAACTGAATCCTATGGAATGGAAATGGTTAGAGAGCCATAAACTCGTCTAAACAGGGGTCACTTGCACATTTAAGGCCAAGAGGCAGGCATTTCACAGTGGGGTGAGGGGACACAGTTGGGTTAAATTTATTTGTATCACTGTGTGTGTGGTGTGTTTCTCCCTCAAACCCTCGCTATGCTCGACTGTAAATGTTACCAGAGACTGCAAACAAACACAAACAACCCCGCACACACAGACACGCAATCTGCTGTTATGTTTTCATGAGAACCGGATGATCTCTGATCAGACAGGGAACCGAGAGGACACAGGAACTCCTCATGTTTATCCCAGACTATGACCGTGATCTGCTGCCTGCAAAGGACTGGGAATTCTATTTAATTCAGTTAAAAGGAGAAAAGCAAGCACGTGAAAGCAATAACGAGAGTAAGGAAATGAATCAGCTGTCTCGTGCTTATGGAATTCGTACAAACGACAGATCGTACATCACCCCCAGTCGATACTGCACATTTTCTACACCGCAGCGGCTGCATCAAGGCACCGCATGTGGATTTCCTGTGACTTAGCACTTTGTGGGCTCATAACAATATTCCCTCTAAAGCACTCCTGCCTGCCTTTAGCATTTTGTGTGCTCTCCATTATCCGTGGCCCACATCTAAAGACTGTCCATCTTCGCAGACGGGCCGTCCCATCCATCAAGCCGTCCCGTAACTTCTTCGGTGGAGCTGCAACTGTACTTTGCTGTGGACGCAGGGAAAGAAACACAACACCATAAATCACCTCCTCCGCTCCACCCTCTCCTCGCTGATACCCGATGCCACTGCAGGAATTCTGGTTGAGAATTCCCACTGGGATGAGATTCCCCCTTCCCCACCTTGGATGTGGGATCAATTTCAGGGTGATTACCCAAACTGTGGGTGACTTAACTGACGGATAGGAGCACACAAAAAACACAGGAAAAGCGCCTGGAGGCATTGTGGCAGTCACAGGTGCTGATCATGCTGGACTTGCATGACTACGAGCAACAGCTCCACCACAGAGGTACTTTTTCAGCACCCGCCATTTCCTGTTGAATTAACAAAGACCCCTGATGGCACTGAACGAAACAGACCTTCTATGATACAGTAGCAGCCAGGCGATGAGAGGCAGCCACCTGCCGCTGTCAAAGTCACACTGATTAATAGCTGCCTAAGCCGCTTAAACAAACTGTTCAGTGAAAGCAGCGGCAAACAAAAGAGACAGCTAATGAATTCATATAACAACAGGTTGGAAATTTATCATAACAGATGAGATAAAATGTAGAAAAAACAAGTAATGGAAGAAGTAGTTTGTAAATACAGACTGAAAAATTGACAGGCTCCTTTCTAGACCCACGTTGTTTTTTTCCATGTGCTGAATCATAATCCCACACAGAGAAATCCAACATTAAAGATTGAGAAGGATCAGTTCCTCCAATGACAAGAGCCAGAATGGACCAAGATGCAATGCAGCTAGAACAAGAGGACAAAGAGTAAAGGGACGGAACTATCTCTTTTTATCTACTCCGGGAGAGAAGCGCTCACCGCCCACTGGCACAGATATGAAAAACTCACATGGCAAGGAGATCCGATTGTAGGTCAATCATCACCGTTGGTATCTTGCGTTGTCTTTGCAAAGCGGTGTATGCCCTGTGCGCTTGAGCGAGGGCTGAGAACATGCCCTCCTTCTGCCCACTCCGATCAGCGGTGCAGGAGGAGCATAGGCGCTGCCTCGTCCATACACTGATACAGCTCGAGCGAATGATCCGGCGAGGGGACGGATTCACCACGCCTCCACGTGGGCGTCGGTGAAAAAAGCCTCCCTTGCAGACGACCAGAAATCAATCACCACGAAAGAAAAGGCTGCACTATGAAGATTTAAACAGTTAATTTCCTGTAATTGAGGGCATTTGTGCAAGTTTCTAAATGTGCATTAAAAGGGCAACAGGAAGAGCAGCATGCTATGTGGAAGAGGCGAGGCTTCGGAGGCCACAGGCGGGCGGGTTAACCATTTGTCTTTGTTTCCAAATGGCAGGGGCAGCTGCCGCCAAAGGTCAGCAAAATGTTACCAGAACAAGGCCCTATACAAGCAGGGACCATGTGCCCGCGACAAGTGGGGGGGAGGGACACACCCAGGTGGAATGACACACAGCTACTTTCTCTCTCGCGTTCATTCACACACACACACGGCACAGCCATCTAGTCTGGCATCATGAGGCCGGGCCCTGGTGCAGCTGGTGGCCTTTATCTTCTCCAGTCCCCCGAACCAGAAGTCCAAGTCGCTCCTATCACTGTGGAGATATCAGGTTACCCTCTCTCCCCTCCGGCTCATCTCAAAGCCCTGTTTGAAGTGCCATCCTCCCATCCCGTGCTCTCCACCTTTACCCACCTACACCCGCGGCAGCTGTAACACAACCTGTAAACCTACACCGACCACCATCGCCCCCCTCCACCACACGCCAGCCTCTCATCTTTTGAGCTTTTGTGCAGCACTGTCTTATGCCCACAGACAGGGATCGGGATGGATGGGCAGAGGTCAGACATGGCAGCTCGTACAGCAGAGCCGGGGAAGGCGCTGACAGACGGACGGTGCAACACACACACAGACACACACACACCGAGAATAGCTTACAATCCCTCTGCGAACATACACAGTCTCTGGGGATCATTCCTCAAGTCCAAAATTTCTCTGACAACTGTTTTTCACATCTAATCAACTTACACCCCGAGGAAATCAAGCGGAAGAAAAAAAATGGAAGCGGAGGAATGGAAGGAGGAAAGCAGATGGGGTTTTTCTTCTTCTTCTTCTTCCATTCCACGTTTGGCAAAACAAGACGAGAGCGGATAAATGAGAAAACCATGTTACTGGTTATGTATTTAGAGCAGTCTTCTTCCTCAATACATATGGATACCCCCCCGTCCCTGGGTTCTCTTTTTACCAGGAGCTGAAACATTCTTTACATGTGCTTTTAAAACAGCGGCCGTGAACTGACTGACACGCTCTGTTCGCACATGTGTTTTAGCTCTGAGGCTAGAAATGAAATCCATGACTGAGCTGAACACAGCGGCTTCAGGATAACTCAGATGTTTTGTATGATCTCATTACACGCAGCATCATACTCTGCATGTCCGTACTCTCCCTACCTTTCAAGTTGTTTACGTGTTTGTGCGATCGCCTTCACTGAGCGATGATGCTGAAAAACATCTGCTTCAACTACCTGTTGGAATTCAGCCACAGGCCTCAAATAGACTCAAAAACAAGCCTCTGGCGTCAAAAACAGCAAATATTGTCTTTCCCTTTTCTAAAAACCAGTATGATCGTTAAGGTTCTTAAAAAAACAACATTCATAATGGGACCCGGCACAGGAAAACCAAGCCACAGTATAACAATGCCCAAAAGGAACAAAAACAACCCATCACCGGGGTTTCCAGATGTGCTTTGGGGCATCGTACATTTCTTTCATCATCTTGTGTCTCTGAAAAAGACACTCGGGGAAATCTGACTCCAAACGCCCGCTATCTCTCTCTTGCAAAAAAACATAACAAGCTTTAAAAGGCATCTGCCCGAGGGCGAAGGGGGCGACCAGAGGGCCAGTGGTTATTTTCAACCCATTGACTGCAAGGCAAGCGAGAGGGTCGCATTGTCGCTGCGCTGTCTCGATGCCTAAAATAATGGGCTCCTCGTCTGGTGCTTTGTGGGGGTAAATCCAGCGTGGCCTGGGGGACACAGAGGGTCTATTATGAAGCCACTGTGCTGGGGAAGAAAGGACAAGTGGCTGCTGAGGAGCTCATTGAGTTTGTTTTGCTGTATTCACCCTTCAACTGAAGAGTTAGAGTTAAAAGGTCTGGTATTCGTAGTGCAAATAAAAGAAAATACACACATCCCTAATATTGACTTGGCATTGACTTCCATTCATTGTGGACAGCCTAACAAAACCTTATCCCTAATCTAAACCGTTTTCCCCAGTACTTAACTATCAGATGTTCTTTATCAGTTTGTTCATTTATTTTATGAATTTATTGGTCGGGTTTTGAGTGCTGCATTTTAACGCCAGCTCAACTTTAACCATGACAAATCGATGCCTAACCACAACTCATCCCTGACAACAACCAGAGCCTGAGAAATGTAGTTTGGCCTCATTGGGACAAGGTCTCCATGAAGTCTACTGGTCCTGGAAAGGTCAGTGTTTATGATGGAAAAGGTCCTTGAGAGGCAACACAAACCAGTATGTGCACACATAGGTTTGCACAGCGACACTAATTAGGACTTTGTGTTGAGTTTCATTCGTTGACAGCCCGACCAAAACCTAATCCAGGAACCTATCCATGACCCATTCACATCTAACATTAACCAGGAGCTCAGGAATGACATTTAGTCTCATCTGGACTGGACTTTGGTCCCCATGAGGTCTATGTTTAAAGGGATAGTTCACACAACACTTCACCAGGGTGCCCTAACCCTTTAAGCTGAAAAGGTGAGGACCTGGGCCCATGTGGGAAGCAGCCAGACAGAGGCATGGTGTGCAGCTCCTCTACTAAATGACCTTTGAACCCCACGGTCAATGGAAGGGTCATCATCCAGCCTGTGTTACAGTCTGGGGGGGTAACAATGCAGCTGAGCTCCCTCCACTCATTTGCAAGGATGTGAAGTTAAACACAACATGTGTGAGCAGTGACGTTCCCACCAAGCTGCACCAAGGAGCTGGTTTTAACCCAGAAAAGCTAAAAACACTGCAGAGCTAGCTCGATTAGCATGAGGTAGGTGTTAGCATTGCACTGGTGATGGCCACTGGTCAGACTGGATGCTGCCGGCGTCATCGTCCAACAAAGGGGATTCGAACCCCGCTGCGAAGGAAGGGAGGCACCGAATGACTCGAACCACCCTCACAGAGATGAACATTTATCTTACATGGCCGATTTAAAAGGCGTTTAAAAAAAAAGAGGGTGTTCCCTGTGAGATGTATAAACACAACCGCGACAAAACCATCGGCCATTACCCGGAGGCTGCTGCCGCTGCACAGGGTGGAGGCTGCGTTCATCCCTGGAGCTGGAGGCAGAGGAGGGGACTGGAGAGACACCTCCACCCGCACCCAGGGCTGCTCTTTTTTGGGTGGGGGGGCAAATACACCACAACAATGGGCTCACGTTCAAATGTAAAGCTCCCCTCCCCACAGAAAAGGGCTTGTTCAATGGCCGTATAGAGAGGTGGAGATGGGGCGGGGGGGCTGGCAGACACCCCCCACCTCAATACACACACACACACCCAAACACCCCACATTTTGCTAGTTTGTGGCCACAAACATCCACTTTCCCCCGGGTACAGAAATCAAAGATGGGAGGGCTGCCCCGTCGTTAGCATCCTAAACTTGCAACCCCCTCCTCCTCCTCCTCCTCCATTGTGGCACTAACACATGATTTTCTCGACATTTTTATGTGTTGACAATTTAAGCCCGAGTGTGTAATTGGTGTGGAAAGACAAATAATTATGTGAGAGGGGTTTTAAAAAGAAACATGGAAAAACGTACTCACAAGGAAAATGAAGCGTCCACAAAGAAGAGGCTGCGTTTTCCAACGGGAGCAAAATCTCCCTTCCAGCCCTCGGGTCCTCTTTTTACGGGGGGGGGGGATAGCGGAGACGTCCCGGGGGTTTGAAGTGCGTGTGTCTGTTGTGTTAAAGCCGCGAGTCGGTTCAGAAACAGCCCGTTGTGTTCATGTCGCCACACGCTGCCTCGTCCCGTCGCCCTTTCCCATTCTTCCCTCCCGGAGCCGAGCAGCAGACACGCTGAGGAGCTCCGTCGTTTCCTGTCCAGCCCAGAGGAGCCGCCGCCGCCTTCACGGCCCGTGGGAAAAAACGACACTCATCCAAGGGTTGATCGCATATTTGAATTATAAAAAGCATTTTTTAGTTTGATTAGCTGGAGGAAAATTAACCACACACGATAGTTAGGTAATTCTTTATCGGTCACCTTTACTGCCTCTGTTTATCCTTTACTTGATTTTATATATTTTGGGGTAATACTTGCAGCATCATCATCCAGCAGCTATTCCCTCTATAATAACCATCATCATCATAAAAAGAGGAAAAAGAGGAGAAAGAAGAGGTAGAGGAAGATAAAGATAAATCAAATTATATTGATGAAATGTTCCTGTCAGTCGACATCGATATTTAGCACTCAAAATATCACATTATTGTTATTTGTTTATTTAAATACTTATATTTGCTCCTAGGTGAAGGTTGTGGTTTCTAAACTCTTCATTATGAGCAAAGAAACATTTTAGAAATATGAGGTAGTTTAATCATGTAAACCTTTAATATATAGTTAAATTACAAAATAATTAAACCTCCTCACTGTGCTTTGACAAATCAAAAGCATGATAGTGATGTGTATTGATAACTTTTTGTATTGCCCATCCCTAATCAATATTACTATCATTTCTTTAAGAATAACATTTTTAAAATAGGATTTTTTTAAAGATGGCTTATCGCAGACCATCCCATAAAGACACCACCGCCAGACAAAAGGGACATGTACCAGATTAAGAGATTATTGTGTGTTATCCATATGGACACATGGCATTATGAAGCCGCCGACAATCCCCTTCATCAGACAACATTTTTAATGAATGCTATAATCCCCACTTCACAATGAACCTGTCACCATGTGTGGCCACACAAAGTTAATATTTGTATGGCCTCTAATCCCTTCTCTTAGTCTGTAAATCCTGCACAAAACTAGAAATAGTAAGAATCTTAGAGAAGAACACTTTTTAAATTATTTCTTGCTTTTATAGCAATTTAGCACTAGACTGATCAAAATACAATGATTTGATGCCATCTAGTGGACCAAGACACACATTGCACCTTCGTCTCAAACCCACTGTGTAGACACTTCTATGTGCTTTAAAAAAAGATAATGATGCCTAACTGATATTCAGAGTGTTGAGACGGTTTCTTGTTCACTTCTCAAAACTGATTCTCTGAATTTTAGTGAGGTGATGACACTTTTGGCCGCCACACAAATGTCACTTGAAACCAGTTCAATATCTGTTTGGAACTCCTCACTCAGTGTGTTCAGTAAACTTTGCCCGGTTGCATTGGAACACCGGGTCATCGCACTTCTGGTCACACACGCCACACGATAACAGAAGAGACAGAATTTCAGGGTCGTTGTGATATTTGACAACACAAATATGAACTGATTATAAACAACAACATTCTATAGGCACTGATATTATTGTTTTAAAATACTAGAGATAGATATTAATGCAAAGAATAGAGTGCTGTCGATAGTTATTTCTTACATTTCAAATTTGCTCACTGGAGACATTTTCTAACAAAATAGCTAGCTAGCTAGCTTAATGTTAACATAGCTCATTACAATATTCCCTTTCATTTGCCTCAAGTAAACCTAAATTTAAGCAGGTAACAATCATTAACAACTACAGATAGCCACATTCTGTAACTACCTGTACTTACAATTTCACTCCGTGCATCATTTACTGTGAGCTAAACTCCTTGGCTGTAATGGCAGAGTGAGAAAGCCAGCGCAGCAGCGATGCAGACTCCCCAAGGATCTCCAGTAGTAAGAATCTAAAACAGTAAAAATTAACTCTGAGATGTTTTTGAAATCTGACCTTCAAAATCATACTCTCATGCCGTGTGTAAGGTAGGGCAGTTGGTGGATGAACAGAATGTGTGTCCATTCATCGTTGAGGAAGATATCAGGAAGTCCTACTGACAAACATTGTTGTGCATTCTAAAGAACAAAGTATTTTCATGTGAGAGAACAAGCATTTCAATGAAAACTAGGGCTGCGCAAAATGATCAAAATCTCATATCCTCTTGTAGAAGTCATTTCATATCCAGTTAGTCATATGTATTGTAATAGGTCATCCGTCTCCGTGATTCTTTAGGTTTTGTTTGAGTTCTGAGCTGTATTACTCTCATCCATAGACACCTATGAAGGTATTTTCTGCTGCAAAACACTTGTGCAATGGAATTTGTGGTTGTAGAAAATCGTCTTTTCTTAAATGTTCTCCATACAGTGGGACATGAACCTCTTGATAAAATAAATTTAAACTATTTAAGTCTGAATTTTGTTTGAAAATATCCTGGGTTGTATAATGTTCACATGTTCGTTTGTGATGAAATACTGCGGCTAAGAGTTACACGACAAAATGAACAATAGAGAATTAAATGAAACAAAATACATTTTCTATTTCTATTTTCTTTTGTATG
Source organism: Pleuronectes platessa (assembly GCF_947347685.1). Lineage (NCBI taxonomy): Eukaryota > Metazoa > Chordata > Actinopteri > Pleuronectiformes > Pleuronectidae > Pleuronectes > Pleuronectes platessa. Next base: position 4,985,929 of record NC_070649.1, read on the forward strand.
TATGTATACATGCATATGTATATGTATATGTATATAAACATATATGTAAGTATATATTGTATATATATATAATATATATATATATATAAATATATATATATATATATATATTAATACTAAGACAAGAAGGTGATAAGACAGGAGCCATTAAAAAATTCAAGATCAGATGCTGCAAGAATGACGCAATTAATAGTCCACCAAAATTAAACGTCCTGTTTTTATTTACCGAAATAAATGATTGCAAAACTTCCTCATCAGTAGGTGGTTCTAACACCATAGCAACCAGATGCTAAGATTTGAAATAGAAGATTATTTTTGATTGACAGGGACACTCTCTCAATACCTCCTTTGATGCTTTGATGAACAGCATCAAAGTTGGTATTTTGATAGGAGACCTCTGATTGGCTGTTGATTGCTTTAAATACTGTTACATTTTAAGACAGTTGCTATTGCACTCTGACCTTGACTGAGGTAAGTCATGTCTCACTCTCTCTCTCTGTATATACCCAGCATGCTAACCAATACAATTCAGGCTCATTATTCAAGTTTGAAATTAAACCACTGTATAATATGAAGCTTCTGCTGTTACATGTTGATAATGTGCTGCTTTCTGTTGGTTTTATGACAAATGTGAAAATATTGTTGCTGGCTTCTTTTGTGTTTTCTGCTGCTTATCTTAAGGAGTGATATGTGTTAACGTGATGCTAAGTAGCGTTAGGTCGCCGAGGCCAGGCAGAGCGAGGCATTGTGGACAAAACACCTGTAGCACCAGGAAATGTTCCCATTTCACAGCTTATTCTACCAAACGATGTGTTTTGTAACATTGGGAAGATTAACCTTGGTGTTTAACTTTAGTATTTAAGAACAGGTAAAAAAACAACAGCTTCCATCACTGCCAATCAAATTCAGATTCAAATTCAAATCAAAGGGGCTTGGTGCCATGGTGATTGATGAGGGAAGTTTTATTTCAAAAAAACATTTACTGGTGATGTTTTGGTTAATGTGTAGTTTGAATGTGTTGAAGGACAAGTTGACGGAAGCTTAAGTTAATGCTAGGAGCACATTACATGAGGTGTGTAGCTCCTTTAAGGAAAAAAACAATCCCTCTCTATTGGGTCTAATGTTATTTCAGAGAAAACTTTTCTGGAAGGAGCATCAACTTGCATAACTTGCTCACACGGTCCCATTTTTTTACTCTCACAAATTTCAAATATATCTGTGTCCGGCAAAGTCTTGGAATTCTCCCGATGTCTTTATTTCACAGATAGGACTTATAGTTTCTGAATTATAGTTGTTTGAGTGGTGCACTCAGAGTTTAGATTTCTCTCTTCCCAGTGAGGAGAGAGCAGTTGCATTCAGTTGAGTTTCCATGGCAACCAGATACACAAGTAGCAGAAGGGGAGTCTCTCTCTCTCTCTCTCTCTCTCTCTCTCTCTCTCTCGCTTAAACCAGCCAGTCTGTCTCTCTCTCTCTCTCTCTCTCTCATTCTCTCTGCGTGTGTCTCTCTATCTGTGTCAATTGTTTTATATTGAATGTTTGATTGATCAAATTCACCTAAATCTTACACACTATTTCATCCTGTCACCTGCAGACATAAAGCCTTTTGACTTCAAGTTCCAGACAAGAGCAGAAACTTCTTCGGAAAACAGTGCATCAACTCATCCAACAGCTTCTTCAAAAGATACATCTACTCTCTGTGGTGAACCATGGAGAAACCAGATATTCTGAAGATCCTCAATGACGAACTCCTCACAGCCTACAGGAAGATCAATGCTCTTAAGGAGGAGGTGTGGCAGCTGCAAGACCAGCTTCAAGACAGAGATGAGATCATAAAGATGGCGGTGGAGAAGGAGAAGGAGAAGGAGAAAGAGAAGGAGAAAGAGAAAGAGAAGGAGAAAGAGAAGGAGAAGAGGAAGGAGATTGAGACCGAGACCGAGAAGGAGAATGAGATCCAGGCCCTGAAGGAGAAGGTGGGGCAGCTGGAAAACCAGCTGAAAGAGAAAGATGTTGTCATAGCGAAGGAGGTGAAGAAACGGCGCGCTCGCCTCAGGGCCTATCTCGACTGCCTTGCTGAGCTAACTGACTGTCAGGCCAAGGTTAAGCTGATGGAAGCAAGGCTGCACCAGGAGCGACCCCAGCCTGATACAGGATGTAGCAGTGAGGTGGAGGTGGAGGTGGAGGTGGAGGTGGAGAAGGAGAAGGAGAAGGAGAAAGAGAAGGAGGAGAAGGAGAAGGAGAAGGAGAAGGAGAAGGAGAAAGAGAAAGAGAAAGAGAAGGAGAAGGAGAAGGAGAAAGAGAAAGAGAAGAAGAAAGAGAAAGAGAAGGAGAAAGAGAAGGAGAAAGAGAAGGAGAAAGAGAAGGAGAAAGAGAAGGAGAAAGAGAAGGAGAAGTACAAGGACAAGGAGAAGGACAAGGAGAAGGAGAAACTTGTGACGATCTACAATGTCGAAATCCTCCGAGCCAACAGGAACATTTTGATTCTTAAGGAGGAGGTGTGGCGGCTGGAAAACCATCTTAAAGACAGAGATGATATCATAAAGATGGCGGTGGAGAAGGAGAAGGAGGAGGAGAAGGAGAAGGAGACGGAGAAGGAGAAGGAGATTAAGATTGAGACTGAGACCGAGAGGGAGATGGAGACGGAGAAGGAGAATGAGATCCAGGCCCTGACGGAGAAGGTGGAGCAGCTGGAAAACCAGCTGAAAGACAAAGATGTTGTCATAACGAAGGAGGTAGAGAAAGGGCATGCTCGCCTCAGGGCCTATGTTGACTGCTTGGCCGAGCTCACTGGCTGTCAGGCCAAGGCAAAAATTCTGGAAGCAAGTCTGCACAAGTGAGCAGTGAGGTGGAGGTCAACATGGAGAAGGAGAACGAGAAGGTGCTTGCTTCAGGGCCGAAAGGAAACGAAACTGCAGCAGGAGAAAACTCCAACTATGGGACTGAGCTACAGAAAGGAGGAGGCCGAGATGAGCTGGAGGAGAGAGAAGAGGTGGAGAAGCCCCCGCCCTCACCCTTTTTCTACTTCTCAAAACAAACCCCTCCCCTGTCCCCCTTTGTACATATTTGAAATGATCTAATGATGTGTTGTAAATATGTTAAACTTTTTGAATAAAAATAACTAGTACAGTAACATCTACCTCTGTCTTTCTGAATATACACACAGCATTCATTGATCAATTAACACAGTGTTGGAGTGAAACAAATCAGTGTGATTCATTTAGTTTGCTACTATTCATATGAACACAGCAGAGCATAGACAAACAATGTTTCTTAACTTTTTTACATTTGGTCAAATCTACATATTAATTATGACAACAATACAATAATAATACTATCATCTCATCTGAGGGCCCACCCATCACACTGACCACGCCCATCTGACACGCACACACACTCACGCACACACACACATGCACACACACACACACACACATACACGTACACGCACACGCATACACACACACACACGTACACACACACACACAAGTCATTATCATTTATATATTTACTGTATATATACACATTTATTTCAATTTATTCATGGTTGAGGTCAATATCAGATCAGAAGACATGTTCATGGCCCTGAAGTCAATTTAAAATGACATGTTGCATGTTAGAGTTATAAAAAATCACAATAATTATTTTGGGGGGCTGAAGCACATTTTAGGGGGGCTTCAGCCCCCCTAAAACAGGCCTAACGACGCCCCTGCTCAGCAGTAAACACACATTTTTACACTGACAAATTTCGACCAAGTTCTGTCGCTTACATGCAAAAATGTTTTTAAATTATAGTTCATGCATTCAAAGGGAACCACGAGTTTTAAACTGTTGTTTAAAATAGGTTTATGATTGGTTAATAAAATCCAGCCTTTATGCATAGACAGTGAGTGCATTGCAAAAACACAAATTCACAATGATTCCATGTTGTTTTACTGCACAAATCTTCTTAATAATTACCATAGTGCATTAGTTCAATTATATAGCGCATGAGATTTTACCCCAACTTACAAAAAACAATCCTTAAATCACATCCACAGCAATAGGAACAGAACTATCGAGCAATGAGCTTGTGGTGTAAATCATTGGTTCGCAAAGGTTGCAACTTTCAAACATTCGTTAGCCACAATTGTTACCAGAACGAAAAAGAAAGCATAACATAAAACTATGCAAATAACAAAATATGTTGGTATACTTCTGATTTTCATCCGCACATGACCCATAAGGTGATTATGGCAAACCAGTGACAGCATATGCAACACAGTGCAGTGATTTTTGGGCTCAGGGGGAAACAAGTTTGGGATCCTATGATCATATGTAAATGAACATATGATCATGATCTTACATTACTGACACTTAAAGGCCTCAGAAGGTCACACTGGGAGAGAACGGAAACTTCAGCAGAGGAAGTGTTTTTTCTGAAACAGGATGTTTTCCCTCAAGACAGAGAGAGAGTATGAGGTGCAGCCGCTGCAGCACAGTGGGAGTGTTTCAGTCAATAGACACAACGGGGACGTGATGTTTAACCGTCAGTGGGACGCATGCACGGCACCAGGGCGGAGAGAATCGGAGTGATGGCTCGTGTGGCTGGCTGTTGGATGATCTTCGGGTGTTAATGTGATGAGAGGGAAAAGCCTTGTGGGACATCATTCTTCTGTTGGAGGCAAATTCACACTCACGCTGCGAGAGATGAGGACGAGCGTCGGCTGGACGTTCCTGCTGCTGCTGGGCTGCAGGTTATCATGTGCCACGCATGTGTCTCTGAGCACGTGCCCCTGCGATGGTAAGTCTTAACTGCACACGCAGTTTATCAAAACGAGAGAATTTCCTGTGCGTGCGTGGGACAGTTTGGTTTGTGAACACTGAGGTGAGCATTCCTCAGTCTCTATACAGTGAACAGGGAGATTAGTGTATTTAGTGTATTTGGAAATTGCGGAGGTGGTATTTTATTACTTTAACTGCTATTCAGTTAAGTTTAAACACATACAACATGAAAAGTCAGAGCTGAAAGTACCTCTGTTTCCCTATAGCTTACAATGAACATATCCTCACGTCTAACCAGCTCACCAGTACTTCAAATGGCCTGAATAAATCGATACGTGGGCCAACAGAGGGATATCAAATAACCCTTTGCCTTCGTTTCAACACTAAAACACACAACACCAGGTACTGCCTCACCTTAACCTCAACCTTCTGAGTCATATGCCACTCGAGCAGATTTCTGTTTTCCATCTGAATGTGTGAAAGTGATGCTGGTTAACAGAGGTGCACTAGACGTGATAATATATTCCGTGTGGGTTGAATTTCAGTTCTGGGGAATTAAACGCAAGTAAATTCATTGGTTAATGCAGCAGTCAGAAGCCATTTTCTTTGAAAAGTGGTTTGGCCCTAGGTTTAATCCAGCAACAGCAAACACAACGCTGCATTATACTGTGGAAAACTCTCTTGAACTGACACATTGCGTGTTTTTCCTCTCCAGTGCAGCTGAATACTGTCTGCGTACCCGGCAGAGAAGACGTGTTTGTGCCGTGCCCAAACGTGACTGCAGACGAAATTAGATTCAAACTTTTCAAGGAGCAGGAACTGATTTCCAACGCCACATGCACGCGTGAAAACAAAACGCTGAAATGCACGTCGCTGCAAACCAGGGTTGGCGTGAAGGTGGAGCAGGGATCGGTGGATTTCGTCCTCACCGGGGTGACTGAGAGCAGCTATGGATCCTACAGATGCGAGGGCCTCGTTATGTTCCCTCCGCCCCTGAAAACAGTTCCCAGTGCTGTGCTGAAGCTTGTTAAAGGTAAATCTAGATGCGTTTTGATGGAAAGTGCATGTTTAAAAACATTGCTGTGCACACTATAACGGTACACTGGGTATTTCCTGGAAATGCTTTCTTCCAGGACACCCCTGCAGGTTCAAGAAAGACACCACTGTAGGCAGCAGTATCTGTGATGATAATCCAAGCAGACATCTTTTCTGGATGTGGATTGTGATTGTGGCGTTTCTAAGCATCTACAGCGGAACTGTCACCGTCATCGCCATCGTCATCTGGGTAAGATGTTCCTCTGACACTGAGGAGTTTGAAATATCAAATATACACCAAGAAGAACATACAATTTATTAAAACACTGGGTAATGTTGAGGAAGAGCTGCCCGATCAAAACTGTGAACTTGAAAGAAAAGAAATATATCAAAATAAAAATCTAAGTGAAGAGAATAGAAATTAATAGAGATGTGGGAGTATTTAAATGAGCTGGAGCTGCCTCCCCTGAGCCGGAAATTCAGTCTGTGGAATATTTGGTTCTTACTGGTACAACATTGAGATATGCCGGTGAATGTTTTCTTCATGCGTCTTCCAGGTCAGGATGAGGAAAGAAGCTTCCCAGAGTGATTACATGAACACCAAACCAGCAGGAATGAGGGACGGCAGGAAGAAAAGAGGGATTCAGAAACCGATCCCACGACACTTCTGATCTCACACACGGCCTCTGAGCATTTTCCCAACTATGCCCACTACTTATGTATAAAAAAAGAAGGGACGTCCTTGTCGCTTGTTTTGAAAAGAACATTATTGTGATGTTTTTTTCTTCTTTAAGTGTAAATCACGCTTGTCGTGTCTACACATCGAAAACGCAGAAGTTCCCTTTGCAGCTGTAAAAAACAAACAATAAATTAACGGTTTTGGTTTCGCTTGTATCGCGTTCAGCTCCCTCATTGTCTCTGCCTGTTTCTCACAAACACACACACGCGCGCACCCCCCCCCCCCCCCCCCCCCCCCCTCGCCCCCTCTAGGAACCCCCATCTCTGTGGTCACGGCAGCAGGTGGTGTCACTATGAGGGGTTTTAAACCGCAAGCGGCTCATTCAGCTCTTAAGTCTGAGTGCATCAGCGACCATTAAATACAAATAAAAAACACCAGGGGGCCTCTAAAAGCTTTGGTGTCAAAAACATATATTACCATAAACATCTCACTTTTTCCACGCTCTTCTATCCGTGAAAACAGTAACACTAGACCGTGTTTTCTCAGAGTCGACGTCACTGAGAATCAGATAAACGACGACGAGAGGCGCACACATCAAAGAACAACAATCTGCACCACTTCCTGTCCTCCTCCACCTAGTTCCACCCCCCTTCTCGTATTTTCTGCAAACGTGGTGGCCTCACAGGGACTAAACCGTCACCTTGCTCACCTTGCAGTTTCTATGCAGCTACTGCAAGCGCACACAGGTTGTTTCTTGGTTTCGTTTAGCGGCTTTGGTTTTACTCATCTGCTGCAAAAAGCATCAGAAAGATTGACTCGTTGTTTCTGGCGGATTTTGTAGCCGTATTGTAAGAAAAGAGCATTTCCCTCCCCCGCAGTCACTCCTCCATCCTCCTTCTTTTTTTTAAATCAGTGGTTTTCCCCTTTTCAGAGTTGCAACCTAACATTATTTACCCTTATAATAGGGATGTTGTCAGCTCAGTGGATGGGTTTGGACTTTTGGGGCACGGCTCCTGTCTGATAAGATGGGAAAGCCGAAGTGAGTTTGTCTGCCACACCATCATTCTTAACTCTAAAACCCCTTCTTATCACTGGTATTGACAATTAAAATAAATTAAACTATCATTTTATTTTTAATTATGGATGAAGCGCATGATTAAATTGAAATTCAAACACTTTTTGTCTTGCTTTAGGAATACAAACAGTCAGTTTTATTTATACTATAATCACAGTTTTTCAGAGACCACGTACATTTTATACACTTCATTAATTTATTTTCTTGTTTACAAAGCAATAAGATGTAAATTCATGATGGTTTCGTCCATTTAACACCGACGTCTGTCTTCAGGATTGTAGTTGCTCCATTTGCGGTTGTGTGTCTGACCTGTGGTGTTCTGGATAAATCTGTCCCCTGAGGAACTCAGTCCTCTTTTCCTCAGACACAGACTGCAGCTCTTGCTCCAATACCTGGATTTTACAAAAACAATATAAAATCGTGTTATCACTGAGATGCACTCAACACACTGACATTGCAGAAATCCATAGCAATGTTTGTGGTTACACCAATTTGTAACTGTACTTCTTACTTCCCTCCAGATATGAGGATTCTGTAATTCCTCTAATTTGCCAAAATCTAACTGAGGTCATTTCGGAGTCTCACCAGAACAGGGTTATATCCCAAGATCTTCAGGTGGCGAAGCTTTACCGCCAGGGACCCACGAGGATTGGAGGTACGGTAGCAAAAAGCTGACGTAGGTGCGTAAATGACTGCAAATCTAGGACAAGGAGAAAAAGGGTTTATCAGCTTTTAAAAGGTCAACATTTTAATTTAGAAACAGGCAAGACAGGATGAAACTGAACATCTGTGTGTTGTAAAACAGGAATTAAAACCCCAGAGCAGCTGCAGGTGTAGTACAAGTTAATAATAATAATAACACAATAGTTACAAATAGTCTACATGTAAAACACAATTCAGTGCCGTGGTGAGCTCGTTATATTGTCTTTTTAGTTGCATATCCAGTTAACTCCAAATGCGTCACAGCCGGATATTATCAGAACAAAACCTCCACACATCCTCTGGCGTCACCAGACATGACCTACACTTAGTGCACAGGAACCAAACACTGAAGAGATTTGCTGATAATTGCTTTTTTGTTCATTTCTGACATGGGAGCGGATCTCTTACCTCTGACTGCTCTCTGCTGGAGACAACGCTTCTCCTTCACTAGTCGCTTCGGGCACTGGGGTTTGGTTTGACAGAGGTTTGGTTATCACGGCATCTGAGATACAACACACACACACACACACATTACACATTTTGTAATGAAAATCACTGCATAGTGGAAGGTACAGAGCTAAATGACATCATCAAACAGAAAAAGGATTCAGTGCATCACGGAGATCCTCTTTACCTATGAGGTAGAAGTTCTCCACCATCACTGCCTCCTGCAGCATCGAGTCAGCCTGGTCCTCCATCACACTCTGCAAACATTGCGAGAGCCACTGGTTGACTGACGGAGGGCAGTGGGTGGGGTCTCCCAGTAAGGATGGCGGGACGGTCAGGGGACGAGGGAGACGGGGACGGTCGAGACGGAGGCACAGGTCTATCGTCTGAAACATTCGATTCTGGCTCGGCTTCGACGCTGTGGAGAAATAGAATATGTTGAAATGGATGAAATTAAACAATTCAAATGAAAAGGAAATGGATTGGCCCAACCTGAATTCTGAAAATGAAATACTAAATGACGCTGGTAATATTGATGTTTGAAGGGTTGAAATCAGTTGAGGTATGTGGGAGTAGTTAGAAACTGAAAATGTACAGAAGAAGAACCAAGAATAGGATGAGAACCATACACTGTGCATGTGTGTGTTCAGTGTCTCACTTGTCGTGTTGAGCTGCTCCACTGTGCTATTGTGCAGGAGCTGCTCCAGTGGTGCCGAGGGGAAGTGGCCCAGTAGACCCAGATGGAAAACAGCTTTTAAAAGCCCAAACCCAGACATCTTGGGCAGATAGGACTCCAGAACCTGAGTGAGACCGTCCAGGAACCTGGTGCAGAAAAATTAAACCCAACATAAATCCTATAATTTATTCAGAACAACTTGGCTTCATTAATGTGGTAAATGACACATAGTCTCATACAATAGAAAGATGGAGACATGTGAGTGACCTACGGTTGTCTGTGCTGCTGCAGATCGTAGTTCAGAGACGAGTACACCTTCAGGACACAGAGGAGGTCTTTGAGCGTCAGGTCATCTGGGCGGGCGATCACCTTCTCAACAAACGTCTCCATTAAGGGCGCAGGAGAGAAGGCGAGGTTCTCAAACACGGAGAGGAAGAGGATCATCTGGTTAGACAGGAGAGAAGCACAAAGAGTAACGGTGAAAAAAAGAATCAGCAAAGACACAGACTCAGGCAAATCACATACACAGCTCGCGTCTTTAGATATTTGTGTATAAAATACACTACAGAGGACAAACCATGATTCAACATTTAACAAAAATGGATTAGGAGACAGCTGTGTGTTTCAGCACCTGCTTGTTGGTCCATAACTCAAGCGTGGAGGTGACATAGTCGGAAATGCAGGTGAGCAGGTCCAAGTTTCTGTAGTGCAGCTCCCGACAGGAGAGCAGCACAGCGAACAGTCGGTTGAATGGAATCCCGTGGACGTTTTCTACGAGAGAGGACAGACGTGGAGAGTGGGAAAGCACATTGGTAAGACTTTAAAATAGACGTCCAAAGATAGTAGAGCCAATATTTAAATTATTCTCTTCTAACAATTCCTAACCAGAGTTACCGAAGCATTTAACACATTTATTTTTTTACCTATGATCTTGTTACTACAGACGTCCAGCAGTGGTTTGGAGTAGAAGCCCATTGCGGCCATTGTAGAGATCATGTGCTGGGCGTTGGGAAGGCTGAACTGGTCGCTCATTGATAAAGCCTTTCTCTGGAAGAATGTAATAGATTACAGGTTAAAATTCATACAGCTCAGTTCGATGGGAAATGGTACGAATCCCACTGACAGGCGGATGAGCACCTGATATGGTCAAAAACAAGACTCCTGATCAGACCTCGAGTTTCCGTTTGAGGTTCATTGGAGCGTCCTTCCCCAGCATGCGCATCATGGTCTGCAGGGACATGACATGCTTGATTCTGGGAAGACGCGCCTCCACCACCAGCCTGGGATAAAGACACAATAAAGAATGTGAATTAATCTGAAAAAGAAAGCTATTGGATATCCCAGAGGCTGGAAGGTTTTTATTCTATGAAGGAACTCTTGCATCTTGTATTTGACCAGCTGTACCTCATGCCCTCCTTCAGTGCACCCACATTGGGGCTGCTCTCCATGTGTTCCAGACAGGAAGCCAAGATGGACAGACTCTTCTCGTCAAATTCGTTCAGTTTATCCTGTAAGTGGACAAAAAAAAACATTTCAACACACACAACAGCAAACAATATTACATGTGTTAAAAACATCTTTGCTTGCTGGACTGCTCACCTGACAGACTCGCAGAAACGTCTGGACCACACGGCTGCTTTGAGGCACCCCCAGATTGACCATGCTCAGGAGGGTGTACGCCACATCTTCACCGCGCATCACCCCCACCTCCTTCAAGGCCATTTGCAGCAGCTTGTCAAATTCAGGATGCTCGAACATCAGCTGCAGCTCGCAGCGCCGCTGTTCCTCGGTCATCTTCTTGGTGGAGGTCCACATGTGGGTCAGGCAGTTGCTGACCTGTCGAACCGTGGGAGCGTACCGACAGGTGAGGTCCAGCACGTCTGTCGGGGAGCCGCAGCGCTGCAGGTGGTCAAAGAAAGGGGACTTCGCCGGTTTCTGTCCCGGGGCGGTCACCACAGAAAGGCTTTTATCAGATAGTGAAGAAGAGGAGGCCGGCTTCTTCCCCCCCGAACCCTCATTGTGGGCAGCGCCCTGTGAATAGAACCTCGCTGACCTGACAGAACCCACGTGCAGGCACGTCTGGCTCGGCCTCGGGCCCCAGATGGGAGCTGTGTCTCTGGGTGATGCTGTCGCCAGGAGGCCGCGCTGCATCACCTGAGATGTGCGGCTGCAGAAGCGGAGGGACCACCTCACCACCTCCTCGGTCACCCACACAGACATGGTCCTCTGATGGCTTAGGGGCCAGTGAAGAGGTGAATCTCCAAGTTGATTTCAGGAATCCTGTCCGGATGAGGAAGCTCCTATCCAACGTGCGTGGAGGCCGGAAAATTTAGGTTAAATAATCACAACTATCCCTCATTTAGCCTCAATAATCAAGCGACAGTTTCAGTCTGTTATATTATAGGATAAATACGTACGAATGGGGAAAAGCAAAGTGCTGTGACTGAGCTGCCAACAAGGTCAACAGCCTCCTTCCTCCGGGTTATCAAAAGGTGGCTAATCCCGTTAGCATAGGTTAGCTAAACGATGCCTCCTACCTTGTGCGTCTTAGCGTACAAATAATTGTCAATAACAGCTTCACATTTGATCATTAAAGTCCTTCAGCGAAGAGAAAAGCATCAACATTAGAGCGACCATCTTCACAACACGCTTGTTCCTGTGTGCGCCGCCATATTCGGTCCCCCTGTAAACTTAGTACGCCCCAACACTGCCAAACTAAAAAGAAAAGAAATGGCTATTGTTTTTTAATCTTAAATACTTTTTTTTGTATGAATGACATATTTTTAAATTGTTAAATAACACCTCTTTGTGTATTAAGATGTATTTATTGTTGATGTTTTTTGTGGCGTTTCCGATCCGGACTCAAATAAGCGCTGCACCCGCCGTTTCCTAGCAACCAAAGTTGTTTTTCACCATCCTATGGAAAATAAAAGACAAAGATCCAAATTTAACTTTTCCTTTGGTTTACCACAGTTCACCTCCGAACTGTGTGGTAACAAAGGCAGCTGCCTTACACATCAGGTTCTGTTGACACCGGAAGTGCCTCGCTGTCACGATTTGAGTTTATTTACTGGGGAAGAATGGCTAAATTCGTGCTTGCTGGTAAAGTTGTATTTTTGACATTTTAGCCTTTAACTGTGAATAAAACCAAACATGTTTCTTATTGTTATGATTTCATATCTCCAGGTCAAACGGACTGTCCTTATTATGCCAAAGCAGAACTTTTAGCGGACGCTCTGCAGCGATGCCTGCCGAACTTCAGTATCCATAAGATCTCCATCCTCCCAGATGACTGGAAGGTTATTATTAGCAGTAGTATTAGTGGAAGTTGTTGTAGTAGTAATAGTAGTAGTATTATTAGTAGTAGTATTATAACCTCTGTCTGTGTCTGGTAGGAATGGCTGGATACCACTTGCAAAACTAATAACTGGAAACACGAGGATTCCCCTCTGGTTTGGAGGGAGCTGGTGGAGCAAGGGGGCAAAGGGATGCTCCTGGGGGGCTTCAGTGACTTCGTGCAGCACTGTCAGGTAAACAGAAGTCATGTGACCTCTAAAATCAGAAAATCCAGACAGGCAAGGTTCTTCAATCAGTCTTTAATCGTGTAGGAATACTACAACATCACGTCTGACATGACCATGGACACGATGCTGAGTATCGCAGCAGAGAACCTGGAGGCCAAGCTGCTCTTCATGGAGGAGGAGAAGCACCGCCTCAGCCTCATCAAACCTCTCCACCTGTGGATCAGCAGGTGGGTTGGTTGGATGAATCCATTTTTGCTCCACTGTACTTGTTTTCTCAGTTGACAGATTGGGTGTGAAAATGTCTCCACAGTGCTCTCAGCCCAACCAGCCACTTCCTGATCCCCAACCTGCTCTCTACGAAGGTGTTCCCCCTAGCTTCTGTAATCAGCCTCCACCTCCTGGACCTGGAGGGCGACGAGGAGGACCTGCAGGGGCTGAAGATGGAGGCTGAGGACCTGGCCATCCCTATGCTCCATCAGGTGCAGTACTTATACTTTGTTCCCCCACTAAATCCCAAGGAAAGCAAAGCCACTCAAACTTATTTATTCACAGGTGACCGTTCACACAGATCTGGAGCAAGCATTCCAAGGAGCGGATGTCATCCTGCTCCTGGACGAGAGCTGGTCTGAGGACAGCTGCTCTGATGAGAGCTGGTCTTATGACAGCGACGAAGCGAACGCCGATGAGCAGGAGAAGAAAGAGAAGAGGATAAATGAAATCACTGAAATCTACAACAAGTACGGACGACTGATCAACTCCAGGGCAAACGAGGAGGTGAAGGTGATCGTGGCCGGGGACTCATTTGTCAACCTGAGATGCTCTCTCCTTTTGGACAATGCCAGTTCTATTGAGACCCACCGATTTGTCGCAATGGCAACCCATCTGGAGAATGAAGCAAGGTCCCTACTGTCAAAGAAGCTGAAAGTTATGGCGTCAGGTAGCTCATTTAAATCCCCAACTTCTGTCGCATTCTAGCACGAACACTTTGCACGCAAGACCAAATAACTCGGCCCTTTCTTCTTCTCTAGATGTCACAAACGTCTACGTGTGGGGAAACATCAGTGGTAGTTTCTACGTTGACGTGCAGAGGACAAATGTTTACAACTTCGATGGGGCAATTATGGGACCAGCTTTCTTTTCCCAGCCCATCCTGACCATCTTCCACGAAAGGTTTGTTAAATTAAAAACTTTCATTATTTTAAGCATTAACACAAGTTAAGATTATGATAAGATCGAGCACAGGTGTACGATCACATTACAATACTGCTAACCACACCTGACCCTGCTGTGACATATATCTGTGCCCATGTTTGTGCTGGGAGCCAAAGAGCCAATCATCTCCGTCTCCCCTCCAGAAAATGGTTGGAGACAGACTTTCAGGACTTGGTTCGATGTCAGCATGCAGCTGTGGCTGAAAAGACCGGCCAGGCATCTGCCATGTCCAACGCCAATGGGGTCCTCACAATCTTGAGGGCTTGGAACGGCGAGTGCAGTCCAGATAGAGTCTTCTCTCTGGGCGTCCTATGTCCAGGTAGAAACACTCGTCCTGACCGGCAAACGCCCATTCCATATTTAACCTCTAATAGAGAAGCCAGAGTTTAGAGGATTGTTTTTTGGCTCCTCGCAGGCCGCTTCAACCTCCCAGATGGCATCGTCCTCTCAGTTCCAGTGACCTTCACAGATGATAAATGGTCCCTGTTTGATGTGCCTGTTGGTTACACGCTGAACGAGAGACTTCAGGTTTCTGCGAGTGAACTCATGCAGGTTAGTGAAGCTCCAGAAATTCTTTCACAGCGACAAAATGTTGTTTCTAATTTGCTGAAAGTAAATTTGTTCATTTCCCAGGAAAGAGAACCTGGATCAGAAGAATCTGATGCCGAGCTGGACATCTGAGAGATTAAAACACATGGAAAGAAAAACAGGAACCCAGCACCACATCTTATGTTTGTTTCAGTTTGTTCTTTTATTCTCTTCAGTTTCACATATGGAGTTGCAGTTTTATTTGACCGATTTAATGACAACAAATCTTTTGCTCGCTTTGTGAAACTCACCAACAGCTGTTATATGTCCAGATGTAAAAGATCAAACTGAGTTCTTTATGGAAAAGGGAGAAATTAGAAAATATATTCCTTTTTTTAAAGTGTACAGTTCAGTTTAATATATTTGACGCGGTATTTTAAGCATAAAACACACGACTACCATACACAAACTAGTCTGTTAATATCCTCGAAATCCACCTATTTCCATTTATAGTTCTTTGAGACGAGGACACATCAGAACCTTAACTCCCCTTGTGGTGGATTTAGATATCCAACAAACCCAAATTCAATTGGCTCTTCTAACCCTGAAACATTCCGATTAACTTTTTGTTTTTCTTTTGCAACTTTGTGTTGTACTGTCACTGACGAGGAGAACAGAGTGCGGTTTTTACATGCAGAATATACACGTTCATTTTGAGCATTTCTACACTATACACAAGGAGGCGTCGACTGAAAACAAAAAGGTAAAGGTTAGTACAAAGGCGATGCACGACAACAAGAGGGGAAATGGACATAAAGTCTGTTATATATTCAATTTGTACAACCCACCCCTGAGATGAAGATGCTGAGTGGCTTACAAAATAAAACCGGATCTCTTTTTACAGTGGATTATAGTGTTTAAATTTCTTTTTTGTCATTTACATCCTTTCAAAAAATAAAGAAAAATAAATCTGCTCCGGTAGAAGTATGAATCTTTTGGAAACTTGACCTCAAATATTTAAATTTAAATACATGCTTGCTTCATGGCATGCATGGACTCGTTGTGGCACCAAGGAAGTTATTTGGTAGATATACATATCCCAGTGATGACTACACATGTACAAATAGTCGGGCCTAACGAGAAGCCGGCATTTTTCCATTAAAGTTGTAGATTCAAGAATGAATTCAATAACGTGTGGCTCAATTACAAATGGACGTGGGAAATTAAATTCTATTCTCACGTGTAGATAGAACACGAGGCATCAGTCACAAAGAAGACAACCAGGAACATTTCTTTTTTTTGTGTGTTTTATCTCCCTACACTGATGTCACTGAGCTCGACTACTTGTCAACATCCAAAAACGTCCAAGATTTAAGTTTTCGTTTCCAGGCAACAAGTGAACGATGACCGAATGCTTCCGTCAAAACTGTAACCACGGAGACACGGATAAAGTCAAAGGATAAAACTATTTGAATAACTAACTCCGGGAATATGGGACTACTTTTCAAACCTGGATGTCCACGGTGTCATCATTAATACGCTTATCATCAATCATCATGGGCAACTGAAGGGAAAGAAATTAACTCCATTTCAGAAAAGAAAAAAACAAAGCTTTAACTGACCATTAAATTAAATAATTTATAGTATATATTAATAGTTATATATTCCAACATTTCATCTCTTCATAACACCATTTCGATAAACGTCTGCGTGAAAACCAGGTTGAAGGGTTCAGCTCGGCCGAGGTGGAAAACAAAAAGGCATCGAGATTTTTCATGACGCAGTAAGAACTTTGCTCAAAGCAAACGCTAAATGAAGCAGGAGTCAATATAAAATGCGAATACAACGATAATCTGCTCAGCCGGCGGTGGGACGCCACAGTAAATGCATTAAGGACGATGCTGCGCCTGGTTCTTTTGGATTTAAGCGAACAGAACAATCCCGACAGAAGCTGCTGATCCCGACAGTGTCATGGTCCCGGGGCACCGAGGCCGAGCTGAACCCTGAGGTGTGAGAACAGAACGAGCCCAGTGATCTCAACCCTCCGCCGCACGATCATCAACCAACCGTGTTAAATACCAATCTCTTTGATAAATGTTTTGTATATAGCAGTATGAATATAATGTAGTTTTAACATACAAATAAAAACAAAACAGTAGGAGGTGGGAAGGGGGGGGGGGAGGGGATAGAGAAGCTATGACTGCGGTGGATGTTGAGGAGATGGAGGCGTGTCCAGAGCTCCGCCCACCAGCCGTCCGTCAGAGCTGATGTCCAGCTCCTCGTCCGCCTGCTCCAGTTCACTTTGGTCCAGAAGCTCAAAGTCCTCTTCCTCGGTCACAACAAGTGTGTCGTCATGCGTCTCCTCGCTGGTGCTCGTGATTATCGTGATCGCGTCATCCAGTTCTTCTCCAGGCCCCAGCGGCCCTATAGTGGTGACTGTAGTGGCGGTGGTGGTGGTGGTGGTGGGCGGGTCGGAGGTCTCCAAAGCGCCCGGCGGGGTTTCGGTGGGGAGGAACTCGGCCAGGGAGGGCTCCTCGCTGGCCTCGCTGGACGACAGCAGAGCCGACAGAGTGTTCTGCACCACAGTGGAGATGGCCGTGCTCACTATCTCCTCGCTCAAGGCCTCCAGGGACTGCTGTGCACCCTGGGTCACCGCAGCTTCCTTGTCCTCTTCCTCCCGACTCGCTGCTTCCTCCCGCGGGCCCGTCGCTGGCAACATGCCCTCTTCGACCCCGGGTGGCCGTCCGTGTCCGTTGAAGTGCGTGTTCACAAAGTGGAGCGGGGAGGCCAGGTGCTGGATGAGGAGGCTGGCGGGGCTCAGCAGTTCTCCCTCTGACTGGGCACCAGCCTGGGCCCCGTCGACCTGACTGGGAGCTCGCAGGGGGAAGTGGAGCAGGTGGTGCTCGATGGACGGGAACTCCTCGACTGAGGGGAACTCGGGCAGATCTCGAAGGTAGGCCTCCTCTGGTTCACTGTGTAAACTCTGCAGGTCCAGATCTAGGTCCAGGCAGAGGTAAGACACCAAAAGCCAATCGTAGGTAGAAGTTAGAAAATAATAGGATCACATACTTTTAATCACCACCTCATCCAGAGTTGAAATGACTTTTGACCTTCCTCCCAAGAAAAACACAACTTCTGTGATTGTTTACCTTCAGACACGTCGGTGAGTTGAGGAGTTGTGGCTCTGGACACGGAGAAGCCTCCACTCTCCAAGATGGATGCCTCCTCGTCCGACAACTCCGAGTCTGTGATGGCCATCGCCAGAGTGGTCGTCTTCACATCCACCTGAGCAAGTACACAAGTGTTTTCATTTCATCACAAGTACAACACACACATATCATCTATCTGATCTGTTTACAGTGAATATACAGGTATAGTTAACATAGTGCTGCTAAGAGAATGTGGTGGTACTTTAAAGAGAGATGTATTACACAACACTTCAGGGCTCAGTGTCCATACCGTTGGGGCAAAAAGAGACAGCTCCTCCTCGCTATCACTCTCTGTTTCGGCTCTGGGTTCATCCCCCTCTTCCATCTCTTTCTTCACCTCTGTTAAAACACACACACACACACATTTACAAAGCTGCAGCTGCATAGAAAATGTAACCAACAGTACTAGAGAAATGTGATCTGGGACCAAATGTAAGCGGATAATCTTCTAATCACACACTTCCTTTAAGGTCAACATGGTTGCACTGTCACAGTTATGTAACTGGTGGTGCAACCATGGCTAATATTCTCTCTGTGTTTGCAGTGCTTTGTCTCTGAGGTTAAGCTGCATTGATTAGTTGCTCCCTAGATGCTTAAATCCCATAATAATGTTATGCGAGTGTCCATAAATCTGAAACCTCGCGGTGTCACAGCAGCACTCACTCCTCTTGTCGTGCTTGCGGTGCTCGGTTTCTCCCTTCATGCTGTAGTCCAGTTTCATCAGGATTGGCTCCAGGCCCGTGTACATCCGCTGGATCAGTTCGTGGTAGACCACGAGCGGCCACAGCAGCACGCTCAGGGCTGAACAGGCACATGGGAAAAACATTTGAGAGCCGTGTGGTCTTTGCATGTACCAAAACTAACTGGTACACCGTGTGCTACTGCACATGGTGCGCATTCCAGAATCAAGTTACCTGATCTATGAATGCGGAATGGAGAAATAGAACACTACGATAATGACATAACATAAGCAATGTTTAGGTGTTTAAAGACTCACCTATGATGTAAGAGATCATGATTCCTGGTACATAATGTCCAACCACGGCAAGTACAAAGCAGCTGCTGCACGTCATCACACAGAACTGAAAACCAGAGAGATATAAGAGAAATAAGCCGAACATCACTTTGAGACTGCAAGGAAGTGAATAGAAGCTTCTCTGTGTGTGTGTTTGTTAATGACAGTAGTGGATGTCTAAAAGTGTTCTTTTAGCGGCAGCACCTGCCTTCATTAGACTCAAACCTTGAATTTAATAGGGTTTTTAGTCTTTTGTTGTTTGTGATTAGCAATGTTTATTTGGCACACAGCGTTTGGCTCAGTCGGCTATCAAACCTGTACGAGAGAACCTGCACGTACACCGACTCTTCAGCCATCACAAACTTCCTTTTACAGATTCAAACTCAAACAGAGAGAAACACTGTCAGGGGTCAAAGTACCTTGCCGTGGTTCTGTTGCTTGTACTGCAGCATCTCCTGCAGGTACAGACAGCTCAGCAGGTAGCTCTCAGCCAACTGGTGGCTCAGCTCAGGAACACTGAGCAGATGCTGCTCCACGCCCATTGTATCACTGTATGCAGCCAAGAACACACACAGACACACACACACACACACACACACAAGCAAGCACAGGCAGGGAGCGATCAAATCAGCACTTGTAAAAAACTAAAATCTGCACATTAAGTTCTCCAGGTTGTAGGGTTCCATGCTCGTGTTATGGAAGCGGAGGGAGGAACACAAATAGAACAGCTGAAACCAGACCAGTCGTCTGACATTAGTTAAACCGATGTCACTCAGTCAAAGGGAGACCTCACAGTGTTCAGTGGAATTTGACATAAGCTGTTATATGGAATTGTTTCATTGGGACGAGGACCTGTGTAGTAATGTGTTTGTCGTGTACACACTACACACCTTTGCACCGGGCGAGCCTCTGCTTGCTGAGCGGCTGTGGGAGGAAAAACACACAATTAGGAGGAAGAGAAGTTCGCAGAAAAATTTGAATATGGTTGGAGCGCTTTGGGCAAACAGGAATTTTAAAATATATTATTCACTCTGCACTTAAACTCAGGTTTTACTCTCTTTACTTTACAATATTACACAAAGTTTATATTCTGTTTACACTGAATATACTAGTTCTATTCCCTTAAATTTGCAGGTATTGCATGTTTACTTGGAACTTCCCTGATGTCTATATTTGACTGACTGACAGCATATCTGTCCCTGGACTAATGGAGGATTATCTTATGGCTTTAAATGACATAACCTGAGATTTAAATCCACATTACCAGTGACTGTGGGCAACTTGGGCTTCCATCTCTCCAGGAGCATGAGTCCCATCAGGGAGACGCTCAGCAGGAAGAGGGGCCGCAGGGAGGTGGAGGACAGGAGCCTGTGCAGACAAACAAGTCCCCAATTAACATGTCGCACATCAGATGTAATGAGCAGATCAACAAGGAGCCTCTGACGGTTCTTCTTGTACACGTGAGGCTCTAGTTGTCACTGACAGCTGGTGACCAGGGCCCGGGCCACTCAGCATGACATGAGGGTTTGCTAGCATGAAGCTCCACAAATGCTAACAGCTGAAACAACTCAATGCAAATCTGTTTTTTTAGTTTTCACAACACAATGACGCATTTCCTGATATTGTTCAACGCGTAAAGACATTTTAACGAGGCTGGAAATTAAGTTCGAATGGTTTGGCATGCTGCGTTAGCATCAGGCTAAGGACGTGGGATTAGCTAACTTGTGTTGACCGCCCCCCCTCGTAATATTCCCACTGACGTTAGCCTGGCTAGCCGGGTGAGGCTGGTGTGGAGCTGTGGGAGCGGGGACCAGCGCGGATGTTACCAGAACAGCGTGTTGAGCGTCAGGGCCACGCAGATGCTGCACAGCGGCCTCTCCCACACCAGCAGCCGCTGGAGCCACAGCAGCGGCGGCTCGTAGGGGGCCAGCCAGCCCTGGAGGCGCTCCCGCAGGCGGACGAGCTCCGGGTCCAAGTCGCCGCCGGCCTGCTCCGACGACCCGGCGGGGAAGAGGGACTCCAGGCCGACCGAAGAGGAGGGAACCGAGGGGTGTCTTGTGGCCTCCTCTCCGCTCGCCATGTTTCTCCCACACTTTGTTGTGTTGTTTTGGATATCACGGGAACAGCAGCGTCAAACTCCACGGGGCGTACAGATACACAAACGTCCGGTTGTCACTTTCAAAATAAGACAGGAATGATGCTGTAGGACTATTTATTTATTGAAAGTAAAAAAAAAAATGAAATTGTGGTGAAGTATTGACATCTGTGAGAATAATCACACAGTAAAGGCTTCAGATGAAACGTTAAGTTGTTATCGACAGTCAAATATAACGTAATTTAGTGCATGCTGGTTTGTATATATGAACAGATCCGGTTTTCAAAACAATAATTATATTTAAGACTTAAATTCATTATTAAGGTTACAGCTACCGCCATATTTAGTGTAAGAAACGAATTTGACCTTAAATACACAGTAAGGTTCCGGGTTTTCTTCACATTTCTGGCAACTTGACACTTGCACAGATGGGCGGACGGATCAGGTGAGAAAATCTAGTCACGTGTTTCCTGTTTACTGTAGGAGAGGGTTAAAACCTCCAGGGCTCCACCGTGTGGTCAGAGATACCACTGCAGGAAGGTTGCATAAAGGTGACATACTTAAATGAAAAGATCTAAACCGTGCATGTTTT
The DNA here is from genome assembly GCF_947347685.1 of Pleuronectes platessa. Classification (NCBI taxonomy): domain Eukaryota; kingdom Metazoa; phylum Chordata; class Actinopteri; order Pleuronectiformes; family Pleuronectidae; genus Pleuronectes; species Pleuronectes platessa. The sequence goes on from NC_070649.1 coordinate 5,007,476, forward strand.
CATAGCCCTAGAAAAATATAAATAAATACATGTGTGAATGTTCTTATATATAACAGTAGTTTCAGCATTTTAAGTCCTAGATAACATAAATAAAACACACACACACACACTTCTGTGTTTTGTTATAAATCTTTAATACAGAAACATATCCTATTGAGTAAACATATGTTGATCAATTTGATCAAAATGCAGCTTATAACAGTGCAGGAGAAGACCTACAGAGATTCATCACAATATCAATGCTCCAGTATAACACAGGCCGCAGACATCATATTAATGTAAACAGCAGCACAGGCAAAGAAGTGATCTCTCATTTTAATCACGTGGCGACTTCGTGAAAACATAAATAAAAGCTGCTGTGGTTCCACTCAGTCATGAGACCCAAACAAAATGGAGGGTGGTCCCTGCTTGCGTGACTGGAAGCACGTGCACATGCCTCGTGTTCCGGGTGTAAGATCTGCTCATCTGCACGTTATGTGGAAGACGTTTTCGTCCGTGTGTGACAAGATGATGTGTGGGGGTCAAAGGGACGACAGGGTGGGAGGGAAGAGGGGGCTCCGGGGCCTCCCTGCCCCCTGGTGCTAGGACAGAAGGGTGTCTATACCAGCAGGGGATAAGACCATGGCCTGCAGCAGGTCAGACAGAGAGATGATGCCCCTCACCACATCCGCCCTGTCCACCAGGACCAGCCGATGGACCTGGGATCAGGAGGGAAATGACAACGTGCTTCTGTTTGACCTTTAGAACAAATCCTGAGGCTTCTGCACACACTACCCACCTCAGCCCGGACAATGCGGTCTAAGATGGTTTCCAAGGTTTCGTAGGGATAGCACTTGATTACTCCCTCGACGAAACACGAGCGCCTGCGGACGGCTTCCAGCATCGTCATGTCCAGATTGTCGTAACTCTTCTGGGCGGCGAGATTCTGCCGGGGAGCGAGCACAGATACTTCCTGATGCTGCACGGGGAACTGTTACTATCAATCTCTGACTGCATAACTCGACACAATGGACTGAAACACAACTGAACAATGGATGATTCCCATGATCCCTGATTTTGAAGCTGCTACTTTAAGGCGAAACAGTTGCATAGTGTTGCTGTAAGATCACAAACAGCCTTAGTTAAACAATAAAATTATAATATAGGACATAAGATTTCTCTGTGGTACTTACAATCACATCAAATCTCGAGTAGAGCGCCACCACTTTACCTGAGAAAGCATTTAGTCAGCCATCAATTCAACCAAATACATCTCTATAGCATAATCTTTAAAAGAATAGATGAGTATACCCTGTTCGTCTACCACCGGCAGAGCAGACACCCGCCGCGCCACAAAGATGGTGAGGGCCTGGTGAAGCGGCGCCGTCTGCTGAACGGTGGCGATGTTCCTGAACGTGCCGATCCCCAGCTCCTGGATCTGCCTCCGGATGAACGCAGGCTTGGGAAGCTTTTTACCCTGAAATACAAAAAAACACCAAACACCACAGTAGGAGAAACAGAACTACTTCTACCGCCAAATTGAATATTTCATCCGAATATGCGAACCAGAGCTTGCCTTACGAATATATGGAGGAACTTGAGGATTCGCTTGTGGGTGAGGATGTGCAGGACGTTTCCAGACTCCGGCTCGATGACGGGCAGCCGGTGGATCTTGTGTTTGAGTAACGAATAGACGGCATCAAAGAGGCTGCGAGGAAATAAAGCACTTTGAGTATTTAACCGGATTGTGAGAATTAGAAACGTGCGTTGTGTGCGCTCACCTGGCCTCCGGGGAAATACTAATGAGGAAGTGATTGGAATACGGAAGGTACACGTCTAAACAGAAAGAGGCAGGATCAAGCTCTACTGGGAATTCACTGACACGTGTGCACTGAGGTAATGTCACAGATCTGTGTTGGTTATTTACTTTGAGAAGAATCACCTCGCCATGTCTCGATCCTGTGGCTCTCCAGCTGGTGCATTTGAACCTGGAGAGGGGGAACCACACGTTAGACGGGTCCGATCGAATGATGCAAACCTGCAGAGGCTTCGGTCAAGGCCCAGATTCACTCTTCAGGCAGCTCACAGCTCAAATATCCAACCTTTGCTCATCCGATAACTTTAGGTGGCTCAATTTTCCACATCAGGACCAAAACTTCAGGCCATAAAAACAGTTATTTCCCAGACTGCCGCTGCCCTCATCCACGGGTCAACAGTTAATGTCCCCACCTGTTACTGTTACTCTTGAACTTTCCGAGGCTAATAGAGGTCGTACTGTACAAACTTCAACTGTTAATAACTTAACGTTCTTATTGCGCAATCCTTTTTATAGTGTTTATACTTTATAGTGTTTCTTGCTCAAAACATACAACAGCAAATTTGGCAATAAACCCTCGTCTCACAAAAGCCAGGCTTCAGAGTGAAGTACTCACCAAAGGAGACTTGTAATAGCAATTGAGGATGTTGATGAAATCTGTAATCGTCAGCATACCTGCGACCGAAAAGGAAGTCAGTTCCCAGAGAGGACCACTTTGCAAAGACCGTTATCATCCATCTGTTTTTTTCTTACCCACAAATCTCTGCACCTTGCTGTCCCACAGAGGCGCCGCTCTCAAGCCGTTGGCCACCAGTGCAAAAAAGGCTGTTTTCACCTGTGGAGGTAAATCCATTGACTTCAGTGTGTCAGAGAGAGGATGTGCAATAACAACATGGATGTGAAACCGGCTGCAGGCTCACATGCAGCTTGGTGTCGAATATGACCAGTTTACAGCTGGTTGGAATGGCCTTGTAGCAGCAGTGGCTCTTCATGAAGTCCATGTAGACCGTGGTGTCAGCGCCTGTGAGGCACAGAGAGCACACACACGTATACACACATGCACCAGAGCGGGGAAGGAGGCAACAGTATGTGTACACACAAAGATTTCACCTCCTCGTTGCTGTGTTGCCTTCTCCTTCCCTGGGGGCTGCAACAAAGTGAGAAAAACAGTCCCCACATGACATTTTGAAATCCACAGAGCAACTCAACATCCTTGTTTAAGTCTCACAAGCACCCGTCCCCACGCTGCATTCATCCCAAAGTGACTCGTCACCTGTGAAGGAGGCTCCATTACTCGAGTGTGCGTCCATGAAAAACGCTCCTCAAGTCTTTACCCTTTCCTGCAGAGCACTCGGGTCTATATTAGGAGCTCCCGGGTGGTATGTGTGTCCGGGGGGTGGGGTAGAGGGGCAGGCAGTGGCTCAGGGGGAGGGACACAGTGGATTCTGCCAAAATCAGACACTCGTCTCTGACAAGCTCCCTTGCCGTGCTGTATCAGGTGACACGAGCTCCCACTATTTATTGGCTGCAGAAAGGTGTGGCACCCACAAGGCAGATGTTGGAAATGAATTAGCCCCAGGCCAAGGTGTGTGTGTGTGGGAAATGTCAAGGCAGGACACATAAAAAAAAGAAAACAATGACCACATGTCCCAAAGTAATGCGTTCTTTATTAGTTCTGTCTTTTCTACAGAATTGTTGTTGTTTTTACAATATTTGCATTTTTTTTTTTATACAGCATTTACAAAATTAAAAGGCGTTTGTTCTTATTTTTATCAAACGCTCACAGCAATTTGCTCAAAAGGTTCGATGACAAAGTTAAACGTCCAGGGGACCGTGTGCAACTGAAAAACAATCACGTCCTCCTGGACCATGTGAGCCGTGGCGATGGGAATGGAGACAGATGTGCAAATTCCAGACCGCGCCGACGAAGATGCTTTAACATTGTTTTTAAATGTTCACTTCAAAAACAGCAACCGGAAACCAACTCGAAAGTGTGTTGAAAAAGAAACCTTCTTCCTCTCGGACTTCAAAATTTGAATATTGAACATTACCCTGTTACAGAAGTGCAGATGTTGCCACGTACATTCTATGTTTTACTATGAAAAGAAAAGTGTGTGTGTGAAAAAAAACAACCAGAATAAAAAGGTTAAGTGTTATTGATCAATGTTTGGCCAATGACACTGAGGTACGATGACACAGTTTGTGTTCAAACTGTTTCTTTAGTTTCACAAATAAGAACACGTGTATAAAAAGAACCCGGTGAACCAAATCAGTGCTTGCAGCTTGTGTGTGAGCGTCTGAGGTGAACATCTGTATGCACACGTCCGAACACTAAGCAAATATGGCTAAACCAAATATTAGTATGCAAAATAAACTGGTTCAGTCCCTTTTTCACACCACGCAATAAAAACTCTCACCCTCCAGATATGCAGTGTAACCTTCGTACACTTTAAGCAACTCAAAACACACCAACTTAAGGTCCTACCGTCACCCCGCCTCACTCTGAACTTTCAAACGACAACTGTGAGTAGTAAAAGAGTTTGGTTGAAGCCAAAACAACAATATAAAACATCCTGTAATTCCTTCTCCGCAGTAAAAACAAGTTGCGGGGCATTTACTGCGAACTATGGCGTGTTTACTTATGGCAAGTGTATTCTGCAGCATTGAGCTATAAGTGAAATCTCCCGCTGGGCTGTCAAACTAACTAGTGACTGTAATGAGCCAGTTTCCTTCACACCTGTGTTCTAGACCTGGAAAAATAAACAATAAACGAATTAAAGCAGTTGATGAAAATTGTCCAGAGTCTGTTAGTACAGGTTGGCAGCAGTGGTGCTTCTCAGTGTCTAGCCGGGCATGAGGAGAGCTTGGGCTTTCTCCATAGGTAACAAAGAGGCTGGATGGCAGGAGCCCAGCTGTACGGAGGGTAACGCCCCCAGGCGGGAGTTCAGTTCGGAGGCCCTGAGGAGGTCAGACGCCGGCAGCGGTGCATGACGCTGATGGCTGTCAGGGGAGCCGCGGGCGAAGAGTGCTGAGGTGTTTTTAAGTTCGCAGTGAAGAGGCGGGAGGCTCGCAAGACAGCCGGGACAGAAGAAGGAAGCAGCCGACCAGGTTGGAGAGGTTTCCACATCAGACACATGTTCAGGATGTATGTGGCCCATGGAAGCGAGGAGGGAGCCCCACAGACACAAGACCGAGGTCTGCGCCGAAGCCGATGGCGGATTTGGTATGTGGTGCTGACCGCTTTCAGGGGTACCGGCTTGATTCAGGCTCTCGTTGGCCGGAACGCAGCAGGGAGGGCGCTGGGCTGCAACAGGAGCCTCTGGTTTGAGGTCTGAGGTCTGAAGGAAGCTCGTGGAGATGTCAGCCGGGGGTGCGAGCGGGGACTGACCGGCCCTGGAGAGAGGGAGCTGGTGCAGCACAGCGCTGGTGGCGATGAGGCCTGTCACGCTGGTCAGATAGACCAGGCCGAGCATACAGGTCACCTGAAAACAAAATGAGATCAAACATCAAATAGAAGCAATTTAAAGACGCTCATTAAGTTATAAATAAAGAGCTAAAACAAGCTCCCCTCTCACCTTGGTAAAGTGCAGGTAGATGGCTGTGAGGGCCTGGCTCCAGGCAGCTTGTTCCAGCAGCACACAGAGGTCAGTGTAGGTGAACCAGCCGCGCTTCATCCCCTGCCGCTCCGCGATGCTGAGGATCCAGAAGCCACAGTCAGAAAACTTCATGTTTTTGAGTTATTTCTGGGTGACACAGTATTTCAGCGGTGAAGGTGAGAACCTACCTGGTTTCCAGATGACTTAATATGTCAAAGAAGTCATTCGGCTCCGTGAAAAGGCTCCACTCCTAAAACACATGACACATGGGTTGGGACAAAGAACTACAACCACATATAAGCAGACAGAGACAGAGACACACACTTACAATGGCATTCAAGAAGTTCATCTCCAGGTTATTGACAGTTTGGACGTCCAGCTTCCCGGCCGCCCCCCACTCATCGTTGAAAACCTCCTCGTCCTCTCCTTCATCATACAGGTACTTGCTGGCAACCATCTGATTCAATGAGGAATCAATAGCTTGTGTTAATGCAACATCATTGTACTCACTTACTCAAAGAGATCAGCAGAGGAGCCCTCAACACCAAACTCCACTTTGCAGTGAGCAGTAAAAACACTATAAATAACTCAGACCTATTTAGAAGCATTCCAAACACATACCATAGAGATCAGGAAGAGGTCGGAGGAGGAGATCTTTTGCAGGTATTCAGGGTTTCTGTGTCGGAGCCTTTCGATGTAAACCAGCGCCAGCATCATGGCGCACGGGGAGATACACGCCTCCCTGGTGGGACCAAAACAGATTTAACACAACGTGGACACGACAGCGTGGAATTCAACCGATGTCAACACGAGTAGAAAGTGCACCAACCTGACGACATGCGACGCGTACTTCTTCTGGAGCTTTCTGATCGGGCTTGGGGCCGATTTCTGGAAGATTTCAACGGCAATATCTGCAACAAACAAGACAAAAAGACGAAAAGTCTATTATTGACATTGCTAAACAAATTAATTATTATTTAGTATAAAAAGCTGACATTTACAGACATGTTTCCAAAGACGTAATAGACAATATTGTCTATGATCTGGCAACAAAGCAGGAGACATAACTTGTACTTCCTGTGTTTATCACGACGATCAGAGTTTAGCTCCCAGCACTGTCCCAGCAGCCTGGTTCAGAAGTTGATGGTTAACTCACCTGTAACTGGGCAGGAGAGAGCATCGAAGGTGACGTCCGTGTCCAGGCCGTAGTACAGTCGCTTCTTCACCCTCTCGGTCAACTTCTGGTGTCCAGGAATGAACTGTAAACACAGACGCGTTAGCCAGGTGGAGCTAGCTAGTAGCTTGTCAGAGCTAAGTGACGTTAGCTTAGCTTGCACTACAAAAGCAGAAGTTAGCATAACATGCTTCCTGCACCACTAGCCCCCTGAGCTAATGCTAGGTCGCTTCCGCTAAGTAAGTAGCTAACACCCTCAGCTGGTGTCACCGAAGTTATTTTTAGTGTTTAAAACGTTAACCCGACATGTTGTTAAGCTTTAAGTCAGAGAGCTTTTAGCACTTTCCCTGTGTATTAGCCTGTGTCAGCTAGCCTAGCATTAGCTCCCGCGGTTGTTTCCGCAACGTACCGTGAACTCCTGGAAGTCCGAGAACTGGAAAGTCTTCTCGTTGAACAACGCGTCGAAATCCATGTCTGATAAATGAAACATGGGTCCGACGACTGGTGTGAAGGAGACGACTGTTCTGTGAGTCCGGCCTGACCCCCTCCGCCTGAACCGCTGAGCGCTGCACAACACGGACCGAGCGGGGACAGACAGTGACGACACAGGGCTGATCGACTCCACACACACACACTGACAACACACTGACACACACAGGGACAGGGACTGGGAGGGAACAGTTACACAACATCTGTAAACACGTGTGAGCCTTATTCCTCCATTTTTAATGCAGTGATGATGTTTCCACGCTGATTTAGAATTAATAAATTATTCTTCACTCGTACTTTAATACGTTTATATATTTCTAAACATTTAAAAAAGACTCACATCGATGTAATGTCACTTCTGTCCAATCAAAATGCAGAAGGACGTCATGTTGTAATTTGTGATGAATGTTAGTATCAATCAATCAATTAATCAATCAACCAATCAGACTTTATTTATATTTCAGTCAGTGCAAACAGGGACAGAGGAAACGCCATCTCACCAATGTGCAATGAGGAAACACAGGAGATTATTATTTGAGTGTATAAAGTATTGAGTAGAATAGAAAGATATTTAAAAAACAATATAAAAAGTTAAATCCAAAGAGAGAACTGATGTAGTGAAGGTAATAAAAAAAGTATATCTAGTGTTTACATGGATAAATAGATAGCATTCACAGTATGTAGAAAAAGGTTTTGTAAAAAATGGACAGGAGTATGTCGGATTAAAACTTTTATTGCCCCCAAGTGAAAGAACAGAAATTACTTTAAAAAAACAACATTGCGAGGTAGACGTCAGAGTTAATGCAGAAATAATGTATATGATTGTTTATACATATAAATATAAAAGCGTAGAAATGACCGATTCCATTCTGTTACAACATCCTCACACAAAGTCCAAACACCTGCCAGGAGAGAAGAGAACTGTCTTTAACTGCCAACGACAGGCAGACATGGACTGTACAACTTTATATGTAAATGAAGCTGGAGATTTTTTTATGTTTTATCAATGACATATCGAGATTATAAATAATTCATTTTATCGTAGTGATCCAAGCATACAGAGGCGTACAGATTAAAAATATCACTTTAAATAACAGTAAAGCTCATTACATAAAAAGAGAAAAGCGTAAAACAATCCCTGACATCGTATTTTACAGAAATCATTCTAATCACAGTGTATTCACTGCCTTGTTTCTTGTTCAATTTTGCCTGTTCTATTTTTACATAAGCAGACATTTCAAACCCAAACAAGCCTTTTCAATATAAAAACATCAAAACAACAACATGACATTAAAAAAGTAGCTATGAGAGCTTCTAAAGAGAATATCCTCAGGCTCTCAACATGTGAAAACACAGGGAGCCAACCAATGAAGGCACCGGAAAACACATTTCACTCGTAACCCTGCAGCAAAGTGATTATGGCTTGAAACTAATCTAAAAATGAGTATCTACAACTGTTTTTTTTAATTTCAAGGTAATAACTTGACATTTCCTCTCCTCTTCCAACATAACAAATCTTGAGCATCAACATAACAAATACCATTCCGGGGGAAACAACGAATCCCTGTCGTCCAATTGATTTCAGCCCTTTGTTAAGGCACCTTCCCCTTTCTCCCTGATCTGCCAGTGCACATGCAGCTTGAATAATTCTACAAATAAATAGCGTTTTCCTCTATAGCGGAGTTTCCTCTCACATTGAAATCACCTACGAGAGTTTAAATGTAGCGTTCCCTCCTATAAAATACATTCAGTGGTGGTGGGGGCCTGAAGAAGTGGACGGCGGCTGCAGTTTCTCCGATTTGCGATCTTTGGCTTCGGTGTCGGACGAGGAATCGGTGTCCTGCGCCTGCTGCTGGTTCATCCACATGTCTGCGTACAAGCCGCCCTTCAGCAGCAGTTCATCATGTCTGTGATGGAGAGAAGCCGAGTCACTTGCAGTTCATTGTACAGGAGGACAAGTCATTCAGAAGATTAGCTCAATAAGTGATAATTACCCTCCTCTCTCTGCAATCCGACCGTCACTTATAACAAGGATCTGGTCTGCGCTGATGATGGTCGACAACCTGTTATATATAAAAAACAACATCAGATAAAACTGATTGAGCTTTTTTCTACACACAGGAAATAAAAACACAAAAAGCCATAAGCAACATGGATCTCTTTTACCTGTGAGCGACAACAACTGTTGTACGATTGGCACAGACTTTAGCCAGTGACGCCTGGATGTTGCGTTCTGTTTGTGTGTCCAGTGCCGATGTGGCCTGCAGAGGAACACAGGGTTTGTTAAAACAGAATAATATGAAACGAGGAAGCGCTTTCATTCAAGTACAAGCTGAGCAGCAACTGATTCATATGCAACTAGGGAAATAATTTGGCAATGTTTCCCATTTGAGATCAATTAAACCGCTTCAGATGTCTTTGCTCCTTTTGGCCGTCTCACCTCGTCCAGCAGGATGATCTGCGGCGCTTTGAGGATGGTCCTGGCGATGGCCACCCTCTGCTTCTCTCCTCCACTCAGCTTCAGACCTCGCTCCCCCACCTGGGTATCATAGCCTGCCAGAGAGAAAAACAGGAGGAGGAGTAAATCTCACGGTTACTCTGAAATAAACCAAAATCCATATCATGTTCATATACTTAATCTACAAGATTAAATGAAACAGTATGGGAGGGTGAGATAATAGGTAACCTTCAGGGAAGGTCACGATTTTTTCGTGGATATCCGCAGCGAGAGCAGCGTCCTCCACCTCCTGGTCGCTGGCTGAGATGCGCCCGTAGCGAATATTTTCCCGGATGTTGGAGTTGAAAAGCACCGTGTCCTGGGGAACGACCCCGATATGAGCCCGCAGAGACATCTGCTTCACCTGAGGAGGGAAAAGGAAGATGAAGTAATTACTCGTGTGCCTGTGTAAACACACACACGCACACACACACATACACACAGTCGCATCAGGCTCCTGTTTCTTTGAATGCTTTTATTCATCTCAGGAGACACACAACCAGGGGCTAATTTACACTTACAGCCGTTTCATTGCTTCACTTGCACACACGGTGATGTACAGAGCTCTGTGATGCATGAGAACTTATTGAGCTGGAGGCACTGTATTAAGTCGTCTTCGCCACTGGTGTGTGTTTACAGTGTAATGTCACAAATTACAAGCAAACGTGCCGAACTCTCACCTTTGATATATCCTGGCCATCGATGCGAATGCAGCCTCCGTTCACGTCATAGAAACGGAAGAGCAGTCGGATGATGGTGCTCTTCCCAGAGCCCGACGGTCCGACCTGGATTGAGAGATTCACAGAAAACAATGATGATGAGTGTTTAACAGAAAAGCAGAAATGCGGTAACAGAGGTAAGAGTAATGAAATGTCTCCTTCAGGATTACCAGAGCGACGGTTTGTCCCGGCAGCACAGTGAAGGAAACGTCGTTGAGAATCTCCTTGCTGTGAAACCATTAAAAATGAAAAGTACTTAGTCTTGTACAACTCTTAATTTCTATCTTTACTTTTAGTTTTCGAGATAACTAAAATGTGAACCAACCCGTCTATGTAGCTGAAGTGAACGTTCTCAAACTCCACTTTTCCCATTTCATAGAGAAGATTCCCGGCGTTGACTTCGTCTTTCACCTGCACGGAGGAATCAAATCACAGAGATATACATAGAGTGGGTCGTGTTACAGCCCAGTGAGATGCAGACATGACTCTTTCTAACGTACCTCCTCCTCCTCCTCAAACAGTTTAATCATGTTTTCCATGTCGATGAAAGAATTCTGGATCACTCTGCGGTAAGAAAAAAAGAAAGTTTCCATTAAGTTTCCTTTGAGAACAGAAAAAAGAAGATTTTACGAAAACCAAAGCTAATGGATGACATCTGAATCCTTGCTATGTTATTCCAGAACACATTGGTACGGCCTCTTCTTACCTGTAGTAGGTTCCAAACCAGTTGAGGGGGGTGTACAGCTGGATGATGTAGGTACCAAACAGCACAAAGTCTCCCACCTTAAAAGGATAAGAAGAGGTGAAAAAACATATAATGCATTTTAATCAGTTTCAAAATACAATTACTTTGGACTAACAATGAAATCACAAAGCACCATAGAAAGCTTGACAGTGTGTTTTCAGTACCTGAAACTTTCCTTCAGTCACGAAGTAGGCACAGAGCAGGGAGCCGGCCAGCAGACCGGAGCCGATGATGAGGTTCTGTGTCTGGTTGAGGAAGGCTAAAGACGCCTGGGTCTTCCACTCAGACGCCTAACAGAGGGGACAAGAACCATTTTAAAAACGTCTACACAGTACGACTGATTTCTTTATGTCAACCATTATCCTGGATCATGGATTTTCTTGTATTGGTTTATTTCTTTCAAGACTTTGTTCAATATTTTTAAGTATCAGAAATAAACATATCTGTGACTGACCTGATATTTCAAGATTAAGTCCTCAAAACGGGCGACCTCATAGTTCTCTGCATTGTAGTACTTCACCTGTAAAAACAAGACAGAATTGAAATGTAACTTTTAATTGTGAAACTTCTCAAAGAACCACAACACACTTGAAAAGCCAAACGCTGCTATTTACCGTCTCAAAGTTTAACAAGGAGTCCACAGCCTTGGACTTGGCGTTGTTGTCCTGCAGATTCATGTCTCGTCTGAACTTTGTCCTCCACTCGGTGATGATGATGGTTAAAGCTGGAGGACACACGTGAGGGTTTGAGCAATCTATTTGTGGCTCCATTCAAGATTCAGGTTGAGTGGAGCTCTGGACTACTTACTGAGGTACAAGGCCATGCAGACGAAGACAATGAGACCAAACCAGGCGTTGAAATATGTGATGAAATAGATGATGGAGATGACGATGTCGGCGATGGTCGGGAAGATGCTGAAAACTAAGTAGCTGTGGAAAGAGAGAACGTCTAGTCAACTTCCACCTTCAAATTTAAAGATGGTCGTAACATTCCCATCCCAAGCTCCACCAGCTCACCTGAGCAGGCTGTTGATGGAGGAGGTGCCGCGGTCCATGCTCCTCAGCACGTCCCCGGTCTTGCGGCCCAGATGCCAGCGCAGGGAGAGGGAGTGCAGGTGGGCGAACAGATGCACCTGAACCACGCGGTTGGTGAACTGCTGCACGCGGATCCACAGGAACGAGCGCATGTTGCTGACAAACCCCGAGGCACCTGGGAGGAGGCAAGGAGAAGGGTGAGGTAGACTGAGCGTTCTCGCCGCTGTGGTCACATGACACGGGATTTGAGGATCCAAGAATCAGTGGCATATTGTAAATGAGTGAGTCGTACCTGCCCCTCCACCCTGCAGGAACTTGAGCAGGACATAAATACACACTGTAGTGGCCACAGTGGGCCAGCTCCTGCCACCGGTTAGGTCATTGACTAGGGGATGGACAGAGACATAAAGGCGAATTAGAAAAAACGAGGCAGATAAACAAAATGATAATAAATAAGAACCACTCGGCTCAGGCTAAACCATTTAACAGCTCTGGAGAAAAGATATTCACCGATGTTCTTGTAGTAAATGGGGACAAAGACATTGATGGCCCTCTCGACTGCCAGCAGCACCAAACAGAAGATGACCAGCAGCTGGAGGACGATGTTGCCTTTGGGCCACATGTAGGGGACGAGCAGACGGACCTTCTGCCTGAAGCCCTGCCAGGTGGACTCGTTCTCCTCGGTTCTGCCAAGGAGACTCTGAGATGGAGAAATAGATTAACCACCCGGAACATCATGTCTGAGGAGTGTCCCAGGTTTTCACGTTGCGAGGCGTCCCTACCCGGCTGCTGTGCTCCACGTCCCGCTCGTCTTCGTTTATCAGGAGCATGTAAGGTTTGCGTGGCAACCCGGGCGCTTTGAGACCAATGAGGAAGAGCAGCCCGGTGCACGTGTAGCGCATCAGCCACAAGGCAAACTGCACCTGAGAGGTTCAGAGACACAAAAAACAATTAAAAAAATATCAAAATATTGCACTGTAGATGTTGTGCCCCTCATTACATTAGGCTAATCCACATTGCTTTGTTATTATATACTTTACTGTTGTCAATTATGATTTTAGGGGGGGGGGGGGGGGGGCTAAATATATGATATATCACAGAGTGTAAAAACATGACAAACCGACTTATACAAAGTTGAGGCCACAGTGAAGTGTAGAACACACAAGTCACGCCTCTTTATCCAAACACAAATTTGGGACTTCCTATAGCATGACTCGATGTGGGAGGGGCAACATTTTGTCTCGGGATTTCAGTGGTAAACAGTGCCTTGGGGATCTGATAAGGCAACTGTGCAATGACTCAGCAAAAAAAAAGGCTCCAGTGTGGTGGTCATCATGACTAATCATAATGCAACAGGTCTTTTCTTCTGGGGTTTAGCATTTTTCGCATTCCTTGCAGGCAGGGAGGACACTGGGTTAAAGGTGCAGCCTGCAAAGTTAAAGTTCATAAAAAAAAAAACTATCTTTGATCTACAAATAACCTTTGGAATATTACTGTTCATAGCCCATTCATAGTTCAACATTAGATAGTGTTAGGTAATCTAACTTAACCCTGTGTAGATAAGAATGGAGATGAAGTGTCAAACACAAGCTGCACCCTGGTACAATATTTTAATATATTCAAACCAAGGTTCCCTCTTCTCTCACCTGCTGGTCCCTGTTCTCCAGCCCCCACCACCAGTGAGGACTGTACCAGGACACGAAAGCCAGGTTCTCAGATGAGAAGGTCAAAGCCCAGAACATGAGCAGGAAGGCGCTGTGGCCCCTCGTCCGGTCCATCACCAGGACCCTGTGTCTCTCCACCCGCAGCAGGCTTATGGCCCAGGCCCAGGCCAGCGCCGAGAAGCAGCCATAGAGCAACACATAGCCCGGGAGCTCCCCTCCGGCGGCCGCCTGCCACACCATCCCACCCAGAAACTGGACCACGAGGAGGACGGACACGGCCAGCTGGAAGCCGTACAGGCAGGTGCGCGGGATGAACTTGGGTTCCATGGCTGTTCCATATTTCTTGTAGAACACGCAGTGGATGGTGCCGAGGAAGAAGGAGAGGGTGAGCAGGATGGAGGGGACGAGTGTGAAGTAGAAGCAGGGGGAGATGCCTTGGTCCACCCAGGTGTGGGAGATGGAGGAGTTGGCTTCACAGTAGCTCTGGATAAACACCATGGCTGGAGCTGGAGGGGGAGACACATGATTTCAATACAGACACAAAAGGTGCAGGACACAAACTTTAAAAACTAAAGTGAAGTAAGCGGGAAATTATGATCCCACACAGGTTGTTATTGCTGTTACTGCTCAACAACATTGTAAAGATCCAGATATCTCAGCAATACTTAAAAACCCACAGATCAAACTCTCCGGAGGTCTTGATGAATCAAATCTCCTTCAGTTAGGATCTGAGCCACATGAAGTCTGGGCTCCATTGGTTCTCCATGACAGTTTTTTGTTAGATCTGTGACGGACTAAGCATTGAGCTGGTTACGAACCATCGCCTCCCACATGTGTGTGGACAAAACCACTGTGCTACCAGTTAGCATTGCATTTATAATAAATAATAAACGTCAGAGGTTGAACATTATTTACCAGACCGGTGCTGCCCGCTCCTCAGCCGTGCACGCGCTCTACTTGTCCGCAACAGGGGTTACTCCAGACTAGCTAGCGAGCCCTGCTAAAAACAATGAGTTGCTAGTTAGCTTAGCCGGCTCTTTATCAGCGTTATCAGAGAAGATAGTGAGGGAGGCGGCCGGCTGCCGGGCTAACAAGTAAAGTGCGACATCACCGTGTGTGTGTGTTTATCTGAGGCGGCTGTGTCCTTGTAGCAAGGAGCTGATCGATGATTCGATAATCGACACTTTACACAACAGCGTTTGACTGCGTGGCCTTGGCCGCAGCGCCCCCTAGAGGGAGACAGTGGGAACTGACACATGGAAATATAGATAATATACATATATAATTAAGTCTTTAAAAGGAGTCCCTTATTAGGGCCGAGCACTGACAGGCACTGACAGACAGTGAGGCCCTTTTTTGTTGTTTTTTTGAGGTTTTTAACATGCTCAAATTCTTGAATGCTCAATTTGAGGACATTTATGATCGATCAACTTTGGAAAAAGTGCGAAATAACGTAAAGATACCACTTTCAAAATTGTTAAACTCTCTGTGTTGTGGATGGTTGATCCATTAAAACAAGACATTTGAAGGAGAAATTATTTGCTCATCACTGACAACAGAGTAGTTCACATGTTGGGAGACAGATGCATCAATTATTACACTAATGATTTTATAATGTGATCATGGACCATATGACGGTGGATGCAAATCAGAGATCGTGGATCAATTTTTCTAGTTTAATTATTGTAATGTGAGGTCATGCTTCAATTTCTGTCATCTTTAAGATCATTGTCCCCTCAGCAGTCAGACTTTTAAACCAGCTGTAGCCCTGGTGTATGGCACACCACATGGTGGATATACTCAAGTAAATTATAAGCGCATTCATTTTCTTTTCTTAAGATACAAATGTTCCTATGACAGTTCTCATGATACTGAGCTGACCTGTTCTTCTGGTCTGACTCCTTTCATTCTACCACTGACCTTATGTAAACTGAAACTTGAACTTACCTTCTGTATAAATGACCATGATCCAAACACCACCAGAGTAATATATTTGAGTTAAAATACACATTATATATATTCCATACAATTTTATGAAAGGTTTGATAATGGAACCAAACAAGCCTGCAATGCCACAAGCTGACCCCTAGATGGCACTAGATACAAAGGTATCTAAAGAGACTCACATAAGAACAATAGTTCATAAAAACACATACACACACACACACACACACACACACACACACACACACACAGGTGGTGAAGGAAATAAACGCTCCTGGAAATGGAACTTAATAACAATGTGCTGCATGTTATTAATGGCCAGCAGGGTGTCATTAAACTGCTATACTAAGGCCAGTGAACGAGTGATTAATGACAGGAACAGAACCCGAGCGTGTGAGTGTGTGTGTGTCTTCCACTAAAAGAGTCATTTTCAAGACAAAAGGAACATGAGAGCATCCTTCAGTGATGGAGGGATTTGAGTTGAGAACTTTTCCCATCAAACTGTAAATGCAGGCTTTAGTCGAACGGAGGGAAGTGACTCAGTATCCAGCTGTCGCATCTGTCCGTCCAGGGTGGATGAAGAGAAGACTCCTTGGAGAGACTGTGTCCTTGGGCTTATGTCTTTTTGATGAGTGAGGACATGTTGTTAAAGGGTTAATACCTGCTTTTAGGGTTAGAAGGAAGCTTAGGCTAGGGTTGGGTATTTAGATGTGATGGTTAAGGTCATGGTGAGGGGCTTTCCAGCATAAACACTGACCTTGACAGGACTAGTCGACCTAGTGGGGTAAAATGCACAGGTCCTAATGCGGGAAGATGTTTATCCCTGAGGTCCTGGTGAAGGTGGGTAGGTGCCACATGCTCCTTCGCTCCTGGGATCTGTCTATTCTCTGTTTCTTATGCACACTCCATCAGGATATACTTCCCCTTTTTTCTTCTTTCACATGCAGGTACACACACACACACACACACACACACACACTGGGGTACATCTTATCGTTTGCAGCCTTCACAATGGGCATAAAGAGCTGCTAATCTGCTTCATCTCCCTGCTTCTTTTGTGTGAGTGGAAATGGACCTTCTGTCCATCAGCTGCTCGTCACCCGGCTCCTTTGTCCCCCCCCCCGGAGGAAGTGATGACCTGCCCATCACAACCCCTCATCTCTCGGCATACAGCCTCCCAGCTGGAGCCCTCGGAGTCCTCTAGGTGTTTCTTTTCATGTGTTCAATCCACCTTTTCTCTGGTTCCTCCTGTATGGCTCTTTGTTCGGTCGGGGGCCGCCCCACGCGTACGGATGGAAAGCAGGCGGACTCCAATCTAATCCTTCAAATTCAGTGAGAGGAGTGGTATTAGGAATGCTTGGTCCAATCTCATTAGGACGGAGGGCGATCAATAAAGCTCTCGGTTCTGCTGAATGAAGTATTCACTGACGGATTGGGCTTTGGGAGAAAGTTCTTACCATAAGCTCACTAGCAGGTGACCTTTGCCACCTTTTAAATTCTAATTTGTATGATCCAGCTACAGTTTACCAATCTGCCTTTCCTTCTCATGTCCAGAATAGAAACCAAATGGCTTCACGATGCTGCGTTCAGACATGTGTTGAATGATTTTGACGTCATCCCTGCAGCTTCATCTGTTTTTGAAGAGACAGGCTTATCTGCCAGAGCCAAAAAAAAACACCATACAGAATTTCCTGGGAAAGAAATGTGCACCAAGTTTGTGTTTTAAACATCTGGCCTCTTCCGCTGATCCACATGTTGATGGCTGCCTGCAGCGGAAGAGGAAGCTTTCCACCTGTTTCAATGAGATGCTCTTATTTGTGGATACTGTATGAATGAAACCTGAAGCCCTTTAAACGGGCGACTGGCTCCACGGCTCCATGACCTCCAGCTCCAGAGACGTTTTCCACTTGGAAAGACTTTCCACACGACCGACTCCCGACTCCACGTTGTACCTCAGAGTTTGAACTGCCCGACCCTGGCAGACGGCCGGCAGTGATTCTGACACCTTTTCCTGCTGTGAGGACGATAAGATCTGCTGTCAAACACCGAGGGGCTCCCTCCACTGCTGCTCGACTGCGGCCTCACCTCAGGCCACAGCCTCAGACACACAGATAGAGAGGGGAAGGTGGAGACTGGGGCCTGGGAGCCAGAACGTGAGTGACGTGAGGGAGAATCTCCGTTTCCAATTCCCAAAATATACCGAGGAAGGCCTGGATCTCATTTTCCACCCATCTGTCGGAAGATTTCTCCCAAATGTCAAAACAAGAGAACAGCAAACTGCTTTTTTAAGAAGTTGGTGGCTGGAACAAAATGCAGCAGTGCTCAACAAACATGTTCTCCAAGCAGCTCAGTGGTTTACGAGGCTCCAAATCATCCCCAACATGAATTAACAAGAACAAAAAGAGGAAATAAAGCAACTAAATTAAGAAAAAAACAAGATTTAACTCAAGATTTATTTCAAAGCTGCAAGTGGAGCTCGGTGCAGTTTCTAACCCACACAGCATGGTGACAAAAAGCCATCAAGCAGGTTTAAAAAGCTTAATGAATAAACTCCAGCTTGATCACTAACTTATTACGATGTTCTCTTGTCAGGGAGACACACACACACACACACACACAGAGACACACACACACACACACACACACACACATGATAGAGACGGTCCAGCTTCACCATGGACGCTGGCAGGGAGGGAGCAGAGTGTCACATCTCTTTCCTCTGGGCTGGAGGACGAGGGATAACCCTTTTTTCAGTATTACCAAGAGGAGGAAGGCCATCCATCATGTGCATGTGTTTGTGTGTGTGTGTTGTACAATATGTGCATGTGCAGATTGTATGTATGCAGGCGGTGTTGTTCTTCCTCCAGGCTGTAGTGTGGTTATGGAGGAGGAGGAGGAGGAGGGAGGCAGCGCATCTGGAGACGAGGACTCTCACTGATGTCAAGCGGGGGCGGGTTATTTGTTTGGTTTGGGGGTCGTGGGAATACTGGAAGCATCTTCTCGCTGATGAGGAGCTGATGCTCGCGGACACGTTGCAGTGTCGAGTGCTACCTCTCCCAGTGTTTATACTGCCAAGCGCCTGCACACACAGGATATATCATTTCATACATTCCTGAGAGTGTCACCGGTCATATCTCGGCAGGGGACGGGACTGTGGGCTCAGGTTCTCCCCGACTCAATATCCAGTTCAAAGAAATCGTATTTTGTTCACAAACGGCTGGAAAGTACAGGTGAGAAGCAGGAGGGAATTTATATGTGCATAATTTACGACTCCTTTTTGTATTTTTCATTTCTGTATAAATCGGGGAGGAAATCCACATTTTGGAAACAAGCATACCGAAGAGCTTCTTGTTCTTGGCAAGCTGCAGAGAGAGAGAGAGAGAGAGAGAGAGAGAGAGAGTAGAGTTTGACCCGCTGAACTGAGACGGTTCTCTGGGGCTACGCCCATGCTAATGCTGTTGCCTTAACAACAGGAGGTGATGGAGGCGGGAGTCGAACCCCCGGATAAAAGCAGGGTGGTCTGGGTGGGAGGACACATGGGAGTTAAACCTGTTCAGGTGCATGTCACAGCCAACGTGGAACCAGCACACAGCTGCACCCTCTATCCTCCATGTTGTAATTTTACACCCCCAAAGCCTGCATCCACCCACCCTTCCTCCTCCTCCTCCTCCTCCTCCTCCTCCTCCTCCTCCCTGTCGTTGTTTTCCCTCTCCAGGTGTGATCAGGTGCTGCTCGCTCCCCTGGTCCCGTCCTCCGAGGGTTATTACTGTTACAAATAATCCCAGGATGACGAGCTCCAAACACTTGCAAAAGTAAAAACAGGATATTGATTTGATATCTGCAGCGGATTTGTTTGCTGCTCTTCCCTTTGTGTACATATGGAAACTTTGTGTGAGGCTTCGGTCTAAGGGGGGGGGGGGGGGAGGGGGGTCTTTTGTGTCGCCTTCTTATTCTTATTACGACGTGTTTACTTGACTCAGCTCGTGTCCCAGTGGCCTGATGCTGCCACGTCTCCAAGGGCCATAACTGTAGCTTCAGGGAGGCTGATAAGAAAATTAAGTCTTCCTTCCCTCGCTGCTCTGCTCGGCTACATCCAGAGCTATTGTTCCGTCTGTACACGATGCTTTTTCTCTCTTTGTCTCCCTATGTGACAGCTTGAACATTTCTGATGGTGCGCTCAGACTACTGGGAGCAACTGGGAGATCCACCTCTGCCATGTCATAATTCAGGTGCGCAGAAGAATGACAGGAATGCGGAGAGATAAAGCTCAAAAACACCTTCTGCACATTTCCCATGGATCTACCTGCATGACTTCCTTTGACAAGCACATCTGTGTGTGTGTGTGTGTGTGTGTGTGTGTGTGTGTGTGTGTGTGTGTGTGATAGGGAGAAAGAGAGAGGGATTGCTAAGTTGGCGGTTTGAATGATGTTTAACTGGAGCTCAGCACAGCTGAATGAGGCCAAATCCGCTTTCTCCTGGGTGCAGTTACTCAGAGCGTCGTGCTAGAGAGCGATCACAGAGAGAAGGATGTCACCACATTACAGTCGCACACACACACACACACACACACACACACACAAGCAGACACAGTATTTTTTCCTCCTACGAAGCACAAAACATAACCCATACCATCGACAGCAGCCCACTCAGAGGACTTAGGATATATACAGAGCACTGAGCTCCATCCCACATTAACCAAACACAGAGAGCTCCCCTCTTGAGGCGTCTCACACACACACACACACACACACACACAGACACACACAGACACACACTGGCCTCACTGGCACATAATCTTCCTTTGCCACATCCCTTCTCCTCACAGCTTACACCGCTTATGATCAAACCATGGAGACGGAGTCAAAAGGAAAACAGCGATAAAAAAGAGAAGCACAGTCACTGAGGAGCCATTTTTGATGCCATGAAGGAAATCGTATCGTTTGTGTAGAAATGACATAAAAGATGCAAAAAGGTCTCATAAGGTAAATCTTTCAGTCAAATGCATCTTATATATACTCCTGCTTATATTTTCCTTACACATATTACAGCCATTTAAAGCCTTTTAAGAGAGAAGAGAAATAGAGCCACTCTTCTTTCTGTTTACCTTTTTTTTGCGGTTTCTGCCAACATCCCACACCGACTTCATCAAAGGGGGAATGAGGCGGGCGTTCGTAAACACACGCTACTCACCGAGCTAATTTGATTCAGATGAGACTTTATCTTATTTATTTCTAAGGGTAGAGCCGTCAGTTATTTGGAAAACAGGTCTTGAAGTTGAATTGGATGATGGCCTCACTGGGATACAGAATGAAAGAGCCCCTATTTGAAGAGAAAGTTACGAGGAGGCCATTTCAATTAATCCACAAACTAAACTGGGGACGGAGACAGACTCGGGTGATTTTCTCTTTTCTCATTCTCCGCTCTCCTTTTTTAATGACAGCGGCGGTCGGGGGTGTGAATCGTGAGTTTGTTGTCGCCACTTTTTTTGCCATCGCTAATTGATTCAAAGGAAAACACAACTTCTTTTGTCTTGCGTCCCATTATCCACACGCCTGTTTGAGTAATAACACCTCAGCTCGGTTGGAATCAGTTTGACGGGTTTGGGAGTAAAGAATTGTCAGAATCCGACAGATTATTACAGAAGCTGTTTTGCCTGAGAAGCTGCTCGACTCCTGACAGCCTGTCAGGCGCCATCGCTCCACTCACAGCTTTCCTTTACTCCAACCTGTGACTGACAGATACATTTTTAGCCGTCCTTTCTCTCAGGTTTCAGAGTTCACTTTAAGAACTCGTTTCATTTCAGCATCGTCGTGGCCTGAAGCGTTTGAGAGTCGTGATGAAAGCAAACACGAGAATCACAGCTTCGTCCTGAAATACAGTTTTAAAGATATGACAACTGTGAGGTGGACCATGGGTCAGGTTATTAGGAAGGTTTATTTCTGGCTGGCTCCCTGAATTGACTAATTGTTCAAAGATTCTAACGAGAAAAAAGTTGAGTGACTATCTGGGAAATTATATTTATCGAATAAAACAGTTTAGATTGATGTTTTTTCCTGTAAAATGTTGAAATACATGTGTTACCATATGGAAACTATTTGTAGAAGGCTGCTCTAAGAATATATTTAATATATAAAATGTGATTTTGATCACATTTTAAGGGGAAAAATCCATTATTTTGACTCTTACATCATCTCGATTGTAATTATTCCCCTTGAAACCAAACGTTTCACTTAATTAATCCCTATAACCCATCTAAATTATATGTTAGTGTACATTCCTAGTATATAACCCCATGCAGATCTAAAAATTAATTCATTATTTCAGCACATTTAAGTCATGAAACCCACTTAAGTAATAATTGATGCAGTAGATTTAATCTACAACAGATAGAACAAAGGAATCTCTCTTCCTGAGGAACTATCTTTGGTCTCTGATGTCGAGCACTTGAGCCGCAACACCTTCTCTCAAACTCTGCTGCCCGCGCTCCACACAGATGGTGAGGACCCGGCGCAGGAGGCCTCCCGCCGTGCCTGATAACAAGTTTCCTGGGCTATATAGGGCAACGGTGACTGTAAACAGTCCGGCCTCAAGTGGAGCGAACAGGTGGCCCACCACGCAGGGCCACTGGTCATGTTGCGTGCCCACAACAAAAGCTCCTTTACAGGGAGGGGGGGAGAAGTCTTTTCATGCCTCACCGTGCCACAATGGCCCCGGATCTGTCGACGGGAGGAAATATCAGAGCTCAGAAGCTTCTGGGGAAAGTATCTTTGCTCGTTCCAATCACTTCCTGTGAGTATTTGTTTTCAGAGGCCGTATCCTCTGGTGGCGAGGGAGAGGATAATGTCACGGAGGAAGGAGAGTGACGGTCCGCCTGGTGTTTACGCAACACTCTGGCATTTGTCGTCATTGGGTCGGGCCGCCATTGGCAGGCGAGTTGCCACAGAGCCCCTTTCCATCCTCCACACACACAAACACACACACTCTGACCCATATAGGTGCTTTGAACCGCTGGCAGGCCCGACAAGATTATCTGGGCCCCCGTCCCAGGAAGACCACTGGGATATGGGTGTTTGGTGGGAAACATGTCTAAAAATCTGTCAGTCTCTGCGTGTGCATGTATATATGCGACGCCCCTGCAGTGTGTGACGGCACTTCTGAAGCGGCACACTTTAGTCTCCAGGTGGTTCTCTTCTCCAGGCCGTCACCGAAAGAGGGGAAATGTTTTTCTTTGAATTCTGAACTAAGGAGTTCTGACTTTGTAAACCTGGGAAGGAAGATTTCAAGGATGGGGAAGTCACGAGCTGATTTCACGGGTCAAACGATTAAGTTTGAAAAGCAAACAAACTTTCCTCCCTCGCCGTGATGACTAACGTGCTGCCCGCCTGCATCCATCTTGATTACATAATCCCCCAGATTAATTAGCTGTGTGTTTCAGCCACTTCCTGTAGCGCGGCCCTCAAACGGGCTCCCTCCGCAATCTGGCCTATCGACTTACAGGGCGCCAGGGCCTTTTCTTTGAAGGCCGCCCGGCTTCAGAGGCAGGAGAACCCTCTGATCTGACGGCTGAAGGAAAGGGCCCCTGCAGTGTGCCGTTACAGACTGATAAAAAAAACTATAAAAACAACATTTGGGTAACACACACACTCACAGGGGGGGGGGAAGGAAATTAAGAATAATCTGGTTGTGAAAACAAGAGGTGGTATGGAACAATGACAATCTGGCTCCTTTGGTAATTTCCTGTCGGCGTTCATTCGTGTGATGTGGTCGTGCCTGTTCTGCCGGGATCAATCAAACCCGCGAGCAGATGGCATCGGGCTCCTCCGGCGGACTGGGGGATAGTCTGTGTTTTTTTTTGCAGAGGCGGTAATTGGCTCGCTGTGCCGCGGACCGGAGCGTGCTAACAGCCGCCGCCGTCTCACCGCTGTGCGGTGACAACACGTGTCGTTAAGCGTTGAGCAGCTCGTAATGGGCAGGAGGCTACCTGAGCAGGAGGCTCCATTCGGTACCAACTCAAACTTGTGTTAAACACCGCCATGATTATGATGCCACCATCATCAGTCTTCAAACACAAACAAATGCAGTATTGACTCTGCTGCTCCTAATTATCTTGTAAATCATGACAACAGTTAACATCGGACCCCCCACCCCCCCCCCCCATGGACAAAAACTGGACTTCTCATCTTGTTACAGGCGCCAACAAGGACCTGAAACATGTCGCCTCCTGCATCTGAAAACATGGGCTGCACTCGCTAACAGGGTTTGCATGAAGGTGAGGAAAGCTTATGTGGATAAATGGAACCATTTGTGGGAAAACTCAGCAAGCTGTATAAAGGAGAAGCACAGTAATTGCATGTGTACTGTATGAGCCTGTGCGTGTGTGTGTGTGTGTGTGTGTGTGTGTGGCTAAGACGCATAGCACTTCAAAGCTTTGATGTAGGAGCTCCTAAATGAGGGCCACC
This sequence comes from Pleuronectes platessa, assembly GCF_947347685.1. Taxonomy (NCBI): domain Eukaryota; kingdom Metazoa; phylum Chordata; class Actinopteri; order Pleuronectiformes; family Pleuronectidae; genus Pleuronectes; species Pleuronectes platessa. The sequence continues at coordinate 5,031,592 of NC_070649.1, forward strand.
AGAGGTCCAGACTAATGGGACATCATGGGGAGATTATAGGCCATGTGTAGCCGGCTGACAACACAGCATTATGTGTATGTGTGTGTGTGTGTGTGAGACAGACAGCGAGAGGGAGTATTAGTTTATGTGTGTGTGTGAGATTTCCTGTGTGTATTCTTCAAGCAATTAAAGTGAAAGTTTGGCTCTGACTCTCGTGGAGTTTTGCAGAGAATTGGACAGAAAGTAATAAGTGTCACAGGAACATAAACAGTATGGTATAAATCCTTTATTAAATAATCAACAATAATTATAATAACAATCATAAAAAGAGCTTTTTCTGTACAAAGACCCCTTTTCAAAACAACAACAACAACATCAGCAGTCCCGAGCAGTGCGAACGGGGGGGTGGCGTCCTGTCCTTTTACACTTTTGTTTGGTCCTCCTGGGGTTTGGGGGGGGGGGGGGGGGCACTGCGACCGTCACTGTCAAGTTCCCGTGTCCGATACTGGCTCCGTCAAGGCAAGCTGGACCCCCCCGAGGCTCCAAGGCACTTTGAAGAGAGTCAGTGGGGTCCAGAGATGCGGGCCTCAGAGGAGAGGGACAGCTTGTGTGTGTCAGTGTGTGTGTGTGTGTGTTGTGTGTGAGAGAGAGAGGGTCCAGGGGATGACATGTTGAATCCAATGTTCTTCACGGTGTCAATTATAAACCTCTCAGCAGCAGCAGCCATCATTCCCTTCACTTGTAGCGTCTCTCAGAGCGTCCAGAGTGTGTGTGTGTGTGTGTTTCTGTATATACATCTGTACATACAAGTGGAGTAATGTGTGTGTTTGTGTGTGTGTGTGTGTGCGAGTGCATGGGAGGGTCTCTCGCCCTCTCCTTCTCATGGCTTACGAGTCCATTCACAGCAAGTGCAAGACCAGACACTTTCCCATTTGCTCCGAAACCCAAACTCCAAAAAATGTCCGTGGGGTTGTGTGTGTGTGATGTGTGTGCATGTGTCAGGGGTGATGGGTGGGAGGGGGGGGGGGGGGGGGGGGGGGGGGGGGTAGGTCCTTTAAATCATGGCTTTCGAGGTCCCCAAAAAGAAAGAGAGAGATAGATCCCCCTCATGTCTCGGTGATGCCTCAGCGATCCTTTCTTTCCGCAAACAGTTTTTTGCTTTTTAAGGCTTGTCGTGTGTCTGGGTGCTCTCTCTCTCTCTCACTCACTCACTCACTCACTCAAAGCATTTTCTTTTTTTTCTGGCTCTGCATTTGTTTTCAATCCTTTGCGAGAGCCCAGAGAGAACATTACCCCTGTGAGAGAGTGAAGAGGAGGAGGAGGAGGAGGAGGAGGAGGAGAGAGGCAGGGGATTTTGTTTTTAGTGCGCTGTCAATCATCGTCTTTCTCATTCCCTCCTTTTTTTTTTATATATACCAGCAATCCATAGGTTGCACCGACCGAAGCTCCTTGACCTTTTCACAATTAACCACAATGTAAACACGACCTTCTCTTTGACAGGAACCAGCAACAACTAAATCTAACAATAACGTCTCTCCGCCTTGGAAAGAATGCGTTCAAATCCCGACCCCGCACCACTTACGCTTTTCTCAGTTTCTTCCCCTCACTACTTATCTTCCATGGCGGACTGGCAATCGGCCAGAACCAAAACATTACAACAGAAAGAGAGGGATGTCTGGAGCTAAGAGGATAACTGAGGCTGATAGGTAGCAGAGTCTGGGACGGAATGCAACACAAAAAAAAACAAAAAAAAGGAGAGAAAAAGTCAACGTGCCACACAAAGGAGCTAAAGTTCTAGGCCACTGTGTTCACATGTGAGCAAAACAGACGCTTTCTAAGCACGTTCCTAACCTACCACCTCTTCAACATGACGGCTGTGCAGCGGACAGTCTCAAAAACTAGACCTCTTACAAATCTATGATGCATTGATAAACAGTTCTCTTCAGGTGGAGCGGGAACCTGTAGCTGATATGTGTAGATATTTGTTTGTTGAGGCTTAACACCCCCCCCCGCAATGGAACAGGGTAACCCCAGTCCTTCGTTGGCTCCTTCGCCGCAAAAAAACGACGCCACGTTTTCCATGTGTCCGGGGGTGGGGGGGGGGGGGGGGGGATCTGCACCATCAAGGAAGTAAACTGAGGCTAAAGTGAAACTGGAGGAAATGAAGAAAAACAGCGAGAGGTTTCCACAATAGAAAGCGGCGGCGCCCTCTCGGCCCGTCTTCCCTCGCGTCTCCTCCCCTCACGCCTCGGTGCAGCAGCGCTGTTGGTTCAGTTTGACCTTGTGCTTGAGGCCGTCGTACAGTTCGAAGTTGTAGTTCTCCAGGGTGGTGGAGGAGCGCGACGACAGGCCGCTGTAGGAGCAGTGCAGTACAGCAGGAGGCCGGCGCACACCCGCCCCGAGCAGCACGCCCAGGGAGCTCATGACGATGATGGTGACCAGGATGGGGTCCAGGGTGTAGAGCCACGAGTTGTCCTTCTCTGAGACGCGGGTGACGGGGGGGTCGGATGACGGGGACGCCGTGTTCCACTCGGGGAAATGCAGGACTGGGACAGGAAGAGGAAGAGGAAGCAGACAAGGCAACCAATAAGTTCATTTGACGAGTTTTGTAAAGATTGTAACTTGTATCCTAAAATGAAAACTCTATATTTTGTATACAGTTGGTGCTTACCTCCCCCCAGAGGGTCTCTGCCGCTGAAAAGTCGCCCATCTCCAAATTCATTGGGTTTCCGTTCTGTCAGGGAAAAGCACAGGTGACACGGATTTTAAGCATCATGCAAAATCCTACACGTTAGTACTGTTATATATCATATTCCAGAAAAGATAGCAGAAATTCATCTGCTACTCCAAATAATAAGCCTTTCTATATCATACATTTGGATTATTATCATATTTACATATACATACACACACCAGTCTGGGAGTAATAGAAAAATATGACTTTATTAATAGAGAAAAAGATCATTATGATACATTCCTGTTAATCACAGTCATCACATAACATACTGATGGTATAAGACTGTTCATTCCACGTGAATAAGGATGCAAACATCGTCAAAATAAATCAACATCATTATCACCGTTAAAATCATCGACACTGTCACGGCCAAGTTTAAGAGTGGTGGATAAGACGATCAAGGAAAAAAACAACACAAACTAATAACGACATTTAAGTAGCGCTCGTCGCGAAGTCTCGCTTTCCGTTTGGTGAAATTCGTGAAACGGCCAAAGCGGCGTGGATTGACTTTTTTTTTTATGTGTGCAAGAGTGGAAGAGAACGCCATGTAGCGATGGCTGCAGCACTTTAGTTGAGGCCGGCAGCTCCAGTGTACTTATACTTTAGATGAGTTCTACTCTCACTTGTGTGTGTGTGTGTATTTGTGTGTGTGTGTGTGTGTCTGCCCCTGGCGAGCATTCAGGAGTGGGAGTAGCTACTTGGCAAGGCACACGTCTGGATGTGGAGGTGTCTGACGGCCAATGGCGTTGTTAGCACTGTTTCCAGGGCAACTGCGAGTTGGCGGCTGATTGGTGCGGCTGGAGGCGTGGGAGATGAAAGTGCTGACCGCGGCCTTCCTCATAAATGGGACCCGTCCATTAAGTAATCACAACTATTAGCGGCTCGGAGCGCCAACGGTGTCGGGATGGACGAAATATGGCGCCCAATCCCCCCACCCCCCCGCCCCTCCTTCCAAAGTTGATTTAAAAGCACACAGCGAGAGCTTGCCAACAAACAAAAAAAACCTCCTTCGTTTTTTTTACTCCGGAGAGAAAAGTGCAGCTTCTAAATTGAGTGGCGTTCTGCTGAGCTGTGGACTCGGGAGGCGACGGGTTTCTGCTGGTGTGACAGATCAGGAGAGCACGCCCCGTTGAGCCGCAGAGTAAAGAGCTCCATTTCTAAACCCCCCCCCCCCCACCACCAATTTATCATTTTCCTTTTAGATCTCAGATATGTTTGTGAAGAGCTCGTCAGCTATGTCTTGTTCTATGGTTTTCTTTTATGGCACTAAAGAGGAGGAAGCGTCGATAGCTGCAGCCCGGCTCTGGTTTCCATCACGTCTTGGATGCATGTACACGGCGCTTATGGCTTCCAGCTGGTGCAGCGGCATTGTGGGATTTGTAGGAGTATAAATCAAGGAAGAAGTGGCGATGGCAAGACAGCTGTCTCTATTTACATCCCCCCCAACCCCACCCCCCCAAAAAAAACAACAAGCACATATTCACACCGAAAACACAACATGGCTCAGCTCGGCTTTCATCTGGGCAGCTTACAGACACTGGGAACAATGGGAGTGGGTGGTATGGAGCAGAAATAAGGGAGTGGAACAACGTGCTTTTATTACGCCGGAGAATCAAGATGAAACGCTAAACACTGAGGACGGCGGCATCCATCAGCGACTGACGCCTTTATCAGGAGGAGACGAGGCGCTCAATCAAACGAGCTGGTTATCTCCATTGGTGATGCAGGACTTTAAGTATGATGGATTTGCATTCCTTTGTTTTTAAATGTGTGCACATGCTGTTGAAGAAGGACAATGGAAGGGTGGTGTTTTTTTTTTAGTTCGGTTACAACAGCCTCACTACTGGTACAGCTGGTATCGCAGCCATCTCCTGTTGTTATTACAGAGATACCAGAAGCTTTATTTTCCGGGGGCTTTCCAGATCATCTCCACCGCGAGCACAATGAACGCCTCTTAACGGTTTTCTCCTCGTCTCCTCTCACAGCGCCGCAGAGCTCCCTCGCGTCTCTGGGGTCTTGTTTCAGCCCGAGGTTTGGCAGCTCCGGCTGGCTCTCACAGCGGAACCGGCTCGACCCCCCCCCCCTTCCCAGTCCACACATATCTCTGTGTGTGTGTGGGTCCACGATGGGGTCATTCCGGGAGGACCGCTGGGGCTATGAGGAGCCAGACGGCACTCAATGGTCCGAAACAAGCTGCTCAGATAAATAACTTACTTCAGTCCTCTCATCGGGAGCAGCATAGTGTGAAATGTCAACAGCAAACTCCTTCATGGAGCAGAAGAGGAAAACAGCAACTAAAGCTACATCCAGTAGAGACAGAGAGGGAGAGAGGGAGAGAGGAGAGAGAGAGAGAGAGAGAGACAGAGAGAGAGAGAGAGGGAGAGAGAGAGAGAGAGAGAGAGAGAGAGAGAGAGGAGAGAGAGGGGGAGAGAGAGAGAGAGAGAGAGAGAGAGAGGGAGAGAGGGGGAGAGAGAGAGGGGAGAGAGAGAGAGAGAGAGAGAGAGAGAGAGAGAGAGAGAGAGAGAGAGAGAGAGAGAGAGCACAGTGTTTCTTTGCAAAAATGTTTCACTTGGCAGTTTAGGACGACGTCTGTGTCCTCGTCACCCTGGTAACTGTCCACTAGAGGACAGACGGGTCCAGTCGATCTCGCGTCATCACAACAACACACGTCACCGACATCACAAGACATCACGTCCTCCGCTGCCGAAACGCGACCGCAGCCATAAGCGCGTCTCTTCAGCAGAGGGTGCGGTGTCGGTCCCGGCTGTCCAGTCTCACTGTCAGGACTGGCTCCACCCCTGGGGCGGCCATACTGGACGACCAGTTAGAATACTGGAAGCACTGCGAGGAGCTGTGATAGGCCACCGACAGCTGGCTCTTCTTGGTGGCCAGGTGTTGTCGGCAGCAACAGAGGGCTCTGACCAAGATGGCCACCGCCAGGAGAAGGAGGGCGCCTCCGGCGGCCATAATGTAATACCAGTGGATGGGCAAGGGAGGCACAGGAACGCCTCCCCCTGGTGGAGAGATACAGAACAATTGGCCAGCGGGAAAAGAGAGGAGTGGCACTTTGTTTATTTTCTACATTTAATTCTCTGACTTCTATCCCTATGTCTTCATCATACGAGCAGCAGGCGTGCACCTCATTTGAGCATGCTCAAGCATGCCAGTTGCAAAAATGAAATAAATCTCCAAGGCCAAAAGAAAATCTAAAATGCATCCATTCCTCTCATGTAGCTTGTTTTGCAGTTGGAGGACAAGTTTTCACACCAAGATCATCAAGAGATTTGGTTTGAAATCAGTCCAACGGTTGATCCGATCAAATGCAATGCAATTCATGTTTATTTTCACAGCTCCAATGAAATGACTTGGTGTGAAACGAAAGCCAAAATAATTAGTTATAAAAGCACCCACACACATTGAATCAGGGAGCTTCCTCTTCCTGTTCCGAACTGGCACAGGAAGTCCCAAACAGGCCCCTTGATAAAGCCTCAGAACCATGCACGAATCAGTCAGACACCACATGGGAATCCGATGTTCCAGAGCTCTCTCTCGGAGCCGATATTGGATTGGGATTTGTTATTTAGCTGGCTTGAGTTGGCAGATTGGTTTGGAGTACATAATTTATCCTGTTCCCTGTTCCTGGCTTGTTTTTTTTCTCCTTTCGTTTTCCTTTTCTCTCATGCGTCAGCCTCCCGGCCAGTCCTCTCTTCCTCAAGCCAAGCGCCGTCTCCTTGGATCTGCACAGATCCTGTACGCTGCTGCCCCTGGCTTGAACCCCCTCCTCACATTCTTGGTACGAACCGACTAAGCACCTTCCAAGAAGCCTCTACTCAATTATCCAAGTCTGCTAGGCAAAAAAACAAACCCCCCGAAGACATTGACAAACTTAGAGAAAAAAATAAGAAATAGAGCCTGCATGTACCAATCCGAACTTGAGAGTGAGGGAGTGTCACGTTGAACTAGGGGAAAGTGAAGTGGAGCTGAATACGTCCTGATTTTTGGACCGTGTCACAATTACAGAGGGAAATGGTGCGTGCTGCTGCTACTTCACACTGCACACACTCATTAGACAGAGCCGAGCTGGGGAGAGACACCCGAGCTCGCCGAGGCACAGTCCCTCCGACTGCTCTGCACCGGGGACGCTGGTGTGCATTGTGTGCGCCTTCATTAATGTGTGTGTTTGTGCACGTTTGTACGTAGGAGGAGGAGAAAAAGCCCACACACACAAACACACACATCCCATTCGCACAGCCAGGCTCTTATCTTATTGCAGGACATTATGAGACGCCAAAACACTGGCATCAATCTCGCAGCCTCCCCCAGGATGCTCTAAATCTTTTTTCATGAGGCAAACAGTTATTTAAAACCCTTCAGGCTGCGTCAGAGCCTGGAAGTGAGAGTATGTAAACCCCTTTTCAAATATCTGACTCACACAGTTTGCTCTTTGGAGATGCATCCTTTGTGTCCGCGGAGATTGACGAGGTAAAACTAATGAACTACTGCACATTACTGGAAGAATCTGGTTCTCAACTCGAATTTAATCATTTTAGTCTTTTAGTATTCGTTTGGTGATGCCGACATGCCGCTGATGATGCCATGAATCCCCTCATATAAAAATGAATGCAGTTTAATTAATCAGGAATCAGGGCGCTCCAGCCTCTTGTGTTGTCACTGGGAGTACTGGTTTTTTTTTTTGGGGGGGGGGGATTGTTTTGGGGAGCTTAGTGCCGCCAAGCAAAAAACCGCAGGCTAGTGCAAACCAACGAGCAGGAAGCATGACCACAGAGAGGAAGTGATGTCACACCGAGGTGGAACTCACCTGGGTTTTCAGGAGGAAACGCAGCGAAGGGTTCTGCGAGGACAGAGAGGGAAGAGTCGGGCAGACACAGAGAGAAGAGGAGGACGAGAGAAGGGAGAGAGGAGAGGCAGCTGTTAGATACCTTGAAGCACGAGGGGAAAGTCAGCCAAATGTCACACAAATGTCACTCCACTATCAAAACCGCTCCTGAGGAAATTTGAGTTAATTCCTCGGATAACTCGCTTGAATTATGGCATTTAAACGCAGCTCCTTGGGTAGAACGCGGTTTAAAAGAAGAGCGCGGGCTGGGAACTGGAGATGGACCACACTGGGGAGCGCACGGGCGACTACGCACGGATTTGTGCGTCCGTGTGCGCAAAAAGTTCACGCATTTCAAGTTGTGTATCTGTGGCGTCCAGATAAAGCAGAGCGGGCTGGTGCCATGTGGCTCGCTGCGAATGCACAGAGCAGAACCTTCACTTTGATTGCCTGGAATGCAAACACAAAGAACTGTTGAGTGTGTGTGTGTGTGTGTGTGTGTGTGTGTGTGTTTAGCGTATATGTGCGTGCATGTGATTTGTCGGGGGGGCGGGGGGGGGGTGTTTAGGGTGAGAAACAAAGAAAGAAGGAAACCGACTTGGGAACTTGCGCCTTTTGGCAGGAACGCCGGCGCGCTGTGAAGGACTCGACTGCACCGGGCGATAAGCAACTTCCCAGCATGCACTGGAGTGGCAAAGGAGAAAACGCCACAGCATGGAGGCGGGGTGGGGGGGGGGGGAGTGGCGTTTGTGTGTGTGTGTGGGGCTGTCGGCTCTGCTTTCCAAAAATGCGGCACTACTTTGTCTCTCTCAAGACTCATGACACAAATGCAGAAATGAATGATAGAACACAAACAGGCAGGGACGTAACACACACACACACACACAAATACACTTTTCTCCCCCCCCCCACGATCCCGCTCCTGGACGTCAGTCAGAAGCGATGTGCGACAGGTTTTTGGCTTTGAACCCCCGGCTCGGCCTCTGATCTGTTTAAGACCCTCTCCAAAGCCCCCCCGCTCGAGCCAGATTAAGGAGGCTGTGTCGGCACTCGTCTCGACACCAGGCACCAGAAAAACCCTGCTTGGGAAACAGCCTCTCTAATAATTCCCTTTGACGGACTGGGAAAAGCTCTGTTTACAAATACGACGGCGGAATGAGAGCGATACAGGGAGGAGAGGAGAGAAGAAGAGAAATCTAATAAAACATAGATTAGCATCGCCGAGGCCCACAGGGCGTTTATGGCCTAGATTTCTTATTCTCCTTTTCTTTTCTTTTTTTGTGAAGGAGTAAACGCTGTCCCTCCCACTCCTCCCTGCTTTCATCTCTGCGTTCGGTGGGTTCTGTGGAGGAGAGACGCCGTCTCTGAAACTGGGATGGGAGGGCGAGGAACTGGGTGGTGTGTGTGTGTGTGTGTGTGTGTGTGTGTGTGTGTGTGTGTGTGTGGGCGGGTGTTTATCACTGCATGTGTGTGTCACTGCTCAAGGACCTTAAGGCTGAGAGTGGAGGAGTTGGTATGGAAATAGAGGGAATGGCTTTTGATTGATGGAGGGCGAGATGATGAGGCGATGGTGTTGACAGAGCATCACACGGAGCTGGGGGGTCAAATGGGCGTGTGTGTGTAAGTGTGTGTATATGCATGTGTGTGTTTGTTTATCTTTCAATATTCTCCAGGATGGCGGCGATTTTGGCTGTCAGTCAAAAGCATTGATGTGAAGCACCAAAGTGTGTGTGTGTGTGTGTGTGTGTGACTTACGTGTACACTCTTTCAGGGGGGTGCTGGAGCTTATGTGGATGTTGTCTATCCAGATGTGTCCTCTGGTGCCGTGCACGAAGAAACCCTCCATCACAACCTACCGCAACACACGAGGGAGGAGGAGGAGGAGGAAGAGGAGGAGAGAAAGATTGAAAAGAAGGGGAGGAAGAGGAAGACAGGATGAAGGTAGGGGGGGGAAGCAGAGGGGTGGAGGCAAATTGAGAATGGGGACAGGCAGCAGGAGGAGGAGAAAGTGGATAAAAAGTTAATACAGCGCCTGTGATTTCAAAGTTGCACTCAGCGCTAGTCGCAATCATCCTCCCGCTCCCTGCAAGCTTCCTCGGCTGACTTCTTTATTAGAACATTAACTGCTTGTGATGTCTCTGACAAATGCACAGCGATCCCCAAACAATCACGCAGCCAACAGGGACAATATGAAGAGAAACCCCGGCTTAAGGTGAAAGAGAAGGAGAACTAATGCCGTCGTGCACTCGATGGAATATATCTCATTCTAACCTACTCTGACACAGACATTAAAGGCACATTTCAGTTTCTGGGGAGACAGTAAAACTTGTATTCAAGTTCTTATTTCAGCTTAAAAAGACGAGGGTTTATTACCTGGAAGTCTTTCGGGGAGCGAGGCAGGATGGTGCGGCCCTCCTTCCACAGGGAGCCCTGGTCGTCAGTCAGCGTCCAGAGCAGGGTCTCCTCGCTGTGGCCGTCCCGCAGCAGCACCTTCAGGTGGCCCTGGGCCTCGCCCCACAGCTGGTAGGAGAAGAGGAGGCACAGGGGCCCGGTTTCCGCCGCCACCACGGGGCTCACGAGGCGGGCGCGCTGCTGCTCCGTCTTCAGGCTGGCGTCCATGTAGAGATAGCTGTTGAGCTCTGGAGAAGGGGGGGGCGAGACAGGTGAGAGGTCAATACTCAAGAAAGAGCAGGAAATCAAAGTAAAGACACAAATGGTGTCGGAGGTTCTCAAAATGTGCAACCGTGCCGTTTTAGTATTTTTAGCCGAGTTTTGTTTTAACCTTGAATTTGCTGGTGGAAACTAAAAGAGCTTGATTTTAATGGGTTTTCATTTCGGCCCTCGAGGCGATAAAACCGAGGCTGTGTAGACTCTGGATATCCACTGTGACTGGAGGCTGCTGCGATGACACACAACCGTCATCGCTAATCACGACACACACAACCAGACGTGAACACTTGCCTGCACGTACAAATCTGTTTTCTTGACTAATCACCAGTTGCTAACAGGAACGCCGTCGCACAATAGTTGCGCGGAACAATGGGGATCTGACAAACATAAACACCCAGAAGAATGGGGTCCGGCCAGAGAGCGCGTCATCTGTGTGTGAAACACAACCACAACTCCAGCCAAGACCCTCGGGGCCGATTCCTCTTCATTCCCTTCCAGGTAAATGACTTCAACAGCGGAACAAAGTCCAACGAAATGCAAAGCACTCCATTTGTTTACACCAGAGGATGTTTAGTTTGCAAATTGGATGCCGACATGAACTCCATTGTGAGGGAGTGAGATTGGTGAGCCGGCTGTACAGTATGCATGTGTATGTGTGTGTGTCTGTGTGTGTGTGTGTCTGACAGAGGAACTCGATGAGGCGTCTGGTGAAGAATTTCTTAAGTGGGCCCTGTGGGAAAATGTCCAGTATCAACAATCTGCAGATTAAATCACCTGCTTTATCATGGAGATGTGTGTGTGTGTGTGTCTGTGTGTTTGTTTTCCATTTTTTGTTTCCCAGCAAAACCACAAATGTTGTCTCCTCTTCCTCTCACCTGAAACAGTAGCATCCAGTGAGGGTGTGTGTTTTTTTTAGCACAGCCATACACGACCTATTGAGAAACTGAGCTGATAACCTTTCACTCTCTGATTGTGTGTGTGTGTGTGTGTGTGTGTGTGTGTGCGGTCCTTCCAGCCGTTCCGACAAGCGGTATCTGGAGGGACAAATCTTCCTCCGACTTGACAGCCCCCCTCTGCCCGCCATGCGCCCGGCTCAGCCTGTGTGTGACACTTCAGACGCCGCCTGTGACAGCGAGTCCCTCGGCTCTTTTCCTTGCCGGCGTACGGCACCGGACGAGCGGGACTGAAACACAACGTGGCGACACCATGAGGCGTTTTGATCGCTTGTTCTAATGCGTGCACCGGAGCCTCCTTCCGCTGTCTCCGCCTCGTGCCGGAGCGCGGCGCCTCGCTGCGAGCCCCCCCATTGTTGTGCCTCTTGTTTGCCAGACAGCTCATAATCGAGACAGCCACGGCGCACACAGCACAACAGAGCGTTATTAATCCACTTCACAGCGGCGTCCTGCAGAGACACGCAAACAAGGACTCAATCCATGAAACCTAGTTAGCAGAGTTGTATTAAGCCAGATAAGAAACAGCAGCTTCTTCCAGCTCTGTGTTTCATGGTTGCTTTCATTACTCAGGTCTTTGAGGTGAGGACATCAGAGTCTCTGGGTCACATGAGGAGAAGGAATCCTATCGAGGATTAAACGGCGAAATAATGATCCCGCGTCGGCTAAGATTTCCGACCTTTGACATCAGTGGGACAAAATCAAAGGCCGGCGTGGCGTTTCCAAAAAAGGCTGGAAATGATACTCCATACATGAAAGCCACGACCTGACTAATCTACGCAACCCTTTCCAATTCGGCCCTGATGAAAGACGCGGCTTTGAAGCCCCCCCCTCACCTCCTGTCGAAGACGGTTATGACCTAAATAGGTCACGCTTCAGGAAACCCTCTCCCTTTGCTGTTGAGATCAGTTGCTCCGCTGAACATAACCCAGGTGACATCACACATCCAACGAAAAGAAAGGGGAGCAAGCTGAACCTCTTGTTCAATTCAAACCAGCTGGAGAATCGCTGAATCTTTCAGAAGCAGTGCTCAAAACCAATGAATTTTAAAACGAGGCTGGGATAACATCCCCGTACCCTTCCTATGAAACATTATAAATAGCGCTGTATAAAAAAAAAGATCCTCCCTCAACCCAGCAGGAAACGTCTTCTGTATTTTTTAATAACACGCCAAAAGCTGCACTTTTGATCCTTGGGTACGTTTAAGGGGAAATGAATCATTTCTTCAAGGAGGTGTCTAAGTAGATGGAAGTCTACACAGCCCCAACTGGGATGTGCCCGGGGTAATGGAGGGATAGTAAAGGGACGGCTCCTCTTTGGAATCTCCTGCTCGGGACTTAATTGGAGCTACTGGTTCTTAACCTCCTCCTGCTGAGATGTTGGACTCCCAGTGGCCTGTGTCACATGTGAGGGGGGGGGGGGCCTGATTCCCCAGGTTCGTTTTCACTCGCTCGGGCATGACGCGACACTGCGGCTAAATTAGACCGGTTTCAATTTAAGGAATTATTTTAATCAAATTGGAAAAAAAACAGGGGCTCGCACAAGGAGAACAACTCCATTTAATTATAGAAAACAGAGGCGAGTCTAGACCCAGTGAAGTTGATCAAATAAACCTGATGCGTTTGTGGCCGTGCAATTTTCCGGAGCCAAATGAAATCCCCGCGTGCAGACGCATAAATAAAAGCTTCCACAGAAACCACAGAGGCTGCGTTCGACTCCTGCAGGTCCCGGGCTGTCAGCTCCGATGGGAAATATGATGCGGAACCAGACAGATGCTGGTGACCCGTGCTGGGAGACTCACCGTGGCTGTGCAGGGACCAGAAGAGAGGGGCGTTGGGGTCGTGGGTCCACCCACACAGGCCGTGGTCAAAGTCGCACACGCTGTCTGATGAAGAGGAGGTGCCCGCTGTCGAGGAAGGAGGGAAAAGGCAGCGTAAGAGCGAGAGCCAGAGTGCACAGGAGAAATCACAGTCATTTCAGATAAAGAGGGATTCACAGAGGCTTTCATCTTTCCTATCGCAGCCTCCTAATAGCGCTCATCCGTCCTGCACTTCTCCTGCTTTCATGTAAAACACTCTCACCTGTCGTGGTGATGGGGACGGTGGTGGTCTCTGTGTCGGGAGGCAGAGTTGGCGTGACCGTTTCGGCCGGCGTGGTGGGTTCTGAGGAAACACACACAACACATCGCAGGTCAGAAACAATCCTCACATGTCGGACGACCAGCAAAGAGGAAGCATTAATCACCTAATGTTTGTTTAAGGGGTTATTCACATCGCTATTATTTCCCCCCGTGTCGTGAGTAAGGGAGGGTGAGGAAACGAGGACAAGGAGAGGAAATGATAAGGAACAAAGGCAGAAAGAAGCAATGCAGGGGCGTTGCTACAGGGGGGGCTGAATGGGCTGACTGTCTCGCAGTTGCAGCCCCTCACCAGCAGGGTAACACACTCGCCTCGGCACAGTTACTCCATGTGGACGAGACTGCCACAACACCCCAGTCAGAAACCCCCGACCGAGCCCCATGCCACTAACTTTCTGCCAAAAGCTTTGTGGTTTGAATGCTATATGTTTATTAGGGGGGGTGGACTCTTTGGCCGGGGGCCCTAAAGTCCCTTGATACGCTCCTGGAGGTATTTACATGCTTGTAATAATTTTGATTATGATTCTTTTTGAAAGCTGTTGGATCCACTGACATGTTTTTGTGCAAAGCATGACGGTGCACTATTTCTTTGCCTTATAACCCGTCTAAAAAATGGCAGGGTCCACCGATTCCCACGCTCCCCCCCCCCCCCCCCCCCCTGCAACTAATCTCTTACGCCAAAACAGCTCAGGTTCACGTTTTAAACAGGAAATCGGGGAGTTTCTGTTCCGATAAACCAGATTTGTTTAAGCCAATAAACATCACGTCTATTTGTCCTATTAAGGGTGAATTAAAGTGCATGTTGAGAGTGTGAGGTCAGTGTCGGGGATTAACCGCATCTCTCGCCGAAGTGTCTCCACCCGGCCGTCCCACCCAGAGCGTCAGAGACAGGCGGAGGCAGACACAGATAGCCCCTGGAGCACCCTAGAGGGCCCCCCCCCCGCCCCCGTCACAGTCTGGGTGCTCGAGCGGGCGTCAGTGTCCGTCCAGCACCGACTCAAATATGCAGATGCACACACACACACACACACACACACACACACACACACATGCAGAAAGCCTGGCGCTGAGGCTGATGGATGGGCGAGTCTAACAAACTCCCCTCGACCTTGCGCGGGATGATCACACTCTGGGACCACTCACTGGCTGTCAGGGAGGATACACACCACATGCACTCCATCTCCCGTCCTTTCCATCCTATGTGTGTGTGTGTGTGTGTGTGTCTCTCTCACTCCATAACTCAAGCAAACTCGAGAGAACAAACTCAGAGCGAAATGTATGATTTTCTCCTTGCCCCTTAACATCCATTCAAACGCACATTCGTCATAAACAAATATCAACAACACGCACAGGCATCCACAAGCCAACGGTAGACCCATTAAAACACATCACATGTGCACACAGACGCACACATGTCGAGCAGGCTGCAGCCGGAATGTGTAGTGGGAGAAAGCGCGGCGTTATTAGGAGCAGATGGGTCAGCCCTGGTGCGTTGTGGGAGTTTGGGTCACGTCTGAAGCAGAGATCCACATTTATCACGGGAATTAACGGTGTAGTCGGATCTTTCCCCGATTTCTGCCTGTTTAATAATCGCTCATGGTCATTAACAACATGTGTTTACACAGGGACTTGTTTTTGTCACATTTCACTACAAACAGTCCAACACATTTGCATTAATTTGACACTAATGGTCGCTGACATGGGCTTGTGGATTCATATCATATTTCCTATTCCTCTGTGGGCTCCTCCTGCCTCGTCACATCCAAGCCGATCCAACACTTTGAAGGTCTGTGGATCTCACGTACTCGAGCCTCCTCCTGTTCATTTCCCTCTTTCTTGCATTGCGTCCTTTATCGTTCAAAGACCACAAAAGGCGCTAAGGTCAACAAACGCGGCGTGATACACAATTGATCCGCTCAGAGGGAACTTCCCGGGGAAACGAGCACGAGGGCGCCCCAGCTGGAGAAATGGCAAACATTAAAGAGTCGGCCACAGCGGGCGGCGGCTTCTGACATTAACCCAGCGGTAATGTCACGTCCTTTATGCCGGTCATTAACTTTCTAATGAGACCCTTATCGCTGCTGGCCTCACAGAAAGGTGAAGCGAGGGAAGCGGCCCTCTTCCTTCCTTTCTGCGATTTAAATGCAACACCACCTCTCCTCCACCCGTCTCCTCTTTATTCAGTCTCTCTTGTTTGCCTTTTTAATTCCAGTCTAACCTTTCCAGTCAAGTCTCGGGACCGGCAATAAAAATATAAACCAACACGGCGCCTGTACATTACCTGGGCGCCCGGTGTGCATACAACTAAAAACACAAACACACACACACACACAAACACAAGACGCACAACCGAGTCCGCCCATTAAGATTCCGCCCGGCTGCCGAGCACTCCATGCTTTTCAAAAGGTCAAGCCTTGTCACAGTGTAAATGTGCTGACCTTTCCAGCGTGTGACAGAAGTGTCGGGGGGGGGCGAGGGGAATGGGATCGACTTGTGCGTTTTGTGGGGGTGCGCATGTTTATGTGAGAGCGTGCGCGAACATATGCGACCTGCCCACCTTGCCCCGAGCCCCGCCCCCCCCCCCCCCCCGTCCTTGACGTCTGCCCGCACGTGTGCACGGGCAGGCCTGAGTGTGCATGTTTGTTATGCAGGAAAAGTCCCTCTGCGGCGGATTGTGTGTGTTACACAATGTGTCTACTGCTGCAGGTGATGATGCAAGTCATCACCATGCACGGGATGAGACTCCAGCATTTAGAGGTGGAACCCAGGGGAACCGCTGGCGGAGGTAATGGAGATGCGCACACAAATACACACAAAGTTGCAGCTGTGCATGCTCGGGGAAGTTACACAAACACACAATCACGGGTAAATGTTTGTGATGGCTTGTTGTTCGACGGCCCGACCCGCTCTGCATAAGAGATATCGCTCACTCCCGAAGAAGCTGACTCAGCATTATGTCAGAGAAGAGGGGGGAAAAAAAAATCTTCAATTATGTAGAAAGCCTTTCTGTAAATCTGTACTTGGCAGTCCGACCCACACCCACACACACACACACACACACACTCACGCTGATGAATGGCTGGGCATGCACGCACGTACACCACAAAAGAACGTGATGGGAAAGACAAGTGGCCGCTGTTTGATATTCTGTCGGGTTAAACACTCGGATCACGCCTTGTTCACACGCTGCAAGAAATGAGATGCAAGGGAGACGTGACATGTACGAACAGAACACGACTCCGGACAAATCGGAAGTCGAGATTTTTCCGATTTCGTTCCCACGAGCGAAAACACAAACATGGCTGACCCTGAACATGTTCTAACTGTAATGGCACAATGCAGCGCCCTTGAGAAACATAACCAACAGTGAATTGATATATAAACTTTAGGTTTTACTATACAATGGATGGAACTATTTTAATGATATACCGGCAAATAAACTTAACTCCATTGTTGTACGACGATAGAAAACCAGTATAAGCTGTGGTTCATATTTCAGGTGTGTGTACGTTCTGTGAGAGCTCCCATGAATAAAACGATCCCATCTGGAAAAGAGAGGGGGGAAGAAATTTGTCTTTTCCTTTTTTTTCTCTCCAGCATATCAGTTTCAAACTTTCTTTCCCGGGCCCTTCATGTTTGGAGCACATACACGAGAGAAAACCGTCACGGTAGGAGTGTGTGTGTGTGTGAGAGAGAGAGAGAGGGAGTAAGAGAGAGAGACAGCTGCAAAATGAATCAGGGGAAACAGAAGGAGTCGGGACCAGCAGCACGGAGCGAGCAGGGAAAAGAGGAGCAAGTGATGAGTAACAGAGGAAGAGGGGAGGAGGGAGAGGGGGGGGAGAGAGAGAGAGAGAGGAGGCATGGTAACGAAAAAAGAACAAAAACATTTATGGAGCCACGCACCGGGCCTCAGGGTGGGAAAACTAAAAACTGCAACCATGTGTAGGAGTGTGTGTGTGTGTGTGGTTGGGGGGGGGGGACGGGGAGCCTTATTCTGCTTTATTGTGGAGCCGCTGCTGCAGCTCTCAAACTGCACTAAATGAGATTTGGGGTAAAAAATATATCCTTTTGTTGTGAATCTGAAAGATTGAAAAGAACGAGGACAGAACGGAGAGAAGTGAGTCGCTTGTGTGTGTGTGTGTGTGTGTGTGTGTGTGTGTGTGTGTGTGTGTGTGTGTGAGGGGGGGGGGGGGGAGTGAATGATTCACAGGGATGTCAGCGCCGTCCTCGGTGCCTGCTGAGTTTCGGAGGCCTGTGAACAATGTGTGACCCTCAACAGCAATTCTCCGTCCTGCAGAAGCCCCCCCCCCTGCTCTTATATGATAAAACTCACTGGAGTGGTAACCCCCGAGGTTTGTTTTTCAGGGACGGTTCATTTTTCGCATCGATCTTTCGGGTCGGGGCCGCTCCTGAGCCGCTACCCCCCCCCCCCCCCCCCCCCCCCGAGGGTCACTCGTCAGTCAACAAGGCAAACACATCACTTCCTGTGAGCCGCAGCAGCGCCAGGTGTTTCATAAACTGCTCGTAAATGAAATGACAAAGCGCATGCGGCGGCTGAGTGCACGGCTCCTGCAGGTTTCAACGAGGACAGGAGTACATCAGTGTTTCAGTTCCACATTAGCATTTGTTTGTAGTTTTATTACAGCGTGCTAATATCCGTATAACTGAGGGAGAAGCCGGCATGCTCCTGAAACGCTTTTTAAGTGTGACGGAAGCAGCGTTAAATGGACATTAACATAAATAAAAGATACAGAATTATATGGAAAGCTCTATTCACTCATGTTTTGTTTTTAACTCTCTATTATTGTTTGACAAAAACAGACAATAACTGTCCACAGAAATCATAACTGCCTCAAAGTGGCAACTCATATATAAGCAGTGTATATATATATATATAAATGGCTGATTATTTGTGTCTAGAGATGTGGTTGAGGTCAAAACCATGATGTTCTATTCTTAATATTTCATCTCTCTTCCATGCCGAGTAGAAAACACCATCTGCGCTTATGCGAACCCACAAACACACATAAACACAACGACACAATGAGGGTATGGCTTTTATAGAGGCCCAGATTTTTTGTGGTGTGTGTGTGTGAA